>NC_047658.1:129044532-129644532 GCF_011762505.2 Arvicanthis niloticus
TTGTTTTAAAAATCAAGATTTTATGACTACATTTGTATATTTGCAGTATAGAATACCTGCATCTTAGGCAACTGTGGTCCAAGGAATTCCCTGTGGATTTATTTCTACCTAAAGTGGCTATCAAGTACTTTAAATCTGTGAGCCTTTTTATATAGTCGCTGCCTATGAACACATAAATTAAATTATATTTAATTTCTCCTGATCTTATATCACTATACTAAACTGATATTTTGAGAATGTGTCCAGTGATATGTGTGTATGTGTGTGTATTGTGTCTGTGTGTGTGTGTGTGTGTGTATGTGTGTACATGCATGTGTGTATACATATTTATTTTGGGAAAGGGTAAAATGTGGTCTTATTTTCTTCGTTTTATTCTATTTTTTGTAAAAATATATTTAAATTCTTTGAAAACTCCATATATACATGGAATGTATTTTCATCATATTCTCTCTATGCCTCCCCCTTCCACTTGCTTTCAGAGCCAGATCAGAGGGGAGTAGATTTCATTTTAAACAGCATCACATCCGATGTCGTCTGGGATTCTAAGTCCTGTGAAGCAATTAGTAATTTTGAATTTACAATCCACAATCTGAGAGGCCTTAATTGCTTGGGTAATTACTTATTTATGTAATATTTATTTAGTTGCTTATCACTTTACTTCATCCGAGAGCCTCAATGAGATTCATAAATATTAACTTATTGTAATTATGTTTCATTGCAAAAAAAAAGTGTATGATAAAGTTATCAGTCATTCCAAATCATTATTGTCTTAGTAGCTGATCTGGGGCTCTGGCTTATCTAGGTTATTTAGTGAAGCCTTAGTTGTTTGGTGCCATGATTTACCCTTACGTATTGAAAGAATGCTGGATGACATTTTAGTATTGCCAGTTGGTACACAGAAGACCTGAGGCAAGTTTATTCTCATCTTAAATACCTCTAATATTTTTCCTTGAAGATATTAGAAATATTCTCTCTTTTAATATTTTGAGACAGGGTCCTTATGAGTGAACAGCCAACCTAAACTGAAACTTGTGATCTTTTGTCTCAGTTTCTCAAGTGGTAGATTCACAGGTGCGGGCCACCATGCCTAGACATTAGAGACATCTTGAACAAAACACACAAAGGTTCATTCTTGAAATCCTCTATGTTAGAGATCCTTAAACTTTTGCCCTTGAAGACTATTTTTCACCTGAGAAAAATTTACACTACCCTGGTACATAGGGATCTATGCTAGGTATACAAATCAAAAATTTGTTTTTATAAATAAAAACATTTTCATGTTTTTTTCACAGTGGTGGTTATTTTGATTTTATAACCATAAATGCTGAAACTCTGCTTTAAATATGAGGGGAAATAGCAGGAGCGTGTTTAGTAAAGTTTCACATATTATTGGGAACTTTGTACTAAGCCAAAGTCTAAATTTATTTGCTAAGTGTGTGCATGTTTGTGTGTATGTGTATGTGTATGTGTGTGTGTGTGAAACTCAAGTCAGCTACTCAAAAAAAGCACTTTTTTTTTTTTTTAAAATCAGGCACTCAAACATAATCCAAACCAAAAATTTTAATCCTACCTGTTGGGTAATGAATGATGATAGGAAAACATTAGTTTTGTTTTGTTTTTGTTTTTTTTGTTTTTTGTAATTAAGTCATTGTACTTCTATGGGATGGAACTATTGATATGTGCAGAAAAAGCACCACAATTCATAGCAGATGACAGTGCTGAGTATGAGCTGCTGTTTCTAGTAGCATCTTTGGTTCTGTATGGTGTTGTTCTAAAAAAAAAAAAAAAAAAAAAAAAAAAAAAAAAAAAAACAAAACAAAAAAAACAAAACAAAACCAAATGTTCAATTTTACCAATGAAGACTCAGGAGTCAGATGTTGGGGTGAAAGCCTGCTAGCTCATAGAGGCAGAAAAAGCACCCAGCTGAGCTTCCTACTCCTCTGACACACCATAGAGAATAAGCCCTCTGTCCTTGATGCCATCTTAAGTACCCTTCAACTCAATGTCCCTCCTTCCACTTTCTTATGTTCACTCTAGGTCAACTGGTTGCCTCCTGACCTGTCGTTAACTTTACTTCATCCTGTTTACAGAAAGTTCTTGGATTAAAGGTGTGTGCTGGGGTTGAGTCACATCACAATATGAAACAGGTTTATCCAGTTCACTAATCTTGTGGTTCACAACGTGGTCAAATATCTTGCAATAGCTTGACAGGACTGTATGCGCAGTGCACAGTGCCCAGTTGGCAGGTGCAGACCCAAGGCTGTAGTGGTCAGTCTCACAGTCCTATGTGGGCAAGCACTTTGTCTGCCTGTTAGATTTTGAATTAATTTTCAGAAAACTTTCACTGTTGCCAAACTTTTTCATGACCTACACATGGAGTTATATGATCCTACATACAGTCATAACACATCCTTTGAGAGATGTGACTTTAAATAATCTGTGTTTCACTTCCTTAGAGTGACCTTCAAGAACCAATTTACCAAGCCAACACACAAGCAAATTCCAATTAATTATAAGCACAGAAATTTAATTTAAAAAGATAAACATTTTTCTATCATGTTTAGAGTCTGCCCATTGATTTTTCCATGAAGCCCTCTGTATATGGTGGAATTTCCTTTCTAACCTTCAGCTCTCTTGCCTGTATTCATGTCACATCTCTGCCACAGTATTCTTCTGCAGTGGGACAGCATCGTACTGTGGATTGTGATTATAATCACTGGTCAGGCATTTTTCACATTCTACTTTTTTTGGTCAACATTTTGCATCCAAAGCTTTCCAGTCTCAAGGCTCCCACTGATGTTGTCTGTATCATATTTTGTTAATCTTGAGCAATAATTCCACTCAAGATTGAACGACCCGTTCACAGGGGTCAAATATCAGATATCCTACATATCAGATATTTACATTATGATTCATAACAGTAGCAAAATTACAGTTATGAAGTAGCGATGAAATAATTTTATGGTTGGGGGCCAGCACAGTATGAGAAACTTTTTGAAAGGGTCACAGCATTAGAGAGGTTGAGAATCAGTGCTCTAGTGTCTCTAAGTCTACAAAACGGTCTTTAGCACTCTACAGTGAAAAGGAATGTCACTTTTTCCAAAAGAATAAAGAGAGGCAAAAGGGCCTCCCTGACTGCTTTGAGCTACGCACCTTTCCTCTTATTGTGTCAAATCCGTACCTGCACATATCACGTCAATCATTCTAGTCATTTACCATTTAGATGTTGATAACCATGTTATTTCAGCTATCACTATACAACAGATGTGCCCCCACAAGGACGTACTTAGACGCTTTTCTGAATGCTCCCAATTTAACATAATATTATAAGAAGTAATTACATTATAAAATTACAATTCCCCCAAAGCCTTTGGGTCCAGGTGGCAATTATTTGTCTTGGGTTGACCTTAGGCTCAGCAATTTTCATTAGGATTAATTATAGTAATTGTTTGTTAGCTCATCCCATTTTCCTGGCATATTTTCTTTAAAACTAATGGGACGTCCTCTAGAAGCAACATTCGACTGGTATTTTAAAATTCAATGTTAGTCTCTAGGCGTCCTCAGTGGAAGTGACTATTTTCCTTCTGTAGTTTCCTTTTTTCTTCCATTCTGGACCACACTCTAAGGAGCAGATAGAAATCCTGGCCACAGGCCCTGCGGCTCACAAGTTAGATGTTTTATTAGCATCTTTATAGCTTTTATCTTCATCTGCTTCAGACCCGAGCAGCCTCTCCAAGAGGAGGGGAAAAGGCTTTAGATGTACATGTTCTTATCTTTATTCATGGTGTCTGTGCACACTCACCTCCATTTCAACACTCATAAAAGGGAGAAACACTCATTATCTGATGTCAATTAATGGAATTGCAGTGAGATGAAATCAGATAAGGAGTTTGAGTAATGTGCCTTTCATCTGGGAGACACTGTGTGTGGACACAAGGTTATTCACTAACCCTTCAACTGCTTTACAGTCCCCATGAAACCACCTCTCTCATCATCCTCTAGTAACTTTACAAAAAACAATAAGTTTTTTTTTTTTTCACTTAACAATGATCTCGCTTTCAAAGGGAAAATTGCCTGCTTCTGTGTACCGTTAAAATTATTCCCTATTCATCTCTCTTTGTGTAGCCCAAGAAGGGTGTGCTAATGAAAACAGATGAAGAGAAACCAGCACATTGCCTTTAGTTGGGAACATTAACAATGAGATTTCAAATGTGGATATTGTTGTAAGTAGCGTAAATGAGAAGATCATACTAACAAGTGATCCAGAAAAACAAGAAGTTGTGGAAGGTAGCAGTTTAAGGATGTAACCTGTGCTTCTGCATTCTACCATACCATCTGGAAACAGTGATACTTTGACTTCTTCCTTTCCAATTTGTATCTCCTTTGATCTCCTTTTGTTGTCTTAATACTATACTGAATAAATATAAAGAAAGTGGGCAACCTTGTCTTGTCTCTGATTTTAATGGAATTGCTTTCTCTCTATTTAATTTGGCTATTGGCTTGCTGAATATTGCTTTTATTGTGTTTAGATATGCACCTTGTATTCCTGATCTCCCCAAGACTTTTAACATGAAGTGGTGTTGGATCTTGTCAAAGGCTTTTTCAGCATCTAATGACACGATCATGTGGGGTTTTATTCCCTTCAGTTTGTTTATATGGTGGATTACATTAGTGGATTTTTGTATATTGAACTATGTCTGCATCCCTGGGACAAAGCCTACTTGACCCACAGCCAAACAATAGGTGGAGCTTGGGGAGTCTTGTGGAAGAGTGGGAGGAAGAATTAGGGAGCAGGAAGGATCAAGGACACCACAAGAAGACCTACAGAGTCAACTAACTTGGGGTCATAGGGTCTCACAGAGACTGAAACACCAACCAAAGAACATACATGGACTGGACCTAGGCCCCTATACATATGTAGCAGATGTTCAGTGTGGTCTTCATGTGGATCCCCTAACAATTGGAGTGTGTGTGTGTGGGGGGGGAGCTGTCTCTGACTCTGTTGCCTACCTTTGGATTCCTTTCTCCTATCTAGGCTGCCTTGTCCAGCTTCCGTGGAAGATACAGCACAACGTGCTGTGATTGATGTCTGAGGAAAAGATGAATGGAAAATGAGGACAGAGGAGTCAGGGGTAGGAATGGGAGGAGAGGTGGGAGGGGTGCTAGGATCCAGGTGCAAAGTGAATAAAAAATAAATTAACCACAAGAAGTAATGTTTGGGTAAAATGTTCTGATTCACTGGCAAAATGGGAAACGTTTGTGGACTAATGCTCAACAATAGGTTAACTTAGAAGGGATGAAAGGCGAGAACCCCGTTGTCTAAGAATGTCCAGAAGTTGGGATTGATGTGGTCAAAGGTGTGGGTGGAAAGCCAGAACAGGAGTTGATACTAATTACACAAAGACCTTTCCTATGTGGTCTTTTGGGTTTCTCAGGGGTGCCCGGAAAGTCAAGCTCACTGTCAATATTTATATTTGTGGAGCTGAGATTCAGGCTCAGTCAGATGACTTACTCGAAAAACTCCCACATCTGGTGAGGGAAGTGGCCGGGATACAAATGTAAACTTTTTAGTTCTAAGTTCATCCTAATAAGCTGTTAGAGGTATCTCTTGTGGCTGTTTTGTTGAAAATAGCTTTGATTAGTGTTCCTTTAAAATAGGGGACAGATTTACTTATTTATTTATCTATTTATTTTATTATGAGTAGTCTCATCTGCTTAATTTAGGGAAATCCTTAGAAGCCTTAACCCCAGATGTGATTTATCAGGTCCTTCCAGTTTCTAAATGTGTTCTCTGTCAACAGATTTGGCAAAATACAGTCATACAAATGGATTAATGATAGGGATATATTCTAAGACACATGTCATTACTTTGTTACATAAAGATGGTTGTGATATCAGTAGGTAACATAGTCTTACTAAACCCTCACCATATATATAATCCATCATCAGAAATATTGTTATATGGTACATGACTGCCTATACTCAGAAGAAACCTTAGACAAGTATATCCAGAGCAATACCAAGCAGTACTTGAACCCCAATCTCTGTTGGGTTTTCTTCCTTAGTGACACAACCTTTATTTTTTTCACTTCAGACTAAATAAGGTTTAGTACAAAGCAAATGAGAGATAACAGGTTTGATTACTATGTTTGTGGTGGTTTAAATATGCTTGGCCCAGGGAGTGGCACTATTAGGAGGTGAGGTCTTGTTGGAGTAGGTTATGGCCTTGTTGGAGGAAGTGTGTTGCTGTAGAGGTGGGCGATGAGACGATTCTAACTATGTGGGAGCCATTCTTCTCCTAGTGGCCTTCAGATGAAGATTTAGAACTCTTAGCATCTCCTGCACCATGCCTGCCTGGACCATGCCATGCTCTAGCCTTGATGATAATAGACTGAACTTCTGAACCTGTAAGCCAGCCCCAGTTAAATGTCCTTATAAGAATTGCCTTGGTCATGGTATCTGTTCACAGCAGTAAAATCTTAAGGCCATGTTCAAAATTCACACAAATATTTGCTAATAATCTTGCAGGAAGTAAAACAAAACAAAAGCAAAAACACACAAAACTATTCACGTGGTGAACTAGGCAAATTCTAAGAATATATCAATGCATTTTTACATGTAAACAAGTGTAATCACTATCAATCATCAAGATCCAGAAGACATCTGGAGACTGCGGGGAATTTTTCCATTCTAAACTAACAGGGGGATGACTTTTTTTTTTTTTTTTTAAATCTGTGAACTTTATCAAGAAAGCACTGTGTACAATGCTTTTGAAATTTCTGGAGGTCCAGAGTGGAGACTCTAAAGGGTGGGTCAAGCAAACACCGGCTATCACTTTTCCCATTACTGCTCTGCCACAGCTCTTCCTTCTGTGGCCCTTGTAGCTGCTGTCTCTCCAAGGACTTCTGGTCCCAATGTTTTGAGTCAGACTATCCCCATCTCTCCAACTTTAGGACTGCCCTCCCCTGTCACAATGTTCAATGTGTTGCCTTAAGCAGACTTGGGCTGAAACTTAAGACAGAACTAGACCCACCCTTTGGACTGGTGATGGGTGTTGAATGCTGGAAGACAGGAGACTTAGTGAAAGCATCTTGCTACAGTGAGCAACAGTCATCTGAGATGGAGCTAGAATCAGGGAGAAGGGAGCCAACAGACCTAGGGAAGGAAAGCTGATCTGGTGACTAAGCTCCCGTGTCCACCCACACCTGAAACAGGATCCTCCTCCCATCTCTTAATTTACACTGCTCAATAGAGTCTCTTAAGTAAACTGGTTTGAATGGGGTTTCTATCACTAGCAGTACAGATGATAACATGAGGTGCTTCCTTCATATCCTCTTCCTCCTCCTCCTCTTTCTTCTCCTTTTCCTCCCCTTTTTCTTTCCCCTCCTTCCCCTTCTCCTTTATCCTCTTTTTCCCTCCTCTTCTCCCTCCTTTTCTTCTCCTCCTCTTCTTCCTCTCTTTCCTCCCCCTATTCTTCCCCTTTCCCTCCTCCTCTTAAAAGAGTAGGCAAGTGGCAGACACTTTTAATCTCAGTACTGAAGGGGCAGGTGTATCTCTGAGTTCTAAGGCAATCTGGTCAGTTACAGGCCAGCAGGGGCTGCATAGTGAGATCTTGTCTCAAAAGAGCAGGGGGTGGGGAGAAGAGACAGAAGAAGAGGAGGAAGAGGAGGAGGAGGAAGAAAAAGAAGAGGAGAATGAGAAGGAAGGGGAGGAGGGTGCAGCAGCAAGAGCTGTAATTGAATTGTTGAAGAACAGAATTGAAAAGTTTTCTCTTCAAAGACAAGAATGAAAAATACTGTATTGATGTATTTTGCTTTGGATTAAAAAAAAAACCTTTCACCTCCACAAAACACTATAGTCAGCTATGTGTGGGGGCAGGGAGAGAAAAATGATGAGAGGAAGAGACCAGAGACAGAGAGAAAGAGGGAGGGAATGAGGGAGGAAGAGAGTATATATGGGTATGGGTGGAAGAAGAGAGAGGGGTTGGGGAGGAGGGAGAAAGGAGTACTCTACAGTACACTGTAAAAAAAAAGGAGTACTCTACAGTACTGTAAAAAAAAAGGAGTACTCTACAGTGCACTGGCAAGGTACAGAATAAACAGAATAAGAAGAGGTGATACCCCTCACCTCAAATTCAACATGTTTACCAAACAGGAGTGAGACCAGGTGCTGAGTTCCACAGACTCACCTTAGTTTCCCTACAAAGATTGGTCGAGGAAACACATTGGTCGAGAAAAACAGGTTTATCTACAGTTCGGCCAAACTCCTAGTTTCTCTTTTTTCCATCTCATTGTTATAGTTTTATAGAAAACATGAAACTAAAGTTCAGAAACAATGCATGTTAACAGTGAAATTTGTACCCAGAATTACATGGGCCTGGGATTCCTGGATAATTTTTAAAACTTTAATTGTTTCAGGAGGTTAGGTCCAGAATTGGCCATGGCAAGTCAAGCTCCGGGAACACATAGATTATTGAGCAATGCCAGTGACTCTTTAAGTCATGAGATGGAGGTTTAAGCATCACTAGAACCAAGGCATTATGCTTGCATTGTTCCTAAGTCTGTTTGTCTGACATTCACATTATTTTCTAGTTAACCTACTCAGCCAGTTCTAACAAGAACTAAAAGAGGTTAGGCATAGTGACACATTCCCGGAATCCCAGTTACTTAGGAAGCTGAGGCAGGAGAATGGTTGGTTGAGGTCTGCCTGGGCTACATAGTCAATTCAAAGCCAGCTTGAGAAATGCAGAAAGACTGTCTGGCTGCAACGTTTTGGGAGGTGATAAGGGTACATGTGATTAAGTTGTATTGCTTACATACATTAAACTGTCCAAGAATAGATTAAAGATATTCTATTTAAAAATATAAACATTTAAAAGGGGCATGGCAGCATAAAGCACTTGTGTATCTCCTGTAAGGTCCTGTGTTCAATTCTCAATACAAACAAACCAACAAACAAAATACCCAAAGCCCCAAAACATCCTGCAAAGTCTGGTGCATGGTGGCATACTATCATCACAGCAAGAAGGGAGACTGACACAGAAGGATCTTGTCTTCAAGGCCAGCCTGGACTACATAAAACCAGACCTAATTGAGTCCCTTTCTCAAAAGAACAAAACACATAAATTAGTGTCTATATAAAGAATAATGATAAAGAAAGACACTGGTAAGGCTTTTTTTTTTTTAAAAAAAATGTCTTGAAATAAAAAATTTCAGAATCAACAAAACTTTCCACCTTTCTGGTTTGTAAAGTCAGTTCCCTGGTATCTAAAGGAACACCACACACATGCACTCAACAGTGTTGAATGTAGCAACCAAATGCAAGTGTTGAACATAGGGCCTGTGTATAACGCTAGGTCTCTGCTACCTTAAATCGGTTACCCTTTGAGGTTGCCCATTAGCCCCAAAGAAGACACTGATCACCAAATGTAAAAACTGTGTGCATTCTCTACATGCAGTTGTTCTACCCCAACTTGAAAATTTCCACATTCAGTTACTATTTGTGAAGTCCCATTGCATTTGTCTATCTGTGAGACATGGACTATTAAATAGGTAGACTCTGGAAATCTTATGAAGAAAGTAGACACATGCATACAGGTGCAAATAAACACACACACACAGCACACACAGAGAGGCACATAGGCGCACACATATGCACAGCCACATACATACAGTCATAAACACACAGAGGTGTACACACACACACACACACACTCAGCACTATATAATCAGCGCACTCTCCTTTGGCTAATTCCAACCGCAAGAAAGCAACAGTATGTAGAACCTACAGAAAAGGAGAAACCGGATATCACAGTTTAGGTTTACTGGAAAACAGATTCTGAGATGGAAATCAGTATTCAAATCATGCCTTTGGGAGTGTTCTCAGGATGAGAACACATATGAGTCGAGGGAAGAAGGTAAACCAGCCAGAAAAGCCATATGAAAATCAGGTATGACAGGGCAAGGAAGAGATGTGGGTTTGTGGACCTATCCCTGGTTGCTGACTGCCGAGGCAAGAGTGTGAATTTGAGTAGGGTAGCTCTGAGGTCCAGATATCCTCAGAAAGAGATGGAGTAGTAAGTCTCACTCTGAAAGGTGGTTCTGAGAGGTGGAGTGAGCCTCACCCACAGCACCTGATATGATATCAGGTTTTGGACTCAGTTAGTCTGCCGATAGCCTGACCATACCGATTTCCCATTTTCCTTGGGGATGAGATGAGTTTGGGGTGAGTCTCCTTCTGAGCAGGAATCTTTTCTAGGTCTTGTCCATTTATTAACTCATCTATAAAAGTTTCCACAAAGGGGGGGCATCATGTCAGCCAGACAATAACCACTCTTACTTGTTAGGATTGATAATGAGAGTCACGGCTTAGAATTTTGTATCTATAGTCTCACAGAACAGTCAGATTTCCCCAGAATGGCCTGACTGCTTTGTGTGTTTTCTCATTGATATAATGTCGCTCCCCATAGCTGAAGTGCTTGGCTTCTGAAGGCTGCTGGCCCCTGTTCAATCCCTGTCACTTGCTATTAGAACTCTTGTAAACCAAGAGAACAAGGTCATCAAGCCTGTGGAGCTATGCAAAGAAAATCCTAACATTAACTCTCAAGAACCTCAGCATCCCAAAGGTAGATTTCAGTTGTGCTGATTTTTCTTCTTTTCTTCCTTATTATGGGAAGAAAAACAAAAACAAAATCTTCCTTTCGTTCTTTTGGTAAGATTTCTTCAGTGTCTCACTGAAGTAACGTTGGAATCCACAGGTTTTTTTCAAACAAGCTTCCTGTCAGGTTGATAGGAAGGGCCTCTATGTATTATTGCTAAATGGACCAATGAAGAGAATGGTCCCCATCACATAATAAAGACCAGGTTCTCAGAACCTCAACCTTTGTGTTGCAAAAACAAGTGACAATAATTCAGGGACCAGTATAGCTATACCCAACAATTTGATTCCTAATCAATCACCTAATAATTAGCAGCATCAGATCCTCTCAACTAGAAATGTTCTCCTCTTTAGAAAAAGATGCCATGCCATATTTCTGTCTCCTTACCTCTATAGAGTTGGTAGGAAGTTTGAAGACAGCACTATGCAGATTTAATCATAGCCCTCCCTCCCCCACCCCTTGATTATAGCCTGCATTTGGCTTGTTTGTCACTTAAAGAGAAGTAACTTCAACTCTGTGACATGAAAAGACTGGACATGCCAGAGAATTATGTATTCTGTTATTTGCTAAAGTTCACAGCTGAGGCTCACGCTTCATGCTGAAAACCTCTAATCAGCATGGGATTGTTCATATTCAAAGCTGTGTTTATAATAGCAGAGAGTAGGGTACAGGCACCTTCCATCTGCAAATTGAATAGAAACATATATTGTCATTGGAAGCCCTCTTAGATGTCTATGGATAAAGGACTTGATGAGTTTGTTGCAAAGAAAGTGAAAAGGTATTTATGAAAAGGGCTCAGTCGCAGCACTGAGGAAAAGAAACCAGGCAGAGGACAGAGTTCGGTAGTTAAGTACTTGCTTTGCATGGACAAAGCACTGGATTCAATCTCTGACATGGCTAAGCAACTTAATAAAATAGAATAAAGTAACAGGGGCTTGAAAGATGGGTCAGCGGTTACGAGTACATACTTACTGCTTTTGCATAGGACTTGAGTTCAGTTCCCAGCATCCATGGGAGGTGCCTCACAAATGCCTGGAGCTCCAGCTGCAGAGGAAATCTAACATTCTCTTCTGGCTTCTGTGGGCAACACACCCATGTGCACTCCCCTCATATACACATAATTAAAAACCAAAACATAAATCTCAAAAAATAAAATAGCATAAATGAAAATTTTCCATCTAGGCTGACAACGTTCTACAAGAGAGCCACAGACGACCTAACAGAAACTTTAACATCAGATATGAGAAAACATCTTCTCGTACCAGTGTTGTCCAAGAGACTCCAAAAAACATGATAGCTTATAGCTATTGTTCTTGATTGTCTTGGAAGTTAAGTCCCTTTTGCTAAAGATGCCTTGCACTTCAGTTACAGGACCCAGGGTATCTGAGCTGGATCTGACCTAAAATCCTCCTGCTTATGTGTTATGATACCAGAAGGAGCCATGCAATATCCGAAGGAGGGAAGTAACCAGTAATTCCACCCAGCAATGGTGCCTCTGAACCACAACAATGACCATCGTGTCATGATAACTATAAAGGTTCATTCGTGGTGAAAGTATCTTGGGAGTAATCGGCAGCTCTCTGATTGGACAAAAGGCCTGCTCAGCAAAAGAGAAGTCATGTGTGATACTGTGAAGCAACTACCAGGGCCAGCGAAATCATCAGTCTTCGAGGAGAACTTATGACTGCTACTTTACTAAACCGGCACAGCCCCCAACTACATTCTAAATATTCATCCCTGCACCCATGTACAAGTGGAGTCCTCACCTCTCATCAAGGAGACAGACAAAGACAATTGGGAAAATGAGCTGTTGGAAGTACAGTCCCATCAGATACATTTACAGTGCCATGTCTGCAAATGAAGAAGACACAGGGAACATTGTGGGGAAGAGGAGTAGAAAGATTATAAGAGCCAGAGGATCAGGGAGTTTCTGTGAGCTTGTGTCTCCTAGAAATGTCAGAGAAGCACAACCATGAAGTTCCATCAACATGGCTGCCTAAACGTGACCTAAATAAGGATAGCACCAATATACATGCTAATGTGGACTAGGTTTTTCTAAGATTTGCCTGGACAAAGAGATACAAACAACTAAGAAATGAATGTTAAGAGTGGGGAATACAGTCTTAGATAAGAGCATGCCAACTGGCAGCCCTAATATTACATGGAAATAATATTACACCAACTGAGCAGGTTCTATTTATATATTTAGGAATGTATATACATTTATACACATACATATTAAAGAATATAGATATATATCACATATATTGAAGAAAAAAAGGCCATAAGTATGAGTGACAGTAGGGGCCAGTGTTACCTGGGAGGAGCTGGAAGGAGAAGAGGGAAGGAGAAAATTGTGTAATTATATTATAATTTCAAAAAGTTAAATATATAATATATAATGAAATATAGATAATATACTATATATACTAAAGTAAAACAGTTGTAAAATAACAAAAAAAAATTTACTCATTTACTGAAAACATGTTTGTCTCCAAAGAACCATGAGGGGGATGGGATATCAACACAAAGTAATTTTGAATAACTTAAAATTTTCAAATTAATTAACAATATCTAATAAAAAGTAATCACGCTAATTATATTTTGTTATGAAATATTAGCTATTATACTAATTATAATATTACTTATTGTATAATAACAATTATTATATATTACATTATAAACTTGTATGGTATTAAGTTTTAACTTTTAACAATTATTTTACGTGGGTGAGTGTTTTGCCCGCATGTGTGTCTGTGTACCACTTGTGTGTAGTGCCCGTGGAAGCATGGAGTGGGTGCCAGATTCCCTGGTACTGAAGTCACAGATAGCTGCGAGTCGACATATGGGTGCTGAGAATAGAACCCGTACAGTCCTCTGGAAGAGCAGCCGATGCTCTTTAACACTGAGCGATCTCTCTAGTCCACAAACTGTATGACATTTGTACTTATGCTAAGCCACAGAAGAGTGGAAGAACATTTCCCTCTATCTTGTAGTATTTACCGAAACCAAAATCAGTAATGTGTTTTTATATGTACTATAGTAAAGGGTAACAAAGCCTTGCCTTTAGAGGGACATCTGAGATGGTTAATTGGAATATGAAGTAAACAAGGAAAGCATTGAACTAACGTTGACGAGTCTAGGTCATTGAAAAGCAAAGAATATTTTTATTCTCGTTACAAGGTTGAATTCATTTGTATGTTCATTTGTTCACTTGGTACAAAAAGTACACCTTGAAAGAAAATCTCTATCAACTGGGTAAGGCCCTATGGTACACAATGTTGGAGACCAGGTCTTTGAGCTTCCGGCGATGGAGAACCCTGCCTCCTCTTGCTGCCTTACACCTTTGCTGTGTATGTTGTATGCACATGCCCAGGAGGTGGGCAGCCCAGAACTATTTGTTTCCTTAGTCCCCACTGAACACCACTTTCATATCATTTTATGGCATGAGGCAGCAATTCTAAAAGTATTTCTAAAGAAATAATCTAGCTGTGCTGTTTTGTGGTAGTCTATGGAACCTTTAGGAGGTGTAGCTTAGTTGAAGGAGGCAGGTCACTGTAGTGACCTTAAAGGACACACCTCATCTGCAAACTCTTCCTTGAGCTTACTTCCTGGTTGCCATGAGATGACAGCCTCTGCCACACAGCCCCATTGTCATCATCCATTGCCTCACATTGAGTATCCAAACTTGGCGATAAATATCACTACTGGATCAGGCCCAACCTGCAGCCTCACCTAAGGTTTGCCAAGACTGTATCTCAATTCTGAGATACTGGGAGTTGGAACATTAACAAATGGCTTGGGGGAGAAGGGAGAGGCATGAATCCATGACGGTAAACCAGGTTCCACTTCCTCGCACACATCTGCTCCAAGTAGAACTGAAGCTCAACGAGAAGAGAAGCATCTTCCAAGTCCTCCGGGCTTTCCAGTTTTCCCACTTTTGCCCTGCCAGGAAGCCAAGTACCACCAACACCAGGGCCACTAGTAAGTATGCAGAGGTTGGCATCTAGGATGCCATTTAGAGAAGAGGGCACTCTTTGTAGCTTGGAGTGAAGCCCGATCAAGCTCATTCTGATACATCTCGTCACCACGCCTCCATGCAGGCCATATGCACTTCTGTGTCCCAGAGGACTTCGTGGGCACAGCTGGTTAGTCAGCTGTTTGCAGATTTCGGTGTAGAACCAGTTGTCAGAATAGTCTATCCCTCACTTGTCTTACTTACTGTTCTTGTAGATGTGCTTAAACACTTGACAAACACATAAGGAGTGAAGCACTTATTTAGGCTCAGAGTTCAAGGGTGTGGCCGAGTCCAGTGGGGAGGTATGGGAGCAGCAGTCGGAAGCAGCTGGCCACATCAACAACCACAGTCGGGAAGGTGTTCAGCCCATTTCCTTTCTTCAGTTCAGGACCCTCCCACCTTTAGGGCCAGCCTCCCCAAGTTAAGCCTTTCTACAAACTGCCTCACAGACACACTCAGGTGATTCTAAACCAGTCAAGCTGACAGGGACAATAAAATCCCTCAGGTCACCCTTATTCCTTGCACCTTGCCCTTCTCCAGTCCAGGTTCAGCTGAAAATGTCACTGAGTAAAGGCAATGCTCCATCCAAGGTCACTCACATGTCCCAACAAATCCCAATACCAATTCCGCCCCAGAGGACTCATTCCTTTCCCATCTACCCCCTGATGTGTTCATTGAGCAACCTGAAGGGGGCAATACCACTAGTTTCTGAAACTATTTTCTTTAGTACTTAGCATCCTGTACGTTAAGCAGCCAAACTCTGCAGTCAAATTGCCTGAGGATAAATCCTGTTCTATGACCTTAGAGTAAATGCTTAATCTCAATAAAATTTCTTAATCTCAATTTAACTGGATTATAAAACTTATACAATAACATTTTCTTCTATAGGAGTGAATGAGTTAAATCAATACACACACATACACAAGAATTTATTATTTTGCCTAACATTATCAAGAATTCTAGGTAATTTTTTTTCTTCAGTATTTTCTCAATTCTCAAATAGTTCTACAAGGGACATCCTTTCTGATCTGAGTACTAAGGGTAGAGAAACAGTTAAGTCTGTAGCTCAGGATCTCCCTATTATCAGCTCGCCCTGGAGAGATTATGACCAGTCTGATCCCACACACTGTGTTCCTAACCACTGTGCTCAGTGCATGGTATTTATTAGTCACGACCAATTAGTCAGTAGATTTTATATAGATGTTATATGTATTTCAGTAGGCGGAGTGTGAACAAAGATATATAAGAAGTGATGTTTTCCTTCGGGACTTTAGAGTTGGGGTCCCAGTGTACTGCTTCGGCTGACCTCAGACTCCTGCATCCTGGTCCCACATCAGTCTCCTGAAAAGCCAGGATATCTCATCCAGGCTTTAGAGATCTTTAACTTTGTTGGGAAAACTAGATGTACATATATGAATAAGGAAAAACAAATAAGTAAAATAACAAGTCACCAAATGCAAATAAACCATAGAATGAAATTCATTGCAAGTTCCAAAGACTAAGAGGGACAGCTCATAATGAGTTAAAGCAGTCAAGGAAAACAGGCGTCACGGAGGTAGGTACCATGTCTGCAACATAGGAGCTGTTCAGGTTTGAGTAGATAAATGTCCCCATAGGCTCATGTGTCCCAAGTGATGGTGCTATTTGGGGAGGTAAAACTTTATTGTGGAAGAAAGTAGGTCACTGGTGGAAGGGCCTTGGACTTATCCCTGGCTCCTTCCTGTTTCCCTCTCTTCTCTTCCTGTTCATGATGAGTTAGCAGTGACAGCCTCCGTTGCTTCTACCAGTGTGATGTGACTCAAGCACATGAGACCAAGTTAACCTTGGACTGAATTTTGAAATCCTGAGTCAGTATGAATAGTTCTCCCTTTAAGGTGTTCTTGCAAGCTTTTGATCATAGCCACACAAAAGAACCTAAACATGGGAGGCGTATGAATGTTTCATGGTTGAAAACTTAGGCATATATTGAAGGAGCACCAGAAGTCTGGGATGAACAAGAAAACTGCCAAATTGGAAGAAGTAGCAAGATGGTTTATATTAGTAATTTAAAATGACCCCAAGCACATGTATTGGCAGATATATTTAAAGCAAAACAGCTTTTTTTCAGAGCTCCATGGCGCCTTTAACTTCAGGGCACATTTGAAAACAGTACAATTTTAATGGCATGGAGCCCTGGCTGAGCCAGGCCACATCAGCTGCCCAAAGGCTGACAGGAATCTTGACACGCAGGCCAGAATTCTGTTCTGAACAGCTTAAAGAATAAGTCCCTGGGGAGAATAAAAATGTCCTACTGTTTCTCAATGTGTTCTGCATAATTATAACCTGAAAGTGTCTAGAAATGACAAGCTGCATGTTACTAAAACAACCAAAGGCGTGGTTGCAATTAATTTTACATTAACCCAGTGACTAAGCAAGTCCAAAGGTTTCAAAAGAAGCCGAGGGAAAGAAAGCCAGCCATCATGGTTGACAATAAGGTGAGACTTGTTGGTTCTTATATGCTCTACCAAAATTTTAAAGCAACTTCAGCTGGAAATTGAGTTTCGCAAATGTGTTTTTTAGAACAGGCTACCTGAGACAATGAGATAGCACATTTATGGCAATTCATGTAGTCCCCCCCGCACATCAGCTCCTACCTTCCAAGGTTATCTGACAAACATTTCTTTATGTTCTGCATGATTAGGACATTGAGTGGGTACCAGGATATAGTAGGAAGGAAGCACTCCACTCTGGGACTAAAAAAAACAAAAAAACAAAACAACAACAACAAAAAGAAACCCTTTAAGCTACTGTTACCGACATTTGTGAGCTACCAGATAGAGGGGCTGGGCACTCAACAGTCATCTATCCTCAGCTCTTTAACCAGTTATGAGTCTCTGTATTAACCACTGACCAGGGGTAAGAATGACACTAATCTGTTATTAAAACAATAATGTTTAGAGTGCAGTTTGACAGCATTTCTGTTTAATAAAATTACATTTGTAGTCCCCCACCCAGGGGTGGGGGGCACTGAACATTTAGAATGTGAGCTTTTGACCAGATTTATAGTACCAGGCAGGGATTCTCCTCCTGTGGAACAGGCCTCAGATCTAAGCAGAAAGTGGTCGACTGTCCCCATAGTTTCATGCCACCATGCACCTGTGAGCATGTTTTGCTTGGTAGGTTGGATTGTAGTACCCAGAGTCCAATGCTGGGTAACACTATTGATGGCTTTTCTCTCTCATGAAACCTGCACAGTGCTTTCCAGCACTATGACCACTCTTCAGAAGGGAAGAAGTTTCCAGATTGATTTCAGTTTGATTTTTTTATGTCCCCAAACCAAAGTGTTTTGTGTCTTCAGCAATAGGGTCTTACTTTCGAGTTATGGTGACTATGTTAGTCAAGAGTCTCTAGGGTAACAGAATCTAGGGAATGAATTATATATCTTCCCTGTCCTTCCATCTATCTTCCTTACTCTTATATAGGCTTCTTGTGAAGGTGTGGTCCAGATTAAAGGTGTGTCTTCCTGATTTGAGATCCAGATTAAGGCACGTGACTTTCTACTTTAAAGGTCTGGATTAGAAGTGGGTCTACATACTTCAGATTAAGAAAAAAAAGATCCCTCACAGGTATGAGCTCCATTTTTAAATGTCTTAGTTAATTCCTGATGTAGTCAAGTTGACAACCAAGAATAGCCATCACAGTAGCCATTCAAGACAATGGAAAAACCATGGTTGTACATGCCTTTAATCCCAGCACTCCAGAGGCAGAGACAAGTGGGTTTCTGTGAATTTGAGGTCACCATGGTCTACATAGTGAGCTCCAGGCCAGAAGGAGCTGTATAGTGAGACCCTTATAAAAACAAACAAGAAAGAACAATGTCAAGAACTTGTGTTTGTCCTTGACATGTACTTGACCTAGGGAACCTCTCTGAGGAGTAACTTGTCAAGAAGGTATCCAAAGCCTGGTACTGAGATTTTTGTTTAATAACCATGTCTTCTGGGAACAGCACGGTCCACCCGGGCAAAGTCTCTTCATTGAAACTTTATATTTTTAATTAGCTTTCAAATAGGAGATTTCCATTAATACTTTATAATGCATCCTTACTTTGGCTAATCCACTCTGACCTGTCCTCTTTCTCATCCTTCCACCCTCATCCCCAATAAAGTTTGTAGCTTTGAATAGACAACTTCCTATCTCTGACTCTTAGTTTCTTCAGTTTAAAAATAAAAATAATATCCACAAAAGATTGACAAATATTTTAAATGAGATTGCATATAAGAAAATAATTTGTGAACCAAAAGGACTGTGTGAATTTCTTATAACACTTTTCAAGGTCCTTTGTTCTTAAATCTCAATCAGATGGAGACAGAAGAATTTTCAGGTAAAACAGAAAAAAAAAAAAAAAACTCTAGGAAGCTGTTGAAGATACACTCTAACAAAATAATTAGGTGGTCAAAATTCGGGACTATTCCCTGAAGAATTGCTATACTATATGAAGTGAGAAATCAAAAATTCTCAGTAGCAATTTCTGTACACACTAACAGAGATTCAAAGTAGGGAGATTTTTTTGCCTCTTTTGTTCACAGGAGGCACCAGGCAGATGCTCACTGTAGATCTGCTAAATACAATGAGTTCATGTGTTTAGAGAGACTACTGTTATGGTTTGCTAGCTAGTTTCCACAGAAAATTTACTCTTAAGTTTAATGAAACTTTCTATTTGAATGAAAGAAAAGTCTTTTGTTAGTTTACAGTCTAGGCCTCAATGATGAATAGTGAATAGTGTTTATTTACTTAGTTTTTTTTTTTTTTTTTTTTGGTTTTTTTGAGACAGGGTTTCTCTGTGTAGTCCTGGCTGTCCTGGAACTCACTCTGTAGACCAGGTGAACTCAGAAATCCGCCTGCCTCTGCCTCCCAAGTGCTGAGATTAAAGGCGTGCGCCACCACAGCTTTGTTCTTTAAGACACAGTCTCACTATGAAACCCAAACTGGTCTCAAATTTGTGATCCTCCTGGCTCAGTTTCTTAAAACTGGGATTACCATATTCAGTTGATCAGTTGTTTTTATGTTTTAGATTTTTATTTACGTGTGTGTGTGTGTGTGTGTGTGTGTGTGTGTGTACAGGTGTGCAGAAGCTAAAGACCAATGTTTGGGAATCAGATCAGATTTCTCCTTCCGCCATAGTTTCTTACAATCCAATTTCAATAGATTTATGCAGCAAATGCTTTCACATTCTAGACCACTAAGTGATTTTAAGATAGAAGATGTAAGTGAAATTGGCCTGCCTCAAGAAACAGCACACACACACACACACACACACACACAGCAGTGAGATGCTGCAGCTCACACTGTAGCTTCTGAGCATGTGGTCTCTGTATTAGTTCCTTTTCATTGTGACCAAGAACCTAACAGAAGCAACTCAAGGAAGAGATTTGTTTTAGCTCACAGTTTCAGATGTGTCAAGAGAGAGCTGAGTGCTTCATCTCATAGTGGCTGGGAAACAAAAGGAAAAAAAAAAAGTAGTCCAGGCTAGATATTGTTCCTAAGGACATACCCACAATTAGCTACTTCCTTCAAGTAATCCCCACTTCCTACCTTTCATCAATCACTTCCTAGTAATGACATCATGTTCTGATTCCATCAAAGATCAGAGTCCTCATAATCTAATTGTCACTGAAAATGCATCACAGACTCTCCCAGATGTGTGTCTCACTAAACTCTGAAAGAAATCTCTTCTTATTTTCAAAGTAACTTACATGTATCCAGTTTTATTATGATTTTAAGGTTTATTTTATTTTATGTGTATTAATGTTTTGCCAGCATGTATGTCTATGTACAATGTGTGTGTGTGTGTGTGTGTTTGTATGTGTCTCCTTGGTGCCCTTGGAGGCCAGACATAGGCATCAGGTCCACAGACAGATGGTAGCCATAATGTGGGTATGGGAACCAAACCCAGGTCCTGTGCAAGAACAGTAAGTGCTCTCAGTTATCGAGATCCCGTTCCAACTCCAACTTAATTCTTTTAAAAGGTGAATTTATATGCACCATCTTCATTGACTAGAGGACAGGAGCCATCAAGTAGGCAAGTGACACTACTGTGTGCTTAAGGAAACTTGTTGTGGCCTTTACTCTGTCTCAACGCTTTGGGGCTAAGTGTTCTGGTCAAGAGAGAGAGTGGGGCTCTTGGGGCAGGAGATGCAAAGAATGGAGACAAGACAGAGGTTCTGATCAAGTCTCAAGTCTTTCACCAAGTCTCAAGTCTCAAGTCTCTCTACTCAAGTCTCTTTTATTGAAGGGAATTCTGAGGTATTTATACGATTTTGCCACGTGCCTTGTAGGTGTTGATATGACGTAAGCCTTACAGGTGTCTATAGCGTGGATAGCACGTGCACTGTGTGCCTTGCAGGCTTGGATACCACATGCGCCTTGCAGGCATATATGGCCTAGATAGCACGTGGACAGCACGTGAACTACATTGCCTTGCAGGCGTGACTACCACGTGCGCCTTGCAGCTGGGGGCAGTAAACAGCAAAACAAGCTATGTGAGATAAACAATATACTTATCAGAGTGTGCTTCAGCTGTTATAGGCTTTTGAAAACTAAGTCTTTCGTCAGGGTATATGGTTCCAGATGGCTGCAAAGTTGATCTAGCCGCTTTCTGCTAAAAGTTGGCTCCCAACAGAAACTAAGTCCTGGCGATAGAAAAGGATTAAAGTCCAGTAATAAGGGAAAAGAGAAAAAGCAAAGGTGGGTCTCCTGAGTCCTAGTCTGATCAATGAACTTCCCCAAGATGAGTATCTGCAGCTGTGATCAAGCCATTGCTTACATGTTGCTTAGCCCCTGGAAGATGTTTAAATGTGAAGACGAAAGCAAGAACGAACAACAAAACCCCAATGATTCGAATTAAGCCAAAGACACCTTTAGTTAGGGTAATGTTTCAAAAAAAGAAAGATGCTGTTTTTTGCTTGGGTTTTCTGAGTAACCACCTCATCTTCACTGGATTGAGCAAAAGCCCTGTAAATGGCTCAGGACAGCGTACTGCCCTCCAGTGGCCGCTCACTCTCACTGTCTCTTGAGAAGTGTTCCTTGACTGATCTATAATTCTTGAATAAACTTTATTTTCTGCCCTTCCTATTTTCTACATCCCAAGTACATTATGGCAAATATACTAAAAACTAAAGTCTATGACAGAGCATGTTAAATCTTATGAAGAAAAATAATTTAAAATTGTGTCCTCTGCTGGAACAGTGGCATCACGACAATGGTGAGGATGACATTCAAAAGGAATGCATAGTTTCTAATTAAGGTCCACTGGAAAATCACTTGTAAGACTTTATTACTTTCAGTTTCTTAAATTACAGGTCTTACAACCTATTTAAACTTACCTCAAGCACATACTTACTCTTGCAAATTATTTATAAGGGCACTATAAAAGCAAGTAAAAAGTTTGCCTCTTAAAATTTTGAAATAAAAGCTAATAAAAAGAAAGTATACATTATATATATATATATATATACTCTCCCATACACTATCTATATCTATAGTTGAGAAAGTCCTAAAGTCCTATTCATCTCTCAGTTCCAATACATCTTTAAGCTTAGTCATAGTCTCTTCAGAAGGATTGCTCACTTTTCTGTGCTTCAGAAAGTAGACTTTTTGTGATGATGCTGTGTTGAACTCATTCATCTATATTTTGCCCCTAAATAATCTCAGAGATGTTAAGTGAGTTTTGACACAACTCGTAAAATATTGTCTTAAAATATGAACTTTATATGGCATTATAGAGACTTGTGTTTTGCTATGGCTGGGTGTGTCTCCAAGAGCATTCATGGGATGTGCCCCTGCATATGTGTGTGTGTGTGTGTGTGTGTGTGTGTGTGTAATAACAAAACATTTCAAACAATATGATGTACAACTTCTCTCATGTGGGTGACAAAGGTAAGTAACTCAGCCCTGTACTTTGATTCCACTCAGTGTTCTTTCCAGTTCAGTTTAACCTTTACCTTTCCACAGAGTAGAAATAAGAATGTAACCCTGTAATAATATGGAATATTATTACACCAGTCACACTTTTCCATGCGTCTGGTGTCCTTAAGTCCCCTAAAATTTTGTGAAAGATTTTTATCTACATAGTTTAGATCCTTTCTGTATGAAGAACTTTGTTGCTTCTAAAAACTCATTCATTTATATGTATTTATTCAATAAATATATACTAATAATACATGTACAATCTTCAACCAAAAATAAAAATGATTATCTATGGTGATTGATTCTTTCCATGTATGCTGGTTAGTTTAATATCTGAAAATCAATCATATAACACTAAGTTGATAAAATGAGAAAAAGTATGTGATCATCTCAATTCATACAGAAAGGCAGCTGCGTGTGGTAGTATACACCTGTAATCTCAACACTTGGGAAGTGGAGGCAAAAGGATCAGAAGTTCAAGAATAGCCTCAACTACATAGTAAGTTTGAGGCCAGCCTGGGCTACATAATTATCTCTTAAACACTTTTTTTTAAAAAAGAAAAGAAGAAAGCATCGAGAAAATTCACTACCGTGTCATGATAAAAATACTCAACCAACTAGAATAGTGGGGACCTTTTAAAGCCTGATACAAAACACCTACAAACAACTTACAAACTAATCATACTCAGTAGGGAGAGAGACTAGATGCTTCCTCCTCAGATCATAAGAACTTTTACCACTCCTATTTGACTTTATATTTGAACATTTTTCTGGTCAGAGAATTAGATAAAAAGTAGAAACAAAGACATATCTAGATGTAAATTACTTCTTGTTAGAGATGACATGATTCTTTATATAAAAAGTTGTAAGAAAAAAAAACATCTCCAACTGCTCACTTGAGATATATCCCAAACTGCAAAAAAAAAAAAAAAAAAAAAAAAAATAAAAAAAAAAAAAAAACAAAAAAAAAAAAAAAAAAAAAACAAAAAAAACCCCTAACCAACAATGTTATGGTTTGCATATGCTTGGTCCAGGGAGTGGCACTATTAGGAGGTGTGGCCTTGCTGGAGTAGGTGTGTCACTGAGAGCTGCAATAACAGTGCTGGGATTAAAGGTGTGTACTACCACCACCCAGCTAAATACTTTTTTAAAAAAGATGTGTTAGTGGTCTGATAGCTCATCAGTAAAGAGGAACTGTTGCTTTTGGAGATGACCTGGGTTAAGTTACCTGTGCCCACACAGCAACTCACAACTGCCTGTAACAACAGTTCCAGGAAACAGTTCCAGAGGTTTCTTCTGGCCTCCATAAATGTCACATGCATTTATATACACACAGGGAAAACATTCACACGCATTAAAAAATAATGCTCTTCAACATCCAATGGATTTATTGCTAGTTTCAATTAAATTAATTAATAATTGAATATTTTGTTTTTAATCTCTAATATGGTAACTATCTATATATCATCTACATAAACCCAACCTTCAGCCCTCAATAATTTTTGAGTGATAAGAGATTCGATGCTTAAAAGTTTGAGGACTCATTGCACTTATACTTTGCTGTGTGCTGGAACCAACACAGAAAGCTTTAATACTGTTCTTGTATTCCATGCCCATAGACTTTACATAATTGGCCTGCTTTACAACTGGGAATATGGAGATTAATTTTTAAAGCTTTCAGGGAAGTCTAATGAATAGCCAAGCCTGAGGACCACTGCTTTTATTGGCTTGCTTAAGGCTTTAATTGGCTATCTAAACAAACATGGCCATGGTCAACTATATCCATCAATCTTTTGTTGATGTGAACAAATGCCAAGACCAAAGCCTACTTACTGAAGGGAGAATTTATTTTAGCTTACAGTCCCAGAGAGAGATTCCATAAGGGAAGAGGAGGCATGGCAGCAGGTGACCAGTGACATCTCAACCACACATAGGAAGTAGAGAAAGCCAGCAGGAAGTGGATTGAGGATGTAAAGTCTTAAAGATTGACCACAGTGACATACTTCCTCCAGGAGGTCTGTACCTCTCAATAGTTCTGTAACCTCCCCCAAATAGTACTACCAATTGAGGACCAAGTATTCAAATACATAAGCCTACAGGGGATACTTCATTTAAACCACTACATCAAGAATAAAGAATGTAAATACAGTCCTGTAACAGCAAATGTGCAGAGAAGAGTAATGAGCAAACAGTAGAGACAACAACTTATTCCCCAATGTACAACCCGATGAGAGGAATATTGTACAGCTCTAACAATTATACAAAGAAATTTTCTTTTGCCGATATTGTTGGGCTCATTCAAATACCATCGTGTACATTAAAATACAATGGTGAGGAGGATTTGAACAGTCTTAGGACACAAAGTAATAAGAATCTATCTATATAGTTAGCTCTAAAGAACAAGGATTGGCCCAAAGAAATCAGCAGGATACTGATGTGGCTCCAAAGGAAACAGGTTAGGCCAAAGAAACTGGAGTATGTCAGTTCCTTTTGTCATTGATGCTACAAAAACCTGACAACTGGATGGGAGAAAAGACATTTAGGCTCACAGTTCAGAAGGGCTAAGCAGCATACAGAACTCCATGGCTTACGGGTAAGCTGGCTCAGCTGCTGTGTTAGGAAAACTCAAGTATCTCTGTGGAAAGCCTCACACTCCCAGCCACATAAGTGAGAAAGGAAGCTCTAGTTCCAGCCAAGCTTGTCTGGTACACCTAACCTTTTGATATCGAAGCATGTTGTTGCCTACAAGGTTTCATGCTTGAGAACTGGATAGATATAGATAGATAGATAGATAGATAGATAGATAGACAGATAGATGATAGATACATATGTACATACATACATAAATGGATGTTAGATACATAGATACATACATAGATAGAAATATGCATTCATATATATGTATATGCATGTATCTGTGCATATGTGCCTGTATCTATATGTGTATATGTGTATATGTGTGTATGTGCATATGTGTGTATGTGCATATATGTATATATGCATATATGTGTGTATGTATATAAAGCACAATATATGATAATACACACATATATGTATATGTTTATATATATATATATATATATATATATATATATATATATATATATATATTTTTTTTTTAAGTTGTAAGGCCAGGAGAAATGGATGGCTCCACGGCTGAGAGTGCATACTGCTCTTGCTGAGGAAAGTTCAGTTCCCAGCATCCTATTTCAGCAGCTACAACCACCTGTACCTCCAGTTCCAGAAAATTTGTTGCTCTCTTAATATGCACTAGATTCAAACATGTACAAACCCATACATGCATGCACATATGTACACATGATTTAAAATTAAATAAAAAACCATATACAAAAAAACCTTCATAGTGTTCACTATGTTTACAGTTTTCTGTGTGGTTATATGCAAAGCTATTTTAGGGTGTTAGTGGGCACTGGGCAGCAGAATGTCATAGCTCCACCAAGATGATTGATGCCTCAGCCTGCATCCAAACCCTCTGGAAGACTTTGAGCTAAAATGCCAAGCCTGTAGCCCAAGCCCTTGGTCCATTGGAGCCTCTATCTCCATTTAGGTCCTAACAGAACAGAGACCACTTTACTTGTCGAAACAATATGGACCCCTCTTAATGGATTTCTTCTTCTTTTCTCTGATACCTCAATTCCTTGACTTTGGCTTCCTGGTATCACCTCCCAAGTAAATGTTCTACAGCCATGGTCTTTTCTCAGGCTGCCACTCTAGGGAGAATCCTAACAAAGAACAAACTTTGTGACAAACTTGATTTGGTTTTTGCACATTCATGTGGTATTTATTAAAAACAGTTAACCTGAGTTTGAAGGCATGGTGGAGCACACCTATAATCCCAGCACTTGGGAGACGAGGTAGAGGCAGAGAGGCAGAGAGGCAGAGAGGCAGAGAGGCAGAGAGGCAGAGAGGCAGAGAGGCAGAGAGGCAGAGAGGCAGAGAGGCAGAGAGGCAGAGAGGCAGAGAGGCAGAGAGGCAGAGAGGCAGAGAGGCAGAGAGGCAGAGAGGCAGAGAGGCAGAGAGGCAGAGAGGCAGAGAGGCAGAGAGGCAGAGGCAGAGGGATCTCTGTGTGTTTGAAGCAAGCCTGATCTACACAGTGAGTTCCAGGACAGCCAGCCAGAGCTACATAGTGAGACTCTATCTCAAAACAAAACAAAACAAAACACCAAAAAACAAGAACAACAACAACAAAAAAGAATAAAAAACCCAAATAGCAAACAAAACAAAAAAAAAGATGATGATGATGATGATGATAAGGAGGAGAAGAAGGAGGAGGGGGAGGGGGAGGGGGAGGGGGAGGGGGAGGGGGAGGGGGAGGGAGAAGGGAGAAGGGAGAAGGGAGAAGGGAGAAGGGAGAAGGGAGAAGGGAGAAGGGAGAAGGGAGAAGGGAGAAGGGAGAAGGGAGAAGGGAGAAGGGAGAAGGGAGAAGGGAGAAGGGAGAAGGGAGAAGGGAGAAGGGAGAAGGGAGAAGGGAGAAGGGAGAAGGGAGAAGGGAGAAGGGAGAAGGGAGAAGGGAGAAGGGAGAAGGGAGAAGGGAGAAGGGAGAAGGGAGAAGGGAGAAGGGAGAAGGGAGAAGGGAGACGGGAGAAGGGAGAAGGGAGAAGGGAGAAGGGAGAAGGGAGAAGGGAGAAGGGAGAAGGGAGAAGGGAGAAGGGAGAAGGGAGAAGGGAGAAGGGAGAAGGGAGAAGGGAGAAGGGAGAAGGGAGAAGGGAGAAGGGAGAAGGGAGAAGGGAGAAGGGAGAAGGGAGAAGAAGAAGAAGAAGAAGAAGAAGAAGAAGAAGAAACAAATTAAGCAAAGTAAATTAGGTTGCATTTTTACCCTGAATAAGTTTAGTTCAGCCCTATAGGGTTTTATGGTTGCTATTTATTTTATGTTTCTGGAATTCCAACAGAATCGTGTTAGGAATTCTTCAAGGCTTCACCAAAATCCAAAATCATGAACATTACTAAAAGGCTTTGTGTTTGCCCTCATGGGTGTTGGTCAGCAATTTTCAAACATAAGCCTTTTCTATTCTCAGGGCTGGCAGTATGAACCTGTTTGAAATAACGACTGCTCAGGCCTCCAAGGGAAGCTTTTCTGACAGCCTGGCTCTCGGCCAGCACGACTGCCCTAGTCTGTTTGCAGGAGAGCCAGGAAGAACCAGTATTTGTTTTGTTTTTAAAAAAAACAGCACAGATTCTGTAGACATACTCTAGAGATGCCTTAGTTCATCTCTGGGGCCACAGTCACCTTTTCCTTTAGCTGGGTCCATGCATGTTCTTTAGCTGTCCACGGAAAGCCTGCAAAACATGAAGGTTTTGGTAGGAGCCCTCAACAAAGCATGTTACAATGTCATGTTGATTCTGAACCAGATTGTGATGAATGAAGGCATGTATTGTCTAACGGGCGGTTTCCAAAGGTTCACCAGTGACATGAAATCAGGTGGCTGGTTGTAAAGTATATTTTTCTCACAGAAGCAGCTATTTCTAGGGTGATAAACTCCTTGCACTAATATCCCATGCTCCCAAACATCCCCAGGCTTCAAAAACTAAGACAGTTAGTCACACTAGATCAGTAGTTCTCAACCTGTGCCTCATGACCCTTTTGATAAACCTCTATCTCCAAAAGTATTTTCATTATGACTCATAACAGTAGCAAATTAGAGCTATGAAGAAGCAACAAAATAATTTTATGGTCGGAAGTCACCCCAACATAAGGAGGTGTTTTGTAAGGTTGCAGCATTAGAAAGGTTGAGAACCACTCACCTGGATAGCTCTGTTTCTTAGCTAGTTCATAGGAGCCTAAGAATTCTTGATAAGGTCCAAAATTTACCCTGATCTCAGACAATTCCTGAAACATAGATAAGACAAGATTAGATACTGGAGTGAGTTTGAGAATCTCCAAGCTGGCCAAGGAAAAGACGAGACGGTAAGATTTCACAGAGAACTTGCTGAGGTGAGGTCAACTGAAAACAGAAATGGTTCATACCAGCATGTCTTCCAAGGGCAGTGCAGAGCACAGGACCATCATGAGAAATGGGAAGAGGTGGGGGAGGGGCCCTCAGGAAAGAGGAGAACTGGAAGGGTGGTTCTCTCTCTCTCTCTCTCTCTCTCTCTCTCTCTCTCTCTCTCTCTCTCTCTCTCTCTCTCTGTGTGTGTGTGTGTGTGTGTGTGACAGCATGTATTTACTGTTTCTCAA
Source organism: Arvicanthis niloticus (assembly GCF_011762505.2). NCBI lineage: Eukaryota > Metazoa > Chordata > Mammalia > Rodentia > Muridae > Arvicanthis > Arvicanthis niloticus. The sequence goes on from NC_047658.1 coordinate 129,073,348, forward strand.
GCCTGCCAGCCAAACATCCAGAGCTACACTCTAAGGCCATCTATTGGGTTTTGAAAGTATCTTTTCTATGACTAGCAGATGTCAGGTGCAGTTCTGTAGGCTATGCAGTGCTGCAGGCAGGCTCCGAGTGGCCACACGTGTCCTAATGGGGTATGTTAAGACAGCAGGTGTAAAGTGTTTGTATCTGATGCTGGCAGGCTTCTCCCCATCATCTCAGCCTGTGTTCAGCCTGTGTGAAAAAGTCAATGGCACAGCTGCTAATATGTAGGGCTCATCTCTGGCCTGCTTACATTACTCAGACATTCAAACTGCTGGCCATGGGTACCAGCCCATGGATTGCTCCTTTGTACCCTTGAAAATGAGAACACTTCTCCACAGATGGCCTTCCTCTCCTTGCTCTTCTGTCTCTAAACACCAGTGTATGAGTCCTTCACTTGACCTGAGAAGAAAAATTTAACCAGAAGAGGGGACATGGCAGGAGTGGGTTGGGGAACAGAGTTAATAATGGATTGTAAATATTTAGATGAACTGTTGGGGACAAGGTAGGGGTAGGAAAATAAACTGAGACAGGAAATATTTTTAGGAACAAACTTGTTGTTCTGGAACTCAGGGGGTGCTATAGGAAGAAGAAGAAGCCAGAACCTCCCTGTGGCAAAGATGGATATTATAAAGGTTTTATTTTAACTCAGGCCCCATCCCAGTCCACCTGTCTTGTTTCTAGGAATTCTCCAATCTACATGGTGGCAGTGGGATGTGTTATCCAACTTTTACTGAGAAAACTCAGAATAAAATCCTCGTTCTTCTCTTCCATTGCAGAAATGAAACCGTGTGTTACTTCATTTATCATTATCATAATAAAATCTGAGGCTGAGCATCTTTATAAAGAAAAGTCGTTTCTTCAGCTTTCAGATCTACAGGGTTAGAGTCATGTCTACCAAAGACCTTGCTGACAGAGTCCCAAGGTGGCCCTCAGTCGCCTTGTACGTTACGTTGTATGTTCGTGTTTCATGTGTCGTGTATGTATGCACTGGGTTCTCTTCTTCTTACAAAACTATCAGTATTCAATCCTAGAGGCATCATAACCCATTCCCAATTCTAATCACCTCCTAAATGCCTCACCTCAAAACAACCGCAGCAAGATTAATTCCCACTCTCCTAATGCCTCACAACGGACGAGAGCTAAATTTCCATTCATAAAACCTTGGTGATATACACAAACCATGTCTGAACTATAACATGGCCTGTGACCCACTCTGGCCAATCAGATGAGAAACTAGGACAAGCTCCATGGAAGTAAGCTGTTTGGTGGCCCTACTGCTCAGCAATGGCTGTAGTAGGCCCAGCACTACTGAGTGTTTTCAGTCTTGCTTTGACCGTGGTTACTGACAGTCAGACAGCATTGGACCACACCGTTATCTGCCCAGTTGTTCAGCATCTTGATTTTTTAAAAAGAAGCTATCCTTAAATTAGCTTAAAGCTAATTGTTTGTCATGAATACTACTGATTAGGTTAAATCCCTCCCCACTTTCTGTATAAAATTGTAAATTTCTATCTATTTTCAATACACTCAGATATGTCTTTTAAAATCTTAAAACACGGGCAGATGCAGTTTTTGTTCCCTAAAGACAAATTCTTTCAAAGGACTATTAATACTGAAAATGTAATTGCAATTCCCATTAGGAAAAGGAGTGTATTTGTCAAACTTTTCTCTCATTGGTCAGAAAAAACAAAACAAACCCAAACCCATGAATTAGAAATGTGAAAACATTTTTATTGACCCACTTATACAGTAATATAAGGAAAGCAAAGGAATTGACATTGTTTTCAATTATTGTCACAGCAAGATGCCTCTGAAATTTATATAATTGGATTGAGTGACACTGGCGATCAGTCTTCAGATGTGGGCAGATCTGGTCATGTACACTAAAATTTGCAGAAACAAATCAATTTAACAGGCTTTGCTCAGTTTCTGAGTTTAGCACTGCTTCTAGCCCAATTAAAAACTATGTTCAGATGCACTCCCATTCACATTTTTGTCTGTAAAATACTTTCCAGTTCTGTCTGGTTGCTAGCATTTTTTAGTACTGTGGATATGTCAGTCACTGCTTAGGTGGGAGGACATGCATTGCATTCATTATCAGATGAAAGATTTGACTCAAAAGATGATAATAAATCACACTTGACCTAGAAAGGTGAACATCAAACTTTTAAATGCAGTCTGCTTAGCTTGGGCAAAAAATGTTTCTCTTCACCTCGTTATTGCTTTTCCCAAGAACACAAATCTCAGTGGCGTAACATGATTTTGCATCCTCTCCACTGCTGAGTGAGTGTGTATGGATGATTGTATAAACAGATGTTTTATTAATACTGATAGGATATTAATTATTCATCTATTGTTGATAAGAAACAGTTTATATGTGATCATAAAAAGTAAAGCTGTGGGACTGGAGAGACAGCTCGGTATTTAAAAGCACCTTTGCAACCACATCCACCAGCTAGCTCACAAATGCCTCTACCTCCTATTCCAAGGGATCTGCTGCCCTCTTCTGGCCTCCATGGGCACCTGCACTCATGTGCACATACTTAAGACAGAGATGTAATTAAAAATAAATCTTGAGGGGAGATGGACAATGAACACATGGCCAAGAGAAACAGCAAGTATTTGGGATACACTGCAGGTGAGGTAGCCAGGCCAGCAATTATGAGAGTAGATTAGGGGGTACCCACCAGCAATTATCAAAGCTAAATTTTATAAAAAAAATAATAATATATAAAAATAAATCTTAGAGCCAGGCAGTGGTGGCACACGCCTTTAATCCCAGCACTTGGGAGGCAGAGGCAGGTTGATTTCTGAGTTCGAGGCCAGCCTGGTCTACAGAGTGAGTTCAAGGCCAGCCTGGTCTACAGAGTGAGTTCCAGGACAGCCAGTACTACACAGAGAAACCCTGTCTCGGAAAAAAAAAAATCTTAAACAAAACAAAAACAGTGTGTCAGTGTCAAAATGCAAAGAAGCCCTGTAATTTTGGATCAGCTTGAGCTCACATCATAACCACTAAGTTCAGGCAAGTAGTCATTCAAGAGCAAGGAAAAATAGAAAGTAAAACCTAAAACCCTCCAGATGATATTGCGGAAGATACTAAGGTCCTGCAGGAAAAGGTATGGTTTAGGCTCACTGCACAGAGAAATTGGCTTGGTTGCCTTGGGTCAGATCTGGTCCCTAATCACCAGACAAACAATATAATTTTCCAAACTATGGCTCCATTAAGAATAGTAACAGACACAGAGGGAACGGTGATAAGGTCTAGATAGCGTTCATAGCATTGGGTCATGAGTAAGACAAGACTGATGGCTGTCTACCCAGAAGGGATATGGTACCATTGAAGATGCCGTTGGAACCAGGAGCTAGAGAGGCTTCCCCTGAACACAGCCTGGGCCAGGGCACCCTAGGGTGCTGGGTAGAACAGAGATTGGGAGAAAGGCTCACTAGATTGACAGGCCCCTACAACTGTTGGTCTAATGAAAGGGTGTGGAAAACAAAAATCCAGGCAAGCAGGTAGCTTTGCACTGTCTGAGACCCTCAGCCACATGACCACCACTTTAATGAAGAGGCAGAGAAAGCAGGCAGCACACAGCTGTGGGAAAAAACACTACCATATGCACCTAGTGAGAGACAAAGTCTAAAGCAGTGGTTCCAAAGCTTCCACACAGGTTTCGTATCAGACATCCCATAGAGCAGATATTTACATGGTGATTCATACCCAGCAGTAGCAAAATTAGAGTTATGAAGTAGCAGTTATGAAATAATTTTATAATTTGGGGTCAGCACAGCCTGAGGAACTGTATTAAACGGTCGAAGCACTAGGAAGGTTGAGAACCACTGCTCTAGTTGGAATTCGGGAGCCTAGTGAGAGCACCCCAAGGAGCCTTCCAACTCGGAGCATCTGTCTGGAGTCCTCTACTGACGAAACTTAGTATTACTAGCTGTCAAAGGAAGGCTCTGTCAAGGGCTCCACCACATGGATCCCATGAAACAGAGGCGCATCTGAAGCCCAGAGGTAAGAGGTCAGTACTCCCACCATGTTGATCTCTCAGTTCAGTGATCTATTAGACGGAAGAGAACTGTCTCAAAACGGAGTGTCTTGTAAACAGCGACTTTCCCATGAGTCTGTAGGTCGATGGAGTTCAGCTGTGTGTAATGTGACGTCACTCCGACGACTGAGTATAGACGTTCAGCTGGGCTAGTTCAGAGACTGTATGCATGCGGAGTGTGCTGAGCTAACTAGAAGGCTGGGCTGTGTAGTGACGTGCTCTCCCCCTTCCCCCTGCCGCCACCTCTCTACCCTCTGCTCCTTCCCTACCCTGTCTCGCGCCCTTCACCACTTTTGCTTACTCACCATGCAATACTAGTAATTATTCATCTCTACATACCTTCTCATATGTGCCGGCTGCGCAGCCTCTTCAGTAATAAGCCTTTCCATATAGACTTCTTAAATCATAGCTTACACCTTCCAAAAGCACAAAAGCAGACGTTTCCAGGCTTTCTCAAAGGTCTACGCCCAGAATCAGCACATCAGTCCTGCTGAACTCTAATGGCTGAAGTGAGCCCCAGGGGTAGCCCAGATTTAGTGTGTTAGAGGACTACTACAGAGCAGGCACGCACGCGGGGAGGCCGGCTAGGTTGGAAGCAGTCTTTGAAAGTCGAGCTTAGCCATCTGTTTCTTATAAAACGGAATCAATATTTCCTGACTCACAATCATCACCGTTTTCAAATAACAACCACCTAGTAGCAACATTTTTATAAAGATTTTTAAAAAGACATGAGGAATGCCTCCCCACCCCACCCCTTTGGGTTCTTGGGAGTTATTGAAAACTTTGTTTCACGTGCGTCTATTCATGTTTGGGCCACTAGGTGGCAGACCGGTTAAACATTATCTTCACCTCACCTCCACGAAAGGCTGCTGAAAAATGCTAAGTTTACACCTCGAAGCCAAACATCATCAGTTCTATTCACTTTCAAATAATATTTTTCCTCTAGCCTCTGATTCACGTAGAATATTTTCTTTCAACCTAGCAAATGCTCCCCTAATAATTTATGTTGCTCTATAGTGAAATGAGTTAGATAAAATGAATTTTCCATCAGTGGAGGTGTGCAAGTAGGAGCTGGGCAAGCATCTGGCAAAGGAAAATTACTAACAGAAATATTTTAACTCTATTTCCATGTCTATTTTCTGTAAACAGGAGAATTACCTTTCTTCAGAATGCTTTTGGGCTGACGTCACGGAGCTGAGTAGCTGGCCAGGGACCCGCTGAGGTTCTCGCACTTTACAAAACCCAAAGTACAAACACTCCGGCTCTTTACAGAGACAGTTTGCAGGACTCTGAGCTAACCCGCAAACCTAGAACCATCGCTTGCTAATTGTCCTATTAATGCCCCTTATTTGCTTTGGTCTACTACCCAACCCGGTTGCTTAACTTCTGTTGTCTGAGACGCTGATTTTCGTTTCCCGTATAACTTTGGGGTGGTTAAGTGAGTCAATTCAACCAACTTCAGGTTTATAGAAGCAGCATGCACCATGCTGGCCATTGCTGTTCTCCAGTCCTGGTTTTACTTTTCATCTAAATATATGCATAGATTTCAAGAAGCGATACATAAGATCATTACAAAGTTTAGGTGCTACAAATGCAAAGGGGAAGGCTGTGAAACGGACATTGAATTCCCAGTTTCTTCAGAGGTAACTCCTTCAGTACACTGCAAACAGCTCCAGGGGACTGGCTGCCTATGGATGGGCTTGTAGGCTGTCACAATACAATGTAAAAGCAATTACAAAGATATCTTTGTGTTTGCGTATAGAATAAGTTCTCTAGAGCTAAACTGCAGGGTCAGAGGTCATGCTTACCTTTGGTTTTCTAAAACTGTTATTTATATTCTTCTCGGTTTATTCCCATCACTGTCTCAGTAGTGACAAACAAGGGCAGCTATTTCATGCAAGTTCGATATGGGGTGTGTGTGTGTGTGTGTGTGTGTGTGTGTGTGTGGTGCCGGGAACTGAACCCTTAGCTTCATACATACTAGACAAGTGCTTGATTGCTGTGGTATATTGTGTTGAGAGTGAGACAACAGCAGAGGAGCATATTTAACATACGAACGTAGACCAGGCCTCTAGGTTCTCCCAGCATCCCTCAGTCCCAACTGGCAACCTGCACCCTCTACTCTGAACTTGGCAGCTCAGGGGCTGGGCTTCCCCTCCCCAAGAGGCTCTTTCATATATAAGCCAGACATTTTGGTCTCCATCTCTCTCTTTTCTCCTCTGTCTTCTAAAGGCCTATTGTGTCACACCCTGTTATAAAATATTTTGTTTTATTTTATCAAGGCAGGGTCTTATTAAGGCTGGTTGGGATCTTGTATTCCTCCTGCCCCTGCTTCCCAAGGTGCTGGGACTATGTGAGTATGCTCTCATGACTAGCATCAGAAAAGATTTTGACTAATATTCTTCTCCTTAAATATATTGGCATTTTTGCTATAATAACAATTAGAATGTCCTATGCTGGAATCTCCGAGAGAGACTTAAGGGGACTGAGCATGTTTGAAGCAGACGTATGCCACCACAGGAGCACTGCACAATGGCTGCCGGACCAGCTGACTGGGAAGACATTTTTTTGTGTGTGATAATTAGAAGGCCTCCCTGGCCTCAAAGGGCACTGCTCTCAACTCCTGGTTGTCAGCATTCCATGGACTACAGTCAACCATAATGAAGCCTGTGGCTCTGCAGTATTCCACTTCTGACCCTAAAGGAGCCTGGCCTCCAAGACAAGCCAGCAGCAGGTTGGGAATTGGGTTCTATAACACAGAGTCATCTAACTTTTCTTTAATCGTTGTACAAATAGAACGTCCTTTGATGGGTGTAGTGCATTTGGTAACTGAAAACTCTGCCAGCTACAGCAGGAGACCAGCCAGGCATGAGTGCTGTCCCACTTTTGTCCCCGATTGGCACTGTAGGGAAAGACAAAGCCATGCCATGAAATGGATCTTCTGTGAACATGCCAGGGCATGATTGGGAGGCACATTGCCGTGGAGACGCCTAGCGAAGGACCCAGCTGAGTTAATTCTATCTTGTGTTCAAACTCCATCTCATGTCCAGCTTGTCCTCATTTGAACTCAGTAACTGGAAAAACCACAGCTTGTTTCAGGAACCAAGATACCCCAAATAACAGCCACTCCACCCTTGATAAGGGGAAATGCCTAATGTCATATCCAGGGCAAATGACTCAAGTTATAGCAAAGTTTATGATGCTAGCTAAAATTTTATGCAAGCTATGCTTTCTGAAATGTCAGCTAATCATGTAACTACCAAGTTGAAAAGCCCCTTACCCAGCTTAAATTATATAAAAAGAAAGGCTGATACCAGCTTAGCACCTTCCATACCCATGCATTGGAGAGATTGGAGAGGTCCCAGCTCAAGCTTGAATAAAGACTCTGCTTTTGCATACAAGTTGGACTCTTGGTGGTCTTTGGCAGTCTGAGGGGATCCCAAGGTCTGGGCATAACACTTAGTAGTCACGCCCTTGGGTGAGCCTCACCTTCTGAGCTGCCCAAGTGTCTTCTGAAACAGAGATTCTTCATCCTATAGAGGTCCTGGGATCTCCCAGAATTTGAAGCTCCTCCACTTGTTGGTATTTAGTTAGTCTGGGTAGCACATTGCACTGAAGGGCCTCCAGAGGTAAACACAGCATTGGATTCTAACACTATACTAACGGTGTCTAAGTGAGTAAATACTTCCTGAAATGGAACTGGTTGGGTTCTTCAGTAGGCTCCTCCACAGCAATGTGCCTCACAATCACACCTTGGCATACATGGCATGGCTTTGTCCTTCCCTACAGTGCCAAATAGGGCATGTCTTAGTCAGGGTTTCTATTTTTGCACAAACATAATGACCAAGAAGCAAGTTGGGGAGAAAAGGGTTTATTCAGCTTACACTTCCACATTGTTGTTCATCACCAAGGGAACTCAGGACTGGAACTCAAGCAGGTCAGAAAGCAGGAGCTGATGTAGAGGCCATGAGGAATGTTACTTACTGGCTTGCTTCCCCTGGCTTGCTCAATGTGCTTTCCTTTTTCATTTTTTTATTAAATATTGTATTTATTTACATTTCAGATGCCATCCTCTTTCCCCATTTTGCCCCTGCAGAAACCTCCCCCCATCCCTTTCCTCCTCCTCCTTTTTCCTTTCATACCATTTTAATTACATGCAAGAATTAAGGTCAGTTCTAGGTTTAGGAACTAGCAATACTATAGATGCAAATAGTTAAGGAACAAGCAAGACAATAAACAAAGTTCTGTGATCATTCCCATGATCGCTATTTCTAAGGGCTTATCAGGATGACCAAAATATCTGAGCCTACTTCCCTGTCCTAGCCCAAAGTTATTTTCATGCCTGAAGCCAACTTCTTTGTTCTAGCCTAAGATTTAGATTCCTGACTGAAATTACTTCTTTGTTCTAGCCTAATGTCAGATTCCTGCCTGAAGCCTACTTCCTTGTTCTTGGCCAATGTCAGATTCCTGCCAAGCAGTCCCAAGGTTCTCCTCCTTCCCACCTTTTTTATTTCATAAACAAGACAGAGCCTGTCTTAGGTCATTCTGACAAGAATGCCTTCCTTATCTGTCATGGAATATGCGTTATCCAAAGCAATGCATTTCTGTCTTAGGTTGGTAAGGCTCTGTGTAGAATCTTACCCATCCTTGGCTTACCAGTCTGTTACATTAATAACTCTGTCTGGGGGTCCATTTTCAGGTTCAAGTGATGTACTTTGTCTGCCAACATGTTGATGTTGTTAAAGACAAACTTTAACATGATGGGCAGGAATAAAAGTGTTCCCAGGACAAAAAGGGCTAGCATGATCAAGCTATATATGCCATTCTCGAAGCTTGACCAAAATGGAAATACTGACCTCAGGCCATGGGTAATTTTATCAGCAGCATCTGATGCATCAATGCTCAGCAGAGCAGCATTCTTTAAATTTATAATCTCACTATGCAAAGTTAAAACATCCAGAGAGGTGTTAGAATTATGCCAAATACTCTGCAAATGTCTTTAAACTTTTCCTAATTATAATGACTATCATTGTAATTTTTAGAAGTAGCACAATTCCAATGGTATTGAGATGGCTCCTTACTCTTAAACTCAGAACCTCCTTCCAATAATTTGAATAGGATAAAGAGCATCAATCCATTGTTCCAAATGCCTATCTAAATCCTCTTGTATACTCAACACATTAGTAACATTTTTTGCTAAATGATTAACAAAAGTAGCTGTCTTAACTTCTTGTGTCAAAGCAATTGCAAAAGCAGTGGTGCTAGCAATTAATATAATTAAAGCTGTTATACCAGCAATAATCAAGCTCACTACCCCCTTGCTTCTGCTTAAAGACTGACTCATTTCTTCCAGTATTTGCAAGCTTTTTTTTCAGAATTATGTTCTTTTTATTTTAATTTTTTAAAAAAATTTTGAATGCCAAGGAACTTTCTGCTGAGTGTCTATGGCATCCTACAAGTAAGCATACTTATGCCTAGGTGAAAGGGAAGTATCCACTTACTGGCATATGGCATGATCCCGATTGGATGTTTAATATGGGGAAGAAGGCATGTTTGTGTTTTTTCTGCAGGATGCTGAAGGAGCATGGTGGCTGTCAGAGTGATGAGTGAGACATGCTGGTGCTGGGACAAAGAATGATGCTGACCTGTGAGCTTGCTAAGTGCCTTGACAATGGTGACTGGGAAACTGCATTGGACATATGTTCCTGACCCACCTTTGCTTGCCTATATTAAGCTGCCTTGCCTCAAGATTTTAGACCTTGTGGAACAAAGAATCAAAAAGAGAAGTTATAATGACTCTTGTATTTTTCTTAAATGTGACCAGTTATTCAGACTCAATCATGGACTGGTTTAGAAATCAATCCAATATTGGAAATAAGAGTCCTCATTTGGAAGGCTGGTTCTGGACATTTTCAGAGACTTATTTAGAAGCAAGCTGCAGTTCTTTATGATGTTATGTTAGAAAGAGATAAAGTTGGGACAGGATCTGGATTTCAAACAAGTGTTAGTACATGTGTTAAGGCTCTTTTAATTATCAAATTAAAATTACTTTTGTTTCTTCTACAGTATTTAATGTAAGTTGCATTGATTGTACACTTTCTAATTGTGTTAGTGTGTTGAAACCTGGCATGTTTATTACAGAGGTCTATCAACTTTGTTTCTTATAGAAACTACCAGCCCAGGGATGGCACCACCAACAATGGGCCCTCACATCCTTGATCACTAATTGAGAAAATGCCTTACAGCTGAATCTTGTGGAGGCATTTCCTCAAGGGAGGCTCCTTTCTGTGTCAAAACTCCAGCTTGTGTCAAGTTCACACACAAAAGCAGCCAGTCCAGGGTCAAATGGCCTCCTATCATTCATGTTTTGCTGGCTGGAAAATTTATCCAGTCTTACAAGTAGTCTTTGGTTCATGGAGTCATCTTCAGAAGAATGATTGCTTCTACAGAGCGAACTGGTCATTTCATCAGCTGAATTTGCCCTTCACTTACTCTATATGTAGCATCTAATGACCTTAGTATTTCTTCATCCCTCCCCACCTCCCAGGCTTCTCTCATGAGTGACTAGTTCTTAGCACAGTTACCATATGGAAGGAAGCAGGAGACCCCGTCAGTCAAAGCTTTTATAAGGTCCTGAAGAACTAGGTTTGTGTGGAAGTTATCTTGTAGGTATGAAGGACATGGGAAGCAGCAGAGAGAGAGAGAGAGAGAGAGAGAGGGGGGGGCAATTTCATTGTGTAGTCTCTTCATTTATCTGAAAAAGAAATGGTCCTTCAAAAGACAATGTGTGCTCTCTAAAGAATTCAGGCACAGTAAGAGAGCTCAAGGAAACTAGAGTTGTTTAGTCTTGGTTCTTAAGTTTGCGATTGTCAGAAACATTACAGAACTAGCTCATGCCAATGTCAGATATTAAAGTAGCTCATAAAATGTCGAAGAAATGGGAGTCTCTGTGGCCTTGCAACCATGATGGGAGACAGCAGTCACCACCTCTGGGGTCTGCAGTCTCATGTCTCAGGGTCAAGAGCAAGCCCTGGGTGATTATGGGTTGGGGCCGTTTCCTTCATGATCAATGTTTCTCTTGTCACCTGCTGATGAGAATGTCTACAAAGTTTGCTAATAAGGTTTCTACCCAGTGACAAGCAGAATGATCTTCGCTGCACACAAAACACACCATTTCTGGACTCAAAGAGCCATGCACTCTTCGTGAGGAGTTCACATGTGAGTCTTTCTGTCTTCAAAATATCTGTTCCCACCACATCTAGTCTGTGACTTGACTGGGCTATTTGTTGATAATACAGATACTTTGGTCCCTGTCCAGACCTATAGAATCAAATTCTTTCATGAGAAGGGCCTGAGATTCTTCATCTTTGAACTAACACACCTGTTGACTCTTAGGAAGATTCATAGCTTTATCCCATCCTAATGCTACTTCCCTCACAGGTCAGGTTTAAATGACTTGCTGGGGCTCAGGTTGAACACTCTGTTTGGATTTACTCCTCTGAGAGTCTTCACATAAAAAAAAAATAAATTCCAGGGCTGAGGACATAGCTTAGTAAAGTGTTGTGCTGGCAAACCAGAAAACCTAGAGAAACCAGCTGCAGTGTTATGTGCCTGTAGGGATGCATGCCCATAACCCCAGTGGTGCATGCCTTTAATCCTAGTGATGCATGCCTGTAATCTCAGTGGTACATGCCTGTAATAAATACTAATGGTGCAAACCTATAACCCCAGTGATGCATGCCTGTATTCCCAGGGGCTGCAGTGGTACACACCTGTAGTCCCAGAAGTGGTGCATGCCCAGTGGTGCATGCCAGTGGTCCCAGGGGCTGCAGTGGTGCCTGGCTGTAATTTCAGTGGTGCATGCCTTTAACCCCAGAGCTGGTGGAACAGAGACAGGTTTATCCTTAGGGCTTGCTGGAAAGGCAGCCTAGTCTAGATGACAAATTCCAGGTCAGTAAGAAGGTCTGTCTGAGAAATTATTTGGCAGCATTGGAGATTGTTCTCTGGCCTCCACATGCATATGCACACATGTGGGCCCACACAAACATGCATGCACTCATTGGAAAATGAGTAGATAAATTTTTATTCTTTTATCAGTTTCAGAGGACACTTCATCTGCGAAATATTTACCATCATCTTTTGCTCTCTGTAACCCCTGCCAACCTTGTACTCAGCCACACACACGGTCTCCCTTCAAACATCTTGAACTGTCTATCTGCGACGAACTTCAAATATTGCCTTTCCCACACCTGCCCCTTTGCCCTACCATTCCAATATGTGGGCTCCTCAAACAGGTAAGTGTCCTTTGAGGCTTTATGCTAACCTGTGCCTGGTGTTTAATGGGTACTTGATGGTTTGGTTCATAGATAAATACTGTTTAAAATTCACCAGCCTCATGATTACTAAAGTAAATATGACTTAAATACAACATAACTTTATACTTTTGCACGTATAAGTTGGTACATTTAATTTTTTTAAATTTTTGATATGTGTAGTGGTATTTTGTCTGTCTGTGTATATGTGCATTGCCTGGGTCCTAGTGCCCACAGAGGCCAAAAGAGGGTGTTGGATCTCCTAAAATTGGAGTTTCAGATGGCTGTGAGCTGTCATGTAGGTGCTGGGAATTGAACCTGGGCCCTCTAGAGAAACAGCCAGTACTAGTAACTACTGAGCCATCTCTTCAGCCCCATAAATTTGTATCTTAAAAATATTTTTAAGTATAATATTTTACCAAGACATGAAAAGCAGAAGAGTTCATACATGCTTTGGGGTAAGCTATAGTTTATTTTAAATTCAATCATGTCATGTAAAATGATCTGTCGTTTCAAAAATGACATTAAATGAAAAACTTATGGATATTTATACTTTTTACTTAATGAGAACAACAGTTTTGTAGGGGATATGAATATTTATATACTTTTCTATGAATTATTTTCACCATGTAAGCCAGTGGTTCTCAATCTGTCTACAGCTCTGACTCTTTAATACAATTTCTCATGCTGTGCTGACCCCCAACCATACAATTTCATTGCTACTCCATAACTGTAATTTTGCTACTGTTATGAACAATAATATAATAATATTTGTGTATTCTAATGGTCTTAGGTGACACTTATGAAAGGGTTATTTGACCCCCCCCCCCAAAGAGGTAAGACTCACAGGTTGAGATCCACTGCTATAGGGAAAAAAAATCCATCACTGATGATTGTAGTATTGCCCTGGAGGATATAAAATGCCTATCACTATAAAGCATCCAACCAAGTCCAGAGATTATTTTATTCAATGCTCTGACTCACTGCCATGAGATTTTGCTGGGCATCTATCTTGGCACTGCACTCCACTCATGATATTGGTCGAGGATTTGTGGTCATATAAATCAGTTCAAAATACTCAAGTTGCCAGGTACAATTCACCTTGCACAGTTCATGAGTCAGGAGAAGTGCATGTATTGATTTTTCTGAATCTCGTCATTTATACTCTAGAATGGCAAAAGGGCCTCATCCCTTTAAACAAACTACATGCTTCAGTCAAGGTTTTCAGAGCTTCCAAAGCACAAAGCCTGCACTTCCTCCCTAGCTCAAGTGTGGTTAGAAACAACTTCTGTTGAATGTAAAACCAAACCAAAGAAGAAGAAGAAGAAGAAGAAGAAGAAGAAGAAGAAGAAGAAGAAGAAGAAGAAGAAGAAGAAGAAGAACAACAACAACAACAACAACAACAACAACAAAATGAAAACAACAAAAACAACAACAACAACAACAACAACAAAAACAACAACAACAACAACAAAAACCAAAAAAGTAGAAATAGAAAACACCAAGGCTCTATCAAATCTCTTAGGTACTCTGAGGTAGGAAACACAAACTTAAAGAAATAAAGAATAAAACTTTTGTCTAGGTTGGTCATTAAAGGCCATGGCTTAATTCGACAGAGTTCACTTTGGAGTCTGTCCAAGACGATCAGGACAGGGACCACTTTGCAGAGAGCAGCAAGTGCTCATGTTCATGAAGGTGTACAGAGCTTTCCTCAGCTGTGAGCAGCTGTCATTCTAAGGCCTGGCTTTCTCCTGTGTCTGGCTTCAGAGCCCATCACTTTGGTTCTCTTCCTATAGACAAACCATGCTGTCTTTGTCTCAGGGCAGCCTGGCAGAATCTAGGCAAAAAGAGATGTTCTGTTCTGCGTATTCTGCACATTTTCTTTCTTTTCTTTCTTTTCTTTTTTCTTTTTTTTTTTTTTTGAAAATCCACTTTTGCTCTGAGGGTAAAGCGTTTCTTTTCTGATAACAATGGATGTATTTCTCAGCAAAGCTGTCATTGTGGAGAATGCTTTCAACTGCCTGTCCTTATTCTCACTTTAACCGGATTCAAGTATTATGGAAGCATAAAGCTATCAAACAGTGTACTAGATTCATATATATTTACAACAATGGTGCATACTAGGGACGTGGCTGGAGAAAGAAGTGATGCCGGATTCGGTGGAAAAAATGAATTATTCCTTAAAATGTCACTTTATTAATTTAAAGAACAGAGAATCCTTCCCCTTTATCCATTTTTTCATCAAGAAGTTCATACAATAGCTTTTGATCATATTCTCTCCCCTCTCCCAATGTCCCTGATGTCCCCACTTCCATACCTACCCAACTTCTTGTTTTTTCTCTCAAAAAAGAAAATGAAAAAAATACTAAACCAAAACAAAAAGACAACAACCAAGTGGAGTTAATTTGTTGGTGGTCAACTACTTCTGGCCTTGGAGCCTGCCCTGGAGTATGTTATATCTGAAAGAATAAAGGATGACATTAACCCCATTTGTCTCCATTTGAGGACCAGGCCTGACTTTGAAAAAGCCATAAGGCACCAGCTCCAGGAACAGAACATAAAATCCAGAAACAAGGTCTTAAAATCCCCTCGCAAAGAGCAGCCTGGGAATAACCACAAAAATGGGGAAATATCTTATCTCAGAATGGACCATCTGTGCTGGGCAGCCCCATCTCATCTTATGGTTAATTGTTTATGGCATAGGAATGCAGACCACTGACCACTTGTGACCCCCTAGCACCCATCAGTGAAATTTTAGGTTACCTAATCCTTCTAGAGAGTTCCCCCAGTTCCCTATAAGAAGGCCTGAGTGCCTTTGTCTGGGATTCCCATTTCAAACAATGGTTGACTCCCCTCCACCCCCACCTGGTTGTTTCTGCTGAATCAACACTCTTTATCTTTGCTTTACTATCTCAATCTGGGGTCTTCCTTCAGTGATTTTTAGACCCTTACAATAACCAGTGACACTCCACTGAAGAAAACTGATTTTTTTCCCATTGCCAGAAAATATTAATTGCAAATAGCTTGACTGGAGTGGGACCTCGTGTCTACTTCCCCTGCTCTGTGCTAAGATTTTGTCTGGTTTAAACATGTGTAGGTCTTATTCAAGCTGTCGACATCTCCGCAAGTCCATGTGTATCAGTCCTGTTATGTCTGGAGGGTGTTCATTTCTATGACGTCACCCACTACCATGGATTTTTATTATCTTTCTACTCCCTCTGTTAAGGTGACCATAAATACTGCATTTTCTGGCTATGAAAAAAGTGTGTCCTTGTGTCTTCATTTGTTATTTGGGACTTCCTCACTGGCCTTGGGGATGGTGATCTTCACCAGCCAACCTTTGGAGAAGGTGGATTTTTCCATGATCAAGAGCTAGCAGCTGGGGTTGGGCGGGACGTTCCAGCCTAAAGTCCAGGCCGGCAAAGAGATAGGGAGAGACACAAGTAAATGAGAGAGGAAAAAGGAAAACAGGAAGAAGCTAAGAAGCAGGCAGTGAGAACTATGCAGAGAGATGGAGTGGTGGTGAAGTCGCGTTAAGTTAGAAACTAACTGAGAGACTGCCCCAGCAAAAAAAAAAAAAAAAAAACAACCCAACAACTTTAAACTATGTAGGTGTCTTTGTGTCCTGAAAGCCTGGCATAGATCCCTGAGCATTGAGGGGAGGGAGAGGTTGCATTATGGCAACCCATTTAGGACTAAGTGATCAAAAGTTTTTCACTTTCTGTGCATTGTCTATTTGTGGCTTTCTGTTTCAATTACAGTCTACTGCATGAAGACGCTTCTCTGATGAGGGCTGAGAAATGCTCTAATCTATGACTAGTTCATTAGATCATTAGAACTTTATTAGAATATTATTGTTATGTTCCTATAGCTGAATAGTGAAAACGTACCAGTTTCCCTCTAGGGCTAATGATGAATCTCAGCTTATTCAACAATTCAGTAGTGTCTAGAGTGGATTCCATCTCATGGAGTAGACCTTAAATCCAATCGAAGATTGGTTGGTTACTCCCATTCTTTGTGCCACAATTACATCACTATATCTTGCAGGCAGCTCTCTGTCATAGGCCAGGGTTTGTAGCCACTCAAAGACTAAACTGGTAACTACTTTTCTCTTCCAGTAGCATGCAGAGTACCTTCCAGCACCACGCATACTACTCAGTCGGTGTGAAGTTTTTAGTTGGGAACCAATTTGATTTCTCCATGTTTGAGGACATAAGCAAATTGTCCTTCAGTAATAGGATCACCAGGGTATGGAGAGTAGCCAATAGCTTTGGCAACAGCCTGTAATGCTTGGGGTAGGGGTGTCTATGGAAGCCCTTTGGCAAATGATTTAACAGAATGGAATCCATCCATTCCTGGTACTGAGTGTTTAACTTGGTGTATAACATGTCCAATTGTCCAGCTGGGACATTCTCTTTCTCCCATTATATAGTGAATCCTTCGTGTGTGTGTGTGTGTGTGTGTGTGTGTGTGTGTGTGTGTGTGTGTATGTATATACGTGCATATATATGCATGTATTATGTATGGTGACATACATATAAAGAGAATTTTAAAAGTATATATTTATATTATATATAAATATATATACTTTAAGAAGTATATATGTATATATTTTAGAATTTATAAATATTTATATATATATTTCTAAATATGTATATATATATATAATTTAATGGAATATATATATATATACATATATATATAATATGTATGTGTATGAAAATATCTATGGTAGTAAGTTTTCATATGGCTTTTCAAAATGTCTTTGGTGTTAGTTGTCCACATCTTTCTTCCTTTACCCTCACATCTCCCTCCCCATTTACCACTCCCATTCTTGGAAAGATTTAAACAAAAACCTGCTTTTGTTGGTAATGAAAACTTATGTCCTGTTCCACTGAGTAATGTCTTCATGGATTCCTGAAGTGCCTTGTCACGGTCCTGGATTTCATATCTAAATCCTACTTTATTGAATCATTAATTCAGTAATGTAAAAACAATGTGTCTGTTAATTGCTGTAACCAAACACAGTGTCCGCGAACTGGACACTATTGTTATTGTTGTTTATTATATTATTCATGATGATTTGTGCTCATGAAATTTCTCTTCTGGGTATTTTTACCTCACTCTCCAAAAGACAAAAAGCCAGAGTCGGGTGTGGTTGTTTATACATGTAATCTCAGTACCTGAGAGTGGAGATACGACGGTCTGGTCATTCTCAGATACCCAGTGAGTTTAAGGTCAGCCTAGGCTACATGAAACTGTCACAACCCTCCATATGCTCCCAAAAGCAGAACAGAGTGTGTAAGACATCCCTCCATGCCTGTTAGGGTCTTTACCGCTGTGATAAAACACCATGACAAAACAGTCTGGAGAGAAAAGGTTGCTTTCATCTCTAGCTTGAAGAGCAGCACCCTGGGGAAGTGAGAACAGGAACTTATATGGAGGAACTGAAGCAGAGGACATGAAGGAGTGCTGCTTACTGGCTTTGTTCCTCATGGCTTGCTCAACCTGCTTTCTCATATAACTCAGAATCAGCTGCCCAAGGGTGGCACCACCCATAGGAAGCTGGATCCTCCCATATTCATCGTCAATCAAAAAAACAAACCAAAAAACCCAAAACAAACAAACAAACAAACAAACACGCTGCACAGTTTGTCCACAGGCCAGTCTGGTAGGGGCCTTTTTCCATTGAGCTTCCCTCTTCCCAATTGACTCTACTTTGTGTCAAGTTGACATAACACTAGCCAGCACAAAACCAGCACAGTCCAGTGTGGGCTGTGGTTTCTAGTTACATGCATGAGTCAGGCAAGTCAAAACAGCCATACAGTAAGTGAAATGAAAGAACTGTATTAGGGTGGGTGCTAGGAGACAATATGACTATTGCCAAAAGCGGGTCCCCCAGAGTTCAGGAAAGCTGCCTAGGGTAGGCAGAGTCTTAAAGCATTTGACTTGTGCTTCAGCTGAACAACATCCTCGGGCTTTCTACCCAAGGGACTGGATTCCTGGGCCACTGCATCTCAGAAGCCCAGACAGTTCCTCGGTACTCAGATGTTACCTCCCAACACTCCCCACATCTGTTCTGAGAAAGACAGAGAAGCCATTGGACTTGTTCTGAGACTTGCTCAGGCATTGGGAATAGGGGTAAATTTGTAAACCAAATCTACAAGGCTTTAGGCTTCGTGCTCTAAACATGAACACATAATACTATTAAGAAATCACGTGTGGAGTGTTTTATGGATAAGAGACCCTTAATATTTTGATTAATTTTCAGTGGTTAATTTTGATTAATATTTAAAAACAAACTGATAAATATTTAAGTGGTTTAATTAATCTCCAGTGTGTATTCCATGTTTCTGGTTCTATCCACTGAACTATGAACACCCAGGTGTCTGGATGCTATCTTACATGCTGTCTCTGCAATGCATCACTTAATCCTCATGACCTAAGGATGGACACTGTGGTTATCCCTAAATATAAAAGGGATTTTTAAAAAAAGAAAGTAAAAGACAAAACATTGGAAATATGGAGACCTAGGGTAATTAGTCTACCTCTGCCTCCTCCCCTGCTGGGTGAGGCCAAGCTTAGACTCAGATCTTAGCACAGTGCTGATGGTGACACAGGGACCTTGGATCTGATACCGCATCAGGTACTCTAGAAACCACCAAGTGTCTAGAAACCACATAGTAAAGCACAAATATAGAATGGAATTTAGAGAACAAAATGGAATATAATAGTAGTAAAAATAGCTCAGGGCATCACAAATAAAGTGCTATTTTATAAAATTGTATTTTTAAATGTTCGTGCCCATTTATAGTATGGACTTATTCTTTTATCTTGTATAAGTAATAGTTTTATCTGACATTTCTTTCATGCACACAATGTACTTTGGCCATCCTTACTCTTTCAAATTGCCCTGCCTTCCTTTTTCTCTCCTCCCCTTGATCCCATCTTTATTCCAGAAGTCTCCTTTCTTCCTCTGTGCTATGTTGTCATTTGTCTTAATTCCACAGAAGAGGGAAGGCGTGAAACTTGTCTGTCTGAGTCTGGCTAGTTTTCCTTGCCATGAGGATCTTGAGTTCTATTCATTTTCCTTCAAACAGCATGATTTTCATCTCTTCTGTTTTTCTTTAGTTTCTCCTGGTGTTTTAAGACAGGATCTCACCTTGTGTCCCTGGCTGATCTAGAACTTGCAGTGATCCACCTCCCTCTGCCTCCCGAGTGCTAGGATTAAAGGGACACACAGCCACACCTCCATGACTTTCTTCTCTTTATGACTAAATTATACGTACACACAGGAACTACATCTCTTTACCTTGGCTCTGTGAGTAGTGCTGTAATAAATCGGGTATGTGTTGGTTCTGTTGTGTGCTGACTTGGAACATTTTGGGTACACATCCTGGAGTGGAATAGCTGGACCACATGGTAGTTACACTTTTTAGTTTTTTAAATACCTCCACACTGATTCCCATAAATAGCCCTATCAGTTTAACATCCATCCAACCACCTATCACTGTTCCCTTTCCTTCTCTAGCTTTGTTCTCGTTTCCCTGGTGACAGCTTTTCTGACCAGGGGGATATGTGACATCAATGCAGTTTCAGTTTGCATTTCCCTAGTGGCTGAAGATGCTGCAGATTTTAAATCTTGTCTTTACTGACCGTTTGCTTTTCTCCCTTAGAAAAAGCGTGTGCTCAGTTTGTATGCCCATTTCTTGCTTGAATCACTGCTTTCTTTGGTCATTCATTTCTCTGGGTATCTGTCAATCTCGAACACCACTCCTCTGTCACGTGAATAGCTGGGTAAGACATTCTCCCACCTGCAGGCTGTTTCCATTGATGTGCATAATAAGACTTTAAATTCTGTACATCCTACTTGACAGTTCTTGCTATTGTTTCCCGAGCTACAAAAGCCCTATTCAGAAAGCCTATGCCTATGTATTGACATTTGCCTTACTTTTTTTTTTTTCTAGTAGTCTCAGACTTTGGGTTCTTACATTAAAGTCTTTGGGCCACCGAACTGATTGTCATGGAGGGTAAAATGTAGGGCTGTAGTTTTGTTCTTTCTAACATGGATAGCCAGTGTTCATGGCATTACCTCTTAAAGACTCTGCATTCTTTCTTCCTTTTGAAGATTTATTTATTGTGTGTGTGTGTACACATATATGTAGATGTCTTCTGAAGCCAGAAGAGTGTCAGATCCCTGGGGGGTGAGGTTACAGGGCCTAGTGCTGACCTTCAGTCCTCTTTGCAAAAGCAGGAAGTGCTCAACCACTGAGCCATTTATCCAGCCTAGTGGCTATTTTGATTCTAATGCATATTTTTTTGCCACCTGTCAAAATTTAGATAGATGGGTATAGCTGTGTGGGATTATTTATGAGTCCTCTTTTCTATCTCATTGGTCTACATATCTGTGGTGATCTGGTTAAGAATGGCCCCTATAGGCTCATATATTCGGATGCTTAGTTATCAGATGTTGGGAGCCACAGTGAGCATGTCAGTATCCGCCATTCCAAGATGGCGCAGATATCGTGTCCTCTCCACTAGTAAACAATTAACTGTGCAGGTGCAAAGGCAGAAAGCACGCCAAAGTCACTGGCCAATCCCGAGGCGTAATATTGGGTGATGAGTGAACAGCCAATCAGAAGTGAATATGTCACTCTATTTAAGCTGTGCCTCTTCCTGTCTTTGCCCCTTCTGCGGTCTTTCACGTCTGCTGATACAGATTAAAGCCTTGCTGTGGTGATACCCGAATACTGTCTCACATGTCTCTCTTCCACGGGCGGAGGGGACACGGGAAGCGCTTGGAACAATCAGAGAGTTGCACTACATGAGAAGGATTAGGACTTGTGTGACCTTGTTGGAGGAAGCGTGTCACTGGGGACAGGCTTTGAGGTACAAAAGCTCACGACAGACCCAATAGCCCGCTCTACTGGCTGCAGACTTTGATATAGAACTCCCAGCTACTTCTTCAGCACCATGTCTACCTGCCATGGTGACAATGGACCAAACCTCTGAAACTGTAAGCCAGCCCCTATTAAATGTTTTCTTTCATAAGAGTTACCATGGTAGCCGGGCGGTGGTGGCACACGCCTTTAATCCCAGCACTTGGGAGGCAGAGGCCAGCCTGGTCTACAGAGTGAGTTCCAGGTCAGCCAAGGCTATACAAAGAAACCCTGTCTCAAAAAACCAAAAAAAAAAAAAAAAGAGTTGCCATGGTCACAATATCTCTTCACAGCAATAGAACACTAAGACAGTATCTCTTGTACCAATACCTTGCTGTTCTCCTAAGTGTAGCATAGTTTTAAAGCAGGTATTGTGACATCTGTCCTGTTGCTTTCTTTACTCAATATTGGGGTATTTTATGTTTCTATATGAGTTTAAGTTCAGTAAAGTGTGTTCTAGAAATTTCGATGGGAACTGTATTGAATCTGTGGGTGTATTTTGGTCATGTCATTTTTAGAATCTTTTTTTTTTTTTTTAAAGATTGATTTTTGCTTATGTGCATGACTGTTTTGCCTGGATGTGTGAATGTACTGTGTATATGTGTCTGGGCTGCAGAGGCCAAGAAGGCACTGGAGTCCCTGGAAACTGGAGTAATGGATGGTTGTAAGCTACCATGTGGGAACCGCAAGTGCTCTTAACTACTGGGCCATCTCTCCAGCCCCTCATTTTTAGAATTTTAAGAATGTTGTTAATGTGTGAACATAGGAAGTCTTTGCATCTTTAGGGCCTTATTTACTTTCTTTGGTGTATTCAGGTTTTCATCATAAAGATATTTAATCTCCTTGGTTAGGTTAGGTTTATTGCTAGTGAGTTTTGTTAGGTGTATGTGCATGTGCGCGTGCGTGTGTGTGTGTGTGTGTGTGTGTGTGTGTGTTGTCTTAGCTATTCTGAATGGGATTGTTTTCATGATTTCTTGTTCAGTGTTAACTAATGTTTTTTAAATCAGTGAGTTGATATATTAATTTTGTATTCTGCTACTTTTCTGGAAGCACTTATCAGATCTAAGAGTCTTCTGGTGAAGTCTTTAAGGTATTTTAAGTATAAGATCATAAAATTTACAAATAAGAAAATTGACTTCTCTTTTTCCCATCTGTATATCCTTTATTTCTCTTGCCTTATTACTCTAGCTAAGATATCCAGTTATATATTTGACAAGAGGGGCAAATGAGATATTCTATCTTGTTCCTGATTTTAGAGGTGATGCATACCCATTTCCCCTTCAGTAAAGTTCCAGACTTAATGGTTGTGGTCTTTATTGTGTTGGTGTAAGATTTTTTTTCTATTCATAATTTCTTCAGAGTTATTAACATGAAGCAGTACTGAAACTCATCTAAGGCTTTTCTGTATCTATTGAGATGATCACATGGTTTTTGTTTTTGATTATGTCTCCACAATCTAACGTGTTTATTGATTAGTGGCTGCTAAACCATTCTTGCTTCCCTAGAGACCAACTTAGTAATGATCTTAATGTGCTGAATTAAATTTGCAGTACTTTATTATCTTTGTACATCATGTAAATTTATATTTCTTTTTTGTTTTTATCTGGTCTTGGTATCAGCGGGTTTTCCTTCATGAGTTTTTGATTCTTCTATTTCTATTTTATAAAACAGTATGAAGAGCACTATTGATAGATCTTTAAGTGTCTGGTAAAATTCATGTGTGGATGTGTCTGGTCCTGGGCTTTTCTCTGATGAGAGAATTCTTGTTCAATCTCATTTTACCAACTGTTTGTTTAGATTAGAGAAAATATTCTTTCTTCGAGTGGTAAGCATATATGTTTAGAAATTTGCCAATTTCTTTTAAATTTTTCCAGTTTGTGAAAATGTATGTTTTCAAGATAATCTGCAATGATCTCTAGTGATCCTCTTATTTTCAAGTGTCTGCTGTAATATCTCCGTTTCAACTCTAACTTTATTAATTTAGGTCTTTTTCTTTTAGTTGGCTAAGCTAGGTGTTTGTTGTCTTTCTTTTCCCATTTAAAAAATTAACTCTTTAATTCTTCACCTTTGTTGATAATTTTTTTTTTTTTTTTTTGGTTACTAACTCATTAACCTCAACTCTGATTTTTATTATTTTTTCTATGGTTTTAGATGTCTTTTATTCTTGATTTTCTAAGACTTTGAGATGTTTCATTAGGTTACTTGGGAGCTTCCTGGTTTTTAAAACGCAGGTTCATGTAGCTACCAACTTCCCCCTTAGAAATGCCTTTTCTACATCCCAATAAACTGATCCTTGGTATGAGTGACCTGTATTTCTTACTCTGGGTTATATCTTTAAAACCTGAAAAAAATAGGGCTGGAGATATGGCTCAAGAGTTAAGAACATTTGCTGCTCTTGCAGATGACCCAGGTTCAGTTCCTAACACCCACATCAGGAAGCTCAGAACCACTATATCTCCAGTTCTAGGTTATATGGCATTTCCTCTTGCCTTCACAAGCATCTGCACATATGTGGTACACATAGCAGGCACTTGCATATACACATAAATTAAAAACAAATATGCTTTAAATAATAAGAAAAGTCAGCAATGTCAAAACCAAAAGCCTAGTGATCTGATTCCAAAGGGATGACAATGATAGCCATGTTAGCAGATGGAAACAGTTTAATAGAGGAATAGGTTGTTTTGCTCACAATACCAGAGGTATCCATCCATCATGGCAAGGAGGGCATTATAGAATGATTTACTTCATGGCAGACAGGAAGCAGAATGGAACAGTAACAGAAAGAGGCCAAGGCAAGAAATGACCCCTAATAACATGTCTCTAGTTTCTACATTCCCCATGAGGCCTTGCCTGCTCTTGTTCTACCCCTCCCCCCAATACTATAGTCTAAATTTGAATTTATTGGCAGATTAAATTGTTCATTAGGCTGCAGCCTTCATGATCTAATGATCTAGTCATTACTTGCACTTCCTCATGGACACAATTAGAACATGTCTGTACTACTCCCCTAACCAACCCAAACAAGCTGACAGTCTAGAAGAGCCATTGCAGTAGCTTCGTTTTAAAAAGCTTTGTATAGTGAGTGCCATATGATGGAAGATGTATGTTGGCCCACAGCTAAATATTATAGTCTGTTTTTCAATCCATTATATAAAAAAAGAAAAAAAATATTATCAGATTCATCTTTCTTCCATCAAACTGATATGACTTGCAACGAAAGCAAACAGCAAACACAACACACACCAATGGAAACACAAAATCTTTTTATTTATTTTTCTTGATGCACAAAGCAGCTCACTCAATACATTAACAATAAGCAAATCACACAGATCCTGAGGGGAAGGCTGGCCCCTTGACTACATACACACATATATATATCTATCCTTAAGAACAGCAATCAAGAGGTTAACGATAATGTAAGGAATGCCTTCTGATGGGCTTTGGGGGCAAAAGATAGACAGAGAAGTCACTGCCAAATAACAGAAATTCATAATGATTGGTTGCTCAAGTAACCTGGTAAATGCCTGCTCAGAATTTACATTTAATTTCCTCATTGACTTTCTTGGCTTTGCATATCACTAAATTAGGACTAGGTCTACAAACTAACCCTTCAACACTCCATCTCTCACGTTAAGTGCCGGAGATGGGCAAGACGGTGTGCTTTCCAGCGTGCCTTGTAGGCTTTCCCTATGTCTGCTTCTGAAGTGAAACAGCTTAAAAATAGAAATAATCTGGTAGAAAGTGAAGATTTAGAACACATTGCCAGATCTGGCAGTCATGTTGCCTCTGCATGATTTCAGAGATATTCGAGGGCACACCTCAAAATCAGCTAAGCAATGAAGAGGGGGTTTCCTAAAATTTCCTTTCATTAATCTTGAAATGTTTTCACTAAAGAAGCAAAGAAATTCAGTGTTCACAAGATTAACTTAGAAAGGTCCCCTCCTGGTATACCCTCTGGGATTATGAAGTCTTTGACAGTGCCAGTAAAGAACCAGCTAAGGTAATACAATAGAGGAATCCAGCCTCTTTGACCCTGTAGATTGGGATGACCTCGTGGGTGGGTCCTAACCTCTTATTTTCAATGCCCCTGAACTCCTCCCCCCCCCAACCCTTTTTTTGAAAATTAAATTCAACTTGATTAGTCTACTTTTGTGTTTTGGCTGCAAGAATATTTTATAAATATAACACACATGATAACTTTTAATGCTTTCTAATCTTTTACCATGAAGTCCATCAAAAATTCTACAGAAATTATTTAAATGGTATGGAGTAGGCAGGATAATGTTTTAATCTTCCTTCCTTCCTTCCTTCCTTCCTTCCTTCCTTCCTTCCTTCCTTCCTTCTTCCCTCCCTCTCTTCCCCCATCTCTCTTTCTCTTTTCCTTTCTTCAAAAGAGAGCAAACCATTCAAACATAAAGTGACAACTGGGATAGGCTTGGAACAGTGCCTATCAATAATCAGAAATGTCAACCTACATTAGGTGAACACAGCATTTCAAAGTGCAGGACATCTGGCCCCATGTGTGGGACACTCAAACAAGCATAAGTAACACTCATGAACACTTCACTTGGGGAACTAAGACACATATGTTATAAGGGATGCAGGGAGATCAAAGTACTCAAAGTACATGTAAACACTTTAACTCCTTATTTATTCAGCTAGCAACACACTATCAGGACTAATCCAATGCTCGACAGGATGGGGTTATATGACCACTGTTATTCCTGCTTCCAGGATTATACTTATATTACTGTGTGGGAGTCTTAAGTTTAAGTAAAAGCTGATGTTCAACATAAAAATTCATACCCTTAAGGAGGATGAGTATGGAATCTGCAAAGTCTGGAAGCAGCTGGTGGCTGGCAGGTATATACCCAACACACACCTAAGCTCCTCAGCTGCCTCACTTCAGTTAGATACCCTGTAACTAAGTCCCTTTGGCAAGAGTTAAAAGACACAGCCTAAAACACTTGCCAGCGTCAGAGAGAAATGGGGAAGGGAAATTTGGCAGATCATTTTGATATTTCTGATGTGCTAGAAACAGTGGACATCCAGACTAAAACCAAAGGTTGGGTTTACTTACTTATATCCCACAAGACAAATTCTGTCTTTTTTTTTTTTTTAAGATAAAATGAAGTAAGACCTAAAATGTGTATCATCTTCAGATGCAATGTATACACAACCAGATCTAAAAGTGCTTCTACCAGGAAAATAGATCTGGACAAGGTACTGCTGAGTTAGCATGGGCAGTGAAATTGATGTTTACCGGACAGCAGAGGAACTACGTATTCTTGGACATGAAAAGTAACTCTATTCCCTAATGTTTTTTCTGTTATAATATAAAATAGAAACTCACCTAAACCCTAGGAATGAAATGGGTTGTTAATAAAACCTGTTCCTGGTTCTTGCTTGCTTGTAGGAGATGGAATAAATTGAGAAAAATGTATTTAATTAGAATCCACATCACTGTTTCCTAAGGCTCAGCCACATGGTTATGACCTGGTTTTAGTTCTGGTGTGAGAAGAGATACTATATTAGTTAGAAAAGCTAAGGGGTCCTCTTTTGTTTAATATTTCTTGGTGTCTAGTACAGGTAAGTCCTAGAAATATAAACATTAAATGGCAATTCTATATCATTTTCACTATTCTAAGATTTTGATGCCAGAAGAATCTTAAAGAATTACAATGACAATTTGATAAATTTGAAAAAACAGAGTTCTTTCAATATACAGGCCGTACAGAGTCTTATCCTTAATTCTTTAAGGGACTTTCACTTGGCTTTTAAGTTCTAGCACATTGATAGGAGGGTGAACTGTACAGCAACGCTGACAAATTGGGTTGGGTAGATTCAGCATTGCAAAGAACCCTGTCCTGACAGTGTTAACAGCTCTGGGGAATACACTACTTCCCCAATTTATGAAGATTCCACTCTACAGGGCAGCAACGTACACAGGGCTTGTTTCTCATATAATAAAATAGAAGCAACTGGAACACCTCACAGCCAGGAATCAAGATGACTTTGAAGTACACAAAAACACAACTATTTATGCCATGTGGCTGTGTGAATACTATCCCTAAGAGACTTTAAATCTTTAATACTCAACTTCTGTCAAACACTTTGAAGCGTAGAACTATATTTGAAAAGTGCGTGGCATTCTGTTTCTGACATTCATCCCAAGAAGAGAAAGCATAACAGTAGCACACCCTGAAATGCTAATTTCACAAAGTGCGAATTTCCATAGACAAGGTCAATCTAGAAGCATGTTTTAAATCCAGTAAGTTCTCTTTTTACAAGAGTGTTCTCAATATTTAATTTCCAAGCACAACCAGTGATTTTCCAATGTCTTTTCAATGTCTAGCTTGTTCTCTCTCATAAACATCTGCTCATTGGTCCATACTGGAGTTTCTTAAATTTTTTCAGTCATTAGCACAGAGTGTCTAATCACATAGGGAGAGTTCCTCACCCTGTATTTCCCTATATGAAAAGGTTTTACTTCACTATCAAAAGCACATTGCCAGCTGTTAATACTACCTTCTGTGTGACCTTAACACAAATCTAAACAGCCCAATGGGAGGCACTGTCATGAAATTACGAATGCTCCCAGACCAGAGTGGAGAAGCAGCGTACTCCCTTCAAATAATTTACCAAATGAGCACTGGAAGGAGACACAGGAACATAAGTCATCCAAAGAACACGGTACTTTTTTAAAATATACTTTCTGATTGGTCCCTGGGCACAAGGAAGATTGCAGAATTATGTTCTCCCAGGAGAGCTTCATGGATGTCCAAAGCCTTACACTGAGCTGGAGAAGGGAACGACCTGCTTTCCACCCACATAAACCTCCTCAATATTTCGGTCGTCTCCTGAAATTAAAACCAAAGAATCATTTGTACTGTGCTTTGGGGTGGGGGGTCAATTATTGCCTTAGTTTCCTTTAGATCTTAAGTTAAACACTTTTAAAAGAAGAAACACAAGCCCCCAAAGGTAGAAACTTTATTCCTCCCATATCATTTATAGTCTTCCTGAGATGACTTGATCAAGATAAGACATCCATTTAACCTGTTGAGGATTGGAGTCTCCATTCTGTATCTGAGGTGAAAACCATAGGGAAGCTCAACAAGTTCCCATCTCTGACCTTTCTGTTGAAGGGGCTGGCTGGCATTTCCAGTCCCAGATGAAAGGACATCCTATATATTATCTTTGGTCCCAGAATCATGCTCAGCACATTGAGATGAGCAGCCTGCAGAAGTGTCCTCTCAAAGCTTACCATTGTCCAGGACTGAGCTCACTCAATAGGAAGGGAGGCAGAGTAGACTCTCCTGATCCAATTATGTCTCAGGGAATGAAACTCTGATTGTGGCTTCAGTTCTGTCCCAGGATAAAGAGGTTGTGGGGCACAAGAGGACTTGACATTAAGCTCTATTTCCCTCTACATCCCAGCTCAAGTCTTAAATGTTCTTGGAATTGTTAGGCATTGTGACATAGCATGCAAGCTCAGTGCTGAGAACTTTTTTTTTTTTTTAAAAAAAAACAAGTTAACACAAATTAACATGCATAGAGTTTAATGTGCACCACCAAGAGCCTTGAACAAAGAAAAGATTGTATTTAGCCCAGAAACATAAATCTACTTACCTAGATAGAGGAACTTCTGGATAACAGCCTAAAAATAGAAAATAGAGGTGGTAAGAAATACTACTTTGTACAATTAGAAATAAAATGTATGGATAAATGCTGTTGGCAAAGTTCAGAAATTGGAATTTATTTCTCAACGACAAAATTTACATTTTAATAAAGAATGGTCTTATCAAAAACAAATGAATAAATGAAAATCTAAGCCCAGAGCAGGTAAACAAAAATCACAGTCTACTAGCTATTAAGAAGTACTTACCCATTATTGGTGTTTGTTTATTGGACAGAGACTCTCTCGATATAGTTTTGAAACTTGCTAACTAGAGCAGGCTGGCCTCAAACTTAGAGCTGTCTGTCTTTGCCTCCTTAGTGCTAGGATAAAAGGAGTGTGCTACTATACCCTGCTTATTCCTGGAATATTCTTGACAGACAACCTTAAAATTGTCAGTAGCAGAACAATATACAAATCAAAGAAATCATTACAAAAAATGATGCAAATGTGTCAAAAGGTGTATTACAGAAGAAAAATGATGAAATTAATGAGACAAAATGCATTACTGAGAAATTTACTCTAATATAAGAATGAAAAGCAAAAGGATGAAAACCAGGAAAACAACGATGCTCCAAGATGCTCTCCTACAATCAACAGCAGGAAGGGCATTTGATGTTTTCATTCTCTTCGGAAGCAGATCCTAACACTTAGGGGGAATTTCTGGTCTTTCCCTGAATCAAATCCTAGGATGTTCCTGTGGGCTTGTGAGAGCAATCAGATGAGAAGTGCTCTCCCTACCCCAGGATCATCCCTGTCTTTGTCTTACACTTGAAACCTTGCTAAGGCTCCCCGATTTAAAATCCTTACACCAGATCCATTTCTCCACAGCTCTCCATTCTCCATCACACCTGGCAGAGGAATGCTCAGATTTCTTGGAATAGTGCTTCATTTATGACTTCTTGTATCACAGAACACTTATATCTGCATGGTTTGCTCTGGTTAATAGGGATTACCAGTTTTGAACCTGAACCCACAGTTTGTCTCCCCTGAAACAACAAATGGTACAAACTTCAAATGATCTGGTCACATAGTCAGACCTTGTCTAAAAAACCAAAGACAATCAAAAAATCCTAAGCCAAAAACCAGGGCTGGAGAGATGGCTCAGCAGTTAAGAGCACTGACTGTTCTTCCAGAGGACCTGAGTTTAATTCCCAGCAACCACATGGTGGCTCATACCCATCTGTAATGGGATCTGATGCCCTCTTCTGGTGTGTCTGAAGACAGCTACAGTGTACTCACAAACATAAAATAAATACATATTTTTAAAAAAGATTTAAAACAAACAGCAACAAAATCCAAGGATTAATTTCTCATAAAAAATAAATGAATACACCTTACTAAGAATAATTGGTTTAAAAATAACCCCCTTCCCTCCCAAGAAAAGGTATTTTGTTTAACTTTTGCTTACCTCAGAAATATCACCAACAAAATCCCCATAAAACAGATCGATGGGAGAGTCTGATGCTCTGGGATTGATCAAGAGGGCATCAAATTCCTTGCCGACTTCAAAGTTTCCAATCTCACTATCGAGCCCCAGGGCTACAAATGGACACAAGTGAACAGCAGAATTCCCAGGGAATCATTCCAGTGTACTTGTTTACATGGACAGATTCTGTCAACATATAACTAGACCCTCCAAAATTAGCACCTTACTCATGAGACAGAAAAGTGCTCCCATCCCAACAGGATACAAGATCTGTGCATAGACAATGGAGAATGGGAAAGAAAATAGCTCTGTGCACTGCCATGTCATAGTTCTGATGAGGTCTCGACTTTAACCCTGTCAGTGTGCTCCACTGAACCTTCAAAGCAGCAAGCTTGACACACAATCTACCTACTTCATTCCTCCCCTTCTCCCTAACACTTCTAGCTTTACCTGTGTGTTCCACGAGATAGTTGGTTATGTGTATTTTCATTGCAGTAAACTGAACCTCAAATTAAAAAAAAAAAAAACCACTGCAAATTTTTCAATACAGGTATATCCATGAGGAATTCTTTAGCTTAAATCTTTTGAATAGGAAAAAATTTTTCAAAGTTTAGAGACCCTGTAACTCAAGAGTCCCAGTGACTTTGTAGCTTCAAAAGTATTCTGGTTGTCCAAGAAGCTAAACTAGGACACAGGTCAATAAATGTCTACTGGGTTCTCCAAGCTTACACCTGTAATTCATGTCCGTGGTTTCTGGATGCCAAGAAAGAGCATGTCTCATTTTTATAATTTATTAAAGAACTGCAGGTGTCTAGTTTTGTTGCCAATGCTGCTGTTTGATTGGCAGCTCCTTAAAGTCTGCATTCTGAGCCAGAGGTGCATTGAGATCACATTCATGATATACTGTCCATTCCAAGATTTATGTCTGCTGCTTCCTGTCACTTCCAGTGTATTTTATGATGGGGAAGTATTGGGTAGATTTTTCTTTACTTTTCTGGTATGGCACAGTATACACAGGATATTTCTGTGCACAGGCATCCCAATAACATGGCAATTATCAGAACAGCAAATTGCAATCATACTCATTCTTAAAACATTACTTAGAGATTCTTTTTTACTGTCTGTAAAGAAAGGACTCTTTAACCTACAGACATCTCATAGTCAGAGAAGGGTGTAGAAATAATAACTGTTAAAAGCAGCAAGGTGACTTCTGGGGAGAGCCTGGTATGAACCAAACAATGACACTTTACTTTTACTGGTTACATGCTACTTTTTGCCCTTGACAAAGGAGCCCCAGACTTTGAGGGGTTTTATTTATTTGCTTATTTGGTTTTTTGTTTGTTTGCTTGCTTGCTTTTCAGGCAAGGTTTCTCTGTGTAGACATGGCTGTCCTAGAGCTTGATCTGCAGACCAGGCTGGCCATGAATCCAGAGATCTGCCTGCCTCAGCCTCCAGAGTGCCGAAATTAAAGGCATGAGCCACCGGGCAGTGGTGACGCACACCTTTAATCCCAGCACTTGGGAGGCAGAGGCAGGTAGATCTCTTGAGTTCGAGGCCAGCCTGGTCTACAAAGTGAGTTCCAGGACAGCCAGGACTACACAGAGAAACCCTGTCTCGAAAAAATCAAAAATAAATAAATAATTAAAAAAAAATAAAGGCATGAGCCACCACCACCTGGCTTACACTATGAGCTTTCAGTGACTGTGCTCAACGTGAAATTGCTTGTGCTTAGTAGGCTAGAGGAGCTGACACAATTGTGAGATCCAGAGGGTCTGAAGATATCTAAACTAAATGTTCTATTCATCAGAACACAGAAAGCTATTTGAGAAACAGATGATAGCCTTTAGTGAACTTGCAAATGGACATAAATCTAGATTTTTCCATAGACCCAACCAGGCTGGTCAGAAACTCAGCTGGCTTCAGAAAATGTCATCAAGTGGCACTTTCTATTTGAGGAATGCTGGCTGGGTGGAGTTGGCTAACAGAAAATGAGTGTGAAGGTTGTGGCAGAGCTGGGAAGTGTGGCACTTTAAACAGGAATGACTTAACCCACATCACTCAGGCTATACTACAGACATGACCGGGCAGAAGGACATCCCTAACAGTAACCAGTCGCCAAACAATACTGCTTTAAAAGATACACTCCCAGGGAAATGCTTTGGCAAGTTTCCACAGCGGTTTTATCAGAAACAGCAACCTAGCAGAGTGAAACACAGAGCCTAGGCTAAAAAACCACTGCATCAGTTCAGTTCAACCTATCTTCATCAGTGGGGGAGTAGCAGATCACTGAGCTAAAGCATATAACATATATAATGGTGTGGGGGGTGGGGCCACACCTAAGAACTTCAGAAACAAAATAGATGGCCAAGGAAAATACAAAGGATGTAACTATGATTTCTCTCCCTTGAATTTTTTTTTTTTTTTGGTGTTCATGATATTCTAGAACATTCAGAGACGATATTCTTGGCCTTCCATTTTTGATTTAGGGTATGTATCATAAATCTACATAGATCTGTATATGCATATTTAATTGCTCTAGAGCTTCCACTGGTTGGAAGCCACTTTCATTATACCATATTTCTAGAATAAACCAAAGTGATTATTTCAACTGTAGTCGCACATGAGAGCTAAGGAAAGATGATGAATCACAACTGTCAGTCAACTACACTGTCATTTCTTTCTCCATTTAAAGAAGCTTGAGTAATCGGCACACAGATCAGGCAGGCATTTCTATGGGGAGACAGCACAATGAGGTTCAACTCTGCACTCAGGATTGGGGTTTTCTGAATGCAGAACATGTCATGTGGCACCTTGGCAGCTGTGTGTTACCCGGGTTCCTTTTCTGTAAATGAAATTAGTGACAGTGGCAGTGAGGACTGAATGGCAGCACATGTCCAGGGCATTTACCAGGCTGGCTCATGAAAAGAATCCAATTTATCTTGGCAATCCCTTTTATTGATAGCCTTCTCATTCAAGAAAAGACAGTACTTGACTCAATGGAGAATAAATGATCTTAACTCACATGCATATGACTAATGTACGTATTCACTAAAAGAATCAATATGATGATAGTGCATTAAACCCACCAAAGACTGAACTCATTGAAAGAATAGTTGCCCCACCAGATGGCTAGGATTTGGGAATGCTGTATGACATACATCAGTTGTGAATATAGGGTTTGCCTTAGTTCACTATGGTGCACCTCCACACTATAGCCGAAGACACAGATTGACATGGCTGTACACAGAGTGAGAGAGGGTGAAGCTAGTCATTACCTTGACTTCCTCCAAGAGTGGCTAGTCTGAAAACTTCTTTGAGGGTGAGGCTTTTCTCGTTCACCTTATTAATTAAGAGGACATTGGAAACCATCACTGCTCTTCTGATAGCATCCAGCATGGAATAGGAGTAACCACCAGCCACGTCTATGATAGGGAAGAAAAAGCCCAAATGGTGACTTTATTAATGTGGATGGGATAACAGGTATGCATGTCCCCCCTCTTGTTTTAATAATAAATGTTTTATCTTGCCATTTCTAAAACGCTCTCATCTATAAACATATTGGCTGTAAACCAACATATAAATGAATTCAAAATTTGTCATTTGCAGAATACTTTTGTAAAAGCAGAGAAGGATAACATTTAGGGGAAGGAAAGGGATAAACAAGAAGGGGCATAAGACAAGGGGACAAGTGAGAACAAAGAAATGGCAGTACACTTATCAAAATGATACACATATCAGAATGCTTATTACTTTGCATATCAAAAACTTATTACTTCGCATGATGCTTTATAAAAAACCATCTGTCATTAAAATCAAATGTATTCCAAAATTGGCTTCTAGGATCGTTCAAACCATCATAAGTCTTGTGACTTAACACAACAGAAGTTCCTTCTCTCACAATTAGTTTTGGAGGCCGGAAGTCTAAAATCCAAGTGTTGGCAGGGATGGATGGGGAGTGTTGACTGGTGGCAGAGTGTGCGTTGAGACTGGACAAGGGCAGGGCTTTAGACCCCAGCGCCACTACAAGTGTCAGCAAGGATCTCAGCCCTTCCAAAGAATTAGGAAGCATCCTGCTTTGTTCCTCCCAGCCTCTCATGCCTTGTAGGGATCTTGGCTTATGGCAATAACTCTAGTCTCTGTCCATGTTCACATAACTTTCTTCCCTTGGGTCTTTGAGGCTTTCATTTTCTGTCTCTTCTAAGCATTAATCATTGAGCTTAGGAGCTGCCCCAGTTCAGAATAAGTTCATCTTGCCAGCCTTGCCTTAATTCTAGCTACAAAAACCCTTAGTCCTAATATTGTCATAGTTACAGGTTTAGTAGACAAGTTTTGAGGGTTACAACTCAACCCACTACAACAGCCACATGGCTAATAAAGAGAAATATATTTCTTGAACACTCATGGAAATTGTTCAAATAAGGGGGAATAGCTGTGAAACATTGATAATGTGATTGATTTAACAAAACCTTACAGTTGTATAAATTAAGAAAACGTCTTAGTGTTATTCCAATCCAGATGAAAACTTTAGAAAATTAAAAGGCCATTTTTTAAACAATAATTCTTCAGGAAGCTTTAAAATGGACATATGGTTTGGAAACTTAGTACAATAAATAATCAAAGCTGATACAGAAAGCTTTCCATTCTGGTTGGCATCACTGAATGAGAAATGAGAGTTTTGGTGACTGATTAAGTCCCTAAGGATAATTAATTGAAACACTGCCTTTGGCAGGAACAAATGCATGTCATTAAATGAGTTAATACAATCTCAAGTAAAATAGCATGTTTTACTAGAGAATACATCTTATAGCTAATCAAATAACTAACATAGTTTAAATGTTCCTGTCATTTCTGGTAGATGTGCCTATAAATATTGCAAAGATAAAACATAATTGGCTATTTAGTACCAATTCTGGATTACAGCTCAATTTTATGTTCAACTGTCTTGTATGCCTTAAGCAAACTTATATGAGGATTTTGTTTTGTTTTGTTTGTAAAATACTTTTATTTACCCAGATCAGTTTTGCTAGGGGATCATCTGGTACCCTGAAAAGTTTTATTACAGCTACTTAACTTATTAGTGTCTATTAATGCAAAATAACCAAGGTGGTGAAAACAGCTCAGCTCAGCCATTAAAGTGCTTGCCAATGCCAGCATGAAAGCCTGACTTTGATCCCCAAGTCCTATGTAAAAGGCTAGGTGTGTTGGCACACTGGGAAGGCAGAGACACAAATCCCTGGAGCTTTCTGGACACTCATATAGCTTAATTGGTAAGTACCAGGTCCCATTCAAAGATCCTGTAACAGCACCTAGGGAATGATACCTGAGGTTTATATTTGGTCTCTATACAGACATGTAAACACATGCATGTACACTAACTCACATGCATACACACACATACATACACACACACAAACAAACATTGGACACACATAACTAAATAACAAGAACCCAGTAAGCCTTTTTGGATGTAATTATTTCATATTAATTTTTAAAAAAGAAGTGAATTAATCATAAAATAAAAAAGCAACTCTGAATATCCAATTGTCACAAACCAGTATTGTATCATACCAAAAAATCACTACAATAACAGCACAGCATTGACTTAAACAAGCCTCAGCATAAACACATAATGTATCTGCTATAAACTCCATTTTAGAGTCAAAAATATCAAGGTCCATGGACAAGGTAACTTGCTATTCAACCAAGGTATCACACCACACCAGCTAGTGGTAATA
This sequence comes from Arvicanthis niloticus, assembly GCF_011762505.2. Taxonomy (NCBI): domain Eukaryota; kingdom Metazoa; phylum Chordata; class Mammalia; order Rodentia; family Muridae; genus Arvicanthis; species Arvicanthis niloticus. The sequence continues at coordinate 129,109,530 of NC_047658.1, forward strand.
TGGCAATCCATATAACCTCTAACAACAGAAGCTCTCAAATATGAGTTTTTGGTCAAATTTATCTTGGAGACTTTTTGTTAGACAGATGTTTCAGGTTTCCTTTGTGAAGCTGCTGTGTCAGCATCAGTCAGGTGTAAGTTCCAGAATCTGTCTTTTACAATTATTGTTCAAGTTGATGGTTTAAAAATTGTACACATGGCTCTAGAGAGATAACTCAGTGGTTGATAGCACTGACTGCAATTCCAGAGGATGTGGGTTCAAGTCCCAGCACCCACAGGATGGCTCACATCTGTAATTCCAGTTCCAAGAGATCCAATGCCATTTTCTAGTCTACATGGGCACGATTACCACACATGGTATACAGACATACATGCAGGTAAAACACGCACAAAGAATACGTTTATGGTACACAGTATGATGCTGGGTTTTTGTTTTGTTTTTCCGATGATATGATTGGAATTTGGGGCCTTAGGGATGCTAGGCCGTCTCAGCCCTTCCTATGCTGTTTTAACGTCTGAATGGATCATGGCAAAGCTCAATCAGGCTATTTAACATGTACATTGGTTCCCCTCCCCCATGAGACCCCTGAAAACGTCCTCGTAGCATGTTTTGAATGCATAGTATATTATTATCCTGTAACAGCACCTAAGGAATGATACCTGAGGTTAGTATTTGGTCTCTATACAGACATGTGAACATTATACAACAGAACTCTCAGACTTTGTTCTGTTGTCTACCTGAAATTTTGAAGTCTTTGACCAGTCGATCATACTGTATTAAAAGAACTCAAGATAGTCCTAACACGGTCTATTCTGTAAAGCACTTTCTTTAAAGGCCACTTGTGAAGTTGAAAGTGCCATTTCCTCAAGTAGCAATTCTTGAAGATGTCTGGGCTGCCTAGCCACAGCAGACATTAGATGGTTTGAGGATGCTGATGAGTTTATTTATTTATTTATTTATTTATTTATTTATTTGATTTATCTACTCATTTGCTTTTAATTCTTCCTATTCTGCTCCCTGCATGAAAGTCTAATTTACTTGGCATGGCTGATGTGCCAGATAACACAGACCTGACTTTGAACACTGGTTGTGCTACACTCTTAGCTATAGACTAACGGATGAGCCAGCACCCTTTCTGGGTCTTCAGTGACTCATCAGTAAAACTGGGGAAACATTTCTAATTTGGGAATTAAGTAAAATGATAGCTGCTGTGCAGTTAAAAAAAAGATCAGCCACTTTTACTAAAGTATTGAACTGAGACTATAATAATCTGGGAATAATGAACATTAAATGTTCAACTATTTTGGTCTCATACTTCTTTTCTATGGCTAAAATAAAGGTGTTAAATGTAAGGGAGGACTATAACTTCTACTGTGTGGTCTGGAAACATGCAAGGACTAAGTATTCTCCATTGTACGGAGATAGAGGTTTCAAGTGAACCTAGGGTAAGAAAACACAGAGAGGTGTTAAAACAGAAGATCTAAGTAATAGCAGTTATTAAAAATATTTTTACAAATATTATAGGAAGGGGACAAGCATGATGAACCACACCTTTAATCCCACCAGAGGCAGAGGCAGGTAGATCTGAGTTTGAGGCCAGTATGGTCTACATGGTGAATTCAACAGCCAGGGCTATGTCGAGAGAGACCCTGTCTCAAAAGTGCATGTGCATGTGTGTGTGCATGCATGTTGCGTGTATGTTTAATAGAAAGTAGTATTTTCTCTAGAATCTTCTATTAAAAATAAACTCCAGAGGAAGCATGGGATTAAGAAAGAGTGGCATGTAATTTGCTGGAAAATTTTAGAGACATGCCTTGTTAGCTTGTTAATTAAATGAGTCTATATTATTTGGGTTAACAATGTAATGTCAGTGACAGGAACATCTAAACAAAGGACAATGTTATACAACACTAGCCATGCAGACCATGGTGTTTTGCCAGGTTAAGGCAATTCTAGGTATCAACTTGACTGGATTAAGAAATACCTTGAAATAGTTGAAACATTGTTTTGGGATTTGCCTATAAGAGCAGGGAAGACTTATGCAGACATATGTCATCACCTTGGGGCCTACAGGGTGCAGAAAAGTATAAATTCGTTTCTCCTCCCCCAAATCATAGAACCGGAAAATACGCTTCTATTGTCACCTGATGTAAGAACCCTAGGCAGAAGAAAGAAAAGAGGCATAGAAACAAAAATACTAATGGCAAACTGGGTTTAGCTTAGTCACAGGGAGAGTGAAAGTGGCAAGCCTACTTTGAACAGTCAAAGAAGACCTTTATCTGGCACTAAGACATGAGAAGTCATTTATAAAATGAGTATTTAGGTAAGAAACAAAACACACCAAGGACTTTTGATAGGAAGGATTATAATTCATATTGTCACTACAGGCCGGAGATGCATTGCAAGATGATGCTGGGAACCACATAGTATCGCTAGCACCATGACAACCCTGAACATTCCAACATCCCCCCAGAAGAGTGGCAGGCACAGAGGACTTTTGTGATTCTTTCAAGAAGAGAAAAATTATTAGAAGGGCCCAGGGTAAAGAGGAAACCAGTTAGGGTCAGCATTTCAGCCAGAAAAAAATGGCAGCATGTGGCACATGGTAGAGACCAGCACTGAAAACAAAGTAGTTTCAGATGATAGGAGGGTGACATAAGACTGGACATTGTGCTGTCTCAGGCATGAGGGAGGACAAAGATAGTCAGAAGATAATATCTTGGATTCCCTGACTAGGAGATTTCTTACCAGAGTTAGGACTAAATGTGATTGGGGGTGGGGGTGGGAAGATAATTGAATTTGAGGTTCCCAAGAGGAGGGAAAGTACCCAAACCAGAAAATCCAGGATTGGGTTTCAGAGGAAGGGTGGGATACACATAAAACCTGAGAAGCACATGAGGACAAAACCCTTCGTTCAAGAAAAAACTTGAACATGGAAGAGATTGACTTTCTGAGTAAAGCAGCTTTTATGAATAGCCAGGAAGAGAAGAGCAAGCCCTCAGAGAAAAAAGAATGGCCAGCAATGAGAAAAATTATTTTTTTTAAAAAAATGGGATTTTGCTGACTCCATTGTAAGCTATTGAGACCAGGAGAAATGTCCACCACAGCAGACCACAGAGGAATCCAGAGTCCTGACAGTACAGCATCTTTTGAGAGGCAGCAAAGAGGTCATGGTTACAGCTAGTCACAAAAAAAAAAAAAAAAAAAAAAAAAAAAAGAAATGGCTGCCTTGCTGACTGAGCAAGAATAAGGACTACAGTGAGAGTGGTTGGTGGAGGGTAGAAGAGTGGGAGCCTTGTGGATGTCCACATTCAAAAAAGTTTTGCTGTGAAGAAAGGCAGCAGGCTTAAGAGACAGCTCAGAGGCTACAAGTACTAGCTGTTCTTCCAGAGGTCCTGAGTTCAAGTCTCAGCAACATCATAGTGATCATAACCACTTATAATGAGATCTGATGTCTTCTTCTGGCATGCAGGCATACATGCAGGTAGAACACTGTATTCATAATAAATAAATCTTAAAAAGAAGGAAGAAAGGAAGGAAGGAAGGAAGGCAGGCAGGCAGGCGGGCATCAACATGGGGTAGGAAGCAGGTGAGGGTATCTAGGTAAGAGAAAAGTTAGATTATGACCTAAAAGAGTCAGGAGATATTTTCGATGCTTGAGTATTAGTAGGAATGATCCAGTAGAAAGGACATATTGATAGACAAGAATGTATGTAAGTTTAGTGGTACAAAATTTAAAAATAAGATTTCTGACTTATGTTTTACCTTTCTAATGAGTTACAAGAAGAATCTATGAGCTGAGAGTAAGGAGGGGTTGAGCTGCAATAGACAGTTTCAGGAGACCTGAGAGGGACAAAAGCCTGTCTTGGTTTAAGGAAACAGAACTTGATAGAAAATTATAATGATCCCCGTTGTCAGTGTTAAAGGCAGCTTGGATTTGAGCACAAAATTTACCATGAAACCCACTGTTCTCTCCAGCAACTTCTAAACACCCAGCTGTGGGCATAGGCATGGGTACTGTTGAAGTAACCTAGGGGTGGGCTTTTGCATAGTGAACACATGGAAAATAAGGACATGACCCTTTTCCTTCGACTGGGTTGCCTTGTCCAGCCTTGATGTGATGGTATGTGCCTGGTCTTACTGTATGTCGAGTTTGGATGATGTCCCTGAAAGGACTGCTCTTTTCTGAGGGGAGTTGGAGGAGGGTAGGTCTGGGAGGGAGGAGAGGTGGTGGGGAGAGACTGCGGGAATGAGAGGGAAGAAAAACTGCAGTCAGGATGTAATATACAAGAGAAGAATAAAAAGAGAGAAGGAGGAAGAAGAGAAGAGAAGAGAAGAGAAGAGAAGAGAAGAGAAGAGAAGAGAAGAGAAGAGAAGAGAAGAGAAGAGAAGAGAGAAGAGAACCTGAGTACCTATGAAGAGGAGGGAAAGAGTGTTGGCACATCTGCCGGCATCCAAGAGGGCTACATTAGGAAGGCAGGAAGGACTCAGAAAGTGAGGCATTAGTAGACGGACGTTCTCAAGAAAACTAAAGGTTGTTGTTTGGGAGAATGTTTTCTTTAGGTTTCTATTTACTGTGATAAAAACCATGACCAAAGCATTTTGGGGAGGAGAGATTATTTGGCTCACAGGTCACAGTTCATTATCAAGGGCAGCCAGGGCAGGATCTCAGGACGGGGACCTACAAGCAGGAACTAACAGAATCCTTGTGGAATGTTGCTTACTGGCTTGCTCCCGGGGGCTTGCTCAGTGTTCTTTCTTATACAACCCTGGACCACCTGCCTCAGTGGTCTGAGCCCTCCCACACCAATCATTCATCCAGAAAACGCCTCACCCACTTCTCTACAGGACAATCTCACGGATGCAGTTTCTTAGTTGAAGTTCCCTTGTCCCAGACTACCCTAATTTGTGCCAATTTGAGAAAATCTAACCAGCACAGAGGGTGGTGGCTCTGTCAGATTAGGGTGCGGACAGCCCAGGGAAGTGGGCAGTAGCTGTACTCTTTGTTTTGATGAATTTGTACATCATGCTATGTGTTTTTTTCTATAAACTTAAACTTCCCTTTCAGGTTATGGCTTGGTGATTATTTACTGTTTATTTTGCCTTTTCATATTTTAGAGGGGAGGAATGCTATTTTCATAATTCTTCAAGTAGTTTTCTTTGTACAGGGTAAGCACTTGAGATCCAAAATTCTGAAATCTCAAATGCAGGTTACAAAATACTAGAAAATTCTGCATCTGATATCATGTGACACAAGTGTGCTAAAAAGATACAATAAAATTGCCCCCAGTTTATGTATATGAGTTATCTATGAAACATAAATGAATTTCAAATGAAGACCTGCATTCATTCCTCCAAATATTTCTTCCTTACCAAGCATATGCCACTTAATTTTTTTATGATAACATGTTAAAGATATACAAATAATATAAGGCATATAAAACCAAACCTCGAGAATCTGGTGCTCAGTTTCAAAAACAATGATCGTGTGTTTCCATCAAAGGAAACTCTCTTAGACTTACCTTCACTTGCTTTTTAGAAATAGACACACTTTTAACACTGTTAACACATTCTCTTTACAATTTCTAAAATAATTTATTGTTTCTGTAGTGCTCTTAAACAAATTCGCTTCTCCGGATTCCTCATCACTGTCATTTGTTCTCAGTTTGAACCTCAGCAGAAGTGTCACCAGCTCTGGTCACCCTCCTTTTGTTATTATTATTAACACATATTAATTGTACAAATGAATGGATTTTGGTGTAGCTATTCTATACGTGCATATATCTTGTTCATCTTTGATCATGTCTCCTCTTCCTTCTTCTACCATCATCCCCATCCTCATGACCCCTCTCCCAGATTCACATCGTTCATTTTCTGCTCTCAGGCCATCTGCTTTGTTTTTTCTTTGTTGCTTTGTTAGTTTCCAAATGTGCATGTGAGCATGCTTTTTATAACTTGTTGCTTGGCTGGTGACAGCTCCCCAATACTTCCTCCTCACATCCCTATATATGGACCCTTCCTTTTGACTCACCCCTGATGATAGAGATTTTCAAGTAATTATTTCCAAAGGGGTCATAAGAAGAATATTTTCCAAGCCTTTATATAGCTGAGGACTTTGTTGCTTTTATACATGAAGGAGATATGTCCATATATAGAAATAATATTTTTGATTAATAATTCTTTTGCTTTCAAACTCTTTCTTGTCTTTGGTATCATTTGTATCACCATCAACAAAACCAATCATCTGAAAGAAAACCAGCTTTTGTTTTATTGGTAACATTTTATTCCCTGATTACAGAAAGAGTCATCTGAAAGAAAACTTGCTTTTTGTTGGTGGTGGTGGTGCTGAAAACTTTTTATTCCCTGGCTCAATGCTTTGGGAGCATTTTTGTTTTTCTAGAAATTAAAATATTTTGCCACAACATATTCAGTTACCATTTAACACATGGGGGTGTGAGTTCTCTCAACATTTTTATTTGTCGAGCTCTGATTATGACCTACTGCTTCTATGCCGGTTCCTTATCAGTTAAGAACACCTGTCTCAGTACTGCGCCTCCAGCCCCATACCCATGCTCCGTTTCCTCCCTCCTGTAACGCTAATGTGCCCTTGCTCAGTTTTATTCTCTACATCACTGACTAAATTTTCAACCAGAGTAATTGATTTCCTTTTTAAAAAATATTTTATTTCTCAAATTATGTGCCTGCGTATGAGTTTCTGAATGTGAGTGCAAGTGCTTGTGTTGGCCAGAAGAAGGTATTTGACTCTCTGCAGCTGGACCACACAGTTGTGAGCTGTCAGACGTGGGTGCCCAGTTTCTAAACAATGAACAGGGATAACAGCTTTTGTGAGGGTTGGGGGTAATGACTTCAAAACTTCTTCCAATTTGGTTGATGTTTATTATTAAGACACCCATCCCTAATAAACTTAATAAAGCTCATGACCCGATACCTGCAAATCAATCAATTCAGCTCCGGATGGAGGCTACTTACCTGTCCCAAGCCCTATCTTCACTTTATGCTTCAGGACATCAAGCACATTCAGTAAGCCACTGCTCAGCCTGGAGAGAAAGAAGATGCAAGAACAAGCAGCTCTAGGTGATTGGACAGCATTAGGACATTGCCAATAAAGATTGTGATGTGGATAAAAACTGATTCTCATCCTTACTATCCCTAAGGTCAACGGTCAGTCAGACCAGGGCAGGAAAATGGTGGAGTAGAAAAGACCATAAAAAGCTGCTTCCTGGCCTGAGGTCACTCTGGGGAGGAAATTTTTACATGGGAAATGGTGAACAAGTAAGCCTTGTAGTTAGTCTTGAAGTAGTTGCACAAGTCTAACAGAGCTATAAGGCTTTCTAGCCACCTTCTCCTTCTAGGATGGAAAACACAAATCATAAAGCATCATCTTGCCTCTGTGTCCAGAACAATGTATTACCCAAATGAAAAGCAATTTTTATTAGAGCACGAAAAATAATACCCTGGTGTATGAAACATTTGGCCTTAGAAACAGCTGAAAGAGGCTGAGTATCTCTCTGATCTCCTTTCCCTCATAGAAGTCAGAATTTCTCAGGCTGTGGTGTAGCTCAGTGATACAGTGCTTGTTTAGCATAGGGACTGAGGTTCATCCCCAACAGTAACCACAAAACAACTAAAATCTCTAACTAAATCATTCTAATCTTCCATCCTTATGTCTAATGCTGGTCAGGTTCTCAGACATACTTTGTCTTAAAGTCATATGACTCCATTTTGGAAGAACTCCTGCCACATCCACAGAAGGTAAACAGTATGACACAAGGACCAAGACATGAAAATGTCTTCCCCCGTATCCCAGCTTGATAACTTGGCATTAGATCAAAACCGCTTTGTCCTGTTACATTTCGGTATAGATGTCACGCTCCATTACATCGAAGCATAAAAATAGGGGAGAGTTCACTATCTCTGTTAGTTTTCACTTAATGGTCCTGTGCACATAAAATGTTGAGTAGGCATGTTTGCTAGGCTTTTCTCTCATTAATCAGTCTTATTTTAGAAGACCGATGATGACTTATGATAGATAAGAAAAGGTAATCTTCCCTCATGTTTTTCTTCTCCCTGTGCTTACAGAGTAAAAGACAGTACAACTAAAGAGTATGGAAGCCAGTAAGTTGGGATCTGATAGTTCAAACACGGCTTCAAAGAATAGTAGCAACTAGGAGAGAGAAGGTTCCTGGTCTGAATTTTGAACCTTATCACCTTCATCCCGTTAGATCAAGGAAAAGACAAAGGAAGCTAAACTATGTCATTAGAAGTCCAAGAAGATATAGTGGGTCAAATGGCTCTGCCCAAGGATGTACCCAATTATAATTTCCAAAGCCCCAATGTGCAAAAGGAAAGCCCAAAACTCTTGAAGATCATCATTTATTTGAAATGCTTTAATTTAGAGAGTACTTTATAGTTCATCCAGTGGATGTTGAATTCTTGTCCCTAGCTTGTTATTAGGGTTGCTGAGTCATGTGCGTTTACTCCCTGTTTGAAAACTCAAGATTTTTGTGAGACCTTCAAATCTAGAAAAGTGCCCCATGTCCCTAGGAACCCTCCCTACACTTCTGTGGACACATACACCTGTGTCATTCACAAAGTCCCTACACTTGCTAACACCTCTAGTTCTGTGCTGAGGTGCTCTACCCGCTGCTGGAGGCTGTTCTGTTCTTGTTGGGAGATGCTCAGAAGTTCTGGAGAAATTCCGTTTACCCACAGTTGTCCCAGCCCTCTGCTGCTGCTGAATGTTACTGCTTCAGAGTCTTCACTTCTTGATATGAACAGCTGACAGTTCTTTGAGTTCTCTAAAAGAATTAGACTCCAGGAACCCACTGTGGTTACTGGTTTGATGCTATTGACTTCTTCCCTGTGTGTCAGACTCCCCAGCAGTACTCTTTAAGATCAACACTCCCCCCAATACACTATATGCACAACTATAAGTTTCTAACTGAGCATCTATGACTGGAATCATGTTGTTCACAAGATTCCTAAACATAGACACAATATTTTTATGTCTATGGGCTGTTTGTTTGTTTTGCTGGAAATACAAGACACAACTTTCAACTGACTCACTCATGAATTTATAACCTTTAGGAAGGTTAAGAACATGTTACAAATAAAGCTTTCATACTCTGGGGTTTGAAATAAGGTAACGTCCTTCCTGTGTTCTCCCGCACGAGCTTCATCTCACCATGTTCAGTAGCATGTCAAAGCTGTAACTCCTTTGTAAACTCTGGAGTTGACCATCTCCTGGGGACATGCATTCTTTCAGCCTGTTCTAAGCCATAAAACCTAAATGCTATTTGTTTTAAGTGGTGAAGATTCTACATCCTATAGCTGCACAAAAGCACCTCTGTGTGTGTGTGTGTGTGTGTGTGTGTGTGTGTGTGTGTGTGTGTGTGTGTGTGTAAATGTAGAGATTTCCAAAGATGTGGTTCTCTTTAAATGTATACTCTGCAACAATGCCCTCTTCCACAAGCCTTTTTTCTTTACCTTAGAACAGGTGAACACCCATCTACTTGGTTTCTTTCTCACTCAAACCAAGTATAGAAACAAATCCAAAGAAAGAGTAACCAAGAAAACAGAAAATGCCAACCTACACTGCATATTAACAATCTACCAAGCAATTTTTGTCTACTTACGACAGATTAGAGTTGGGACAATGTGCAATGGATGCTCCTCGTTCACTGAAGACGTTAAGCTCTTCTTCAGAAAGGTAGCAGCCATGCGCCATCACTGTCTAGAGAGAAGAATATCCTGCATGGAGTTTACCGCTAAAAATGCTTGCACTAATATTCATGACTAAATACTGCAAGAAGACACAGAAGTAATCGCCTGTACAAGGACAGCATCCAAATATTCATTACAAAGGCCTCAACAAATTTGTATGTTTTAATGATTGATTGATTGATTGATTGATTGATTGATTGCAGAACTGGTGATCAAATCCAGTACTCTATCTTTGAGCTCCATCCTAGCCCTAGGTCTTGCTTTTGATTCTTTCTGCTCATTTACAATACAGGAAGGGTCATCCAGCTCATTCATGGCATGGAAAATTCAGCCAGATTGAATACATTATGATTTTATCATCTCTACTGTAGAAAAATTTCTGACTGCTTTCTTTTCTAAATCGATATGATATGTTTCCAGTAGGTTAATACTTGTTTATATTCAAATCAGAACTTTCTAAAAGTACATGGTAGCTGTAAATATGATTTTGTAAAGAACCGTGGGTTAACTGTTGTAGATGCTTTCTTTTGGAGACAGGGTCTCCTGATATAGTTAAGGCTGGCCTTGAACTCACTGTAGAGCCCAAGTTGCCCTCACACTCATAATCTTCATGCCTCAGCCTCGGGGTTGCTGGCATTGGTAGCATGAGTCACCAAATATGAGAGAATTGTTCTTTACTTCTGTTACTAGTTTTAATATAGGTACCAATGGTTCTTGACATGGACCATTAATACATAAAATTTGGGCTATCTTATATAACAGCTTTTAGTTATGGAGGTAAAACTTATTTAAGAAAGCAGGCGCCACATGTTTGAGACTTCTCTAAACGTTCATCTTGTCAAGATTTGCAGGTTCCAAGTAACATTTAATTCTCTAAAAGCTTTTGTTTTACATTAATGCAAAACTTACATCCAATTACTTTCTCCTTTGGGAGGCATCGTTCAATGGGCAAAATTATTAAAACAAAACTTTCTGAACCTCTGTGCAAATAAAATTACCATGAACATATAAGGTTAATTTATTAATCATATGGTAATATATGTAAAGAAGGATGAAGCTTCCCATGTAAAATTTACATCATAATTTATGCAAATTATTAACCTTTCAAATCACTTGCATCCATATCTCCTTTTGTGCAGTCACTAAAAAATTACTTGCTGCAATAAACTCTCTAGGCAGTGTGTTCATGGAAGGGCAGGCCAAAGGGTATATTGCTCTAATGAGATCTCTTGCTACTCATATTAATTTTAATTAATTATAGAAGTAATACATTCTCATTTTTCTATATCTCAGAGTTTTTTAAAAAAAAACTACTTTTGCCATTCACTGTATATCTCTGGACAGTTTTCACATGTGCAAACACACCAACACATATGCACATGTGCATCCGACTATATTGAACATTCTTCTGCAGAAGCACACAAGCTTTGTTCTTTGTGAACATTAGATGGAATTCTAATCATGTACATTTTATGATTTAACCAATTCCTTGAGGATATTCATTTTCAATCTTTCTTGTGTTATCATCCCACCTATTTCTTTCATACTCTTTAAAGAATTAACCCTTAGAATGGATCTGCTGACTTGAAGGAAAGCACAACGATGAGCTAACTGTGAAAGCATCATTGGCCAAAAGGTCATTCTTACCATCCAATAAAAAACTTAGATTTAATAACAGGGATGACATTTCAGACCCATATTAACTGCATACACTCACAAACTACACACACACACACATATACACACAGAAATATCAATACATACCATGCACACACATATATAGATATGCATATGCACACCTATAGGTTGGTAGGTAGGTAGAGATAGGGAAAGGGGTAGGGACAGAGACCAATGATATATGCCATGCACATACATATATCTGTAGATATACACATTCTCAGAGATGCACACACACTGGATTTACTCTAGTTCAGAAAATGAATGTGGGCTGCAGAACATGATTGGTCCTGAGATTAAAACTTAAAGGGCCCGGCCTACTTTACATGGCTTATATCACAATCCTGAACTTACCTTGTTGGTCAGAAGATTGTTTTTATCATAGACATCTGTGTAATTTTTGTAACCAGGGTATAGGCTTTTCACAGCTTCAATTTCTTCACGGTTTTCACTTATGTGGCTCTGCAAACAAAGAGATAATGTTTTTTTTTCTATAAAATATTTAATGTTGTATCTCCCATCTCAACATGCTGTTGCTAGTTTCTGCTTGCTGCTTTGGTTGATGTGAGTGACGATGGATGAAAGCATTAAAGTCTGAACTTGGGTTTCATTTTAAATGATTATATGCATCCTCTATGACAATATATATGACAAAGGAACTGAATAGCCTAAACCTGGCTCCACTTGTCTAAGTGGGGTGTGTGTGTGTGTGTGTGTGTGAGTGTGTATGTGTGTGTGAGTGTGTGTGTGTGTGTGTGTGTGTGTGTGTGTGTGTGTGTGATCTCTCAAGGCAAATCTTTCCCCCAAGTCTTGAAACTAGTCTATAGCAAGAGTAAACATAGGTACTGGAACTCTTTAAGGGCACTCAGTGCATTACTTGTAGCAGCCTGACTAGAAAAGTTCAATGGCCATCAGAGAATAAATCTATATAGACTGATCAAAAGATGAGCAGAACATGAGCAGAGAGAACTGAATCCTGAGGCTTTGGGCAAGTCAGTTCTTTTCTTTAAGCTTCCACTTTGCAATGCTCAATAAAAGTGTCGGGCTAGTTAAGTGATTTTCCATCTCTTGAAGATGTGTTTGTCATATTTCATATGTGAAACTTTACAGAACCCAGTGCATTGGAGGCAGAAGGAAGACTCAGCTCAGGGCCTGTCCTCAGTCTGCCTCTTCACCTTCTGAATGATACTTTTTCAGGAAAAAAAAATTAAAGTGACAGATCTGGATGATCCTGCCTTCATCAGGAAGGAGGTCATGGGAATCCGCACACAAACCAAGTGAGTCTGAGGAAGCCATACCTTTCATGAGCCACACCTGAAATCTGAGGGGACACAAAGTATTTTCTACTGGAGCAGCCACCCCAGTCTCTAAAAAGAACATTTCAGACTAACGGGTAATAACAGTATATCAATGAAACAGTTCGTGAGCCAATGATCATCTCCAAGATGACTGTACCATGCCTTGTTTTCTGTACCAAGAAGAGACATAGCAAGATGAATAAGAGAAAAGACAAGCAAGGATTCTAACAGGTGATTTACCTACATCAAACTCTATCTACAGTCGAGAGTAAATCCCAATCCATTAATGAAATGCATGGATGTAGCACTAGAGGAAGGGCAACCAAGTGACTTGATTGGATAATACAAATAAGCGTACATCATCCCTCCCTCTGATTTGTAGCCAAGGATGACCTTGTATTTCTAATTGTTTTGCCTCTGCCTTCTGTGTGCTGTGCCATCATGTCCAGTTTATGCAATGGTGGGGATCAACCTCGGGGGTACGTGCATGCTAGGTGAGTAAGCACGCTGTCAGCTGCACTACATCTCCAGCCTAAGAATAAACTTTTTACATGTCCCTTTCATTTAATTTTCCTGCATCTTTAAATATTATTTTCATTTTCTTCTCCCTCTTCCTCCCCCTTCTCCGCCCCTCTTCCTCCTGCCCCCCAGAATACAAAAAAATCTGTTTCTGATGTGGAAATACTATCCAAATTCAGGATTTTATCACCAGAGAATAATTGTTGGAGACTGAATCCAAAGTTCAAATATCAGAAGCCACAAACAATAATCATGGGGAAGGCACATTAATAGGTCCTATGAACATCCATTTAAAAAATAAATAAATAAAAGGTAAAAAATCAATATGTTGCCTTCACCCCAGCTTCCCCTTCCTCTCCTGTAATACTGTCAGCTCAGAAAGAGGGGAGATCTTACTGCAGTGTGTAATTAAGTGTGAGTGGGGGAGGGGAACTCCTAATTTTAACCCAGCTGTGAGATTTTTTAAAAGCATTTTATTGCTAAATTGTAACAACTTAATGATAAAGGAAGATGCACTTTTGTATCTGGTTTTAAATTAAGAATCTCAGAACAAAAGGATTTTAACTCACTTCTATAAGGTAGAAATTAAGTTCTTTTTACTTTTCAAATAATAATCGGTTCCTCCACAAATAAAGGTTCTGGAACACCAGGAAAGCATCAAATAAAAGCAGGAAGGAAATGTATTAAATGCGTTTTACTGAGAATGGGTAGTCTGACATTGGTCTTGCTATTCTTTATAAAGCTGTCTTGATCTGACTAAGACTGATCAGCAAATATCAAGGATGAAACAACTTCAGGTTTGGGACCTGCAAACCTGACCAAATGGGTTAGTTGACATTAGTCAAGGTACCTCCTGGTGACATCAGCCAGTCAGGTCACCTCCTGCCCTGAAATTCTTTGACTCTAGGAGATCTCAGTAGAAGAACTACAGGTTACTAGAGATGAGCTGAGGGTACCAAGATATCTTGCAGGTATAGCCTGAGGCACAAACCAAAATACAAACTGCCTACCTGGATGTACAGATCGTGGGTCTTGGCGATGTTGCCAAGTTCACTCATCAGAGTCTCCGTACAAGAAAGGGAAAAGCGCGGGGTCACTATGGGTTTCACCCTTGGATACTGGAAATAGTAAAAGAAATGGGTGAGGAAAATATGAAGATTATGAACACATACATAGTACATTCCACAAACAATGTGATTTTACAAGTGAATACGGATAAAAATCCCCAACTTCTTGTCCACAGAGGTTCTGGGTTCCAAAAAACAACTCGGCATTGAGACGAGCACGGTCTTCAGCATCTAGTTTACAGAAGGAAGTTCTATCTCTAATAATAGAGATTCTCTCGCTATTACCTCAAATGAGACCCGGGGTGGGGATAGCTCATGTGAGGGGGTAGCTTATTTTCCTGCCTACATCTTGAGGAGGTATGCTGGCTGCATCCTCACTCAAAACGCCTTGGTAATAGCTCAGTGGGGGCTGGAAGGATAAAAGACTCCTAGAGAGGAAGTAACAGGTCTACAAGCAGCATCTCTAACTCACCCAGGGTTAAATTGGAAGAAATTCTGAGCATCCCTATGTTTCGAATGTGATAGTTAGAGACCCATAAGGGAAAGGTCTAGGCTTACTAATCTATGAACCTGTCTTCTGGAGCTATAAGCCAGTTTTCACACTGGGCTTGGCCGCAAGAAATAGCACTGTCTTCACAGGCCCTGCAATGCCAGGGCAAAGCAGATGCTGGCTGACTATGTATGGTCCTATGATGAGCCACAGGACCATGTCTGAGCATAGACCATTTTTTCAATCCACACTGGAGACTAGCAGCAGACAGAACCAATGGAGAAGGGGCCATCAAACCCCAATGCCCATATGCCACGTATCTTCTTGGGTCAGGAAGCACTCCCTCTACAGAGACCAATGTTACAAAATGAAAGGGCCCTACACCAGCAAGGGAAAATGCAGTGGATCTGCAAAAGCTGAGTTGAGACGGTGACTCCTGAGGACACTGACTGGATTGCCACACCGTAAATGACGGTTTATATCTTAAATATCTCCCAAACTCATGTTGGGGGAAGAATCTTGGCTGAGAGTACTACTGGGAGATGACAGAACCTTTGTGAGGTTGAGCCATCTAGGAGGAAAATAAGCTGTGGTGTCTGAGCAGCCATGAGGTGAGCAGCTTCCTTCTGCCTACAATTTCTCCCAGCATGCTCTGCCTCACCATATGCCTAAAAGCCACCAGACTAAGTGATCATAGATTAAAGCTGTATGAAACCAGGAGTCAAAACAAACTTTCCTTTCTTATAACCTCAGGCATTCTGTCACTGTGACAGACAGCTGATCAATACACCTTAGACTAACTCGGAGCTTAGCGAACTTGGGATGGCACTCACATACCTGACTAAACTTGGGTTCTCTGCCACAAATAGACAAAGGGTATGGGAACCAAAAGTAGGTACACACAATATCCCTGAAACTGTAAACAAGTCCAGCAAGCATAAAGTTCATAGCACATTTTAATAGTGAATAATCAAATCCACTGAAATCCGGTAATTATTCCTGACTACAAAACTGTACTTCAAAAAAACTCTAAATATAGTGTCCTACGAGCCTTCACTAGAAAGCAAAAATCAGAAAGCTTCTATGAATTTGATATTTCCAGATTGGACATGCAAATGAGACCATGAAGTATTTCTCTTCTGAATTGGGTTTATTTCATTTAATATAATATACTCCAAATTCTTCAATGCTGTCTCAAATAGCAATATCTTTTTTTTACAAATGAATGATATCTCATTATTACACACACATGTATATATGTATATATATGTGTATATATATATATGAGACATTTAAGTTGTATACTACCCCACATATGTGTATATGTATATACATATATATATGCTTGTGTGTGTGTACATACAAACATATATGTATATAAAATTAGTTTTCTTTATCTATTTATCCATAGGCTCCTAAATTGCTTCCACATTTTGGCTATGGCAAATAAAGGTGCAGTAAACATAGGTGCACATATCTCTCCAAGATATGATTTTGTTTCCTTTTATAGATACCCAAGAATGGGGTTTCTGGGTCATATGAGATGTTGAGCAAAGAGCATGAGTTCTCAGTCATAAAGTGAACACATTTGCCAGGCCTTGAGCAGTCCTGTCCTTACACAGGTGACTGGATCTCACTGTGACCGCCACCCGACACTGCATGTGTGTGACAAGCCATTACTCTGTACACCCCAAAACTCACGGTCTTTGTCAGAAGTTTTTGGTTTTAAAAACTTGACCTGTCTAAGCTGAGCCATTGGGTACACTGTGTCAAAAATCAACAGTTCTGAGAAAACACCTCTTATGTATAGGCAAAGCCACAGGTACACAGATTACTCTACCAAACAACTTAGCAAATCCTACAGCAAACAGAGCTGCACCCCAGGTGAAAACTGAACAAATTTACTTACGTTCTTTTTGAGCATTTCTGACACAAATCTGAAATGAAGCAACAAATGCAAAGTTAGAAATGTAAATTATTTTCAAATAAATGTTTCGAACAGTATGGGGGCTCACAACCACTAACTAGAGATTAACAAGAAATAATTATTCAGCTTTTCTTTGATAGCGAAAAAAAGGGGGGGGGGAGAGGAAAGTCACAGGGAATATTGTCCTGTGACATCCTGTGGGTCATTCTGAGCATCCACACAGGGCCCGGGTTGTGCTAACAGCTCCACCATGCAGGGCCCAGGCTATGCTCTTGGCTCCAATTTTGTGTGCTAGAGTTGCAGTGAGTCATGTTCCATGGATGATAGGGCATGAACTCTTAGGCACACCCAGGCACTTAGAAGCTCTGACACTGTACTTCTAATCCCACCTTACGTGGAAGCAACTTATGCACATGGTATCACCATTAGTCTCCAAGGACAGAGTCTGGCAGGAGGTAGATATTAGAGGAAGGTGAAGGTCTATGACACAGGTGTCTGTAAATTGAATGGGGGATGGGACAAGTGGTGAACCTGGGGATTTCTGCCTGCTTGAACAGTGACAACTGTCCTGATAAATAATTATTTCTGCCCTGGCCAGAAAAGATTGTCAGTTACTAGTTACTTCCCTCTGCTATGCTTTCGGACTAAAATGTGAATTGAGAGCCTAGGGATGTAGCTCTGTGATAGACGCTTGCCAGGTGTGAACAAAGCCCTTGGCTCCATCTTTGCTCTCAGTGAAAACAAATTATGGATTAAGGTACAGTGAGCACAGCAGTGCATTGTGCAGAAGCTGAGCATACGACCAGCATTGAAAGCAGAGATGCTGCCCTCTTCCAGCGATCATGTCTCTCAACTCAGCACTCCAGAGGGAACATGCTGGAAGTGAGAGAAACCCAGACAATAGAAGCAAAACTGAGATTTAAACTTATACCCTGAAAGTATGAACCTAAAGAAACTTCTGTGTCTCTCTGGATGTGGAATACAATACAGTCACATTCCTTTTTCGAGATACTGTGGAAAAGCTATCAAAGATCATGTGAGAAAAGTACTTCAATGGTCAATAATTTCACCAGTGTTATATGAAATAGGACATGATGGAAACTCAGGAAATACTATAACCTACAATCAAAAGCAATTGAGGAGGTTGTGGATATGATCTGAGTATTTCATATGCACCTATAGAAATGTCATGATAAAAGCTATTACTTCATGCAACTTTTTTTTTTTTTTGTAATTTAATGAGCAGGGCACCATACTTAACAAATCTGGTCTTCTGGAGGAATCCCGGCCTAATACAGGAAACTTTTTAAAAAGCTATTTTAAAAATAAATGATCATTTATGGAGCTGAGGTGATGGTGTTGTGGGTAGGAGCCCTTGCTAGGCAAGCATGAAGACCTGAATTTGAACCTCCAGCACCAATGTAAAAACAAAAACAAAAACAAAAAAATGGAGCTGGGCAAGCTATGCATGCCTCAAACCCCAGTGCTGGGGGTCAGAGACAGGTGGATGCTCAGAACTAAAACCTTTCAGTTCAGTGAGAGATCCTATCTCAGGGGAGTAAGGCAGACAGTGGCAGCACAGGACACCCAACATCCTCCTCTGGCCTCCATGGGTGTGCATACATGCAAATTCACACAATATATGCACAAACATAAACAAAGGTACGTTTTCAAAAGAATCACACCAAAAGTGGCCTAAATCCACTTAGTGACCTTGGCATACTGGAAGAAGGACATAATTTGTTTTTCAACTTAAATGCTACATCTTAAGAAGACTCTAGAATATACCACTACATCTCGAGATTCTTGGGCTTTAAAGAAATTGCTTCAGTTGTGTGTGGGGCAAAAGTAGGAGGAGATGAGAGAAACACTGTAGTATCCAAGACTCACAGTGTGGGAATGTGGAAAACGCTTCACTCTAGTCTCACAATGTCCTTATCAAGAACCACTTTCTTGTGATTTTAAAAGCAACCCTTCCAAATTATGCACTTAAAATTCTAACCTTTCCCACTCGACTCTTAAAGAGATTCTGCATTGGAACATATTTCCATTTTTGAAAATCATTTTTGGTGAAGTATAATTTACATATCATAAAGTTCACCCATTTTATGGGCTCTATTCAATAAATGTAGTAAATTTACTGGGTTGTGGAGTTATCATAATAATACAGTCTTTGAATTCATCTTCAGAGTGAGAGCCCCTGGGGGTATAGGCAGGAGACAGACAGTTCTTTCCTGGCAACAGCAAACCTCTCTCACTTTATGTCTCATGCAAGGACCTGCATTTTCTCTATATTCACTATAGACAAAAGTTTATAACGTCTGCCCTTTTGTGCTATGCTTTTCTTAGAATAATAATTTTAACGTTCATCATGTTGTAACCACTTTGCTCTTCTCATAGCTGATCAATTTTATTGGACACATATATTTCCCGCATCCACACACCATTTGGTAGACGTGTCAGATGTGTGACAAGACCTCTGACAGCCTTGGTCACATCGTCCTCTGCCTCTTTCTTGAATTCCCAGGATTAACTGAAAATGGCTGCAAATCTGACATCTGGAAATTGGAGGAACCAGACTCATCAGCCAGGCTTGTCCTGGTTCCTCCCAGAACAGGATGCCTTGTGTTTTTTTTTCCTTTTGTTTGGTTAGTTTTATTTCATGGGTGTATTTGTCTGCATATGTGCGTGTACATCTGCATGTAGTACCTAAAGAAAGCAGAGGAGGACATTGAAACCCCTGGAACTGAAGTTACCAATGTGTGAGAAGCCATGTGTGTCCTGAAAACCAAGGCCAAGTCAGGTACTGCTGAGCCATCTCTCTAGCCCCATCCTGTAATTTTTTTTTTTTTTTTTTTTAATGCAGTGAGCCAAGTGCCCATCTGGAAAACCTCAGCTAGAGTGTATTTCAGGGTTCCCCCACTGTAGTGCAATGTGGGGTATGTATAGCTGCGTCTCCACTCTCCACTCATCCTGGGCGGGCTCTACTGAGCCTTGCAAACTAGCCTACTACAAAGAGGCAAACTAGAGTAGGCGTCTACTCTCCCTGTTGTCTATCTGTGAGTTATAGACAGCCTTGCCATGCTGAACTTGTAGTATAGTGTGGAGTATACCTACCTTCTTGCAAGCAGATTGCTTGGAGTCCCATCCTGGAATGGACACTGGTATATCTAGGGCACCTCCTTTGTATGTTGCATCTATAAGAAGTGACTTGACAACCAGCCACATTAGAGTCTTCATGTGGACATATTATGATGTGGACATACTATGCTGTCATTAGCTCACACCATGGTTTGACACTTCTATCTACATATGGTGCTCTATCCTCAAAGGTACAAATTTCCCCCAAACAGGTTGTTCACATCCTCTGATGAACTCACTCTATGCCAAGAAGCCCTAGAACAGGCACTTCCGTCTCTACCACTCAGTGTCTCTCATAACTGTATGCCACAGTTGAATGTGTCTAGACCTTTTATTGTCATGGCTCTACTTCTCATGCGCCCACAGGTGTGGGATAAGGGTACATAGGAATCCAGCCTTCCTGCCGTGTGCTTCTACCTCCTCATATAACCGTCCTAGAGAGATTCTAGTTCAGTACTTGTGTATGCTGTGGTCATTCCAGCATTCCTGCAGATAGTTTTCTCTTTCTATGACAGGATATAATGATTGTGCTAGGTGGTTATAACACACTGACAACCCACGGAAAGGACACAGGGTAAAATCTCACACTGGTGTCTTTGGGTGACTTAACTAGAGAAAATGTCTCTGCTTTGTACCTCCTTGTGCTTCTCTGTGCCAGGAAAGCACATCTTTTTGGGGTGTTTAAAAAAAACTTTGTTCTGGGTTCGATAAAGGGTCTCACGGAAGGGCCAAGGCTGCCTTAGAACTCATGATCCTCCCCTCTCAGTCTCCCACATACTTGGATTGCAGGCGTATACCTCTGTGCCTGACTGAGACATTTTTACTGAAATGTCTGTCACTTACCTACACATGTAACATTTTCCAAGACCTCCCATATGTTTTCTGTGAGTGATCCCTTACGCCATTGTTCTTTAGCGTGTCATGAATGCTTATCTATGCCCCTGGCCTCTCCTTTCCACACTAAGTATGATCCATGTCATCCTAAAAGAAACTCTACATTTAAAGTCATAGAGGTCACTCTACTAAATCCTAGCACTCCCCTTTAATCTACACTAGTAACACGGTTTGGATGAGTGCCCAACAAAGGTCCATGTGCCAAAGTTTGGTCCCCAGGTTGGTGCTATTGAGAAATGAGGTATCTTAGGAAGTGGGGCCTTCTGAAACATCTTTAGGTTATTGGGGCATGTACCATTGAGAGGTATTTTGGGGTTCTGGCCAGTCTTCTCTGTATGGCTGTCCTTTCTTGCTCATGAGATGAACAGTGTATCTCATTGACACCTACCTCATCAAAGGCATGTGGGCACTAGACAATATACTGAAACCTCTAGAACAATAACCTCAAAGAAATCTTTTCTCTTTATAAGACAATTATCTCAGACATTACATCAGAGTAATGTAAATGGGTTATACCAATGGCTATGAACAAGTTACCCAGGCTATGTCAGGCTCTTTTTTCTTTTCATTAAAACAAAATACAATAACAAACAATAAAACAAACCCAGACACCTCATGGGGCTTTTTATGAGGGTCAAGAATGGTATGTGAGTGGCCCACTGACCACTATCATGTATTTGAGCATTGTGGAACAACTAGATACTGCAACAATCTGAAAATTGTCACTGTGCTCAGATCTCAGCTGGTTCATAATGGTGTCTACTATCCTATCTCCATTTCAGACTCAATCAGAGTAGCAGATAACGCATCCAAAATATAGATCAACCCCACCCTACCCCCATATCCCAGGCATACTACCTCTCTGTCTCCTTGACTGACTCCTCGGTGGTCTCCTTGTATTCTGGAACAGTGTCATTCAAATCCATGCATACTTTGCCCACAAACGCTCGCTGCCCAAATTTATCTGTGAAGCAAACAGAGAAAGAATCTAAAGATGTGTTCCTTAATTTTTTTTAATTTAAATCATTCTACAAAGTGAGAATGTTAAGAATTAGCTGTCTTCACTCTGTGACAATAACAAAGCCACTAAATTCAATGAATAGTAAACAGTCTTCCACCCAGCCCCCAGCCCATTCCCAGCCTACCAGAAAATAATCTGGTGTTTTACACTTCTTATTTACCTTTCCCTTTTGATTAAACAGTTTGTTTATGTTTCTACCAATGTAAGAAATAGCATGACACTCATTTTTTATGGTTCAAAAGGGAATAACTTCAGTCCTAGAAAATGCATTAATATTCCTCGATATACCAACTTTTCTCCTTTCCTCCCCCTTTGTTTGTCTACCTGCTACTCGCCTGCCATCACTGGATCCAGGTCCTCTCCGTGCATACTGGTCCCTTTTCTAGTTAAACACAGCATATAAAATATTAAGAACATGGATCCTGGGTAACTGTCTTGGATTTGATTCCTCCGTTCTGTGATTACTCCAACATGGTAGCAACACTTGTGATTCTATTATAGGCACCAGACATTGTACAAAATACTTAGCCCTAAATGGCTGTCTGACATCTATTGATACCCTCATAGCACAGACAGATTAACTAAGGCACAAAGATGTTCACAGGTCCACATAGACGGGAAGCAGAACTGAGCCTAGATTTAGGTTGATGATTCCACACATATCCAAGTCATGCTTATCTGAGCTCTAGACTCTGGTGTCCCAGAGTTCTCTGCTGCTGTGCAGGATGAAATACACAAAGAAAGATGCATGAGGTACACGGTACTCAGACGCTCTGCCATAGTTCTCCCTAACCGTAGCAACATAGATATTGTAATCATTGACTGACTGCCTAAAGCTGCTGTCAATGAAGGACCTTCATCAGATGTGCTGGAGGAACTCTTATTTCTGTTGAGCTACACAGGTGGGGTTGGTTTACAATGTCTCCTTGCTGTCACAAGTCTTTCAAAAGGCTTTCTGCCACTCTTTCCCTAGGAGTTATTTTAATATATAGTCATCATCAGATGACTTCCTTAACATCATTCTCATTATATCACTCACGAGCCTGAAACACTCTGTTGAGTCTCTGGTGCATAGTCAAGCCTCTCTGTGGTCTGAACTTTCTCACCCTCCTCATTACACAACGAATCTTCCCCTTCCTTTGAAGCAACACTATTTTCTGTTTCCACCATCAGTATCCCTGCCTCCGCTCTTCTGTCCACTGCATTTCCTCACTTCGGTCCTTCCCGGTTTTGTCTTCCATTCAGTTAAAGGCTACTTCCATGGAGTCTTCCCAGATGGGCTGTTTTTGACTCTTCTGAGAACTTTCATAATTGTTTTCAGTGTCAGCAACTGACCTTTAGTATGAGCTACCTTGAAACCCAATAGCGTGGTTAATATATCAGCCAACATTGCTTACCAAGTGCCTGCTGTATGCCAAGCACTGATGTGGGTATGTGTGGAATCAACCTAAATCTAGGCTCAGTTCTGCTTCCCAGCTATGTGGACATCTGAACACCTTTGTCCTTTAGTTAATCTATCTGTGCTATGAGGGTATCAATAGATGTCAGACAGCCATTTAAGGCTGAGTATTTTGTACAATGTCTGGTACCTATAACAGGTGTTACTAAAATTATTAATCAATGTGTTTAAGTGTTCTTTCTGGTTCTTTTAGGACAATGATTGTCTTCTAGTTCACTGCATACCTAGCATCTAGCACAATGCCCTGAATCTAGCTAACTGCCAAGACCTATCCATTGATTACAATGTAACAAACTGTTGCCACATCTCCACTGATAACGGTGCTCTAAAGAATCTCTGAATCAATATTAAAAATTCTGATCTATAAATATTATTTTGGCTTCAGAATCCATAGAGAAACAATTAAGTCATTTAAACAATAAAAAATACACTTAAGGCTCTAGGATATTCACAGTCACTCACAAAGTGCAAATGTTCAAATTCTAGATCTAAAGGCACATGTTCCCACTGAGTATAAACTATTAGCAGGCACGCTCTGGTTGTCTTTGCTTGACATGCCCCTAAATCTTGCTTTCAGCTGCTCACCTGTAATTTCCGCAAGGAGCAGGGATGAGTCAGTGTGAATTGTTCCAAAGTAGCAAGCCGTGGTGGTGCCGTTCTTTAGTGTTCTCCTCTAAAAATAAGCCACAAAAAATCCTGAATCGCATGTGCTCAGAAAAGTCACATGGCACATATGGATGAAAATAGAAGTCTGGTTTTTAATTTTAAGATGTGTTTATTTAAAGGTATGCCATCTTGATGTGGAAGAGACTAAGTAAATGGCAAAAGTATTTATACTCTAAAAGTGTGAGCTTAAGGAGAAGTTGGTGCTTCTGATTTCCTAGATGCACACGGTTGGGTGTTTCAGAGGTCATAAAATGAAATGCTAGTTAACTCCTTGCTCCTTGGGATAGTTTGAGGCTATTCAGATTTTATTAATCTGTGAGTGTACAAATGGGACTTTTTTTTCCCTGTGTATGACAAAGTAAAATTATTCAGCTAGATGTCTGCTTCAACTTGGCTGAACAATTATCATTATGTCTCTTTTTCCTTAGCGAATTTTCACTTGTACCATAATAAGTGAGGTCGACATAGATTAACTCCCAAGAAAAACATAAGATGAGACAACAGCAGAGAAAAACACTGAGAAGAAGCTGGAAACTTTCGGAAGAGGGTGGGCACTTGGGGAGCTAGCAGGACACTGGCTGGTGTCTGCGTAGTCAGGTCCTCCCTGTAGAAGCTCCCCAACCATTCCTAACCTGCTCTGTGTAGGAAGTCATTTTCCTTCTAAACTGCTATGTGTGGAGAGGGCACAAATCCTCAATGACAAGATGAAGAAAGGATTTAAGTGGAGATCTAGCCAGAGTCCCAAGTCACTTTTCCCAGAACACTGTGTATGTCACTCCCACCACTCCTGAAGAGGCTGAAGAATTCCTTCCTGGAGAAAATGAGTCCCAGTGATACTGAGGCCAGTGCTTGCTCCCTCCAAAGTTCATCCTGTAATAAGGTTAATCAGTCAGTCAGTGCTGACGTGGGTTCAAGGTAAGCCCTCCAGCCTTGGTTCTCATGAAGCTTCAACTGGATGAGAAACTGCAGTTTCAAATTGGACTAGAATGAACTTTAAACACTAGAAAACTCAGAAATCTATGCAAAGTGCAGTCATGTGACAAGACAGTGAGAACCCAAGAAGGGAAGGAGTGGGGGGGAAGGGAAGGGAAGGAGGAGTGCCAACTCTCTTAAGCAGAGATCAACTGGACCCGAATCTCTGTTAGCGTGTGTAGGCTTGCTTATAACCAGAACCAAAGGACATATCTGGCAAATAAATACTTGTCAGGAATAGATCCGTTTAGAACTCACTGAATTTAAATACCTACACAGAGAAATATGTATGGATATTGCCTGGAGGACGTGTACTCCTTGACGCTCCATCTCACGTATAAAGATCTGATATAATGGAGTTTTCCCTTTATTTCTTCTCCTGCTCCTCCTCTTCTTCCTCTTTTTCCTCCTCTTCCTCCTCTTCTTCTTCCTCCTCCTCATCCTCTTTTTCTCCTCCTCCTCTCCTTCCTCCTCCTCCTCCTCTCCACAATCATCTTTACAAATGTATTTTGACACCATACTATCCACCCACATTAAGCAATGTTAGAATTATTTTTTAATTTCAGTACAAAGAACACTTATGCTTTTATTCCCCACCACCACCAAAATGTAGTTCTCAAAATCACACACACAGTAAATTTCATCTCTGATTTCCCTGTCTCCATCATGTGCTAGAAACATAGAGCTAAATCTGTAACAGATGCTACCAAGGCTGTGCATTGACTTTGGGGTTTTATTTCTCTGTTCCCCTCTTTTTCCTTTGCTGTGATTTGATGACTCATTTTCTTTTGTTTCATACTATGCAATTTTAAGCAATTTCAACCCCTTTTTAGAACAATGAGAGGTATAAATACATTTTGAGGATAAAGATTTAGTGTGGTTAACACAATTCATTAGCACCATGTGCTAGCCAATTCATAGCCAGCTTTTAGCCTGAAAAGTTTTTCTAGTGTCACATGGATGCAGGCTAAAATATAAATCCCACAATTATAATTAAGCAAGCCAAAGGAATGAATGTAAGCGCTTGCTTTTATTCTTTAAGGCTGAAATGATACTGGCACAATTAGGCCAGTACCTGCAGAAGGTGTGTGGCCAGTACCATAGAACTACCAGTAAGTCCAATGAGAATCCAAGAATGTAGTTCACAGTGTTCCCTGTAAGATGCAAGGCCAGATGAAAGCATTTGCATTCTGCCATGTGCAGTAAGCACATGTTTTTCTAGTCTCTGAACGTGCTCCCATTCTGGAGCAAGTTTTTATGAAAGAGGAGAAGGTGGGGCATTTTCTAAGCCATCAACATACACTGGGAACACGCTGCAGCCACTGCCCAGGGACTGAATTGGCTCCACTGTTCCCACTAATGCTGTTGGAGCTTACACCCCATTGCCACCTGTTCTGCGATGTGGGACCATCCTGTCTTCCCTCCTCAAAAGCCTACTAAAACAATGTGCTATCTTCCTAAATGTAATTTGAACTTTGTTTTTTCTTGAACATTTTAGATACATAGATGATAGATAGATAGATAGATAGATAGATAGATAGATAGATAGATAGATAGATGGATAGATTCAGTTCTTGCCATGTGCTAGGCACTATTTTAAGTACCCCACACATATTAACCTGGTATATTATCATAATGATCCCATGAAATAAGTACTATCATTATCTGAGTTTTACAGATGGGCACAGTGAATCACAGAGCCTTTTAAAGGTCACACAGATATTCCATATGGTCCTCAGAACAGGATTATGGCTGCAATGAGAGAAAGTGCCCAGAAGACAAGAGTAAGAGAATAGCGTAGAATCCACCAGGCTGAGACTAGAGTCCTAAGACTCAAATGTTCTCCTTGTCACTGTGAGAGTGGAGTGGTCAGTGGACTATGAAGAGAGCTAAAACTGTTACAGTCCTTTCCAACCTTAATGTCTTCAGTTTGATACCTGAAGTCTGGTCCTGTAAATGAATGTTTGCATAGATGAACAAGCATCACAGAGGACTGGCACACGGAGTACTCACGACAACTCTAGTGTAGACTTCTTCGGCCACATCGGTGCTCTGGAACCTTCGTTCTGTAGGAAATGTGTACTTGTTCAGCCACTCCAAAAGTGGCAGGTCGACGTTGCTTCCAGCAAAGGCATACTGAGGGGCATGGATGTGTGCATCAACAAGGCCTGGTATGAAGAACTCACTGAGAAGTAAGAGGAAAAGGAAAACATTGAATAGCGTCTTTAGACAGGGGTTTCATTTGTCTTACAATTTTAAAACTGGAAGTTTTCTTATTTTTAAGTAAACTGTTCTGCCAAAAGAGAGAGTGTGTGTGTGGAGCTGATCCTGTGCCACATTGCTCCATACCCAAATTCCGTCAGGAGAAAGCTGGTCTCCCAGGAGTGACAGCACACCTGTGAGCACAGGAAGACCACCACTTCTGCTCAAATTCCTGATCCAAGAGGGACCAGCCCAGAGTCATCAGGACACAGGAACCAAGGAATGGTCAGGGACAGGATCCTTCAGGTTTCTGTCTGCACGCCAGAGCTGACCCTGTGCCATAGCTCTCCATACCCAAATTTAACCCAGAGAGAACTGCTCTCCCAGGATTACTGACACATAGGCTTGAAGGAGGGACAAGCCACAGTCAGAGACAGCAAGGCCAGCTAACATCAGAGATATCCAGATGGCAAGAGTCAAGGGCAGGAACATAAGCAACAGAAACCAAAGCTACTTGGTATCATCAGAACCCAGTTCTTTTACCACAGCAAGCCCTGGATTCCCCCAA
The DNA here is from genome assembly GCF_011762505.2 of Arvicanthis niloticus. Lineage (NCBI taxonomy): Eukaryota > Metazoa > Chordata > Mammalia > Rodentia > Muridae > Arvicanthis > Arvicanthis niloticus. The sequence goes on from NC_047658.1 coordinate 129,137,175, forward strand.
CACACCAGAAAAGCAAGACTCTAACTTAAAGTCACATCTTACGATGATGAAAGAGGACATAAAGAAGGACATAAATAGCTCCCTTAAAAAAAATACAGAACACAGGTAAACAGGTAGAAGCCCTTAAAAAGGAAACACAAAAATCCCTTAAAGAACTACAGGAAAACACAACCAAACAGGTAAAGGAATTGAACAAAACCATTTAGGACATAAAAATGGAAATAGAAACAATAAAGAAATTACAAAGGGAGACAACCCTGGAGATAGAAAACCTAGCATCACTGACAGAATACAAGAGACAGAAGAGAGACTCTTAGGTGCAGAAGATACCATAGAAAACACTGACACAACAATCAAAGAAAATGCAAAATGCAAAAAACTCCTAACCTAAAACATTCAGGAAATCCAGGACATAATGCAAAGATGAAACCTAAGGATAATAGGTATAGAAGAGAGTGAACTTAAAGAGCCAGTAAATATCTTCAACAAAATTATAGAAGAAAATTTCCCTAACCTAAAGAATGAGATGTCCATAAACATACAAGAAGCCTACAGAACTCCAAATAGACTGGACCAGAGAAGAAATTCCTCCCATCACATAGTAGTCAAAACACCAAATGCACAAAACAAAGAAAAAATATTAAAAGCAGTAAGGGAAAATATTCAAGTAACATATAAAGGCAGACCTATCAGAATTACACCAGACTTCTTACCAGAGACTATAAAAGCTAGAAGATCCTGGGCAGATGTTATACAGATCCTAAAAGAACACAAATGCCAGCCCAGGATACTATACCCAGCAAAACTCTCAATTACCATAGATGGAGAAACCAAGATATTCCATGACAAAGCCAAATTTACACAATATCTTTCCACAAACTCAGCCTCACAAAGATGGAAAACTCCAACACAAGGAGGGAAATTACACCCTAGAAAAAAAAAAAAAGAAAGTAATCTTCTTTCAACAAACCTAAAAGAAAATAGCCACACAAACATAATTCCACCTCTAATAACAAAAATAACAGGAAGCAACAATCACAATTCCTTAATATCTCTTAACATCAATGGACTCAATTCCTTCAATAAAAAGGCATAGAATAACAGACTGTATACATAAACAGGACCCAGAATTTTGCTGCATACAGGAAATGTACCTTACTACCACAGAGTAAAGGGCTGGAAAACAATTTTCCAAGCAAATGGTCCCAAGAAACAAGCTGGACTAGCCATTCTAATACCGAATAAAATCGACTTTCCACCAAAAGTTATCAAAAAAGATAAGAAAGGACACTTCATACTCATCAAAGGAAAAATCTACCAGGAAGAATTCTCAATTCTGAACACCTATGTTCCAAATGCAAGAGCACCTACATTCATAAGACAAATTTTACTAAAGCTCAAAGCACACATTGCACCTCACACAATTATAATGGGAGACTTCAATGCTCCACTCTCATCAATGGACAGATCATGGAAACACAAACTAAACACAGACACGTTAAAACTAACAGAAGTGATGGACCAAATGGTTTTAACAGGTATCTATAGAACATTTCATCCTAAAACAAACGAAAATACCTTCTTCTTAGCATCTCATGGTACCTTCTCCAAAATTGACCATATAATCGGTCACAAAACCATCCTCAACTGATACAAGTAGATTGAAATAATCCCATGCATCCTTTCAGATCACCACAGACTAAGGCTAGTCTTCAATAACAACAAAAACAACAGAAAGCCCACATACATATGGATGCTGAACAACGCCCTACTCAATGATATCTTGATTAAGAAAAAAATAAAGAAAGAAATTAAAGACTTTTTAGAATTTAATGAAAATGAAGGCACAACATACTCAAACTTACGGGACACAATGAAAGCAGTGCTAAGAGCAGTGCTAACTCATAGCTCTGAGAGCCTACAAAAAGAGACTGGAGAGACACTAGTGGCTTAACAACACACCTAAAAGCTCTAGAACAAAAAGAAGCAAATGCAGCCAAGCGGAGTAGAAGGCAGGAAATAATCAAACTCAGGGCTGAAACCAACCGAGTAGAAACAAAAAGCACTATACAAAGAATCAACAAAAACAGGAGCTGGTTCTTTGAGAAAAATGTTTCTTTCCTTCTTTCTTCTTTTTTTCTTTTCTCTTTTCTTTATTTTCCCCTCCCTTTCTCCTTTCCTTCTATCTCCTTTTTCCTTCCTTCCTTCTTTCTTTCTTTTGTTCTTTTTTAAATTTTTTTTTTATCAAATACAGTCTAACAGGAGTCAAACTGAAAAAGGAAACTTAAGTTGAGAAAATGTCTCTTAGCCAGCAAATAAAACGTATCCATACATCCAGATGTAGGATGCAGCCATGAGTAGCTTTAAAATACTCTATTTTAAGAAGAGAACTAGAAGTGGCATGCAGCTGCAGTTATTACAGCTAACAACGAATGTGTGCATGTACTGGAGCTGGGCACAGCATCCTCCAAGCATCATGTCACTTGTGGTAAGCTGCTTGCTCTAGCAGTTGCATATATACAAGCTAGATCAGACTATCTGAGTGAGGACACACCACTAACCAGCAGTGAGATATGTGTCATGTGACCCAGTCCCCCTGAATCTCATTTTTCACCTCATGAAAAATAAGCAAAGTGTTATGACCATGAAATTGTGGAGAGAGGAATGAGTTACTGGATACTTTGCCTAGCGAAGGCAGAAAGCATCAGTAAATGCTGCTCCTGATGAAAATGGAATGTTCTAGAGTAGGCAAGTAGCATCCTCATTTGTCTAACAATAAATGTAAGTTCAGGAAATGTCCTTAGCTTGAAAAAGCTTATCCTTAGCTTATGAGTTTTGGAGAGCAGCTTTGACTTTGACAGCTCCCCTGTAGGCACAGCATTCTTGTTCACTATACTCTGGGACAGACAAAGAACGGTGACAACTCATGACTAAGAAAGGGAGCCTACAGTGTGAAATGTGTCACTCACTGTCCTCTCTGCATACCTCTGTCTTGGGGCTCTTATTCTCTTTACCGCCACAAAGTGAAACAGCTTTGAGTTCACATGCAGTTGGGTGCTCTTCAGTCGTGTTTAGGAAGCTCAGTTAAGGCTCGTGAGGACTCTACAGAGAAATAAGGCATCTTTTTGTCTTCAGAGACTTTATAATAGCTCAAGATATTAGGGGCATGTGAGTGTTAGAGAAAGAGAGAGAGGGAAAAAAATCTTGTTACACAGAGGATCTTAGTGAATAATTTCAGTCTTAAGTGTCTACTGAAGAGAAATAAAGAATAAATTTATAAAACAGACTGTACCAGAATGTTTGCAGCAGTTCTGTTCATACTGTAGCCCCAAGTTGAAAACAATATAAATAACTGTCATGGGAAAATATGGATAAACAAACTGTGGCCCAGTGGAATACTCTTCAGGAAAATAAAAAGCAAGTTTTCTTACAATATGAATCACTCCCAAACATAATGTTGAAGGGCCTGAGAGATAGCTCAGTGGATAAAGTGTTTCCTGGGCAAGCATAAGAACCAGAGTTCAAATTTCTAATCGCCATGTAAATACCAGGAGGACATGATAGCTCACTTTTAATCCCAGCACAGGGGAGGGAAGCTAGCTGAGTAGATTAGCTGAATCGATAAGCTCTGGATTTCAAAAAAAAAAAAAAAAATCTGGTGGAAAATGGTTGAAGAAGATATTCGGTGTCAAACTCAGCCTTCTCCACATGTGCATGCATGTGCACATGCACACATCCCTATATAAATCCACACATGGTAAAAACACATGATATAGGAGACTCTTGAAACTATCCATGCACCAAGTTTCTGAATACAGATCACAGTAATGGGAATGGAAAAGCAAATGACTAATACAAGGGGAAGAATTTAATATTCTATCAGTCCCTTGTGGCAAACATGATGAGTCAGAGAAATAAAGTTTTGAGCATATAAGGGTGAACACACAAAGTACAAAGAACCTAAGTTCAGGGTCAGGTGTGCTGGGTCACATGATGTTAGCCTAAGCCAAGTGTCAAAGTATTGTTGCGTATTTCTGCAACAAACTACCTAAGGATGGATACTTTACTTTAAAAACTGGCTTATTTAGCTCACACTTCTAAAAATGTATATGCAAGATCTAGGCAAAGGCACACCTTCTTGTATTACACCACATAGACAATTATAAAAATAACCAGCTGCATACAGAATCAGCCAACTGTATGGGACAGAGTCACTTTAATTCAGCCTAATTCGGCCCACTCTTACAAGAACCACCTCACTTTGTGTGATAATCACAAATAATGTCCAACCAGGTCCCCCTCCTCTCAAAAGTCCCACTGCTTCTCAATATCTGTACTGTACACTGGGTCCAACTTCCAGCATATGAACCTTTGAAGGACACACTCAAACCACATCTAGTCTTTAGTTTGTGACCTCTAGGTGTCCAAAAAGTTACTGATGGTGTGGGATGCACTGTCTCACAATAGTTAAAGACAGGACTCAGGGCTGAGAAGCTTCTCTTTAAGCTTCAAATGGCAGAAACTTCTGTAGAAATCAACAAAGCTAACTCCTGAGCAGCACCATCCACTTAAGGACAGAGGAAGAGAAGAAGGCACTGAACTTGGCAGAACTGTCATCAAGAAAACAGAGGGGACCCAGGAGGTATTAGAGAGAGACAAAAGAAGTAAGGGAGTGGCCAGTGACAAGAATCTGAAGGCAAGGGATCTGAAGCCTCAGAGAGACTATAGAACCCCTAATGCAGTGACCCCTTGGCTTGGCTTTGAACTTCAAAAGGATTTGCTCCCTGAGGCTCAGGTTACTTTAGTTCTGTCCAAGGTGCTGAGGAGTAAGGCACTCCCCATGTGGGTGATGGAGAAAGAATTGGGCGGGCCTATTTCATAGCAAAAGTCAAGACGGAAAGAGTACATGAGACTTCGTGACTTTATTTATTTATTTGTTTATTTATTTATGCAAGGGAAACCTGTGTGTGATCATCAGGATTCAAGAACAAAGGAGATGTTTGAGGGTGCAATATTCAAGAACAGAAGATGGGCTAGGAAGGAGTTAGTGTGGCTTTTACCAAATACAAGAAGTGCTGGGATGTGGCTCCACCCAAATACACACACTCAGGGTGCGTATGTGGTTTGCTGAGATAAAGATGCAAGCATGTGGGATGTGAGAGATGTATGTGGAACAAAGTCCTTAAGTGCACTACCTCATTTTATAGAGAGGAGATGCAGTTCAGGGATGGTTACAGACTTGTAACGTGTCAATGCTGTTCTAGCCCAGGTTAGAAGTCAATTCACCATATGCTTTGGAGCTGAATGGTAACTATCAAGAGCCAACCTGGGGCAGACCCAAGAGGAGGTCCACTGGCTTCCCTAGAAGGAGGTGAAGTAGCTCCCTTCCCTCCACATCTCAGCTTACCCCCCACGATATATAGTCAGCATAACTCTCTTAGAATATCAACTTCATGCTTTAAACCTGAAGTGGTGGCCTAGCCTTTTAAAAAAATGAGAAAATAAAGAACAATATTCAGAACCCTATATACAGTAATCAGAACACCTACCCATCCTTTATATTTCTTTATTTTTATTTAACTTTACTTTTGTAAACCCGAGGACTTCGTACATAACAAGTATGTGTACTATCACTAATCTTCATCCACAGTTCCATGCCCCACCCCACCCCACCCCACCCCACTTCTCATTTCCTTTTTAAGGTGAGGTCTCAATATGTAACCCAGACTAGCCTTGAATTTGCAGTTCTGCCCCAGTCTGCTAGTGCTGGGGTTACAGGCATGTGATGGCATTCCCCGTCTGTCCACTATGTCCTATACAAATGGCAAACACTGACACAAGCTGTACAAAAAGAACAGTTGATTGAGGGCCTAGGCCTGTGCCACACATTCTGTTTGAATACCATCACTAGTTTAGTGAACTTCCAACTCCATTATCCTAAAGTTACTTTCCAAGTTTTAAGTGAATTTTCAGAATAAAAATGATGGCGTCACTTTTATTGGATTTAAAACACAGCCTTCTGAAACTAAGTAAAATCCACCAGCTTGAGACAAGTACTCTCATTTGTATAAAACAAATCAGCCAGGCTATGGAGACAGTGAGCCCTCCACTGGAAGCACATTTTCTGGAGATAGTAAAGACCATAAAAATTCCAACTCAAGTGCACTTTGAACACAGGTCCTCCCTAATCATGTCACTGGAGTAGTTTCTCAAACTCTGTTCTATAATACTTTCCCTGTTTTTGTCCCTCCCCTTCCCCATCTTATATAGAGCTAAAGACTTGTTAATATTCTAACATTGCACACAGAATAATCAACAGATGTTTGCTAAAGAAATAAAGGAACTATGGCAGCCTCTGGTCCTCAAAGTTTCTATTCTTCAGAAGGCCTTCACCTCTCCCATTTTCCCCACTAATGGCCAATGGTTAATTAAAAGGCCTTCCTCTCTCTCAATGAACATTTCTCATTGCTTGACCCTGATACTGGCTTTCAGCAAAAGAGAAGATATTGGCAAAGACTTACTGGTGGCTCAGCTCTCTGATCTCACATGGTTTGAAGCCCCATTCTTTGGCCAGTTTTTCTTGCTGAGATGATTCTTCTAGAAACACTATCTTTAAGAAGAAAAAAAAAGGTCAGATATTAATAAATCATAGCCATTTGTTGACATAAAATACACAAATGTTTTCAAAGTGATGCTGAGTTAATTTTAAAAGATGTTTGGTACCAAAGAAGATTGATTTTGGAGGGGAAAACATGACGATAGTTTGTGTTTGATTATCTTTAGAACTAAAGTGCATTCAACTTCTCTTCTGCAAAAAGGTAGACCTGAGATGAGACTCAGACCGACAGGGACAAGGGGCATCATCTATCACTTATGGAAAAACACTCAGAGTGAACCTAATAAGAGTCTGCTGTTTGGCTGCTAGGGAAACACTACCTCATGTTTTTTAGGCTACTGTGGAGACTAAATATGATAACTCTAGTGATGAAATTAGCATATGCCCAGTACATGGTAAATGATAAAGTATGTCTATGTCTATTTTGCACACTGTGACTGTTTTCTCTGTTAAGTAGATTGTTCATCAAGAAAAGATAGAAAGTTGAGAGATGAAAATGCAGAAAATATCCTGTAGGTTTGGTGTCTTTGCTTGCTTTGCTTTGCTGTGTTGGACATGGTATCGTAGGCAAACACTCTACTACCAAGGCAGATTCTAAAGTCCTTCCTGTTTCAATTTTAAATGCAAAATTATGAGAAAAAAGGGTGTTTCATTGAAAAATAAAATTTTATAAGTTTGGTAATGCTTAATCAGAAGCCTTTGATTAATGTTTTAAAAAATTGTATAAAAGTAAAAAGGAAAAGGGGGCATGGGATAGGGGTTTTCTAGGGAGGGGAAATGGGGAAAGGGGATGGCATCTGAAATGTAAATAAAATATAAAAGAAAAAAAAAGAAAAAGAAAACTTTTTAAAAAACTCTAGAAAATAAAAATTGTCAAACTTGTGGAGTGAGAATTAAAGCAATATAACTCAGGACAAAATAGTTGGTGTAACAGAAAAGAAAACATGCACTTCTTTGTTTGTTGAGACATGCCTTTTAAAAAACTGCGATTTTGAATAGAAGTGATTCCTAAATTAAAATAATTAGATGATTATAAAGATATACTTGAAACAATAAACATTTAAAAAGGAAGAATAAGTACTCATTGAAGCCTATCACATAATTATTTTAAAAGCCAGAAAGTTAGAATTTATCAATACCATTTCAAAAGTGATATATTATAAAGCTCATAAGTAAGTAGTATGATAAAAACTTACACATATATTTGAATATATTTTATATATATATTTGAAATAGAAATAAAATGAAATGAAAAAAATATTCTGGAGAGCTATAAACCAAATGGGGAAAGTGAGGTAGTTTTGCTACCCCTGTGGGAAGTTCAAAGTAAACAGTGGCTTCCTAAAATAAATAGAATCTCACAGAATTAAACTCTTATGTGGTAATATATTATGTAATGCATGACTCCTATGCCTGGCACTCTATGACACTTGTCTAGGTCTGTGGCCTTTATTGTCAACAGAACAAGCTGACTGGCAGATGAACTAATTGTTTATCATCCAATAGAGGATTAAAAATAACTTTAACAATTAATGTATTTTTCACCAAATCATTTAAAAGTTCAAGGAATGAGTCAATATTGCTATAATTAAAAAATTTCCTATCCTCATTCTTTTGATTTATATAAAAATGGTTCTCATCACTGATAAAAGTGGAAAATAAGAAAAATTATGCTGCCTTTATTCCATGCTTTCAACCAGAAATCTATTATGTAATTGCAGGGAGCATCTTTTTAACTTGCATATAACAAATTATCTTTCAATACATACAACAGACATTTTAGAACTTTCTCACGTTCCTGGGAAATTTCAATTTACACCCATGAGTGTTGTAGTGATAGCTGTTCAATAAGACTTCCAAGAAGAAAATATTGTTCATTAGATTAAAACTGTGTACAGGATTACACCAGAATTCAAAACTCAGTAGGGAAAAGGGAACTGTATACTATTTCAAACCATGAAAAGAAGAAAATCAGACATGGAGAAAGACAGGAAAGAGGGCAGAGGGTCAGGAGAATGACTGTAAATCTAAAGCTACTGGGGTTTCGGGGGTGAGTGGAATCTCTAGAAGTCCCAGAGACTTGGGATGAGGAAGGCTCCTGGGAGTCACTGTGGGGGACCTTAGCCAAGATGCATAGCAGTGGGGATATGAAACCTAAAGACTCCACCTCCTGGAGACAGGCAAAACCCCCAATGGAGGGATAAGGACACCAACCCACCCACAAAATTTTGATCCAAAATTTTCCTGTCTAAAAGAAATGCAGGGACAAAGATGGAGCAGGGACTGAAGGAGTGGCCAACCAGTAACCAGCCCAACTTGAGGCCCATTCCATGGGCAAGCACCAATCCCTGACACTCTGTTATGCTTGCAGACAGGAGCCTAGCACAACTGTCCTCTGAGAGGCCCTACCCAGCAGCTGACTGAAACAGATACAGACAGCCGCAGCCAGTTACTGTATGAAAGTCAAGGACTCCTATTGTAGATTTGGAGGAGTGAAAACTCTGAAGAAGAATAGGAACTCCACAGGAAGACAGTCAACTAACATGGACCCCTGGGAGCTCTCAGAGACTGAGCCATGAAGCAAAGAGCATACATGAGCTGGACCAAGCCCCTAGGACATATGTAGCAGACATGGAGCTCAACTATGTGGGTCCCCCAACAACTGGAGCCAGGGCTCCCCCTAAACCTGTTGTATGACGGTGGAATCCATTCCCTAACAGGGTTGCTTTGTCTGGCCTCAGTGGGAGAAGATACTAACCCTGCAGAGACTTGATGGTGCACTAGAGTTGGGGGGATGCCTAGGGGAGGGGCCCACCCTCTCAGAGGAGAAGGTGAGAGGAAAAGGAAAAGAAACTGGGGGTGAGGGTACTGGGAGGGAGAAGCAGCGTTTGGTATATAAATAAATAAATAAGCAAATAAGAGGGAAAAAGGGAAAGTCTATATTTTTGGTCTCACTTATGTCACCCTAGCAGGTCCAGAATTGCTATGTTTACATGTGGGCTGGCAAATTAGAGTTAAAAGAAGCTCAGATAAAACATGGCAAATTATATAACGGGATTATTGCCTGGGAAATTGACACAATAGCATAGAGGATAAATGTCTGCCCAGCTCTAGTGCTGATTAAGGCTTACAATAAATATAAAGGTTATATGTGTTTTTATCTGGGAACTAAATGGTCAAAGATGGGGTAGAAACACAGAATTGAGATTAAATATTTTCAGTAACAATATAATGTTAAAGTATCTTTTTTAAAATCCATATTACTAGATACCATGAGTTTATAATAACACTTGGTAATAATATGGTATGGGTGTGGATATAGGTGAACATGTGAACATGTATGTTGAAGTCTAGTTTCTACTCACAGAGCCTATGGCTGGGGAGTTAAAATACACTCAGATAGGTAAAGAGTAAGATGTACATGGAGGGGGGGTGGAACATGGTGGAGCCCTCCGCCTCACTGTATCAGAAGGAGAAACAGTGGTGCAGGCAGGAAATGTCAGAATCTGGCAGTAAGAGGAAAGAATTGGTACTTGATAAATATCAAATGGAAGGGGCAGCGACACGAACAGAGGCAAAGAAGCAAAAAGCAACAAGAAGTGCTGCAGCTAAAGGCATACTGCCAATGTTATTGGTGGTTGTGGGTTGGGAGAACTTTAATTCTAAATCCACTTTTTTTTCTTGCTCTTATTTGCATTTTTGTTCAACCAATATTGTCTGTGGACCTCTTGTTAAACAGCATCATTGCAGGGATTTGGAGAAATCAATTCATGGTGAATATATCTATTAGTGTGACTTTCCATTAGGATGGAAAGTGAACGATGGATGGACCAAAGGACAGATGATGCAATGGCCTCTCAGAGAGATTCTATTTAAGCATAGGTTTTCATGATGTGGGGGTGAGTAGCATGGATCCTCTGAGGGCATCAAAAGATCAATATTGGGTGTGTATGGTATGTTCAGAAAAATCAAACATACTAACCCAGCTCAGCACTAGGAAAACAGGTGGAAGAAATACAGACCAAAGATAAGCACAAGTTGTAAGTCATGGTCAGCCTTCAGGGTTATTTTTAGGTAGTGTCTAGAAATCTCCAGGAAGATACGGTTGATGCATTCTTCCTGGTTCAGTGGCTTCCTTACTTCTAGACTATCAGGGCTCAGGATGCCCTACGCTTGCTTGTTCATTCAAGTGCCTGGTATGGACCTCAGGCCTTTCTCTTTACAAGCTGTGATCTCAGGCTATCAATCACATACAGGGATCATTAAAAACAAGGTTTCCTGAAACCATAGCAAGCTTTAGCCAGCAGGGACATTCTCAGCCAAACTCTTAGTTGTCCAGATGAGGAAATCAAGTCCCTTCTGTTAAGTAAACAAGTCCAAGTGCCTCTCATGTGGAATGAGGGCTATTTAGGATGAACGATAATGATAATGTCAGAAAAACTTAAGCCAAAGGCAGATGAATAATGACTATCAGCTTATGACACAAGTCCCTGGAAACTACAGGCTTCAAACACCAAATGGAAATTTTGGCCAAAGGGCTTGTTACCATGACATAGAGTAAACTTCTGGACAATTGTGAAATAGCTCAGCTATGTAACAAAAGGAGGGAGCCTGTGTCTGTACTCATCACAAAAACCTACTCAGGTCACTGTGATGGGACCAGATAAGAGATATTATACTTCAGAGCTGCTGAAACCCTTGGCAAAGACAAATGTTGGTATGTTCATGTAATTCGTGTCAAACTGATTAATGGAAAAGTGAAATTGGTTCAAAGAACAAAAGTCAGCCTATCAAGGCAGAGAAAAGTGAAAATTACCAAAAAAGCACCAAAGAATACCATTAAGGGCTTAGATTTTCTGACCTAATTTTTTTTTAAATAAGAGAACAGACCTGGCAGTGTGATTTTCCCAGGTGCAGAGCAAACAGGAGTATTTGCTGGGCTAAATCATCTGCCTAGAGATTGTTTCAGGCAGTTGGTTGCTTGTCAGGTAATATAAACCTTCTCCAGAAGCTTAGATACTAAATATTTTCAGTTTCAGGTAATACAATCATACATTCTTCAGTAGACCAATAACTAAATTGCAATGCTAAAACATGAGGGAAATTTATTGAAGAATAAGCATTTGAAATCTATTATAAAACTAAATGGTAAAACCTAGATCTGAAATTTGGTTGCACAACGGGATACTTAAATAATCATCAAAGTACCTTCCCATAACATTTATTTTACAAAGAAAATAGTAGCTTCACAGTAAAGAAACACTGCAAAGGCAACCCACATTGCTAACGTCATCATCGCCAATAACAGGACACACCACCACCTGACATGACGCACTGGGAATGGCACATTGATTCTGACATTCCTTCTCACATGTATCAGCTGAAGCTCATCATGAGGAAACATGCAAACCAAATGGAGGGTCAGTGTAAGAGTTCTGTATTCTTGAAAAGTATCTGGCACATAAAATATGAAGAAAGACAAAGACTTGCCCCCAGATGAAAGGCAAGTAAAGAAATGTGACACACAAATGGGATTTGGCATTTTTTGAGGTGATTCTGCACCAGAGGGAGGAAGGAACATTTAAGGGTATTACTGAGACCATGAAGAAGGTTGGAAGGGGCTCTCATTGTGTGGTAGAATTACACTGACATTCCTTTCCTAATCTGCATGGTTATGATTATGTAAGGCTTCGTCACCAATATTTAGAAAGGGTGCAATGAAGGATTTAGATGGAAAAGATGTCTTAGTTTCTTGTCGTTGTGATAAAATACTCTGACAAAACCAACTTGAGAAAAGTCAGCTGACTTAGAGCATAAACCAAACTTGCAGTTTGTCTTATTTTGTTGTGATAAAACACTGACCAAAACCAACTTGGGGAAGAAAGGGTTTATTTGCCTTACATCTGATCATTGTCTGGCACTGACGGAAGCCAAGGCAGGAGCATAAGCAGAACATTTCTGACATCATTAGTGATAATCCGTTATGCACAGAGATGAGAGCCTAGCATAACCAACCTCTGACAGGCTCTACCTAGCAGCGGACTGAAACAGACGCAGATACCACAGCCAAACATTAAATGGAGGTCAGTAACACTTATGAGAAAAAAGAGGAAAGGATTGAAGACCCTGAAGTAGATGGAAACCCCACTGGAAGACTACAAGAGTCAATAAACCTCCACCCCTGGGAGCTCTCAGAGTATGAGCCACCAACCAAAGGACATATATGGACTGGAATGAGTCCCCTGGCACATATGTAGCAGTTAGGCAGCTCAGTCGTCATTGCTGCCTTGTCGGGCCTCAGTGGGAGAGGATGTGCTTAATCAGGCTGAGACTCAATGGGCCAGAGTGGGGAGACACCCAGGGGGGCCAGCCCCACCCTCTCAGAAGAGAAGAGGGGGGATGAGTAGAAGGGACTCTGTGAGGAAGGGACCAGGAGGGGGAGCAAGTTTGTGATGTTAATTAATTAATTATTATAATAACAACAACAACTGAAACTGAGATTTAGAGCAGAATGCTGCTTGCTGGTTTATCTACCATGCTTTGCTCAGCCTGCTTTCTTGTAAAACTCTGGACCACCTGCTCAGGGGCGGTACTTCCTACATTGAGCTGGGCCCACCCATATCAGTCATTAATCAAGAAAATATCCCCCACAGACTAGCCTATGCGCTAATCTGCTGGAAACACCTTCTCAGCTGAGGTTTCCTTTCTCACAGATGACTCTAGTATGTCAAGTTGATTAAAAAAAATTACTAGCACATAGGCATTCTGCCATAGTGGGAAGTCATAGTGGTGGGAGCCTAAGGGGAGCTGGTTACATTTTATCTATGATCAGAAACAGAGACTAAAGAACACAGATAGGCTTGTTTGCACTCAATCACATTCTCAAGAATAAAACATTTTAGCAACCCATGACTAGGGAATGGGACCATCACACTGAGTGGGTCTTCCCATCTCAATTAATGTAATCAAAACAGTCCCCCACAGACAAGCACACAGGCCAACTTAATCTAGACAACCCCTCGTTGAGATTTTTGTCCCAAGTGATGGTATCAAGTAGAGACTTTAAACATCACAATTCTACCTCTTGTCAACTTTGCACACAAACATGTTACTTTAAGTCATATCCTTCCACCCATTGTCCCAAAAGTCTTGTGTTTGTATCATAACGTATAACGCAGTCCACTTTTTAAAAGTCCCCATGGTCTTAAAACTTCCAATTTTAAACACACAGCCTCTTAGCTATGAGCTCCTATGGAAGCAAAACCATGTTTTAGACTTCCAACATATAATGGCACAGAATAAACCTTCCTGTTTCAAAATGGAAAGGACTGGAACATAGCAAAGGGTGATTAAATCAACACACCAACCCCCACAGCCCTGTATCTAACATCTAAGGCTTGTAATGGAGTCAACTGGCCTCCACAAGCTTGGGCAGCCTTATTCCTTCAGCCCCACCTTCTGAAGAATAAGCAGTTTCTCAGGTTAGATCTCCTCACCCTGCGGTTCTCCTTGATACATGTTCCCGAGCCCTCATTCCCTGTATTTTGGGGTCTTGACTGCAACTGGAGCTTCATCTTCACAGCTCTCCTCAATGGCCTTTCAGGAGCTCTTCATGGGGATTTAAAACCTAGCGCACATAGCCTGGCCTCGGCGGCTCTCCATGAACCCTCAAACCTGTATCTTTCTTATCTTTAAAAGCAAGACCATATGGATTGTATTTCTTGCCAAGTTTTGCTACCAGTTCAAGGTATAGCCAGGCCCCAAAGGATCATAACTACATCAATTTCTGTATGGTAACTCTTGGGAAACACAGACAGCTGCTTTCAAGACACAAGAAACCCTTTTAACCTAGGGGGTTTGTTACATTTTATCTTATTTCATGTGTGTGGTTGTTTTGCCTCTGTGTATATCTGTACACTGTGTGCATGCCTGTGACTCTCAGAGGCTAGAAAAGGACATCAAATTCCTCCTAGAACTGGAGTTAGAAAAAGAAATGTGAGCTGTGTAGGTACTAAGTATCAAACCCAGGTCCTCTGGAAGAGCAATCAGCGCTCTTAATGGCTAGCTATCTCTCCACCCCAAGCTTCCTTCTTTAAAATAAAAGTGGAGCTTCACAAGATGGAGCCTCCTTCAAAGGACAGAGTTTTGCCCTTGGGATGCTTTTCCATTCTCCGAGTGTACTGAGGGTGATTTCTCTACAATTCATCTCTCCACCAGTTACAGCTGCTACTTCAGCACCAGTCTAAATACCCACCCCACCCCCACCCTTAAAATTTCCTCTGTCAACAAAATCAGTCCGTTGTTGTTAAACAAAATACTCAGGTGTTCAAGACATAGACAGATTAAAGCCCGTTCCTTAGCCAAAACAGTATACAAATGGCTCCTCTCCCCGTTCCTGATACAGTCTTTGATCCCCTTTGAAACTTCATGGTCTTGGCCTCTTCGTTGTTCAAATGATTCTTAGCATCTTGTAGGGCCCATTAAGCTCCGTTTCCAGCATTCAATTGCTTTTCTAGTTCTAAGTTCTTAACTCTCTCAAATTCTTCCTCCAGAACAGTTCCAAAAATGTAAAAGCCAAGTCAATTTATACACAGCAATAGTCCCACTTCTCAGTACCAATTTCTATCTCAATGCCCTTTCTTATAGCTGTGATAAAATATCCCCCCCCCAAAAAAAAAACACTTAAAAGAGATGGGATGTTTGGGGATCACAATTCCAGTGTGTTACTGATAATATTTATAACTGAGACACCCACTGTGGCTTATAGTTACAGTGCCCACCATCTTCTTGACTAGGCAAGGCCTGAGGCCATGAGCAGCAGCAGGAACACACCACTGCTCGGCTCAGGCCACCAGCTCAGGTGGGCCAGAAGCATTGGCCCTGCCACCCATGAGAAGCCAGCATGGGAGATAGCTCTGCCAATCTACCATGCTGTTTCCACAAGGTTGGGCTGAACCCAGACCATCCCACCATCCATGCAGTACCCAGTAGAAATAAGACTCCAATGGTTAAAGATTATCCAATAGCTTTATATATTTGGTAATGCTCAATTAACAGATGTTCACACAATTAGTGGTGTTTCCCAGTATCTAACCTTATGATATAAGTTGTTACCCAGGACTGCTCTGGATACATGCATGGTCCTCCATGGCTCCTACATCTCTCCTTGCTTTTTCTAGCTCTTCCTCTTCCTTCTCTTCCTCTCCTCTCTCCACCTACCTATCATACAGCCCAATCGCTGAGCTTTATACAAATGTAGTGGGATGGTATCCCGATACACCAGAATACAGTCCATCATTGTGGAAAATTAAGAAGACAGTAACTTGAAGCATCTCCACATTACATCAGTGGTTAAGAGCAAAGAGCAAGGAATTAATGCAAGCATGCTAGTACTCAGCTTGCTCTCTCTACTCTTACACAGTTCAAGATCTCCTGCCCAGGGAAGGGTGCCACTTACAGTGAGCAGGTCGTCCCTCCTCAACTAATACAACCAAAACAATCCACAGGACAATCTGATCTAGATAATTGCTCACTGAGAGATTTTTCTCTGGTGAGTCTATATTTTGTCAAGTAGACAATTTCCATAAGTCATCACAAATGGTATGTCTACCTATAACTTACTCTTAGCTCAGAAAAGCATGACTCGAGTGTATGTGTACATATATGTAGAACAGTGGCTCTCAATCTGTGGGTTGTAACCCCCACAGGGGTTACATATCAGTTATACTGCATATCAGGTACTATATTACAATTCACAACGGTAGCAGAATTATAGTTATGAAGTAGCAACAAAATAATGTTATGGTTGGTGGTCACTCCAACATGAGGAACTGTGTCAATGAGTCACAGTATTAGAAATGCTGAGAACCATTGGTCTAGAAATAGTGGAGGAAATATAAAATAAAGTCAGAAAATGTTAACCCTGGGGAAACATATGACAGTTATTTGTACTATTCTTACAACTCCTTTACAAATCCAAAGTAGTTTACAAACTTTTTTATTCACAACTAAACAGCATGTTATGTAGAAACATAAATCTATAAAGTGG
This sequence comes from Arvicanthis niloticus, assembly GCF_011762505.2. Taxonomy (NCBI): domain Eukaryota; kingdom Metazoa; phylum Chordata; class Mammalia; order Rodentia; family Muridae; genus Arvicanthis; species Arvicanthis niloticus. The sequence goes on from NC_047658.1 coordinate 129,153,839, forward strand.
GTGTATAAAGATAATTAAGAACATTACAGAAAAATGTAGGATCTGAGTGGTGAGGATAAAAAGAGATGGGGGGTATGTTGGGAGCATCTCAGACGATGAAGGGATGCTTCAATTAGTCATTGCACCTAACACAGAAGAAAGTTACCTTTCTTCTATTAAATGAGTTAATGAACAAGAAGACTCAGTTAAAATCAAATAAATTTAGCAATATTATATGAGCACAAGCAATTTTTCTAGGATTTAACAAAACACTATTTTCTCTTTTAAAAACTCAGGATTTGTTTCTTGTGATACACACACACACAGATTATCTATGGAGTAGCCACATGACCAGAAAGAAAAACCACAGGAGGGGTATACACAATGGGGATGCAGAACGACAGATCAGTGCTAACATTACAGCATCCTAGCATCAGCCATCTGAAGTCAGAGCATGTTCTGCCCCTCGGCTTTTCAAGCAGGTGGGACTCTGCTGAACACTTGGATGTGCTTCACATACTGCAAATTACTTTGACATACAAAAATGTTACACCCTAATTTTCGCTTCCTGCATTTGGAATCCCTTGATGCCTTAACCAACTATGGAAGAAGGAAACTGCTCAGATGGTATCAAATTAGCACTGAGCATTGAGCGAAATTCACCACAAATGTCAGACACAAAGTTAAATGATGCATTTGAATCCTGAAATCATTAAACAAGTGTATAAATCCAGCAGCTGCCTCCAAAAAAAAAAATCTTCAGAGACTATATTCAGCAAGTCGCAACTGGAGAACCATTCAGGAAAAGCACTGACTCTGCCTTTCAGAACACTAAGTGGTGACATGAACTGACCACAGCAATAGACCACAGCAGACACAGTGATCTTGGTAGGAAATGGGGCTTGGATAAAAGAGCTCCCATCTTGTTTACTTCTCTTATGGTCATTTGTTCAGGCATAAAATTTACCTCACAGCTCCATTATTTGAATTGGATGCCCCCTTTCTAGATCTTATGTGGAAGCCCCAACTCTCCCAAGTAAGGGATGCGACCTTGTTTAACAATAAGGCCTTTACAATAATAATCAAGTTACAAGGGGGTCATTGAAGTGACCCTTAATCTGACATGATTGGTGTCCGTTTGGATCCAGAGACACATAGAAGCAAGATGATGTGAAAGACACAGAGAGAAGTTCAAGCAAGAAGAAAGACTGGAGCACATCCTTTTCTGTATGACTCCGGAATGACCCTGGTTACTGAGTCCTGCATCTTGGACTTCCTGCCTCTAGAGGACAATGGCTTTCTGTTATTTAAGCCACTCTGCTTGTGGTACTTTGTCACAGCTGCCTTGAAACTAATTACAGACCCTCCATGAAGGTAAAATGCAATACTGGTCTAGTCTAACAACTCAGCAATGGATAAATACCGCAGAAATTCCTTTTCACTCCTGTGTAAGGACCACATTTGAGAGTTCCAGAAGGTAAAATCATACTGAATCTACATCCGAATCAAGGTTCTGTGTTCACTGGCTCTGTTAACACAAGCAATCTCCCAAACGTTCTGATTTTCTGTTCATTAAAATGTGATAGTAATCTATCATCTCCAACTACAAACACCATCACTTCCTACTCAAAAGACTGTCAGATAAGGCCAGGGAAATGTAGTCATAGACTCAGGAGCATACTACCACAGCATCTTCTTGATAACAGCTTACATGTAAAAGGAGTAACAGTTGGAAAAGGGCAGTTCACTTCATAAATAGCACAATCTAGGTTTTAAGACAGCTAGAAGCTAAGTCTAATAAGGGGATATTTAACAGGATGTGAACAAAATCCCACTTTGACATTTTATAAATAATATAGGAAACTTGCTAAGAACAAGGACATGGACTTGGGACTGGGGAGATAGCTCTGTTGGTAAAGTGCATGCAAGACCTGAATTTAATCCCCCAAATCCAGGTTGCGTGAACTTGTAACTCCAACACTGGGAAGACAGAGCCGGGCAGATCTGTGGGGCTCCCTGGCCAGAGAACCTGGACTACTTTGTGAGTTACAGGCCAGAGGGATCCTGCCTAAAAAACAAGAAGGTAGACAATACCTAAGAACAATACCTAAAGTGATTTTTTTCCGGCCTCCACAAGCATGTGCATAGACACACACACACACACACACACACACCACATACACTCATACACACAGACACACACACATACCACACACCACACATACTCTCATACACCCATACTCACACACAGACACATCCACCCACAGCACACATACACACACTCACACACAGACACAACACACCATACATACACACATGCACGAATGTACACACACCACCTACCACAGTTAAAGGAACTCCCAGAGAACTATTTTAGAGATATTTTATAGCTCTCTTAGAAATAGCTCAAGAAATATTGACACTCACAGGATACGATGCTGGAAGATCATCCCAATTTCTAAAGCGGGATGACAACTTGCTAAGGAGATGCAAAGATGCTCGCTCTGTAAGTTATACAGCAAGAAGGTGGTGGTGATGAAGAATTCTGTTCAAACTATTCTTGGAACCTGTGGTTTATTTCTCCATGGAGAATTTAATTTTCTATGCTTCAAATGTTTTAAGTTACAGTGTATCAAACGAACTCTAGTTTAACACTTTTATACTTTAGTTTGAAATTAAGTGTGTGATATATCTAGGTTGGGTAGTGGGTTACACCTCTGATTGAACAATACCAAACTTATAAAGCCTATGATTAACATTAAAAAAAATGTATAATTGCAAAAGGGAAAAGGGGGCATGGGATAGGGGTTTTCTAAGGTGGGGGGAATGGGGCAATGGGATGGCATCTGAAGTGTAAATAAAATATCTAATAAAAATGGAAAAAAAACAAAAAAGAAATTAAGTGTGCGTGTGTGTGTGTGTGTGTGTGTGTGTGTGTGTGTGTGTGTGTGTTGCGTGTATATGTCTTTCTATCTGGCCTCTTCAGGGTCTTACTGTGTAGCCACCTGGAACTTACCATCTAAGACCAATAACTCAACTCAAACTCAGACACCCACTGTCTTTGCCTCATGAGTGCTGGGATTAAAAGTATGTACCACCACTCCCAGCCCAGTTCTAATCTTGTAACAGAAAATAGTAGAAGTCACTGAATCCCCATTATCTTTGACACCACTCAGTAAGATTCTGCGTGCTTTCCATGTTCTCAGCCATGGGCTTTGGACCTGCGTGCTTTCCATGTTCTCAGCCATGGGTTTTGGACCTGCAATCTGTGAACAATGAAGACTGCCTCGTTGAGGCAGAGCTCATAGTACATTTTCAGATTTGGAGGAACAAAACACATGGGAATAGTTTTAGAATGAAGTGGCCAGAACAGGAAAACCATAGAAATAAAATATAAAAGTCCTGCATGGACCAGACAATATTTTCTCTGCAGAGAGAAATCAATATCATCATAGTCACGCTTTCTAGAAAAAGAAATCTCATAAAGCTGACCCAGCTTCAACAATAAAAGAGCCAGTAACAGTGTTCAAAAGCATGAATAGAAGCTTCTAACAATTAAAATGGGATCAAAGTGAAATCCACTGACTCACACGCTTCCCTCCTAGCTGAAGTGCCATGCTGAGGCTGAATGGCCATCTGCTAGGATGCTAGAAGCAAATTTCAGCCTCTTTGGGGGGAGAGGGAAAATTCCAAACCATGTCCACAGATTGACACCCCCTTGTCAAGGACTGAAGCCTAGTGCCCTTCTTGACCCTGAAGACTGCCAAATGTTTTGACCTGCTCTAAATGAGGTGTTGAGCACACGGTGGGACTTGCCAGGATTCCTGAAACAGCTAGTCAACATACAACGGGTCAATGAACTTAACTTGGAGGAGGATCCTTCTGCTCCAGTCAAACCTCCAAATACCTACCAGCCCCAATGGGCTCGCTGAGCCCTTGATGTGAAGTTCTCTAGAACCCCTGGCCCATAAAAATTGTAAGGATGATGGTTTTTTTATTGTTTTAAAACACCAATTTGGAGCATAATTTGTTATTCAACCAATAGATGCTTCAAACAAGAGTCACATATGAAAAGGAACGGTTGTAAGGCAGGTTAAGTGGGAAGTTTAGGGGCAGCCCTTTGTCGATCATTTGAGTGGTCAGATGTAGCAGAGAGCAAAGAGAGAAGAAAGAGGTGTCAAAATCTTTGAGTGAAAACAAACACAAAAGGTCAGAACTAAGGAAGGCAAAGGAAGTGTGGGGCTGTGGGATTATCAGAGTGATGGAGTGCACAGCAGAGCTGAGCAGCACCCTGTGGGAACACAGCCTGCAGCTCTCAGGACAGCCGGTGGCATCTGTGTACAGGTGGATGTGAGCTATGAACAAGACGAGGCACATGTGGAGAGAGGCTACAGTAACACTTTAGACTTGGAGCTGGCTCCTTTGCAGTTTAGAGAAGGGAGGGGGGCCGAAGAGAACCAAAAGGTTTAGTCAGACAGAGAGTCACCAATCCAAATGTATCTACCCAAAGTCCTGGAAGGAAAAAGGAGAGTGTGAGGGAGGCAGGATCAGGAGAGAAAGGGGCTGAGTTTGTCAGAACTAATGAAAACGCCTGGCCAAGAGCAGAGCGCAGAGCATCCTCTGAGCAGAATGCACAGTGGAAACAAAGGCAAGGAACAGACATGGAGTCTCAAAGGCAACAACGGGAGTCTGAGAACAGTAGACAATGATTTTCAAAATGCTCAGAGCAGAATAATTGTCCTCTTAGACGCATCTCTCCAGCAGAATTATGTTTCAAGGACAAAGGCATAATAAAGACATTTTTAAACTTTAAAAGCTAAGGGAGACAGAGCTGGGGACTGGGGAGAAGGGCAAGTGCCTGCCACTTCAGCGCTCAAGAGACACAGGCAGGAGGATTATGATTTCAAGGCCATTTGGGGCTACATAGTGAGTTCCTGGCCAGCTCGAACTATATATCAAGACCTTGCCTGAGCAAAACTCACTAAGCAAATAAATTCTAAAGGAAGTTTTGAGACCAGCAAGCCTACACATTAAAGGAATTCTAGAAGATGGATTTCGGACTATGTCCACAAAACTAGATACCATGGAAGGAGCAGTAGAAGATACAGCAAAGAATGTGTAGAGAATCAAAACCAGTAAGCTAGAAGTCTGAGGCATGAGCGTTAGAAATGTTACCACCTAAAATGTTAGTGAATAAGAGAGCATTGGGCTGGAAGTGTCTTAAACAAAGATTAACAAGGCTGGGCCACCATCAGTAGTGTTTCTCACGTCCTGGTTGTCTCTTCCATTCTGCTGTCTGACCACTGTTCCTCCCAAGTTTAGACCACAGGTTGCTTCAACTCTTTGCTGGTGCTCTTTGTGCCTTAGAATGCCGTTTCCTACCTACTGTAAGCCTGAACTCAGATGCCACTTCACCTTTGTGGTTCTATCAAAGTAGCACTGATGAAAATAGCTCTCTCTACTCTCTATTCCCTGGCAACTCCCTTGTTCTTAGTGGGTCACCTCTGTTAAAGACAGTCAGCAGGTAAGCATAAGCTAATCAGGGGTCCCTTATACTTCCAGCAACTCATAAATATTTAAATTGCTTTTAGGATCAAATTGTAGTGAAGAAGACCCAATATGATGGCATTCATCATTATAATTTATCAGCATGAGTCTTAATATATGTGTAAAGTATGACTAATATAAATTATATATTCATATACACACAGCATATATCCCAATTACATCTATATCTTTTAAGAAAAGCATCATGAAGGTCATAATTATAGCCCTATTCCATAATTATTTTTAAATTTGTCAAAAAATATAGTCCCCAGTTCCCTAATCAACAGCATTCTTAAATAATTTTTAATTAAAATGTCTGAGCTGGGCAAAACATTTTTATATATGCTACCTTACCTCATCATTGAAGTATCTATCATGGATGACCCTATGTCATAGCCATGTACACTTCACAAGAACTTACAGGAGGACAGTGTGTGTTCATCTTATAACCCTTGTCACTTATCATAGTCCAGCACACAGTAAGCACTCAGTACACACTGACTGATTTGAAGCTCTCGCTGATTTTCCCATGATAGAAAATGATTTATAAAACTCAAAGAGATTAGCAGAGACCCAACTGAAATGGCTGCTCTGCTGCCTGTTTCACCAACGTGGAAGATGCTGCCAAGCTACGCTCACATAATCCTCGGAGAAACAGAATCCCTGCTAGAGCTTAGCTATCCCAACTTGTAAGCTGAGATCCATATTATTTAACTTATAAAATTCCCTTTATATACAACTTGACAAAAGCCTCATTGTTGGGTGCTAAGAAAACCTGTTTTGGTACAAAGGCAGAAACTAAGCTTATTTTTTTTTTCGTCTGGTCTTTCACGCGCATTCCTTGATTCTCCAGGTACCACCTGCATCCTCTTGAGGATCACATCCACAAACTAGAATACCACCACTAAAATCACTACATACAAATGGCCCATCCCAAGATCTTCAAGCTAATTAGGGGCTCAGCACATCAGTACACAGATGCTCTCATACAACAGCATCCACTAGTCAAACAAAATACATTTTTTTTTGCAGATACCGGAAAATAATCTGTGATGCCTATGCCTCGATTTTAAAATGAAAATACATCCTATTGTCCCATATGCTTGTCTTTTTATTTTTTATTTTTTATTTTCAGCCTGCTTGGTCACTGGGACACAGCTGTATAGCCTAATAGAGGACCCTCTCTCCCAGAGCTCTTGCACAAGGGTCCTTCCTATCTGAGGAGTTGCTGTGGTCACTAACCCCAACAATTTTATGGCCATGGCAAGGCTTTCCATCGTTACCAGAGTCCTGGCTAGTTTTATGTCAATTTGACACAGGCTAGAGACTTTAGAGAAGAGGGGGCCTCGATTGCAAAAGTGCCTCCATAAAATTCAGCTATGGGCAAGCATATGGAGCATCTTCTTGATTACTGATTGATGGGGGAGAGCCCAGCCCATTGTGGGTGGGGCCACCCCAGGGCTGGTGGTCCTAAGTTCTATAGAAAAGCAGGCTGAGCAATCCACAGTGAGCAAGCCAGTAAGCAGCATCCCTCCATGGCTTCTGCATCCACTCCTGCCTCCGAGTTCCTGCCCATCATGATTTCTTGTCCTGACTTCCTTTGCTGACAAACTGTGATGTGGAAGCATAAGCTGAAATTAAACCCTTCCCTCCCCAAGTTTGCTTCGGTCATGGTGCTTCCCCACAGCAATAGTAACCCTTACCTGTCACTCTAATCTCAAAGCCATTCCCAGTTCCTCTGGAAAACCAAACGTTTTACACTAGTTTAATTTTACATGGCAACTACATCTGAGGAGAGGTAGCAGAAAAGCTAAGCGTGGTCCTGATTGTTTGTACTTAGCAGAACATCGAAGGCTTTGTGCCTGCAGAGACAGTCTTTAACTAAGTCACATGAGGAAATTTATGCCAATTTTGTTTTTGAATGCTGCTTATAAAGTCAGTAAGAGCATACAAGGCAATGGTGGGGGCTATCTAGGGAGATAGAAAAGCCAAGTTAACTAACATCATGACTCTATTCCTAAGGGAATAGATTCTTTTAAAATGTATGTGGGATGTTTTCCATGAATGTGTATCTGTGTGCCATAAGCATGTAGTATTTTCATTAAGCCAGAAAAGGATACCAAATCCCCTGGGACTGGCCTTACAGATGCTTGTGAGCTGCCATATGGGTGCTAGGAATTGAACCTAGGACTTTTGGAAAAACAGCCAATACTCTTAACCACTGGGCCATCTCTCCAGCCCCAAGAATAGATTTTGTTTTATTCTGAATACTTTTTTGTTGTTGTTGGTTTTTGGTTTTTGGTTTTTGGTTTTTGGTTTTTGGTTTTTGGTTTTTGGTTTTTGAGACAGGGTTTCTCTGTATAGCCCTGGCTGTCCCGGAATTCACTCTGTAGACCAGGCTGGCCTCGAATACAGAAATCTACCTGCCTCTGCTTCCCGAGTGCTGGAATTAAAGGTGTGCACCACCACTGCCCGGCTATTCTGAATATTTTTAAAACAAAATAATGGAGACCATTTCCTTTTGGAAATTCAGATACAGGGAACTCTTACCTGTTCTCAGGGCTGGAAGACAAACTTTAAAAAACAAAACAAAAAACAAACAAAAAACCATTTTTTTGACCAATATACTTCAGTAAGAAATATTTCCTGTGACTTGATACTGTCTCCTGTTTATATTCTTCGTGGTGGCTCTAAAGTAGACGTGGTGTTGGGTTTCACAAGATCAGTACATTGTCGGCTTTATTAAACTACCTGCTTAGCTCAACAAACAGCTTCTGCAAAGACAAGAAACTCAGAAGGAGTCCAGCTCCTGGCCTTGCAAATTCTTCTGCTATGTAAAAATCCTGGCCACACAACTTTTAGTCGACTTTCCTGCCCTTCCAAAAGCTTACACTCACCTCAGCTATTTCTAATGTCTTAACAGGAGGCTCAGTGTGTGGCTAGAGTTCACTACATCTTGCCAGAATGCCTCAGAAGTTTTCCCTGGCAAAACAATAAGCCAGAAGACAAGGGCTGATGTCTGTATCATAAGATGATCGTGCGCCTCCAAACATTTAAATACCAGTATCATCTTCAGTTGTTTCTATGGCAGAACAGCTATAAGTAGCCTGTGAAATCAGGCTATTGGACTGAAAGTGACTTCAGTAACGAACTCAAACTATTGGTGACTGTTTCTTCATCTAAAAAAAAAACTGCATATAAACAGTATGTACCTTACAGAGGCCTTTCAATAAGTTACATGAAATAATAAATTGAATTTTGAATCAATGCCTGGCAGATAGTAACTGTATTGAGCATCTTTTCATCACTGTGACAAAACACCTGAAATGATGATTTTATAAAGAGGAAAGGTTTATTTTAGCTCAGTGGTTCAGTGCATGGATACCCGGGCCTATAGAGGTGCAATACATGGTGGATATTAGTGTGTGATAGAGCAACCCTGCTGACTTCATAGTGGCCAACATGCATCGAGAAAGAGCTGAGGTCCAAATATCTCCATCAATGGCATGATCTGATTCTCCCCACCCCCCACCCACACACACATACAATAGACACCACTTTCTAAAGTTTCCAACACCTTCTGGTGCCAGCACCAGTACAGACTGAGTCTTTGGCAGACACGGGGTCATACAATGATTTACCATTACCTGCAATTAACATTTTCTAACCTAGCCTCAGATTTTTGAAGAGCACATTCTAAGTTCCTAATTACATGCTTCAGCTGTAGAACATGATGTAATCAATGCGCACTCACAGAATCAATAGATCACAGCAGTCAGTAGCAACGCCCATTTAAAAACAAAACAAAAAACAAAAAAAAAACCCTTTTATACGGGCACATCTTTGCATGTTTCTTATTCACAAGTTGTCTCAAATTGTTATGTTTCATTCAAATGTTAAGCTTTGGTTGTTTTTCAACTGCTTTTTCTAAACGTGTGTGTGTGTGTGTGTACACGTGTGTGCAGGTGCCCTCAGAAGCCTGAGAGTGCATCTAATCCCTTGGAAATGGATTTACAAGTGGTGGTGAGTGCCTGGTGTAGGCACTGTGAGGTAAACTTGAATCCTCTGGAAAAGTAGCAAGTGTTCTTGTTCAGCGAGCCGTCATCCCTCCAGCCCTTCCAGCATCTTCTTGAGAGTTATCACATGCATGCCAGGAGAAGGTTACAGAGATGCCCTTCAGCTACACAGCTAATAAATAGACAGTGAACAGCAGACGTGGTCAACCACAATTATAGATTGCCTTCCAGGTTGATCAGTGAAAAAGTCACGCCTGTGTGACAGGGTATCTGACAATCAAATCCTCACACCTAGAGCCTGGGAGAAGAAACGCCAAGACCGGACAGAAGGATGATTAACATGTTCCCGAATGAGTTCTTGCTATGTCCATAAAGGCAGCCTATCAAAGAATCTGGTAGTATTTAAGTTATGTCATGTGCCCATACAGCTGCTGAAAGTTCAGGCAATTGTACAAGGACTCATCTTGAGGGTTGAGGAAAGGAAATTCTCATGAATATTTGAAATCACAGCTAATGTGTGGCAGCGCATGTGTAAGCGTCAGATTGACATCATGGGTTGAGTCGTGGATGCTCTAAGAAAGCACAGTGAGGTGTTTCTGGGAGTGGAGGAGTGACTATAAAGAGGGAACACTGAGGGTTTGTCAGATTATGGTCAAAAGAAAGGCACGTGCTCAGCAATGCCTTTGGGGGAACTGTGAGCGAGGCTCCAGGAAAAAAGGTGGAGGGCGTTTTTATTTTTAACCTCACCTACTCTTTGTTTCCTGGATGGTTCTTGGATGTGATTTCATCCCTCCTGCAACAATTATTTGCATTCAATTTACAGGACATGCTTATTCTTGTTGGTTGTTGGAGCATAGCTATAGAACCCACTCTGGTTCTCGTAGTTCTGGATAAGCTGGGTGCTGTCCTCAGTGTGTGCTGCATCTGGATATGGCCTTCTGTCTTGTTTTCATGATTTTCCAGATATAATTTATAGTACTAGCCAGGCAATTGTGTTTAAATTGTCTTTCCTGAGAAGGTTCTGGGAAGGGACACTCCATTAATATGTGTTTATTTACATACATTTCTAATTTTTTTCTGATTATGTTTTTCTAAACTCAAAACAACCTTCCTTGGATCACTGCTTTCTTTGTCACACCCATGTATAAAAGTACACTGAAACAGAAGTAAGACTGTCTACAGGATTAGACCATAACCTGCCCCATTCTATAAGGTCTTCAAATCCCAGGGCTCACAGACAGATCTGCACAGGTCAGGGAAGTCAACAGAGGGTGTGAACCAAAAATGCGGGAAATTCAACAATCTGAAAAGTTGGTACAAAAGAGTTGCCTTGCCTGGCTTGCTCCATTATTTTCCTCCACCTCTTGTCCTGTCTCCCACTCTCTGACTAACCACATGACACTTCTGAAGCTCCTAAATCCTGTCTGAATTGCAAGATAGGTCTCCTTATTCTCATTTCGATTACCATAAATGTAGCAAAAAAAAAAAAAATCACAAAAAACAACCCTGTGTTCTTTCTTCCCACTTGATTATTTGGACAGATGGGGCTGAGAACAAACGATTGTAGAGGTTTCCATTCATGCAGCCAAAGGTTGTGATTTCCTTCTCAATGTGAGTCACTAATATGTTGTTTTGCTCAACTGGATTAAATCATTTTCCACGTGCAGTCATCACTGGGGAGGGAGGTGCTGAGAGGCTAGGGAAGCTGTTTTCAGTTCTTTAAGAGAAAGGATACACTTTTCAAATGCTTCCCTGGAACCAAGTTTTTTTTTTTTGTTTTTGTTTTTTGTTTTTTGTTTTTTTTATCTTGATGATATGTTTGTTCTCAGTGCTAAGGGCAGTACACAGGGTTCAGCATAACCTAGGCAAGTCCTCTGTCACTGAACTACATCCCTGGATCTGCAATTCTGAATAATAGAAACATTTAACTCTACCATCTTACTTGGTTTTATTTGTTTATTTCATTGTAAAACAAGCTCAGTTTTATAGAAAAAGCATGCCTGTTTGACCTTTAGAAGTGAACCTTCACTACTGGCATCCTACTCTCTGAAATGAAGATACTGACTGTACCTAGCAACCCAGTGACACAGAGATACTAAGTTCTGCTCCTGAGAAAAGGAATAACCTATTTTTAAATTTTGTGTTTATAAACGTTTTGCCTGTATGTATGTGCATATGCATGCAGTACCTTTGGAGGCAAGAAGATGGTGTCAGATCCACAGGAACTGACATTACAGGCGATTGCTATTAACCTCCCCATGTGTGCTGGGAACCAAACCTGGGTCCTCTGCAAGAGTGGCAGTGGTCTGAACTGCTGAGAGACATCTCTCTAGCCCTCTTATTTCATTTGTAACAGGGCTACAATTATTTCTGAACTCTGATACATAAGTGTGTTAATGCTGTAGCATCCAAATTGAATATTTGTAAATTTAAAAAGTAGCATTTTAAACATATTTTTAACTATTCCTTGAGAATTTCACACACACACACACACACACACACACACACACACACACACACAATGTGTTTTGATCATATCCATGCCCACTGTACCTTCCAACTCCTCCAAGACTCCCTTCCAACTTCATGGCTTGTTTTTGTTGTTTTACATGGAGTCAACCTAATACCAAATGCAGCATCTTAATTTCTGAAATCTCTTGAAGAGAAATTTCCTTACATAGCATGTGAAGACTGGGAAACACTGTGTGAAATAGGACTGTGTTGAGGGAACTCATAATCAATAATATGCACATATGCGTGTCACTTGAAATAAAAGGATCCATAAAACATTAGCATAGTGTTAAAAGTCTCCAGGGTAGGGGAGGTAGGCACTGACCCCAAAAAGGCATCAGCCTAAACATTTGTGTAAAAGTCCTCTGATAGCCACTGGGACAATCATTCAGTGTTGCTTGCCTTGTATCTCTTCAGCCTCATTCCAACCTTTCTGCTTCTTTATCTTTTACTAAAAGTTCCTAGTTTCTCCCCTGTGTCTTTTCTTCCATGTACCTTTCCAGTCTCTTTCTAATTACTATCTCCATAACCTTCACGGAACGCTTAGATGTGCCTTCATCAGAGGTGTATCTTTGAAACACCTCCTCAAAATAGGCCAAGTCCTCTGGACTTAAATCTACACAGCATTCAGCACTTCTCCCTTGGTAGATATTATATACCAACTCACATGCACTTGACTGTTGTGAATCACGGTTCTAATGCTATGAAGATACACCATGACCACTACAACTCCTATAAAAGAAAACATTTAATTGGAGGCTTGCTTACAGTTTCAGACATTTTGTAGCCAGAAATTTTCCCTGAAAGTTGTGAGAAGCTAAAGTATGAGGAGTAAGGAGAGGAAGAGGAAGAGGAGGAGTAAGGAGAGGAAGAGGAGAAAGAAGGAGAGGAAGAGAAGAAGGAAGGAGAGGAAGAGGAAAAGGAAGAGGAGGAGCTAGGGAGAGACAAAGACGTAGGAGGATGGAGAACCATGCTTGGACCGAGAGCAGTCCTGGGTAACAACTTATATCTAGGTTAGATAATTGGTTAACACTTCCAATTATGTGGGTATCTTGTTATTGAGCATTATCAAATATATAAAGCCTTTGGATAATCTAAGCATTAGAGTCTCACTTCTACCAGGTGCCACGTGGATGGTGGGATGGTCTGGACTCAGCCCAACCTTGTGGAAACAGCATCTCTCATGCTGATGTTTTGTGGGTATTAGGGCTGGTGTTTCTGGCTGGCCGTTTCTAGCTGTGGCGTGTGAGTGGCCTCTGGCCGCCTTCAGCTGTGGAGCGCTTGGCTTCAGGCTGTGGAACATGGAGGCCTGAGCTAAGAAGAGCCTCAGCCACATAGTCAGCCCGTCCAGTGGCCTTCTTTAAATATTAAACACAACAGGATTTAGTCCACTATCATCATGTCAGGGAACATGGAGACAGGCAGGCAGCCACTGAGAATGTAGCTACATTCTGATCCGTGGGCAGAGAGACTAAGTCTGGACCTGCTGAGGGCTTTTAAAACATCAAACTCACTCCCAGTGACATACTTTCTCCAACAAGGCCATACCTCCTAATCCTTCTAATCCTTCTCAAAGAGTGCCAATTACTATTGACTAAGCATTCGAATATATGAGCCTATAGAGACCATTTATATCCAAACCACCGCAATTATTGATTCTGAGTTTAAAAAAAAAAAAAAAAGCAAGGCCACTATGAATCTTTTGCTTATCATCTTCTCCAATCTTGCTAACATCCTGGGTTTACATCAGCTATTGTCAGCCCTCAAAAAGTCAGCAAAATAGCTCTGCAGGCTTTGCTGGAACATAAAGTATAAGTGGCTCACTGAGCTGGGCACTCAAAATAACTTCCACATTTTTTAAATGGGGGTTTCAGGCTTTCAAGTGCCCACTCCCCACATGTACCTGTTCCCCCACATGCATAAATAAAACCCCAACAACAGTTACTGGGTTAAGTAGTACAGGACAAAACTCTCTGCCTTGCTGTGTAGAGGCACTAACGATGCTACTTCCTAGGGGTAAGCACACTGTACAAAACCAGCTGAGACTGGTAACTAAATATGCTTTGTCTACTCTATACTCTGAATTGCAGTCCATTCTCTTCATTCTTTCATTCCAAAGCACTCATTGGATGCTAGTTTTTGATTTTTTATTTTTTTGCAAAAAACATTGTCAAATAATTGTGAGGAACAAGAGATGGGTAATAAGAGCTCTTATTTGCAGAGGGTGTACCATGTTCCAAGACCATACATTGTTAAATGGTGATTTGCAACCAGCACTCCAAATAAATTGCCCTTTCATGAAAAAATCAAAGCCTCCACCGACTGTGAACTAAAGGAGTAAGCAGCCTTTGTGATTTACATTATGCCTTTTACGTAAGTCAAGTCAGAGGCATTGAGAACTGTGTGTGAGGTTTCAGGGTCTAATTAAAAATCTACTTTTCCAAGGGTCTTAATTATATACCAGGACATGAGAACAGCAAGGGCTCCGCTTGCAAAATGCAGTGTAACCGAGTATACTGCAAAATCCCAGAGTTCTCATTCAAATCCTTTGGAAGACAGTGTTTCCCATTTAGCCAAAATCCATTTGACTGGTGTGTAGTCAACTTTTCCAATCACGTTAATCCATGGTGAAAAAAAAAAAAAAACAAAAAAAAAACCTAACCATTGTTTACCCAACATATCCTCATCTGAATGCCTACCAGATTCAAGTATGGTCTACACAAAAAGTGTTAAAGCCAAGGACCTGTCTTCAGGGTTAGACTGTGGGGAAGATTCCTGAACTCAAAGAAAGGTCATAAAAGATTCTCAGTAAAAAGCAAGGGATTAAAAAAAAAAAAAAGTCAGGGGTCAGGCTTGCTTGTGAGCTGAAGGTTAGGAGTGCTGTCAGCTGACTGGTGAGATAGCTCAGCGGTTAAGATTTAACTCATGACTGCTGTTCCAGAGGTCATGAGTTAAAATCCCAGCAACCACATGTGGTGGCTCACAACCATCCGTAATGAGATCTGATGGCCTTGTATGGGTGTCTGAAGACAGCTACAGTGTACTTACATATAATAAACAAACAAATAAATAAAGGAATGCTGTCAGCCAGGACCTCATTAAGGAAGTGAGGGTTAAATTATCAGATTTTGTTTGGGTTTGAAATAAAGTCTCATGTAGACCAGGCTAGTCTCTAACCACTATGTAGTTGAGTCTGAGGCTGGCTTTAAAACTCCTCCTGGTCCTTCTGCCGCCATCTCCTGCTTGCTAGGATTATAGGTGTATATAACTAGGCTCAGTTCAAGTTGAGTCCTCAAAAGAGCATTCTTACAGCAGGTGAGAGGTAAAGAAGTATGAACAAAGACACAAAGCATTAAGATATGGAAGGCTGGGGAATCAACAAGGCCAGATGTGATTCATAGTGAGGCAACCGGGAACCATGAAATAGTGTTTTCTAAAATAAGTTGGTTTTCAGATAAGATGTTCATAGAAACACTGTTGACAGTAGCCGAAGGGTCGAAATATCCCAAATGGGCCTCAGCTGAAGAACAGATTTTTTTTTTTAATATGGTATAATCAAAACAATGAAATGATATTGAGCTTTAAAAGGGAATGGGTTTGGGCACACACCATGACACAATAAGCTTTGAAACTGTGCTAAGTAAATAAATCCCTACAGAAAAGGCGGTTCATTATCTGCGTTCCTTTCTTAACAAAATCCAACATATTCAAATCTATATGTAAAGGAGGCAAGTTAGTGAATCTAGTGGCATGAGGGGCGTAGGCTCGGTGCAGCTGCTCTGTGGGTCATGAGTTTCCTTTGGGGGAGTGAACCACTCCAGAGGGAAACGCCATTGATGATAGTGATAAATGCCCAGTGCTCTGAATCCAAAGAACAAACTGAATCCTATTCTTTAAACTGTGCGATATACGTTGCACAATTGAAAAAAGAAAATACAAAGATTAAGGTAAAAACACAAGGGTTAAAAAATAAAAAACAATCTAAGAACAAAACTAAACACTAAAACTACTCCTGAAATGACCAACTTTCCAATCCTACACTACAGAAGAAAGTGTTTATTTCAGTTTTGTTTTAGTATTTTGTTCTAGAAGTTCAATATATGTGTATGAATACACTTGTTCAGAAGTGAAGAAAGGCTCCCTGGCAGCAGCAGCTCCATCCTGTTTATATCTGTATCCCTAAAGTAAGAGCAGCGCCCTCCACGTGGGATCTAGTCACTGCCTGGGAATGGATGATTGAAGACTTGGATTACAAAATTCCCCAGAAATCTTTGTCAAATGGAAAGAAAACAAAACGAGGTTGCAAAACAAGTGTGACATTAATTTTTCTAATACACGCAATTGGGTGGGAACTCAAATTTATTGTCTTAACCATTGACAAATGTTTAAAAAGTAGAAGTGTTAGTACACTCCTAATATGTTGTTCCAGTTTGCTTTCTGTCGATGTGATAAACACGACTAAAAGCAAGTAGGAGAAGGAAGAGCTTATTTGGATTACAGGTGATAGTGCATCATCAAGAGAAGCCAGGAGAGGAACTCAAGACAGGAACCTGAAGTCCGCCTTCAGAGACTTGATGCAGAGACCATAGAGGGTCCCTGCTTTTTGGCTTGCTTTTCCTGTCTTAACTACCTTTCTTAGACAGTCTAGACCTACTTGCCTAGGAATAGTACCACACATAGTGGGCGGGGCCCTCCCACATCAATCAGCAATCAAAAAAAAAAAAAAAAAAAAAAAAGGTCTCTTAGACTGAACCACCAACCAAAGAGCATACAAGGGCTGGACCTAGGCCCCCTACACATTTGTAGCAAATCTGCAGCCTTGTCTTCATCCGAGTCTCCTAACAATGGAATCTGGGGGTGTCTCTGAATCTGTTGCCTACCATTGGATCCTTTCCCCCTAACTGGACTGCCTGGTTGGCCTCAGTGGGAAAGGATGTACTTAATCCTGCTGCAATGGGATGTTCCCGGGAAGAGTAGCACCCAAGGGGGCTGAGGTAATAAGGGGAGGAGTATGTGAGGGTGGGACTGGGAGGAAAGGAGAGATAGGAGGGGGTGGTGCAATCAGGATGTAAAGTGAATAAATAAATTAATTAATTAAAAGCTTGCAGTTGTGAGAATAGTGAGGATATTTGGATACATCCAGATGTTACTTTGATTTGATGGGCTATGGGAACTGGTAGGTAGGAATATCTTTACTGACAAGAAATAGAAACACTGCTGAAGAAAGAGTCCAAACAGTTACAAAGAGAAAGGGCTAAGAGAGGACGACAGGTCAGAGATCCTAGACACTACTGCAGAACAAATGACGGGTCTCTCTGTGTGGAATTCATAGGTATGGGATCAAGGAGGCAGAACTGAAAGAAAAAGTTAACGTTTCAGTTGCTGAAATATACCTAGGGTCATGCTCTCTCTCTCTCTCTCTCTCTCTCTCTCTCTCTCTCTCTCTCTCTGCGTGCGTCCGTGCGTGCGTGCGTGTGTGTGTGATGTGGGGAGGGTTGTAGATATCAGAAGATGACCTGAAGTATTCCCACCTTCAGTCTTATTTGCGATCGGCCTCTTGTTTTTCTGCTGTTTACAGTAAGCTAGTGAGTTCAGTGACCATTCTCCTGGTAGGAACTCTCTGGGATTCTAGACACATGTACTGCCTCTTCATGGTTTTACTGGTTGTTAAGATGCATGTTTTAACTACTGATCTATATCTCGGCCCAGAAGGAGACAGGTGTCATTTAATCAGTCTCATAAAGTTATGAATGCTGAAGAGAAAACAGATTTAGATGCAAACCCAACATTGCTCTGTATCTCACTGGGAAAGTCATGCCACTTCCCTGGGCTCTCTATTACTTGCCATTGTAGCCACTGACGGTATTAATTTTGAAGTCTAACTTTTGTTAAAGAAAATTCATTCATTAAAAAACTCATTTAACAAATATGTCTAAGTTTTAATAGAAAAATTTATATTGCACTGAAGCTGGAACATGTTGTTCCTGAGAAATTGGCTAAGAACCTAGTTCTTTGGTATATCAAGCATGTATATACAGCAGGCACTCACTATCTGTGGAATAAACCATTAAAAGTATGCTATATTAGAGTTAGCAAAATCAGAAAAGCAATCTTCCATTCTTGTGTTTTGTCATAAAACAAAATCTTCTTTAAAATAACATCTTTTACAAAGCAGAATGGATTTAATCATCATCACGACTTCCGAACATTTATATTTTGTTCAATAAAAATCACTCCTGAGACCATATTAAATTACACCCAGTGTTGTTCTTACTAAGGCATGTAAGGAAGACAAACTGTATAATGGTTGCAACAACTTTTCAGAACACTGAATAAATAGCTACAGAATACCTATTCCATTTGAAAGAGCCTGTGTTTGCCCAGAAGTATTGCATGTTTTCTACTTTATACAACATAAGCACAAAGTTATGATTTGAATGAGAATGCACACAAATGAGAAGTGCAGATGCGTGTGAGGTTTGTCTAATAAAAACAGACAATAAAGACATCAAAAGGAGGAAGAAGTAATAGAAAAAAACAATTAAAGATTTGTGGTGGTGTTTGCACTGGACCTTAAACAGTGGCTTGAGCATACCTGTAAGGGAGACAAACAGTTCAGAGCTGATGCACCTTCAGACTTAATCCACTTCTGCTGCTGATTATACAGCACCGTGAATAACTATGGAGGTTATTCAAAAAGAGCTGGTGGAGTCCTGAGGTAGTGCAGCACCACAGAGTGAGACTGGACATGCTGTGTGTGTGTGTGTGTGTGTGTGTTCTGGTCTCTTACTTATAAACACACCAATTTCACAATAAGAAGTAAACTCTAAGGATGTTACCTAATCTGATTCACATACCAAGGACGACACCTTCTAAACCTCATCCTCAAATCAAGAGTCTGCCTCACAATGGTCATTAAACTTCAAAACATAACCCTTAGTTGTGGAGGCTCAGATACATAAGAAAATTTGTCCCAGATAAATGAAGGAGCTGAGAGTTAAATTCACCATCTGGCTTCAGAAGTCATCTCCTGATTACTAAGAAAATAGTTATTTGAAGCATATGAAAAACTTTATGGGCTGAGGAAGAAACTTTTATCCAGTTGGGAGATGGTGGAAAAAAGAAACTTTGGAGAAACCAAAACCAAGCATTAAAATAGGAAGATTCCAACTTGACACAGAAGGGATGGAAAATGAGATGCCAAAAGGAGGGCTATTCTAGACAAGAGATGAGCACACAATACATGGAGGAATAAGAGGGCCTGGTGTGTGAGGGAATCATGGGAAATGTATCTGATCGTTCCTCTGCTCATGTCTGCATTGTGGTGTGAGCGAGTCATAGTCAGTCTATTCCATGTGACAGAGAAATGACATTGGAAAAAAATATTAGAAAGAATGTCATGCCCAGAATTCCTCCTAAAAGACATTTGGACCTTACAGTCAATAGTGAGCCACAGAACTACCCAAGATCCAGGAAAATAGCAGTCGGTCCTGTGGAGGAAACACTAGAAGAGGGAGAGAAACAAGAAGCTTCAATAATATTTCAGTCAAGAGACAAGGGAGATTTGGGAGGACAGCAATGGAAACAAGTAGGAATGAACATTCCTGGGAAACATGGTTGGGCATGGCTGTGTGTGAGTGTCTGAAAAGACATTGATACTCAGGGAAAGTTAGAGCCAGTCAGAAGATAGTGGGGAAAGCAGCTATCAATACTTGGAAAAATAAATAATAAAATTGCATCCTCAGCAGAATTACTTTTGCCTTCCTTTACTAACCCATGACGGCCCCAGGGGTAACTGGCATTCTAAGTATTAGAGATGTGAACGTTCTAGAAGCAGGGGTTACCTTACGCTCCATCTTCAATTTAACCGTGAGCATCTCTTCTTCTTTGCCTGTCATCCTAAACCTTCAGAGAGGCTATACCTACAGAGTTAGGATATTAATTACTGAATGACCTCTCTCTAACCCTAAGAGCATCCAGTGAGCCCTGAAATGCTCTCTGGGTAGAGAGACCTGACATTCTAAACTGGCCCCAAATCTTAGAAACTATTTGGGCCAGCTGGATTGGATGGTGGCTTGGGCATATTAGACTATTATACTTGACTGTCTCCTCCTTTAAGAGATTAACCCAACTGAATCTGGCAATTACCCAGATAGGAGGCCGCCCTTTAGGAAAGCTGATGCACCTTTGAAGACCTACAAAAGGAATGAGAGGAATAACTGGTAAGATAATATCTATTTCATGAGCCCCTCCCCCATGCTATTGCTTATAGATCACTGTTAAGCCTGCCTAATTTCTGGGTTCTAACTCAAAAGGCATAACTTTTTTCTTCTTCCTCCTATCTCCTCTGATACAAGCCAAGATCCTAAGCACACTTGCTGTGACACACAAGATGTTCTCACTCTTCGGAGACACTCATCCCACCCGACTCCAATATGGCTGCTTGCTGATCTCTGTCTCTGAGTCTGTCAGCTTTCTTGAACCCTAATTCAAACCTAATTCTTCTCCAGCTCCCAGCAGCTGCTGAGATTTATAGGTTGACTACTCTGTTTCTCTCAAACTCTTTTTTTAAAAATGACCCTTGAACTCCCTTCAGACTCCAATGTTTTAATTTCCTTTATCGTTGAGACTAAAAAGCCACAAAATAAAACCATGATTTCAGGGCTACAAACTTCCTATGACTGGCTACTATCATAGTGTACCCACAAGCCCAGTGCATTTAGAGGCTAATCAAAATCAGTATGTTTTAATTCAAAGATAGTCATGGCTCTTGAATGAATAACCAAACTTTTGCCACACTGTGTGTGTGTGTGCTGCATGTATGTGTATCTGTGAGTGTATGCACCTGTGTGTGTGTGTGTGTACACCTGTGTATGTGTGCTGTAAGTATTGCATGTAAGCATGTGGGAGCATGTTCCTATGGATGCACAAAAGAGGCTAGAAGAGGGTGTGTCTTCCTTGATCAGCTCCCATTGCACTGCTGGAGACAGGGTCTCTCACTGAACTGGAAATCTACTCTTAGGGTTAATCTAGTTGGTCAGCCCGCTCCCAGGATTTGCCTGTCTTCATCCCTGACCTTAATGCTGGGGTTTACAGGTAAGTGCAGCCATGCCACATTTTTATGTGTATGCTGGGGATTTGAACTTGGACAAACACTCTTACCTACTGAACCAACTCTCCAATCCCTGCCATGAACATTTTGGCTGGAGAAATCTGTTCTCGAGACTTCAGAAAGTCACAGGATACTCCTGTGATACTTGAGCATGAACGTATCATTGTATGAAACCCATGTTCCTAACCCAGCAGCCTCATAGAGGATGGTTGTATTCAATTTCTCTCTACAGGACTAGGACAATAATCTGAGTTTGTGAGCTTGGCAGGAAAGTGGATCTTCCCCCTCCCAAGCAGGAGGAAAGGATGACTCAGAACCAGAGATTTATAATTCAGACTGAGAACTTCAGCAAAGCAAGATTGTAAAACAATGTCAGATGAAGTGGGGCTTCTTCATCCTGTCAATTTGGAGAACTAAAGAACTCTTTGCTAGGTCTACTGGGTCTTTTTCTTCATGTTCATATTCTATCTTTTCTTTGAGGTCCAGATCAACAATTGCTTCTTTTACAAAAACTTTCCTGTCGCTGGGTAGATGCTGCCTCTGATTTTACTGGTATGTGCTGTCTACATGCATTTATAAACATGGCTTTGGGTTCCAGAAGTTAGAAATAACACTATGTGCCCAAGCCATCACCCAATCCAGTTGACTTGATCTAAATAGCTGCCCATTCTGTCCACACCTATTGCTTCCATGGATACAATAGCTGCTGGTGTATACTGGCCCTAGACAACCTGTATAGGATTATTCTACATAGTTTACAATGATAAAATAATTTAATACTTCGTACTACCTTATGAGGTAATGATAAGAATGAGAATAATAATAATTTAAAAACCTAGAAATTGAAACATTGAGTTGACCAGATAAATATAGGAGTAGGTGACCAACCTTCCCTCCTTAGCCTATCCGCATTCTCATGCATTCTTTATCTGGAAGAATTGTCCAATTGTACATAGCTCCCACAAACCTGCAGTGTATTATATTATACGGTGGTATCCTTCTCCTCAACTATTGGGTTCTAATTGTCTTTGCCTTCCGTCCTTTCTAACCCCAGGATATTTTCACAGGCTATTTCCTCCATCTAAAAGATTTTTATCTGGTCCAAATCTAACCTGCCAATGGATCTCTATTTACCCTGCAGATCATTATTTAAATATCACAATGTGTTCAACTGAAGAAACCTTCCCTCTATACTCAGACCAGTTCAATTCTAACGGCTCGCAGTGAGTCTGGTTATTGTCTCACCAGATTATAAGCTTCTCTAAGGCCATTTCCATACTTCATTGGCTTGTCTGCAGAGAAGGACCCAGTTTTTTGATTCAAGAGTCATTCTTTTATTACCACAAGTTTGGTTTCTAAACTAAAATGTAATTTTTAAAAATTATATGGTGTGTGTGTGTGTGTGTGTGTGTGTATGTGTGTGTCACATGCATGCACAAAATGGGTGTAGGTACCCCCAAAAGCCAGAAGAGGGGATCAGGTCCTCTAGAATTAGAGATACAGGTGATTGTTACTAGCTCTGTGGGTGTTTAGAAGTCTCAGACATGAGACCTCTAGAAGAGCAGTCAGGATCTTAACCCCTAAAGTGTTCATTTTAAGTCTTGAGTCTGTTTCCTAGGGAAGCACACTATTATGGGAAATAGAACATGATTGTTGGTCCACATTTCAAAGGCTGACTATACCACTAGATCTGCAGATGCATGATTTCTCTAATCAGCTTCTTCACTGTAGTGGAAGCCACACTATGAAGATTGAGAAATTCTGACAATAATGTTCTAGTGACCTAGCAACTAAGGACTCTAAGATCTTTTTCAGATACAGCTTTGTGTCATGATGCACAAATGGATGATATGACCACGAAAAAAATGCACAGCTGAGGCCCAGCAACAGTGCCCTCTTGCCCAGGTTTGCCCCAGGCCTCGGCTTCCTTTTCTATCAATCACTTGGCTGCACATATAAAAAGATGTAAAAATGCCAGGACGGGGAAGAGGCTTCAGGTTTACTAGAGTGTTGGGAGCCGACTTTAGTAGAAAGTGGCTAGATCAACTTTGCAGCCATCTGGAACCATATACCCTGATGAAAGACTTGGTTGTCAAAAGCCTATAACAGCTGAAGCACACTCTGATAAATATATTGTTTATCCCACATAGCTTGTTTTGCTGTTTAGTGACCTCAGCTGTATGGTGCACGTGGTAAA
The DNA here is from genome assembly GCF_011762505.2 of Arvicanthis niloticus. Lineage (NCBI taxonomy): Eukaryota > Metazoa > Chordata > Mammalia > Rodentia > Muridae > Arvicanthis > Arvicanthis niloticus. The sequence goes on from NC_047658.1 coordinate 129,177,201, forward strand.
ATGTTTTCACCTGTGTTCTCTTACTTGTGTATATAAATACCTCAGAATTCCCTTCAATAGGGGAGACATGAGAAAATAGAAGAGAGACTGAATCACACCCTGTCTTGTCTCCATTCTTTGCATCTCTTGCCCCAAGAGCCACACTCTCTCTTGACCAGAGCACTTAGCCCCAAAAGTGTTGAGGCAAAAGTGTTGAGGCAGAGTGTGGGCCTCAACACTAGAGACAGAGAAAAAGAGTGGGGCAGAATGATCACAGTGTGAGCAAAGTTTCAACTAATGTGAGCAAAGTTTCAACTAAGTGCAGACATGTTCACACCTCAGCTCATTCTGTATCTGATTTAAATCTGATTCTATAAAGGAAGAAGCTGAGGCTTGGTATAAAAGTAACATTTATTTCCAAATGTAATTATCATTTTGAAAATTTAAGGCTGAATAAACTCATCCTTTCTAGTTCTTTCTGAACTATGGCTAGCTGGTTCAACTCAGCTGTTCTGGCTCAAGCTCCTCTCCAAGCTGACTGATTCAATCTGGCTTCTCTCAGCTTCTCACTGAATTGCTCTGTTTGGCTTCAAACTAACTCTAGCAATTTGTTCTAATCTTCTGGCTTCTTATTCTCTGGCTTCAACTCCCTCTGCTGACCTGACCTGAACTGAATAAACTCAGTAACAAATTCAATTCCATTGCACTCTACTCACTGCACTGACTCCCAACTGACTGACTCTCTCCCTGCACTGCTCTTAAATAGCTTCTCTTTCATGTACTGTTCTTCTGTAAGTTGGGCATAACTTATCTCTGACTCTTCCTGTCAAATCTTACTCTGAATCATCACTTAGTCTGCCCTTCAATTAGATGTCACTTTCAACCATGGTCATTTCCTGCTACAAACGGATTTTACCCTACAGGTGTGTACTAGGGGCATGTCTTTAGTCTAACCAGAGGGATTAAAGGTGTGTAGCATGTCTGCATGCCAGCCAGATCACATAGATCTAGGTCTTTGGATGTGATGCATTGCCAACACAACCATGTTGTTTGATTAAAATTCCTCTACAGCTTGGGAGAGGTTCATGTCTCATTCATAGTCTCAATGCAGGTAATGAATGAACACTGCTACCCAGGGCTTCATTTCTACACAGAATTTGCTTCTTCTACCCAGAACACTCCCTCTAAGCAGGTCTCTCTCTTCGATCTGGGTTCTCAGTAAGTGTACACCAAAAATTCCAATCTTGAAGACTCTTTAGAGTCAACTTGACCCTGATGTATACAGGAAGAACTGGGTAACAGTAATATTTGAGCACACCGTGTTTCAAGATTAATGAAACATTTGAAAATGAGTTATTCATTTTTGAGTCCTTATTTAAAAAAAAAAAGCTACATTCTGCTTGAGTGTAAAAATTAACTCTGAATTCTAAGTAATACCAAAATGTTGGCTACAGAAGGCTTTTTTTTAGATAAATTGTTTTGCTTTTTTATGTATTAACTCATTTTTAATGTGCTGTACTTGAATGAATTAAACATAGTCATTGTCATTCTTTAATTCTAAATCCTGAAATGAGGGGTTAGATCTAGAAAAAAGACAAGAAAAACTGTCCCTTCCCTGAGATGTTGCCCCAGACCTAGGTCTGAAGTGAGATGAGATTTAGACATTCATACAAGGGATTCACCAGGACCTCTCAGAATGTGATTCACACACTGCCTTGCCTGAACCTCCAGAGATGCCTGTAAGACTCCTAGCCAAAGCCTATGCATTTGAGTTCTCTGAGGATGCTGTCCAGGAGCCAGGATTTTCACAAGTGCTTCTAGATCCCAAACTATGCCAAGCTATGTTCTGACACTCACTTTAAGAAGCTCAGTAAAATTTTGAGACAACTAATGATCCCAAGTTTTAACTTACTCACTTCAAGAATATACAAGGTACAAGTTTTCATGTACCTTTAAGTGTTTAAATAATAAATATAAAAATAACCAGTTTATCTTAGCAACCCTAAATGTAAAGCAGTCCTTATTTTAACATGAGGGAAGTCAAATGTTGAAATACATACAACATCCTCTCTTTTTAAGCCCAGGGGAGGGGTAACTTACTGTCTTACACGCAGGAGGAGAGCAATAGCTAACAATCCACTGATGGGGGTGGGGTGAGGAGTTTCAGCTGTATGTCTTGACAAGCCCACCTCTGTGGTCAATTCCTGGTTAATTTTGTCTCATGTGAGAATGGCACACTCTGCTGAGAGTCTCAGCATGCTCCCAGAGGAATAGGCTCTCTGACTCAACCACTAATTGCATGTTCAGGACACTCTTATTCTTCAGTATAAACTCAAGGAACGATTGATTTTCTGATAACTTACTTCCTTTCCTTACTTATTTCCGTCATGCCCCCCTCCCCCCCAAACATACTGTTGCATCAGTTACTCTATTAGATTGAGGGAATGGGATATTAACTCCCAAAAGAAAGCTATGATCTGAAAAGCTTCTGTGGTCAAACTAGCATCTCCTCTGTTACCAGCCTCTCAGTGTCTGTATTTGGTTTCTCAGGACTTACACAGATAGGAGTTCACTGAAGCAGAGGATCATATCCCCAAGCATGGCATGGATACGCATGCAGGTCTCCAGGTTTACTGAAATCTCTCCGTTAGGTAAGCTCTGAAAATTTTATCACCTTGGCAACAAAACATATTGCTTCACAATGTAGCAACAACAACAAATCAAATACCACAAGAAAACAAGATTGGGAGCCTGTGTGGTGGCTCAGCATGTAACGGTGTTTGCCACCAAGCCTGAGGACCTGGGTTCAGTCCCTGGAATCCATGTGGATTAACGAGAGAACCATCAGAGAGAACACACTGTTCTCGGACCACACATGCTACTTCGAATATGTACACACACACACACACACTGATGTTTTAAAAATTCTTTAAGAATATCAGGTTTGGCTACTCTCAAATCTAAGTCATAATTCAATATTGTCAATGACAGTATCTTCAACTTGGCAGACCACAAACTGGTATACTTTGAGAAACAATTAAAAATCTCCAAAATGTAATGACTTCATTTGTCAATCTGGCCAGGATGTTGCTAATGTGTATAGTCACCATCTGTGTGGACAAAGAAGTGTCAGACATCATAGGATACTTGTGGAAATCTAATTTTGGGGGGAGGGTATACAATCTGTAATCATAGAAGGCATTTTGAACCTTAAAATGAAACAGCTTGTTTTGATTCAAGTGGCTGTGTGCGTGTGTGTGTGTGTGTGTGTGTGTGTGTGTGTGTGTGTGAGAGAGAGAGAGAGAGAGAGAGAGAGAGAGAGAGAGAGAAAGAGAGAGAGAGAGAGACAGAGACAGAGACAGAGAGATTCTTCAGTTCTGTCCCTTCCAGCATTAAACTTGTGTAGCATGTAGTATTAATGCATTGTTTGATGAGTGAAACCAGGTGTTTTTGTTTCTTCTACCTGATGAATTCAGCAAACAACACTAATCAAATGATGCCCCACCCCACCCTGGTCAGCTCTGTCGCAAGAAATTCAACCACCTTTTCTAGGGATGCCTACAGTGCAATGTGAGTACTCTACTGTTCCAAGCTTCTGGGGTGTCATTCCGCCCTAGCCAGGCTACAAACCTAGTGACCAGGCAATCTACATTCCTTAGAAGCCAAACGCTAAAAGTTCGACTCTGGTGCTCGCTCTACAGGAGCGAACCCCGAATGCGCGGTGCCTCGCCAGGGTCCCTCCACCTGTCCGCGGTGCGCGGGACTCGGTGCCCACTCACTTTGCCGCTGTCGCTCACGCCGAGGAGGTGATCGCGAAGCACCTCCATGGGGCAGGTCCAGGTGGAGTGGACGAAAGTCCCTCGGAAGATGAGCGCCAGCTGCGGCGTCCGAGCCGCACACATGGCAGCAGCGGGGCAGCGCGAGTTCACTGGCCAAGGAGGGCGCACCAGGCGGGCGCAGAGCGGTCCCTGCGGCTGCGGAGCGGGAGCTGGTGGCTCGTCCTGCCCCCGCTTCCCCAGGCAATCGCCTGCCCCCTGCAGGCCGCGCCCAGGGGCTGGCTCCCTGCCTCCTGGATGCCAATAGGATTTTTCTCCTGCGAGTTGGCTCCAGCTCCGTGGGGTGTGGTTTTCCTCCCCACCCCTGCGTTGGTTTTGGATGCGTTAACTCCTTGAGTTATTGAAATCAAGCCACTCTGTTTGCTTTCATTTTACACCTACTCTGTCTTCTCTGAGCCTTCTATACTCCTAGGGCCATTCAGCCCCTCAACTTGAGCACCAGATTCTGAACTTGCACAAACGTGGCGACAGGTGAAAGGTCACTTGGAGCTGTACACCTTGTGGCCAGTTTCTTTTCCGGAGGCTGAGGGATGCAGACTACGTGTTCATGCTTTGATGGGGTTCTGAGAGCTTGACTTATATGAAACTTTACAGGGATCTCCACCACCAAGGGTTAATCTAGATCTCAAAGTCCCTCTCTTCCACTGAGGTCAATATTTTAGTCCTTTCGCCCACCCACATACAATACCAAGACTAATTTTTCTTGTGCCTGAGGTAAATAATTGGATGTATTCAGTTGTACAAGAGGAGAAAATGACGTTTCCAGCAGCTGTGAGCTGGAGTACAAGAGTAGGAATCTAGAGACCATCTGCAAGCTACCAGTCTGAGGTCTTCAATTCCTTTCATGAAAACAGAGCCTGGACCACATCACTGCAAAAACTGTCCGGGTTTCCCAGACAACAGCCTCAGGCTCCTGTAGTTAGGTCCTGCAGTCAGGACTTTCTGGTTACCTTCAAAGTGTGGATCCCAAGTTTCCTCTGCTGCTCCTCACAGCAATGGAACGAACGGGAAGCCTCTCTTCATTTCTTTGCCTTAAGTAGTAACTCTTAAGTGACTGTCCCTGCCCAAGATTAACTGCCCTCTACCCAGAAGTTCCCGTTCCAGGAATCCATCCTTCTCCTGCTATTTCGCTGGTCATATCCATCCTTACAGATGTCATTTTCCCATTTGTTTGTTACCATTTCTTTTTTAAATGTTAATATTTTATTTCTTTGATAATTTTTACAATGCATTTTGATTCTATTTACTCACTACCTCACTCTTCCTCCTAACTCCTATCAGAGGAGCAAGATGTTTGCGTCAAGACTTCTATATACAGGAAAACTGCAGCCATGTGATTGCAACAATACAGTAGCCTGCACGAGACCTGAACACTAACATTAGCTGACAATCAAGCTCGGCAGTGGGGAAATCCCACAAGGCCTCTCTAGATGAAGTGCTACAGGCAATTAATGAGTGCACAGAGGGTGAGTCAGTCTTCTTCCGGGATGAGCCCTGTAATTAGTTATCTGGCACCAAATGGTCATCTCTATAAACATATCCGTATGAGCAACACTAAATGGACTTAAGTTACATTGACATTTTTATGTATGGGTCCATGTCGCAGATTATGATTCTAGCGCCACCCTAGAGAAGAATTTAGAGAATGTAGATTGTCAAGAATGACCGCTACCTTTAGAAAATATTTGGAAAATAAAGTTATTAGTGAAGCTAGGTTGAGATGTTTCTACTACTGGCTCTGATATAGAAAAACCTTAGGGAACAATATGAAGTTCAGAAAGGCACTGGCTGACTCTGACTGAAGTTGGACTGGTGATGATTGATTTCTTATACCCATTTTTGCCCTCAGCTTCCTGGTGTGATGTATTAAGAATTGTCAATGAGTAGATATTCATTTTAAGAATTTAAGGTAGATATGATTGATTTCTATAAAAAAAGTTTAGATTTATGAGTCTTTTAAGACTCTTACAAGATTGCTTTTAAAGACTAAAATAATTACTTAAATACTAAAATAATTACTTCTTTCTTTGTAACCTTAAATTGCTAGAAAGAAAAACTGGCTGAGAAAAACTATCTTGCTTGCTTACACTTTGTTAATCTATAACAAGTTGCTTGGTTATGAATGTACATGGGTTTTCTTTACCTGTACTATATAATGTTATTTCTTGTATAGGTATTGAAAAGCATGTTGTTTTTCATAATCATTTATTAGAAGAAAACTAACACAGAATCACATTATAATTGTATACTGCTTGAAAGATTTTGCTGGGATATATAAGCTATGGAAGAAATAATAAGACATGGTGTGGTCTGAACATTGTTTCTCCCATCCATCAAACATGTGTGTATGTATAAAGTTGTGTGAAAGGGGGTTGCAACACTGTTCCTTCTAACCACCAACTGTGTGTATTTATGCATGTATGTGTGGAATACTTGGAGCCTGCTTGCTGAAACTTTGCTCCAACCATGCATGTGTGAATATGTATATGTCTATCTATAGGTCTATATGCATGTATGTATGCATGTTTGTATATATACATGTATATTTATGTGTATGAAGTTATTGAACTCTGACTTTTGTTTCATTCATTCAGTGTGTGTGTGTGTGTGTGTGTGTGTGTGTACACATGTAAATTTTCTCTCTTTCCTTCTCTTTCTTACAGGTCCCAAAGAATTAAGAGTTCCTAGTTTTTCCACTGGCCACAGAGAGTGCCAGCCCCAGTAAATTAAGCTTTGTTTCCTCAGTTAAAGAGTTTGCTGAGCAGCTCCTCCAATCGCTGGCTGCCTTAGCAGCAACCCCTGTAGGTATCTTGATTCAACCCATCAGCGGCTCTAAGCACCGACCCCCAAATGGCTGCCTGCCTCAGTTTACCCACCATATAGTTCCACAGCCAGCCATTGGCAAATATAAAGGTAAGTATTTAGAATATCGTTTGAAATTTTACTGGCTTAGTAAAGTGGCAATAGTAGGTTCTCCTCTAGGGTATATGGCCTCCCCAGCAATGAGTAATTGGCCCAGGTCTGTAGAAGGAGCTGAGATTTCTACATCTTGATCCAACTGCAGCCTGGAGAAGACCAACATCTAGGCAGCTAAGAGGAGGGTCTCAACACCCACCCCCATAGTGACACTGCTGGGGATCTGATTTGTGCTTACATAGGAATTTGCACATCTGCTTCAGGACCCTGCCAACAGTTGTTGGGTTTTGGGGGGGTAGGGAGTTAGGTTTTTGTTGTTGTTGGTTTTTTTTTTTTTTTTTTTGGACTGGTCAATAAAGACTCAGAGGCCAATGGCTGGCAGGAGGATAGAGGCAGGACTTCTAGGATTCCTGGGCAAGAAATGCAGAGACAGGAAGAGGGATTCATTCATTAGGATGGTAAAGGAGCCAGACCACACGGGGAAAGGGGGCAGGAAAGAGAGCCCACCGACATGTAAGAATCTGGGAAAGCGGCTCCAGAGGCCACTATCCCAATTGGGTCTGGGTAGCAGAGATGAAATATAGATTTAGTAAGTATTAACTCAGGAATATTGGAGGGGGTGTGTTAGCCACATGGAGGTTCAAGAGGGGCCCAGCTATTGAGCTAGTCAAGACACATTAAATACAAGGGTAGCTTGTGTGAGTTGTTCATTTATAAATCCAGAGCTCTTGGGCGAGTGCAGAGCCCTGCGCACACATACACACACACACACACACACACACACCAGAGCATACAGAGTTGTTTAAGTACTTACCACAACAACACACTTCCTCCAACAAGGCCACTCCTACTCCAACAAGGCCATCCCCCTAATAATACCACTCCTTGGGCCAAGCATATTCAAACAACCACAGTAGGCAGCACAGTTGGTGGATAGGACTGACGACTGAGATTTTTTCCTTGGCAACTTGCACAGCACCTTTTGGTACTCTGAGAGACAGTCCTTAAAGAGGCTTCCAGGTCAATTCCAGCTTGATTCTTCCAACTCCTGTCACTGAACTCTGGTGGCTTCCTCAATAGAGACTTAACCTCACCTCTTGGAGGCAACCAGGAATAATGCAATAGCCTGCATTGTTTCTATTTTTTATGGGGGCCTCTTAGACTCCCCTGAACAACAACTCCAAAAGAGATTTTTCACACCTCATAGTTTATTTCCATTTCTACGATCCATATGTGTGTGCACATAACAGAGAGGCCAGCAGAATAAAGGGACTGTCCAGTACTTGAACAATGACTGGTGCTCCCTGCATATTTATTAAATGATTTCATGTACTTTCCTTCTCCTGTAAACAGACTCCAGTAGAAAGGGTGAGGCCTTATTGCATAATCAGCTGTTTTCCTCGGAACTGAGGTTTTTATGACCCAATCCCGGCTTGTGTATAAGTGATTCATTCTTTCCCTACTTCCTCTCCACCAAGGTCTACACTTACCACTTCATCCCAACTGACACTGAACTTGCCTGGTTTCAACCTCTAACATCTCAAGATTTGAGAAAACTCTCAGTCCCAGGCACATGAAGATGGCTGCACCCTGCCAATGGCTCCAGATGCAGAACTCTCCAGACTGTCCTCTTCATGCCTGCTTCTTAGAAACTTCAGCCATATCATCATTACTTTTTTCTTGACTCTGCAAACCCCCTGTCCTCCTTGAGGCCCATTATCTAGCACTGGAAACATCTCCTTACCCCAAGCTTGTGTAAACACAAACCTCAGCAGGACAGATGCAGAGAATGTCTGGATTTAGTTTGAAAGTGGGTTAAATGTTTCCAACAAAGGCACTTGTGCCCTAAAACAGATACAGTTCATCAGTTTTTCAATGAAAGCTTCCTCAGTTCCAACAACTGAAACTAGATTTGTGAATTGTCACATCGGATACACTGTAGCTGGGGACAAGGACTCAAGCCTGCAATCTTAGCTACTAGGAAGCCGAGATAGGAAGATCCTTTGAAGTCTCCCCTCAAGGCCAACCAAAATGCTATGTAACCACACCTGAAACATAATTCCATGATAAGTTTATAAAATGTATCTGTGCTTTAATTCAAGTCTATGGGCATGTAGAATTATTATCAGAATAATGAAAATTGCTTTGTTGAGATAATGGAATCAATCTAGAATTTTGTTGCTGCTCATTCATACTTACGTGCTTCTAGAATAAGTAAGCATCACGTAGTCCTATGTGGGGTAAATCTTCATCAGACAAATGACATGGGCTTCTGAGTTACATGAAATAGCATCCTACAAAAAGAGTTAAGTGTTAGCTGCTTTGAGCAAGGCATTGGTTCCATTCTATTCACAGACAAGTTGTTGGCACACAGGCTCAGGATTATAAACCCAAGAGCCAGCCCACAAGTCGTGATCTTCCCACTCACTTCTGATTCTCCACCCTCAGACTTGAGGGCTCCCTGCAATTTTGGATCTCATCCTGGTGTCCCTGAAGAAAAAAAAAATCCTCCAGGATACTGAGGATTCGAAGAAGGAGTATAAAAAAAAATAGTCTACTTGCCTTCAGGACATAGTCTTAGGGTCTCCATGGTCTGAGTCTCTGTACTGGCTGTTTTTTTTTATGTTAATTTGACACAGGTTAGAATCATTTGGGAAGCAGGAACCTCAACTAAGGAAAATGGCATTACCAAGTTGGCCTGTAGGAAGGTCTATTTGATATTTTTTTTAAATCAGTGATTTATGTGGCAGGGCCCAGCCCACTATGGGCAATGCCCTGGACACTTGAGATGTATAAGAAAAGCAAACTGAGCAGGCCACAGAGAGCAAGCCGGTAAGCCATCTTCCCCCATGGTTTCTGCTCCAGTTCTGGCCATCAGGGTCCAGCCCTGACTTTCTTTGCTAAGGGACAGTGATGTCAAACCATAAACTGAAATGAATCCTTTACTCTCCAAATTGCTTTCATCATGATGGTCTATTGCAGCAATAGAAACCTAACTAAGACAGCACCGCATCTCACTTTCTTTCAGAAGAAAAGACCTCTGCATTGGCAGGGAACATTCCTGGGGTAGCCGGTGGTCCCTTCTTCAGACTCACTTCCCTTCCTTCTGCCCTACGTCATAGATATGCCCTGCTCATATCTCCCCTGAGTTTTGCATCCTTTTTCCAGCCGTCATCATGCCTGTGTTTCTCATGACTCCACATCCCTAAAAGCTGCCAGTGACCTATCCACCCCACTCTTCCCTCACCCAGGATCTATATATCTCTGCTCTCTCAGATGTTAAGTCTTACTCTGGGATTCAGTGTTTCTTTACTCAATATCTTGAGAAGATTGTGTTTTACCAAGGACCATATCTCTTCCCTTCCTTCCTTTCCATTGATCTCCTTTAAATAGTGCCTGGTCAATATGAAGTGCTCAGAAGGTTAAGTATGAGCTTATTGGATTTATAAAGATGGCTCTATAAAGATGGCTCTATTGCCCATAATGTGGTGACCAAATGCTAACAGGCAAAGCAGTGAGTTCAGGCTAACGGTTCGGCAGGACTACCACTTAAGACACACCTGGATCTCACTCTTTTTTTTTCCATAACAAAAAAAATTTTTTTCAAACACATAAGAAACTCAAATATTTTATTTCTCAAGATCAAAATTCTCCTTGATTTATTTGGAGCCACAAGTACCCTCTCCCCAAATTCTCAAATGCTGCTTGGTTTAAGTGTGTTCTAAGCCTTCGAACTGTCAAGGCAAAGTACTAGATTGAAGTATGATCAATTGTGACAGCTGGCTGGCTGATTATCCCTGTGGCTCTCCCTCTTGCTAGTTAGAGCCTAATGTTTGTTTGCCAAGGCTTGCCTTCTACTATCCCTCCCTTCGGACCCACAACAGCCCTGTGAAATAACAAAAAACATGTTCAACATTTTACAGAGGAAACTGGAGTTCCTTTGCTGGTTAGTACAGAACGGACCTAGGTCTTGACTCTGATTTTCCTCCCACACAGACCTGATGTGTTCGACAAGGGGATTGCACGTTAGGTTCGGCAGAAGTTCCCTTGGTCACTGTCATATGTTGTATCATCTCCAGGTTTCACACTGTACCACATTTCTAACAGTTACTCGTGACACACAGCTAACCAGCTGGAAGGGGAAGCTACGTGTGACTACTAAGTCGAACAGCCGCCCAATCAGCGCAGGTCAGTAGCAGGGTCCAGTAAGAATAATTCATGTTTTCATGAAGCACAGATTGAGCAGGGCAGGCAGGTTAAATGCCAGCTGCTTCTCCTCTCCCATCCAGGAGAGATGTCACTGCACAGTCAAGTAAATGCCTGCCTATTTTATTTATTCTTTTAGTGTAGCTAAATCTATCAGTTTCCATGGCGCCCTGTGTTCACCATGGAAACTCTGACAAGCTCGTTATGCTTTAAGAGGGAAAGAAAAGATACACCAAAAAAAATTTGAGATGGGATAAATGGATTCCTTTTAAAACTGTATTCTTCTGAGTGGGAAGCTTTGATGAGGAGCAACTCATAAATGCTCACGATTTTCCAGTTTTGAAGTGGGAGCACAGGTTTACCTATTCATTAAAAAAAAAAAAAAAAAAAAAAGACCCTTAAGCCCTCCCCCCATTACTTTATCTGACAGTAGATATGTCTGTATCTCACTTGTTTACAGACTGCTAGTAGGGACCTGGCCCAATCTGCACCTTGTTGATTTTTGTGAAACAATAAAGCAAATAACTAAACCTATTGTCCATGAAGCATATATTGGGCCTCCCTACCCAGGGCACCATGCTATGGTTACAACCTGTGTGCCCCAGATATTTTTCTGTCGGTGTAGAATGTCCATTAGCCTTCCTTCCTTGTGCCAGCTCCACAAGGGAAATGAATGGTTTCTTAGTGTCATCATAGCACAGTGTACCTGGTGAATGGTGCAATCTCAGAAATGTCACATACCAAATTCTAAATGACAGGAACAGGCACTTAAGACTAGTGCTGAAGAGACATACTGACAGAAATGCAGACATGGACTATGTATTTTCTTTATATTTTAAAGAAGTCTGATGTTTTAAGGACCTAGTTTGTTACTTTTGTCAAATCGTAGTTTGTTTGTTTGTTTGTTTTAAGAGTTAAGCATAAAAACACCTACCATTGCATTACCTAGATATCCCTTCTCCATTTTCACCCTCATTGTTCAGTTTTCTTGTGATGAGACAACACAGTCTAAGTTCATGGGAGAAAAGTAAAAGATAGGAAAACCTACCTTTAGTTTGGAAACAAGTAAATGTATAGAAATGGCTACATTTTGCGTGAGTTTTAATAAAGGAAGGGGAATTTCTCATTGAGAAGGTTGAGTTGTGATTCAAGCTTTATGCTTTTCCAGGCTGGAGGGCTTTAAGGACTCAATAAACAGGGGTCTCTTGACCAAACAGAGGTCTCTTGATGCTTAGTGAGACACAGCAGACAGCCCTGCAAAGTTCTGGTTATGCCTTTCACAGTGTGACAGCAAGCTTGAAGTAGATGCCGTGGTTCTGGGTCACTTTATGTATGTCTGCATTTTCTAAAACCAAGGGAAAACGACAAATAGTGCCATTGCATACCCGTTCCAGCCCAGCTTCTGGCCAGTGCGACTTGGAAAAGTCATTCATGTGCCATACAGATGGACTCTGTATCTGCAAGACTGGAGGTCACACAGTGCCACTGTTTCTACATGCTTCTTCCCTCCGAGGGACCCCCCCCCCATTCTCTTTTTGTCTGGCACAGACATTATGTTTCAAGAGCATGTTATCTATCAAAGAAGGTAACAAAATAAATAAAAATAGACATTGAAAACATTGGTTACATAAGTGTTTTTTCCCCAGTCAGAGTTTGTGGCCAGCATAAACTGTCCAGTGTCCCGTTGAGTTCATGCAGTCAATTCCGACAAGAACAGCCAGTATCTTATTTGACTTTCGCAATCTATTACTGGTTGGAAAATTTTACCAAAGCCATGTGAAATGTTAGAAACGCCCTAAGGAACATCCGAATTTATTTCATAATCCCCTGCAACAGTCTGGACACTAGTTCCATTTACTTTGAAGGGTTAGGGAAGCCACTGGCATGGTTTCTTACTGGGGGGGAGGGGGGAGGGTACTTGGGGATCTTCCTGCCTTAAAATAGAAGAATAGATATACTTCCACTGTGGCACGCTGCCCACTAAATGCTTCAGGATGACACAAATGCTGTCATGTTTAGTTTTGAGACAGGAGAGAGAAGTCAGTTAGACTCAAGCACTGACCAGCTCAGCCACAGAGGTCATTCTGTTCACGACAATAGCCATTGCACAGGAGGAAAATCCTCAGCCAGCTCACAAGCTGTGGTGGTCAACATGCCGTGTTCCTTCATATATACATCTGAACTTCACATTCTTTATTATTATTATATTTATTATTATTCCTTAATCTTTTCTTTTTTACAGTCCAGTCTTTATCACCCTCCCAGTCCACCCTCCCACAGTTCCTTATCCTATTCCTCTTCCTCCTCCCCACCCCATCTCCAGGAGGATGTCACCACCCCCCCCCCACCCCACCAGACCTCCCCACTTCCTGTGGCCTCCTCAAGTCTCTTGAGTGTCTGTGCATCTTTCCTCACTGAGGCCAGACCAGGCAGTCCTCTGCTGTATATGTGTCGGGGCCTTATATCCGCTGGTGTATGCTGCCTGCTTGGTGGTTCAGTGTCTGAGAGATCTTGGGGGTCCAGGTTAATTGACACTGATGGTCTTCCTATGGGATTGGCCTCCTCCTCAGCTTCTTCCAGCTTTTCCCTAATTTAATCACAGGAGTCATCAGCTTCTGTCCATTGGTTTGGTGTAAGTATCTGCATCTGACTCTTTTAGCTGGTTGTTGGCTCTCTCGGAGGGCAGCCATACTAGTCTGTAAGCACACCATAGCATCAGTAATAGTATCAGGACTTGGAGCTTCCCCTTGAATTTCACATTCTTAGAAACCACACTAAAGTGGACCCCCAGCCTAGCAGAAAGCCAGACACTGATGTCACAATAGAAACTGTTCATTCATTGCCCCCTCTGCATAGGAAGGTAAGAAATGAATAAGGAACATGAAGATGGGCCAACAACATGATGTTTTTGTTAAAGAAAAAAAAAAAAAAAAGAAAGGATCTGTGGAATTCTAGCAATATTTCTTAATGAAAATAAAATTAAACTTACCTGGATAAATGAATGTCAAGACTTCTTTGGGGGGCTATTTCTACAAGTTAGGTTTTTTTAGTGTCATTTATAGATAATTCTTCCACATGACATTTCAAAGTCATTAATCTAACCTCAATGGAAAGGAGAAAACATTTCCAAACGGAAATTTTAGTTGTTGCTTTTTTAAGTTTGGTGTTGGTTTTCAGAAGTGTTGTGAAGTGACACATAATAGTGGGAAGGCTCAGTAAGTTAGAAGTGAATTAATGTGATTTTAGCTGCACCCAAACTCCAGATCAAGGGTTCCTTAGCCCTCTGGAACATTTAAATAGCCCAGTGCACACACTATACAATATGCTGGTGAAGTAGGAACGTGTCATTATGCCTGGGGAATCCTTCAAAACTGAAAGTCTCAGAGAAAGGAGCCCAAGCTCTGCAGGCCACAGGGTGGGGGTGGGGGTGGGGAGGGACTACACTGTCTCCACACCAGTCCATCCAGTCGCTGCATGCTGGCCGCCCAGTTCAGATGCAATTCCAATCCATATCTGCAGCTCTCTGCACTTGTCATTGACTCTGTGCCTGTCTCCTTCTCCCTGTGTCTCTGTGTCCTTGCCTCCCTCCCTGCTCCTTCTCCCCTTCTCCCTCTTCCTGTCTATTCGCTGCTCCCCTTGCTTCTCTTCTCTCCTTTCCTCTCTTCCTGTTCCCTCCCCACCATGACTTCATTTTCTGACCTCTTTTTTTCTTACAGATTCAAAATGGAAGCCTCAGCACCAGACTGAAGTTCAAGTCAATTAAAGGGGAAAAGGAAGCAGCTGACTTCTGACAATCCCAAGGTTGTGTGTATGTGTGTGTATGTGTGTGTGTGTGTATGTGTGTATATATTTGCATGTGTGTGTGAGGGGGTACTTGCAGAGGTATATGTGTGCATACATGTATGTATGTGTGTGTTTCTGCATATAGAAGTTTAATTTAGCCATCACATTACTAGCCTCAATTGGACTACATATTCAATCCAAATAATAATAATAATAATAATAAGAAGAAGAAGAAGAAGAAGAAGAAGAAGAAGAAGAAAGTCTTTGATCAGCAGGCCAATGTGAATGGTAATAGTATGACCTGATTATATGTTCCAGTTCTCAGTCGAGAGGTGGGGTACAGGGGCTGAAAGCAAGAAGAGAGTGTTACTCCAGATAAACAAGGCTTCTGTGTCCTGAAGGTGAGTGGATGCTGGGTACCAAAACCAGCAAATGTTTATTAGTGTATGATGGGTGCAAGGTTCTTTGCTCATGGTTGTTGGCTTAATGACTTTCACACAGTAGAAATAAAATGAGCATAAATGTTGATAAAGTATGATGAAACACTTAGAGCACATGAGACAATTTTGAGACTTTCTATCTCTCAGGAAATCAAATTTTCAGTCTAGAAAAATAATGCAATGTGTTGCTTTGCTTAACAAAAACAATGATTATAAGCAAGTCCCCGCAGACAAGTCAAAATTACTTAATGAAACAACTCCTAAAGGTCATTTCGAGACTTCCCTCAGTGTGTATCTCAGACATAAATATGTGGATTTGGTTGAAAGACTTGTTCGCAGTGACTTAGATGTAGACCCGGACATTTCTGTGTCGTAAGTACTTTTCTGTGAATAGAAATTTTTATGTGGTTATTTTCTTTTGCTCTGTTTTGGTTTGTTGTTGTTGTTTTATTTTTATTCGATCTCTGAAATGTTTACATATGTAATGCATATGTGTAATATATATGTAATGGATCTTGGTCATACCTCTCTCCACACCCTTCCTTCAAGTCGCAGTAAGATCACCTTTCACACTTCACTCCCTACTTTATGTCTTCCTGTTTTGAGTTTGATACTGTGCAGGTAACCACAGCTGCTGAGGGCTCACATGTGCAGCCGTCGTGTCATGTTCAGAGGTCAGCTTTTCAGAGCCTTCCTCCCATCCTCTGGTTTAACATTTCTGCTACTCCCTGTTCCATGATGTTCTTGAGCTTTGAGGGAACAGGTGATGTAGATGACCCATTTGTGGTGAGCACTCTATAACCCATGTCTTCTAGGACATTGTTCCCCACTGTGATATGTCTATAGAGAAATACTTAATGCCCTAAAACACATAGTATAAAAATGTCAACTTGTCGACTTACATTTGTCATTAATCTTTACAACCTTCATCTCTTTCTCTCACTGTATTCAAACTGGATATAAAATCCAGTAAGTTTACATTTAACCCAGTAGTTACACCAAATGCCAGATTTAAATGAGTCATATCAAAAACCTCCACTTTATCATTTCTCACCATTGAATTTTTTCCCTGTTGACCATAAGGTAAAATGTTTCATAAAAGAACAGTAGGACATGTGTGGTCCCTAGGACTAGAGATGCTTGTGCATGTGTGTATAAAAGTTATATTAAGTCCGATTCATAGAAAGATAAAGCAAGATGCAGTGAAACTTTCACTATATAGAGTCTACTTTTCCCCCATCAACCAAGTGTGTTCAGTTTGTGTTGTTGTGGACAGCCCCACTTCCTGTCATTTCCCCATCACCATCATTCACCTTCTCACGGATTTCATCAGCAAGCACTTCTCTGTAGTCTGGTCAGTCTGCTAGACTTCAGGAATCAAAAATGTGTGGCTTCCACATTAAAAGGCTCCCAAGACCATGCTGAAAACAGACAGGCACATGTGGAGCTACAAGGAACTGTGCATAAGATTTGTCCCTTCCCCTCTGCCTAGCCATCCCTCACCCCCATCCTGGTATGCTCTGTACTTGGACAGCCTTTTCTCCTTTGACAACAGAACTTAATGCAGTGCTTGGAACGCTGTAGATACTCAATATTTTTTTAAAAGACTTACCAAGGACAGTGACGAGTTTGTAATGCTTAAAATATAAATATTTAATAAATTCCTTATTGATTGTTTATCTTAGGAGAGTGGTTGCATAGACAGAGATAGATCCAAAGCAGTAACTTCAATTGAGAGTGGTTCTGCTCCCCAGAGGAATCTTGACAGTGTCTAGAAATACTTTTGATTGTCACAAGCAGGAGTTATGGACAGAGGCCAGGGATGCTGGTAAGCCTGCTCTGAAGTGGAGGACAGCCCTGCCACAAGCAGTTGCTCATGTGTTGGTACTGAGGAAGCTTTGTCAAGGGGTTATGGAGCTGTGGATTCTCAGCTATGGACTATTAACGGTTTAATGATCTTTGAGCTGTGAGAAGGACCATGCCATTGTAGAGAATGATGGAGTTGAAAATGTTCATATAAAGGATTTTAAAATCAATCCACCACCATGATTCTTTCTGCCATAGTCTTGGAAAATGACCCGCTATTAGTTTTCCACGGCCAAGAACTCTGTTCTTCAGGTGATGGCCATTTATCTGGTTAGTTTTAATTTTGCTTTGTGTCCTATATTGAGGTAAAAGTTGCATTCCAATTTGTACCAGTTTGGACATGAGTGACTTGTGGAATATAAGGTGAGTTTGAGTGGTTCTAGATGTCATGAAGAATTCAACCTAAATACTTGTTTGCTGAAAGCTTGGTCCTTAGCTGGTGAAGCTAATGAGATATGGTTGGATCATGAGGGTCTTCGGTGAGGGAAGCTAATCCACTGATGGGTTCATAGGTGATTGGGAGTCACTGGGGACATGTGTTTGAGGAAAATTGGTATCTCTCTCTCCCCCTCTCCTTCTTCCCTTCCTCCCTTCCTCTATCCCTCTCTTCTCTCCCTCTCCTTTTACCTCCCCAGCCTCTCAATTTCCATGAGGTGAGCAGCTATTTCCTATAGTCTCTCCTTCATGATGTTTTAGAGCAACATTTCTTGACCTGTGGGCTGCAACCCCTTCAACACATCTCTGTCTACAAAACTATTTACCCTACAATTCATAACAGTGGCAAAATTACAATTATGGGTAGCAATAAAAATAATTTTATGGTTGGGGATCAACACAACATCAGGAATTGTTTTAAAGGGTTTCAGCATTAGGCAGGTTGAGAACCACTGTTCTATAAGTGTGCATACCTACACTAACATTGTAATAGTAATAGGAATGCCTAAATCTCGGTGAATTTCCAGCTCCTGAGTCTTCAGAATTATACATTTAGGTCTCACAGTTGCCAAGAGGTCAGGCATAGTACCTTGCCGGTCATGGATAAAGGAATTGGGGTCAATGTTGTCATGTCCAAAGTCACAACATTAATTATTTAAGAACTCTGGACTTTTGGCCAGTAGTTTAAGTCCATTTTCAAAATACTCTTGGTTTTCTGTGATCAGTGCTTTCAGCACCAAAAGACAGCTGTCTGTAGGCACTGGCTGAGAACCCTTCCCTGGTTCACTTGCCCCAACTCAAGATCTTCCTGCTCCTTGTCATCTAATGATTTCCACCCTTTTTGACACTAGAGACTTTGATGGTTCTTACACACTAAATAAGAAAAGGGGACAGTTAAATCTGTAACCCTCAACCAGACTACTACACACTGAACTATAACATCAGCACACTCCTGTGAGGGCACAAATCGTCTCATCATAGGATCATAAGTTGACCTCAGTCCTCACAGCAGGCCCTAGCACACGCCCTGAACCTTGCATAAATGCAACACCACAATCCCAGGATATGGCTACTTTGGACCCATTTGCAGAGTTACAGCCGTGTTTTATTGGTATGGAATCTCGAGCATCCTCTATGATATTCATGGGAAGCCTGTACTTGCTGCTGTATCATTTCCTGGTTCTTCTTCTATTGTAACTAGATTGAACCTCTATTCTGCCCAAGAAAAAATGAAGCTGATGCCTTGGAGTTTAAAAGCAAATGGTTGGAGGATAATTGCTGTATAACTTGAAGTCACTCAGATAGTCTGTGTACAAGCACAGTCAGATAATCCTAAGAGCAAGCTCACACAGAGAAGTCCACATCATATCAAAATTGTTTTTGCTGATCTCTGGAATGGGAATGTATGAAATGACATAGTTGATATGCTGGAACCTGTAAATCAATATGCAATAGAGACTGAGAGAGGAGCAGGGAGCTCACTGATTGCTTTTTAAGCAAAATCTGCCTCTTGTTATCAGGGAGCCATAGTTCTCCTGAAACTGGTGATCAGCACAAGACATTCATTGACCTCCTTTCTGGCCCTGCTACACTTTGATCTTGCAGATGATTGTTCCGAACTCCTGGTCAGGTGCAGACATCACTCTACATTACCAGGACTCAAAAGTGAAACCAAATACGGGACATCTCAGTTAGGTACAGGGATCGTTCCTAATGGAGTCGGGATAGTGAAAGATGAGGTGACTAAGAACCGTTACTACCAAAAGCCAGAGCACCCTCAGTGCGCTGGGAATCTCTCTGTGGCTCTGGATGCTGTGGCAGTGTTCACTTGACCAGCTTGAAGTCCTCAGAATGATAGAACAGCAAATGCAAGGGAAGGCTACCACACTTGCAATTCACTGCCCAAATGGGAGAGGTCAAACAGATTCTTCCCTAGGTGGATTGCACAATGCTACCTGTCAACTATCCGTTATTCCAACCTCATTCAGTGTGGGCATGCTCACATGCATACCTTTTTCCATGCTTGTGAGAATGCTTCTACGTCATGCTCAGACCTCTCTCAAGTTCCTGTTGGGACATTATTATATCCTTTGTTATGGGAGAACACTCTCATTTTGACACTCCCTCTTATACAAATTTATCTTTCCCTCTCCTTGGTGGGTTCTCTTGGAATCCAGCCCCAGGTATATTCTCCATTACTTAGTCGTGAAATAGGACTGAGGGAATGTAATTCGTTTTCCTTTTTTTTTTTTTTTTTTTTTTTTCTTTAAACCAGCCCCAGTATATTTTTGGGAGAATTATTTTTATTATTTAACTGCCATTTCCTGACCTGGTGATTGATTGGGAAAGTGATGTCTTATAGAGGAGGGGACTCTGCACACTTTCCCCAGAGCAGCTATGGGACAGAGTAGCAAAAGCCTGCTCCATTGTCATTTTGATTTGTATAGCTCCCCTTTTTCAAATGTCTGACCGAACGCATTTCCTTCCATGAACATATATCCCAAGACAACGATGGCGACAGCATTAACAATTGCACAGCTGCCTGGGTGGCCCTGGAACAGCTATTAGTTGTGAAGTGTCACTCAGTGTCTGCTCTCACAGACTAATCTTGGTGCCTGCTGTCACAGGTGGGAGCACCCTGAGAAGGAGCTTCATGTTCGGGATGCTTATCAGGAGGTGTACTGGGAATTTACCCATGTCGTGGAGGCTGTGGGTGAGGAAGAGACAGGAGAGACTCAGGGAAAGCCTGGGTTGCCATAACCACAGGGAGCCAAGATGCTAAAGATGGCTCTTCAGAAGTGTTCTGAGTTGAGGGCTAGAGAGCCAAAGCTTTACACACACCCCAAGGTGTGCAGTCACTAGTGATTAGGAAGAATTGTGAACTTTAGCGAAGCTCTCTTACAACATGGCAGAAGGCTGACAGATACTCATTATCTTTTGACAGCTGGGGAAATAGAATTAATTGGGGTCACACATCACAGCATCTACCAAACACAGTGGAGCGTGTTAGTCATTTTAAGATGTGTTGCAAATGATTATGATGTGACGGCTGAGGAAACTGGAACACATAGAGTAACTACCATTATCTCAGGGACATATAGCTCTGGAGGCCACAGAAACTCTTCATCTTGGCTTTGAATGCAACCATAGATAATACTTGAATGAATGGGTATGGCTGCATTCCAGTAAGACTTGACCTTTACAAATGCAGTAGCCAGAATTGGCTCATGGGCATACATTTCTCTGACCCTTGCCTTAAAGGGTAAGAAACTGCAGCAAAACATACTTGCCTTTAAAGATTTATTTACAGTCAGTGGGTTTTGCTGCAGGCTTAGAGAAAGGCCATTTCCACAACTTGGAAGACACCTACAAACTCAAAATGACTAGTTAGGAACAATCAAGTTAGTGTCATGGCAACAAGAACAGTTTGGGGTGTCATGGATATTGTGAAAATCTAAGGACATGGTTGTAAATGGGATAGGAGGTGTGGTGGTTTGAATAGGTTTGCCCCCTGTAGACTCATGTGTTTGAATGTTTGGCCCATGGGAAGTGATACTATTAGCTATTTCCTTGTTGAAATAGCTGTGGCCCCGTTGAAGGAAGTGTGTAACTCTGGGGATGGACTTTGGGTCCCTCCTTCTAGCTGCCTGCAGAAGAAACATTCCTCTTATCTGCCTTCAGATAGAGGTATAGAGTTCTTGACTCCTCCAGCACTGTGTCTACCTGCAAGCTGCCACCCTTCCCACCATGATGATAATAGACTGAATCTCTGAGACTGTAAACTAGCCTCAATTAAATGGTTTCTTTTATAAGAGTTGCTTTGGTCATGGTGTCTCTAAACAGCAAAGGAAACTCAAACTAAGACAGGAGGTGAGAAAGACTGCTGTTGGAACTATCAGAAGCATGTTTGGCAGCCTCTTTCTTCCACCTGGACTATTTCCCCCACGTTATCTGTGTAGTTAAGACTCTATAGCCTTGACAATTCAACTCACACTACAAAGCACTTTACTCTAAAACCTTCCTCGAACTCCTGAGTTCTGCCTTGTTATTCCCAAGGCACTTTAGTGACATCTGCCACATAATGCCATCCCTAAGCATCTGCTAATATATGCTTGTATCACTATACAAGCAGTTTTTATCTCTCTTACCAGCCTCAGCATTGCTTGGGCAGAATAATCTTATCACTTGGTGCCTGGCGTTCTCCCCTTGTAGCTCTCCAGGTGATTCTGAACTGCCTCCCGGTTAGGGAGTAGCTGCACCAGGCTGTGACTGCCCCTAGATAAGCATATACTCTAACTCACCTTTTACTACTCAGAGTGGCACATAGAAGGTGCTCACTAAATAGTAATACATCTCTGGATGGATAAATGGAAGCTCATGGATAGCATGATGGGAATCGATGTGTGGAGATAATACTAGAAAAACATTTATCTAAATAAAACTGTTTGCAGCAACAGCCTGTATATCTTCTTTCGTTTTGAAAATGCATGTGTATGTAAGCACACGTGCAGGCAGGTGCTTTGTGGGACCCTCTGGAGCTGGAGTTACTAGCAGTTGTGAGCTACCCGATTTTGGTACTGTGAACTGAACCTAAGTCCTCTGCAAGAGTGGCATGTACTCTTGACTGCTGAGCCATCTCTCCAGCCCCTTCTTTGGTTTCTTTTTTTTTTTTTTTTTTTTTTTTTTTTTTTTGGTTTTTTTTCGAGACAGGGTTTCTCTGTGTAGCCCTGGCTGTCCTGGAACTCACTCTGTAGACCAGGCTGGCCTCGAACTCAGAAATCCGCCTGCCTCTGCCTCCCAAGTGCTGGGATTAAAGGTGTGCGCCACCACCGCCCGGCCTGGTTTCTTTTTTTTAAGTTCATGATCTGATTCCTCTAGTTCATAAAACATCTTCTCTGTAAGGCCGTTCTTTTTGGTCCAGTAGGACTGTAGTCTCGTCTCTACTTCATCACTGCATTTTAAATGTGTTTGGATCACGAATTAGAGTATCCAGAATTGTAATTGCATGATTAAAGCCTCCTCTATTGAACTATGAGTCCTTAAAAGCACAGACTGTGTTACTCATCTCTGGGTCCTCTGGGCTAGGCATGCTGCATATCTCATTTACAGTTTGATAAATATGGAACGAAATCCCTAATTTCCCAAAGGTCTGTGCTAACCAGAGTCTCCAGGCCCTTTTTTTCCATCCTGTTTTTCTCTCATGTATCGAAGACGATAAAATCAAGGGTGTTTACAAACCTACAGGACTGAAGTAGCAAATTCAAGTGAGCCTAGCTTGAAAGCTGCCAGCCAGATCTATGAGGGTTGTGTAAATGGAGACTTGCAATGTGATCCTCTCTGTACCCTTGGGTTTGCCCTTGGGGATCCCAGGGGTTTATTTCACTTGCCCCTACTAATATCTCAGTCTCAGATCTCTCCTCTCTCTCTCTCTCTCTCTCTCTCTCTCTCTCTCTCTCTCTCTCTCTTCCTCATAGCACTCTCTTATTATTTTGTAAATGTCAACAAGATGATAGAAGAATCACCTGCAGAGAGAAAGGAAAGTTAAGAAGAGCAAGCTCAGAGTTTGTCTCTGCCTCCAGCAGTTGTGTGGGCTTCTTACATAACATTCTAAATGATCAGGTTTGGTAAACCAAGCATTAGCTCTCACTTAAAAAAAAAAAAAAAAAAAGATATACTTAAGTGTATTGAGTTAGAAGTATGAGGTGGACTTAGCCTCACTGACTGTATCTGTTTTGTAAGAAACAAACAAAAAATCACTCAAAGATTCTACTCCGGTAGCCTGCACCTGTAATCCCAGCACTTGGAGGCAGAGGCAGAGGGACTGCAAGTTCAAGGTCAGCCTGGATTGCATAGCAGGAGCCTGTGTTAATAAAGCCAATAAATAATCTCTTATCCCCTTAAAGAAGAGGAAGGCACAAAACAACACGACACTGAGGCATATCTGTTTAGAAATCTTTCCCCCTTCCATACCTTTTTTTCTTTTCTTTATCAGGTTAATATCACCTCTACTCCCTCACAATGAATAAAGGAAAATCACGTGGCATCATATTTCAGAAGGATGGTCAGTCACTTCTTACTGTGAATGATGTTGGACTAAAGGCATTTCATGACTCTGGTCTGTGTCTGTCGTTCAGTGTCTGTTCAGTGTCCTGTGGTAGGGGAGGCAGAAGCTGGGGACAGTACTGTCAGTGCTTATTTGACTAGTCTGGCAAGCACAAGCCAATGAAAACAGAACGGGAAATTTCCAGAGGAGAAATCTTCTACCTTAAAAATTCACCTGATCCCTTCTTGTGAGCAAGATGAGAGGCCTGGCCCTAGCTTGATCTAACCTTTACCTTAAACATTCAGTGCTTTCTCCCCCGCCTCTCTTGCCCTCTTGCCTTGCTTTCTTAATAGAAAACACTCCGATCAGCATTTGGTTCATAGTACAGATTTTACTAGCAGAAAGGAGGTCTGGTTGGGGCTATTTACATTCCTTATAATCAACCAAATGCCCAGCAGTTTGATTCTTCCGTAGAATGGATTGTGAGCATTAATCAGTCATCTTGGATACCCTGGGACCCTAATGATACCATCTGTATGAGACTGAGTCCATAATACGCCATGCGGAAAACATACTGCCACAGACAGCATGAGCTGAGTGGGTCTCCTCCAATAATTTTTCCTCAGTGACTCATACGTATGATTCAACACTAACATGTTCTGACTTGGTCTGGAACTAACAGGATGCACATCACCCCAGAGGTCTGGGGGATCCAGGGTCTAGATGTAGAGTCGGGGTCACACATGCAGTTGGCCAGGAGGATCCAGGCAATCACTGTGGGTCCCAGCTCTGCCTAATGATTCGCAGCTTTGCTCGAGACTTGTTCTGTTGAAAGCAAGAATAATTTTCTTAGGAAACAATTGGAGGAATTTCCCCCCCGTCTCCCATTGCCAGGTAACGGTCTATTTCAGACACATTAAAAAGGAACTAGAGACCCACTCAATGTCTGAAGCATACTTAAATAGGTTTGATTGTATTGATTTCCACTGTTTTGTTTTTAACACCTTGTGTGGCAATCTGAAAATAAGCTTGGAGCATAGGCCAAACTGTGAATCAAGCTCAACTCCTTCCTATATGAAGATGTTGTAAGCCAGCCTGTCCCACTGGAGTCCTCTGAGAGGTGAGAGCTGGCTCAAAAACCAGTAAAGAATATAATAAACTATGGTTCACTCAGATTGCATGGCTTTGTGATTTGGTAGATAGTCTTAAATTTGTATGAGATCACTCTTCTGGCTAGATGTAGTGGTGCATGTCTTTGTTCCCAGGACTCAGGAAGCAGAGGTGGGCAGATCTCTTTGAGTTAAATCATTTGAGCTTGATCTACATAGTGAGTTCCAGGCCAGCTAGAACTATGTAGTAAGACCTTGATTTTTAAAATAAATATGAGAAAGATGGCATGAAATGGTGTGGATGAGGAGGTGGGAGGATCTGGGAGGAGTTGGAAAAGGGGAAACCATGATCAGAATATAGTGTGTAAAAAATATTTCCAATAAAAAAATAATAATTATAACCCTGCAAAAAAAAAAAAAAAAAACTGGTAAAGAATGTCCCCAAGGAGTTGTCAAAATATTAATGAAAGTAATTAATGCACACTAATATATATTACTCCTATTATATAACAATATCGGAAAATGAATAATACTATCTGGCTTCCCTTACTGCTTGGAAGGTAATGGATACAAAATGCCTAAGTATGTGGGAGGTGCTCAGAAATAATAATAGTTGTTTTAAAACTAGTATTATTATTGCTACTAAGTAGCAAAGTAAGTATCGATTAACACGTTTCAGAAAAAAAAAATAGCAAAGGATTGGTCCAGAGTGCTCAGGCCTCAGCCACTTCTCCCGCTGCAGTGTTTGAGCCGCTAGGAGTCTGGGAAGTGGCGAAGAGAACATGTAAATAACCACATTTACCCCTTTCCATCCATTAAGAACTAGCGAGCGCTTCATAAACATGTCAGAGGTAATGTGGTCATAATAGGCCCAGAAGCAGGCAGGAAATTGCATTTAATCTGTTTATTTCTTTACCGTTTGCATTCATGCCATTCTGATATGAAATAATTTCCCAGTTATCAGTGGTCTATTCTCTCTGGGGATGTGGGTCACGGATAACCAAACCCATAAACAATGAAACCTGGAGCTCAAATGAAACGACCAGGCACAGCTGTTGGCAAGATCTCAATAGGATTCAAAGTCCCCTAATAAATGGCTTAACGTCTCCCACAGATAAGAACTAGACCACAGGGGCCAAACGTAAGAGATAAGAAGGTTCCTGAGTCAGCCGAGAAACCCATCTTGCGTCTCTCAGAACAAATCAGTGAGGGGGTCATCAGCTGGCAGTGATAGCAGGGCCTGTGGAGCCTGGTCTCAGTGTCTCTTGCTTACATAGCAGAGAGCTGATCACAGGTGCAGTACTTCCAAGAATTCACCTAAGGGACAGAAGAGCTGAAACCTTCTGCATGTTGGCAACTCTCCACAGGAAGACTTCCTTTCTGTTCTCTTTCTGGAAGGTTTTTTTGTTTTTTTTTTTTTTTTTTGGTTTTTTTTTTTTTTTTAATTCTTTATGAATTGTTCGCTTTTGAAAAGAGCTCTTTCTCATTAGCTAATTTAAATCTCAAAACTGGTTTCGATTCAACCGAGTTCAAATACATATTTGAAAAAGAAATAAATGGGTGCCTACACTATTCCAAGTGCTTGTTCCGTGGCTCCATGTAGCCAGTGTAGAGTATAGACAGCCTAAGTATTGGTCAGCCTAGATGAACACATTACTATGTAGTAATTTATATAATTTTTTGTGATAATCAGGCTTTCTTTTCTATATTGTTTTCAGCCCAATCATTTTCTGTACTTTCTCCCCTCCTTTCCCCCTCTCCCTCCTCTCCTCTCTCCTCTCCTCTCCTCTTCTCTCCTCCCTCTTTTTTCCCTCCCCTCCTCTCATCTCTTCCTTCTTCTTCCCCCTCCACTATGTTTTTGACAGTCTTAGTATATACAAGCTGTCCCAGACCTCACTCTATAGCCTAAACTGGCCTTGAGTATACCCATGTTGCCCTCCTTTCTCTGCCTTCTGAGTGTTGAGATCACAGATATGCATCATCAGGCTTAGCTTTCTTTTTAGTTCTGGGTCTATAATAAATAAGGTACTGGGACACTAAAACACAACAGTATGTAACACCATAGGCCCATTTGACAGAAGAGCAGGTACCCTCAATAGCATTGCGACACATAGACTCACAGTAGTGTTCAGTGTAGTCCTCCTTCCCGGAATGGGCGTACTATACAAGAGGCTCGGGGCCTGTTCCTTCTGCCTATTGTACTATTAACACAAGGATCCAAGAACTGAAAATTTCCCAAGAATCTTATTCTGAGAGAAGGAAGACACTGAGGCCTGGTGCCAGCCTTAGAGGAGACTTCACACAGCGCTGACAGCTGTTGGGCCCGAGTGAAGAAGCACAGCACTGCTGGGCACTTAGATCTCCTGCCTCCCACTTAAACCTAATCTCATGTTAGCCGTTGGAGATGGACATGGGGGTCCACAGGGACCATTAATTCTTCTTTTTAATGTGGCCACATTGAATATATTGTTTTTACTGCTTTTCACTATTAATATGATGTTTTAATTGGCCTAGTGGGGATGGGTGGTTGATGCTAGTTTGTCAGAGCTGGTAGGGCCCAGGCTCTGACCCTATTACTGGTAACATTAGTGCCTCCATTTGTATACAAACAGGTTTTTTTCTTAAAAATAGAATACATACATGTGTGAGAATGAATGGGTCTACAAATACATTCCTTAGAATGACCACCACCACCCCTCGTGGAACCTTCTGACATCAGTGTAATATGTACCACTTACCCTGCCTTAGGGGCAGTGGTAATTTGCAGCATCATGTTAGAAAGAACAAAGCAAGGAACACTATTGAACGCCATTTGCTACCAGGGAATTTCATATGCTTATCTCTTAGAATGCTTCCAACACAGTCAGACATCACCATCCTCAGTTTTTAAAAAAATACCTCACTAGTGTTATGCTGCACATACACACTCAAGACACAGGCTGCCTGCGTGCGTCAGTCAGAAGACAACTTTACACATTCAGTTTTACTCTTCCACCTTGGATTCTGGGTATTGAACTCTGGTCATCAGGAAGTGTCTGGTTCACAGCGGCACCATCCACGACTTTCCACTAACACTCATCAACACACCCTAGGAAGCTAAAGGCCTTCTTCCTACACGCTAACAGCAATCTCTCCACAATCAAGATGAACACAGCAGACACTGAATTCCACACACATTCATATTTTATCATCACTGCCATTTTACAGCAAACTGTGACCATCGGCATTTTATGGCTTACATAGTAGCAGTCTTTCTTTCTTTCATAGTAGCACCAAATAACGTACATTTACAATTCACAGATTCTTACATTTTATAAAATGTGATCTCTCTCTCTCTCTCTCTCTCTCTCTCTCTCACACACACACACACACACACACACACACACACACACACACTACTCTGCTATTTGACATTTTACTCTTCCTTGGAAGTGCTGTCAGTAGCTCTTAAGTCTTCAAACAACTGACAAAAAGAATTTAAAAGTACTAGTGGATCCCCCACCACAGCCTACAGAGACATCCTCACCCCCAACCCTGTGGCTGAATGTTGGTATTTTGGGCATATTTAGTAAATCTTGTCCTTGCTTCCTTCTTCTGATGATGTGAGATGCCGTATCACACATGTTCTACCAGGCTAACCTCAGCACGACTTTAGTCCTCAGTGGTTGTGGTGATTTGAATATGCTCAGTCCAAGGGAAGGGGCACTATTACGGGGTGTGGTCTTGTTGGAGGAATTGTGTCACTGAGGGGTAGGCTTTGAGGTCCTATGCTTAAGTTCTACCCAGTATAGAAGAGAGCCTCTTCCTAGCTGCCATCTTTGGATCAAGATGTAGACCTCTCAGCTCCTCCAGCACCATGTCTGCCCTGATGCTGCCATGCTTCCTGCCATGATGATAATAGGCTCAACCTCAGAACCTGGAAGTCAACCCCATTAAATGTTGTCCTTATAAGAGTTGCCTTGGTCATGGTGTCTCTTCGCAGCATGAAAACCCTAAGACAGGCTTTGCACTGCCCCTGCGTGTTATTCTGCCTAATCCAGATTCATTAAGCACAAGAAGTTGTCTGACACTCTCATTATACTTACAAAGAAAGTGTGCAATGTCTGATTTACAATGACACACAGGAAAACAAAAGGAGAAAACAGCCTGGGGTGTGTTCTTTAAAGTGGAAAAATAAGAAAGAGAACTGCCTTGGGGGAAGGGAAATAATTACAGAACAGAAGGGAGCATCTAAAAAAAATTATATGCAGTGTTTTGATAACATCTGAGAAAATGTCTTAAAGTAAAAAGCAGTGCCACAGATTCACAGATAATTGGGATGAGAAAATATATTCTAGACTTTAAAAAGTATAGAGGGATTTTAACAGGTTATAGATGCCTCCCCTTTTTAAAAAGCTGCACGCCTCTCCCCACAGTCTGGGAAGAGGAGAGCTAGAAAGAGATCTGCTTTTGTGCAGGTGGATAAAGCTTGTGGGAAGGTGGTCACTGTGAGGAGGGGGGATGGTGGAAACCTGAGTCACTGTGAACCCATGTGGCTAGAGGCGTATGTCGCTATTAGAGTGTATGCTCACTGCACATCACACCTGGGTTCAACCTCCAGCACCAAAGAGACTCTCGACACAACGATGACTGCACTGACATCAAAAGTGACATAAACACTACATTTTAGAAAGGACAGTGGTTTTCCTCTTACTGGCTTTCCATGGTATCTGTTACTCACGGTCAACTCTACTCTAAAAACATTAAATGGAGAATTGTAGGCGCCAAAACAGCGCAGCAGTGAATCCGACTTGGCTGGCCAAGATGGCACCGGCCTTGGCTTCTGGTATCAGCTACCAGTGCACTGCCCATGCGCAACCAAACCCCTCCCGAACGGGGTATGCTAATGAGGTACCACAAGGGTATCACGATCCTGACCAATCACCCCTTCCCGGACGGGGTATGCTAATATGGTATGCTACGAGGCACTGCAATCTGACCAATCGCGAACCTCCACTCAATTCCCCATCCCTCTCCCCTCCCCGCCCAGGGCTGAGGGTATATAAGCAGCTCACCCTGGGCATTCAAGGTTTCTCCCTGAAAACTAAAAGAGCGCTTCTACAATAAAGGCTGTTGAGAAGGATCCGATTGTTCGAGTCTTCATTGATGGTCGAGTGGGTGCGACAGAGAGTCCATAAAATAAATAATAGAATTTTAATCATGTGTTTTTCTCAATAGTGTGGACCTCATCCCATCCAGCTCCATTCCAAATGGGATATAAATCATCAAAATCATACATATCCACTCTGTGTTCACTACATAGACTTTAATCACTTAAGAGCTCTTTGTTTCTCTGTTTGTCTGTCTGTCTCTGTCTCTATCTCTGTCTCTCTCTCTGTTTCTCTGTCTTTCTGTCTCTGTCTCTGTCTCTGTCTCTCTCTCTCTTACTCTAACACACACACACACACACACACACACACACACACACACCAAATCATGCTGCTTGGGCTCAGACATTCTTATTTTATTTCATAATATCCCCAAAGCACGGGAGCAATCATTTAGCTTCTCTCCTAAGCCAATGGGAAGCCGGAGAGAATTCCTTTGAAGTGAAAACGCAATGGGATACCTTGAGACAGGGAGTACCTTCACATAACTTCCACTGAGATGTATTGTCACAATCAATCTATTGGTTAATCATTTTGTCTTGCTAAATAATCATTTAGCGAATAGTTTTGTTGCATCAAATTAATTAATAATAAGCTTAATAACAGGTATATGTGTGTAGGACAGAACAGCTTGTTTAGAAATCAACCCAAGC
This sequence comes from Arvicanthis niloticus, assembly GCF_011762505.2. Taxonomy (NCBI): domain Eukaryota; kingdom Metazoa; phylum Chordata; class Mammalia; order Rodentia; family Muridae; genus Arvicanthis; species Arvicanthis niloticus. Next base: position 129,207,614 of record NC_047658.1, read on the forward strand.
AATGGATTCCACAACCACTTGGGGTTTGGGATGTGTTGCCTGTGGATGTGAGGAGCTAGTATACCAGCTCCTTTTGGTCCTAATCAGGTTGTGTATATATGAGTGTATCTCTGTGTGTTTATGGATATATAGATATATGTGCTTTTTGCAATGGTGATAAAATAAGAGATTCCTGAGTAGGCACAAGAGGAAAGCAGAACATTGAGCTACCCCACAAAATGTGTTCCACAGACAGGTTTTAGTGTTCATTTCATAAAGTTCTTCACAATAGGTTAAGTGATTTCCATAGGAGAGGTACAGTCATACTTTCCACATGTATTTTCATTTAATATTTAGGGCATGCCTATCAGATAATAATGAATACCCTCTCCATTTTACACTTGATGAGAATGAGGACCCAGAAACAGGTATGCTCAGAGAAATAAGGTTCTACATGCCTTAGAGCCAAGGCCAGGAGTCCTACAAGCAACAGACATTCGGGTCTAAAAGTCAGGAGAGAGTCAGGCTCCAGAGACAGATGTGGGCTTTACCAGCAGTGAAAATGAAACCCTGTGGATAAATGAGATCTTCAGAGTGGTGTTCAGAAGAAAGGACACGCCTGACCTAATTCTGGTTACAAATAAAGAAGGATTATAGTCTGGGCATGAAATGCCCCCTCAAACACTCATGTGTTGAAAGCTCAATTTCAATATAGCAATGTTTAGAGACAGGGGCTCTGACATCATTATTGTATTAATTCACAAGTGTATATATACTTGAATGGACTACTGGGAGGTAGTAGACACTGTAGGAGATGGGACCTACCCACCCTCACCCCTTGCCACCTATGGCAGGCAGGAAAACTGGCCCTGAGGTCATGAAAGCAGAAGAGCTGGCCCTGCCCCACACCTGCTGCAGCATGCCAGAAAGCAGGTTCTGTATCTCACTTGTACAGCACAGTAGGGCTGGCCCTGTAAAGTGGTGTGGACGAGGGAGAAAAGCCCTCCTCTTGTCCCTCATCCCTTACCACCTACGGTAAGCAGGAGAGTTGGCCCCAAAGTCATGAGTGGGAGAATCAGCCATGTCGATCATCACTGCAATACTCAGGATATGAGGACCTGAAACTTACCTGGGCAGCAAGATAGAGCTGGCCCTGGTTGTGGAGGTTGCAGGCAAACCAGCCCTGAAGTCATGAAAGTGAGAGAGCTGGAGGGATGACCTTCTCAGATACTTTTCAGACCCAGATCCTGTTCTTTGAGTTGGTTCATCCCAACTCAATGTACCCCATTGAGGAACTGCTGAAGTGCATGAAGAAGCTGGTCCTACTGTTCCAAAACTACAGGATCTTCATGACCCAGGGCAACAACAGGGTATCTGAGAGGATTCCCAGGGAGGTTTCAATATTGATGGAGCAGCAGAAGCCTGAGGCTTCATACCAGACTCACTGCAGTGAACACTGGCAAGCAAACTAGCATTACAAAAGGGTATATTGTGGTACACACTGTGACACACTACAGCTTCCACAATGAGATTTGTTTTCTTCTCTGTTGTGGGGGAGGTTGCAATTGTAAAAGGCAGGTATGAGAGGAGGGAGGAATGGAGGGAGGGTGAGTGAGATTGGAGTACATGGTGTGAAATTCACAAAGAAGCAATAAAAAAGTTAAAGAGAGAGGGGGGTCTAGGTGAAGGAAGTGCCTCTCTCTGTCTCTCTGTCTCTGTCTCTGGATCTATATCTCTGTCTCTGTCTCTGTCTCTGTCTCTCTCTCTCTCTCTCTCTCTCTCTCTCTCTCTCTCTCTCTCTCTCTCTCTCTTTGTGTGTGTGTGATTTTCTTCACTTTCACAAGTTGGTCACATGTTCTCAATCTCAGTCTCAAATTACTACAGACAACAGGCAGATCATCAGATGTTCTACCACAGTAACATGAAGCTGTTCTAGAACAGAGGAAAGAGCTGGACACAGGAAATGGAGCCACATGCAATCCCATAAATTGGTAATGGAGAAACAAGTAGGGTGAGTATCTTCTGAAAGCCCTTGGAAAAAGGCTGCTTCAAAGCCAGGGTTCTCCACAGTGTTGAGGATGCTACAAGTCAAGGTAAGATGGACAGCCAAAGATCCTCCGGCCTTAGAAACATGAAGGAGGACTGGAGAGATGGCCTAGTCATAGAAGGGTGAACTCACAACAGAAAGCTCAAGAAACAGGAAGGTAACTGGTGATGTTGCCCAGAGCAGTTTCGGTGCTGTGAGGCATATGCTAAAATGCTGTGGGTTGAGGCGTGCAGAGGAAGGAGGAAATGGCAAGTATGCACAAGACTCCAGGAAGTCTGTCCGTGATGAAGTAGATGGATGCTCTCCAAGTTCAAAGAGGATTTTTTCAGATTACCCCTGATTAAGATATAATCTCATAATCACAGAGTTTGTTTTGAATCTGCCCTATAGTGGTTAGTGTATGGTGCTTAACCCTCCTGAAATTTAGTTTTCTCCTATGTAAAGTACAGAAAACATCTTGAAAGGGGGAGGGGGCTAGAAAAAAAATAATGTAATGTATTTAAAAGTCACCAGTCCCATGTTCAGTATAGACAAAATGCTTAGTAACCAGAGGCTACCATTTCATTGATGTTATTCAAAGATGTGAAAATCACCACTGTTGAAGAATCTGAGATAAAGGAGAGGAAAGTAAGTGGTGGAGCACAGTCCCTGAAGACAAAGGCCAGAAGGAGAGCCAGAGTCCAGGAAAGAAATTAATCGTGGAGAAGAGGTCGACCTGTGTTAATGCAGGTCAGGGTGTAGCTTACGTGAGCATCGTAAACTCATTTTCTGCCTGGTTGCTTCTAGTTTCTAAATGATGCAGTGTTGGTGTCAAGGGCTGAGGGTCACATGATGGGAGCAAGGCCTGATAAGATCAAAAATGATGAGTAAACTCTCCCACAGAGCTCCCTGGAAGTCTCTGGGGACATGGTGGACCTTACAAAACGTGCTGGAGACAATAGATCCCATGTGTCAAGTGGGTGGTGTTAAACATACCATGGTGAATCACCCACAGCATCAGGGATTGGCCAAAAAGACCCCACTGCTTCTAATCAGCTTTGAATAGCACCCAGTCACATGTTAAATGCCATTTTGCTTAGAGTCTTTTAAAAACCGGCTGCCATCTCTTTGATAAAAGGATAAAATGTCTTCTAATTAGTGATGTGACTCCTACATCCTATTGATACGTGTGCTTACAAAGACCTTTAAATAGCTCTGCAGGAAGAAGCAAGGGTGAGCTTTCCTACAGCATTGCTATCCCCGCTGATGGGATTGACAGCAGGACACTCATCTTTAGAAGTAATGGAAGACCTATGGAGACTAGATGTGAAAATATGGTCCCATAATTTATACAGAAAGGTGAATCTTTTGTTATCATTCTAATATTTTAAACCTTATATCTTCTCTGCAGATATCACAGTGGAAACACAGCCCACAATCTGTCACAGAACTATGACTAATTGGTTCTTTATGCTCAGTTTGGTTGACAAAGATCTTTATCGCATCATTGTTATTTACAGACTTGAGAGACATTTGATAAGGAGCAATCAAATGACATTGTGTTTTCTAAATAAATAAGTGGACATTCATTTCCATTTCTGATTATTTAAAAAAAAATGTCATTATGCTGAGCTTGTGTAAGAGACCTGTAATCACAAATCTCATTCGTTGGAGGCAGAAGGCTCAGAAGTTCAAAGTCTTTCTCAGTTCAAAGCGAGTTCAAAGCCAGCCTCAACTCACTGTGACATCTCCATGAGTTTATGTCTCGAAAGAAATAAATAGTAATTCATGTTATGTGAATGATAGCTATTAAGTGAGCTCATTTGACACTACACTGACATATGACTGTTCACATTTGGCTGCCTATTCTCCCTGTACTTTCCTACACCTTTATTTCTCCATTATTTTAAATAGAATCTAGTTTGATTTGACAATATATAAGAAACTTTCAAAGTTATTAATTTTTTGAGTTATCTTTTCTAAAGATTTAGTTTTTTTATGTGTATGAAAGTTTGAATGCATGTATGTTCATGTATCACAGGAATCCCTGGTGCCTGAGGAGATCAGAAGATGACTATGGATGTCCTAGAACTGAAGTTACAGATGATTTTGAACCACCATGTGGATGCTGGGAACTGAACCTAGATCCTCTGGAAAAGCAGTAAATGTTCTCAAATGCTGCGCCATCTTTCCAAGCCTGCAATGATCTTTTTAATAGCTGTTATCCTGAATGTGCCAGCATTTAGAGAGGTAACTCCCTAATGCCATTTAGTTTTATCCCCTCGAACATTTTTTCATGTAGAGTCTGTAGCCTTACAGCATGGTAAGCATCTTTATTTAAAATTCTTGATATGTAACTCATATCTTTCATGTAGATCCCTAGAAACTTAATGAGACATTAAAGACTACGCTTGCTTCTTAAAATATTAATTAATACAAATTCAATGACCCTTTGATAATTATGTAAAAATTAAATATGCATCTAGTAAAAGATTAGCGATCTGGGCCCAAGCCAGACTCAGCTGTAGGAAACACAGTCCATGCAGCATGTGATCCCCAAGCATGGGGAGGAGAGAGACAGCCAACAACCTTTGTCACACAGTGATAAAAGTGACAACCGGAAAGGACACAGGAAGAACATTCCCATCGGCACATCAGAGCACCTGTTTCTATAAGCTCAGCTCATAAAAAGTTAATATTAAGCTTAAAAAACCACCCAGTTTGATGAGTACAATGTTCCCACGCTCATTAGCATTTTTGTGGTCACTAATGGAACTCAGGTCTCTTTCCACGAACTTACACCGCTTTGACATATGTCGGGAGAGAAATGCTACTGGAAAGCCTGCGCGTTGTTTGACTTTTCTGTGAATCTCCTAGAGTTTCATTTCTGGTCCTTATGAAATTTCTTCAGCCCCCGAGAGTTGATTTGGATTAATCAGTATTCCGATGGAATCTCCATTTGCTTTATGATGGATTTATGGTGCTTGGTTGTCTGGATAAGAGCACGAGGAAGAATAAGGGATGGATCTTTACACGGTGTGTACAGATGTTTTCATACATTCTCATGTACTCAGTGCTTCTAAAGAGAACAATGAGAAGCCTTCCTGTCCCTCAATCCCTGAATAATTCACATGCATGTTTCTATTTATACCTGCTTGCTCAAGTAATATTCTGTATAGTAAAAGTCTCCTAGAATTGGTCTTAAAGTGGTTAACTTCAGTGATAGACATCAGTAAGCATTTCCCTTTGTTCTTATCTGTGTTTCGAAAAAAGACCTTCCCACGTAGCCCAAGTTGTTCTTAAACTTACAATCCTTCTACCTCAGCCTCCGAAGTGTGAGGTTGCAGGTGTGGACCACATGCACCATAATGTTCCTCTCCTTGCTTCTTTTGTGTCCACAGAACCTTTATTTAATCCATCAAGGAAGTAATCCTCAACCCCACTCAGTGGTACATCCTAGTTGATGGCCTATTGTTTGTGCCACAGTGGATAGATTGGGTTTTAGCACATGGTACTTTTGTTGATTGGTTGTCTGTTTGCTTACTGGTCTCACACTGAGGCTCAGATTGACCTGGAATTTACTACATAGACCGGGATTCAAACTCAAAGCACTCACCCTGCCTCTGCTTCTCAGGAGGGAGAATTGCAGGAGAATCACATTCAAAAATTTGATACATGTTTAGCCAGTGAGTTGAGAGAGAGGTTCAGTGAATGACCTCCAGAAGAGACTTCCTCACTTTTACAAAGGACAAACACTACAAGAGACCCTTCCTTCCCCGGTAATCCCAAGGACTAACTGCCTCATTGAAAATAATATGACCCTGTTGACGATGGCAGGCCAGCACCTCTGGGTTTGAACCTTCCTTAAGGGCATCATCTCACCTCATTGAGTTCAGTTTTGGGGGGAGAGTTCTGTAAGACTGGAGTGATTGTGCTTCATTTCTTGTCTCCCCACCCCACCTTACCCCACCCCCCGTTTTAGATTGTTATCACTTTTTAAAATCATTTTTATATGTTGAGATTATGATATAGTTATATTATTTCCTCCTTCCTTCTCCTCCCTCCCACCCTCTTTCTGTCTTTAAAATTTATGGCCTTTTATCACTAATTGTCTATATACGTGTGTGTGTGTGTGTGTGTGTGTGTGTGTGTGTGTGTGTGTGTGTAGCTTTTTGGAAACAATACATTCTGATCGTAGTTTCCCCTCTTCAGTGTCTTCTTAGATCCTCCTCACCTCACCCCCATCCAACTCTTCTTTCTCTCTCTCTTTAGAAGACAAACAAGCAAATACAAAGACAACCATACTGGAATAAAACAAAACAGGCAGAGGGAAAGAAAAACTAAGAAACAAAGCACAAGAGACACATGCCCACACCATAAAAACACATAATCAAAAAAAAAAAAAACATAAGCTAAAGGTCTGTAAGGCATAAAAATAAAAAATAAAGAAACAAATATCTAAACAAAGCATCAGAAGACAAAATATCTCCAAAACCACAACTGAGTTCACTTTGTATCGGCCATCGACTGGTTGTTGTTGATGAGGTCTGCCCATTAGTGTGATTTGTATACCCAGTGAGACTTCATTAGAGAAAACTGAGTTTTTCCTTCAGGAGTTATCAATTGAGGATAGCTTTTAGGTTTCGGGGGTTAGCTTTGTTTCCACCCCTGCCTGAGCACTGGGACCCCATCTCACTTAGACCTGTGCAGGCCTCAGGCATGCCGCTATCAGCTCTTTGATCCTGTTGTGTCTGGAAAGCACTGTTTCCTTGGTGTCTCCCGGACTCACTGCTTCCTACATTCTTCCTGCCTTATCTTCTGTGGGGCTCTCTGAGCTCCGAGGGGAGGGTTTGATGAAGACATCCCATTTAGGATTCAGCGTTTCAAGGTCTTCGACTCTCTGCACATTGGCCGGTTGTGGGTCCCTGTATTAATTCCCATCTACGGCAGGAAGAAACTTCTCTGATGATGGCTGAGTGAGGATTTGACCAATGAGTATAGCAGAATGTTCCTCAGAGTCACTTCACTGCTACCCTCCTTCAGTAGAACAATAGTATTTGACTTTCTCCCAGGTCACCATCATAAGGTTTGTTGCTCGGTTAGTGTTTAACTTTCTCCTCTGATAGTATGCAAAGTACTTTCCAGTACCATGAACATTAGTCAGTTGGGGTGAAGGCTCCAGCTGAGTGAGATATGGAGGCACTGTCTTCAATAGTGGGACCTTACCATCAATTTGTAGAAAGCAACCAATGGTCTTGGCAATAGTCTAAGCAGTTTGAGGTTTCCTTGAGCCCCTTTGACCAACAACTCAATTACATGTAACTCATTCCAGGTGGTTTCACTTGATACTGAGAGAAGTCTAATTTGAGCTTCTCCCACTTTTCAGTGACTCCATTTACGGTTCTTTCATATATGTACATATTTTAGGAAGCTTCTACTATATTGGATTCCATATGAATCCTCACTCAAATGGCCCTCAGTGTTAGCTGTCCCTCCCTGTATTGCCTTCTCCCCACCACCACCACCACCTGCCTTGTCTATCTCTCTTTCCATAACTATATATTCTATTTCCCTACCTTAGGTTTCTTCCCTCCCCCTAGACCAGGTGTTCTCAACTTATGGGTTGCAACCCCTTTGGTAAAGCTTTATCTCCAAAAATATTTACATTACAATTCATAACAGTAGTAAAATTATAGTTATGAAGTACCAAAAACAGCTTTGTGGTTGGTGGTCACCATTTCAATTTTAAACATCTGAGTAATATTTCATTGTGTAAATGTATCACGTTTTCCTGATCCATTCACCTGTTGATGGACATCTAAGCTGTCTCCACTTTCTGGCTATTATGAATACAGCATCACTGACCATGATGGGCAAGTGTCTCTATACCATAATGTAGAATCCTTTGAGTGTATGCCCTAGATGGATATATAGATATACCTATGTATGTGTGTATGTGTGTATGTATGTGTGTGTGTGTGTGTGTGTGTGTAATGTTACTTGTGTGTATGGTCTTAGAGATGACGATTTAGTATTGGATAAGACATCAGTGTGTTCTTCTCTTCAGAAGCACACTTCACCTGCTCCCGTCATTTTTTAGTTTTCTGTAGTTCTTTGTGTAGACTTGAAGCCTAATGGTCTTTCCCTCTTTGTCACGTCTACTGTTTTTGTCCTCTTTCAAGTCATTCTCGAGTAGCTACTTTGGTGAGACTCCATGAATGTAGCTTATAACATTCCCAGGAGACACAATCTCACAGCAAATTCCCTGTTCCTCTGGTTCATACAGTCTTTCTGCCCCATTTCCCACAATAATCCCCGAGCCTCAGATACAGGAGTTATTTAATAGATGTATCAGTTCTGACTGGGCTCAAAATTCAACATTTTGATATAATGTAGTTTTCTGTAATGATCTCTGTCTTTTGCAAAGAGAAGTTTCCTGGATGAAGGGTAGGAAGAACCACACTTATTTGTGGATAAGGCCAAATATTTAGAATGTAGCTCGGGATTTTGTTAGCTTAGTAAAGTAGTGATTGTAGGTTCTGCTCCAAGATCCGTGATTCATTATTAGCCCTAGGTAGTTGACTAGGTTTTCAGTTCCAGATAGAATTTTCTTCTTGTTGAGCAGGTCTTAAGTCCAATTGGTTTCTTTCAAGGTATGTGTGCCATTGCTGCACACTTGGGGTTATTCTGCCATGCTGGTTGTTGTGGCTCATCAGAGTCATGACTGGGTAAGGCCATTGGCTGCCTCTCTTCTTTGGAATTGTGCATGGTGCCTTGGTTTCATGAAAGCTAAGTCCTCAGTAGGGATAAATATAGATATATATCAGTTTATATATATTCTAGGAAGTTTTGGTTAACAATAAATAGTTACTAACAGTAGATAGTTATTTACTGACAATAGATAGTTAAAGCTGCAGCAATCAGAATGTAAAGTAAATAAATTAATTTTTTAATATTATTTATTTATTTTTATTTATATGAGTACACTGTAGCAGTCAGTGCTCTTAACTGCTGAGCCATCTCTCCAGCCCAATTTATTTTATTTATATGAGTACACTGTAGTTTTCTTCAGACACACCAGAAGAGGGCATCCGATCCCATTACAGATGGTTGTGAGGCACCATGTGGTTGCTGAGACTTGAACTCAGGACCTCTGGAAGAACAATCAGTGCTCTTAACCACTGAGCCATCTCTCCAGCCCAAATTAATTTTTAAAAACAAATAAACAATATGACTCCTAATGATCAAGTCATTGTTTTATAAAAAATTACCTTAATATTAAAAACCAGAAAAGAAAAATATTTTAAGGTTGAGTTAATTAAACTATCTTAAACATCCCTTAATGCCCTTCCTGTCTGCCTGCTTGTTTTCTTGTGTGCAAACTTTCTCCAGACTCTGGTTTGTAATCCACTTCATAAAGCAAGCTACTTACTCATAAATTAATGGTGATATGAACATATTTCTGGTTCTATATAAGACAAACATTTTGAAAAATAAAAATCACTGAAGACATTGTCTTTAGTTATACGCTTAGTAACTTGTATCAGTTTTTGAAAAAGAAAGACACAGTCTAGGCAGGAGATCTGTGTAGACAACATTCAAGGTCATATCACTGGGTTGTGGAGATGTGAAGAAATATTTTAGCTTCAGTAGGGTGGAGATTCAGTTAGGAAATGTTTTTTAAAACTAAGGCTCAGAGCTCTTTAACATATATTTTCTCACAATTCCTGCAGATTTCAAAGAAATTTTTAACATTTAATGGCATTATTTCACACCTCTCTCTCTCTCTCTCTCTCTCTCTCTCTCTCTCTCTCTCTCTCACACACACACACACACACACACACACACATACCATTTGTGAAGAAAATATCTTAATGATGGCCATCTAAACTGAGGCATAACACATACAAGAGGATTTATTTCAGTATTTGTGTTTATGATTTGGCTTATGTAGGAAATTCTGGTTAGGCATAATTTTATATATAAATTCTTATATACAAGAAATATATTAAAATTATATTTATAATGAGGACTCCTGTGTGCTTGTTTATTGTTTTCTTTTCCTTTTATTGGTACCACTAGACTGCATTGTACTAAGCTCCCGTGATTTGGGTATGGCCAGATGACTGACTTCTACATGACAGAATGTAGGCCGTGTCTATGTGTGTTCTTTTAGTCTGTTCCTATTGCTATAACAGAATACCAAGACTACGTGGTTCATAAAGGATAAAAATTTATGTCTTACCATTCTGGGATATAGAACCTGTATGTGGTAAGGACATTTTTGTTGTAACATTTCATTAAAGAAGGAAAGAGGGGGCAGGGAGGGAGGGGGAGAGAGGCTAGAGAGAAAGACTGAAGAGATTGGCTTGCATTATCGCAGTAGCTACGTGGTCAGTAGATCCCTTCCTTCCATAATAACATTACTCCAGTCCTGAAAGCAAAGCATCAGCATCCCCAGAACCTCAGAACATTTTTAGGATCTCACTGCGCAACATTGTTGCATTGGAGATTAAATTCCCAACACACAAACTTTGGAAGACATATTGAAATCACACATTGTATAATTTCTAGTTCTGACCCCCTAGAACATCCACTGTTAAACAGGCAACCTTGGGGGATTGCTTAAAACACCTGGGGTTCTATTTACTTGAGCTGATGTACCTAGCAACCTGTGAGCAACCCAGAACTAGACCCTATTCCTCCATAGAGATGCATGCAAACTGGTTTTAAACAATGGAAATAAATCACTCCCCTTAGCAGCCCACTGATAACCTTGTTTCTATTCAAGCACATCCTGGAGCACAATCCATAATAAGCAATGGACCAATCTTTCCCAGACTGACTTTGGGTGTGTACACAGTAAGGGAAACCATGTCTGCAAAGTGAACTTTTAGGTAGAATTTTCTAGGTACCATCTAGTGTCTATGCATAATTGAGCATGCATACAATTAAAACCAAATGCATTATGGGAGGGACATGTGCAGTAAATGAGGGCTTTTACATAAACAAATCCCATCAATCAAAATAGAAAGCCACCTAAACCATGTTTCTAGTAACCAAACTCCTTCTCTTGAACCTCAAAACAATAATCAGGGCCCTTAGAATCTTTTTACTCACATCCTCTTGCATTATGATGGATGCATTAGCTACAATGTAGGTAGACCCATTCCCTCCATAATAACATTACTCCAGTAATGAAACAAAGCCTCAGCACTCCCAGAACCTCAGAACATTTTCAGGATCCTACTTTGCAACATTGTTGTATTGGAGATTAGTCATTGTCCTCTTGACAAGTGCTTTCTGACCTGAACTGTTGTTTTGCCTTGAAGTAAAGTTTCCTTGATACTTTGTTTTCTAGGCAGACTTTTGTTTCATCCTCAACAAGAGGCCAATGCCTTGGAAACACTCTGGCCAGACTCCAATCACTAGTAGCAACTACACCCCAAATTCTACCTTACCATAAAATCTTTAGTCAACTTTGTTGACTGAGCAGATGAGTTCTAGAGAGCAATGGCAGATCAAGCCACAATGAAAGCAGGATAGACCCTTAAAGGACAAACACAAGATGCTTCCAACCAGAATTTAGTGGAAGTCAGATGTCAACTTTTCTGGGTTCCACTGCTGAAAATGCAAGGGTTGGCTGGTGCATCAGCCAACATTGTCTTTGAACAGTGAACATGACTTTTCAAAGAGAAAAATGGATGGAAGACTAAAGCACCATAGAGCAGAGCAGCGCTGTAGACTTGCCCAGCTCAAGAGAACCTGATTTCAGGCTACATCAGCAACTATGCGCAATAGATAAGACATATTTTGAATGGTAGTTAACATATAACCAGCTATCTGGTAAACCTTTGATTTTACTTTCTGTTAGTAATATGACTTGTTAATAATTAATGCAGCATTCAGGTGGCAAAGGTAGTGTGCTTACCTCATCTTCAAGTAAATAAGATAATCCAGTTATGATACTTCATTAAAATTGGCACCTGAACAATTTCATCAACTCGGAGTCATTAATAAGATCCTGAACATTACATTTACAAGAAAACTTAATTGCTTTGGACACTGACTATCTATAAAAATTACTAGTGGATTCTTTTAGTGTTTTTCCAGCTAATCTGGCCAATTCATTGTGAGAAAAATATTGTTTCTGGTCAACATAATTTATTTTTTATTGCTTTTACATCTCACTTAGCATTTTGTTTGTAATTTATTTTGGCTTTATGCTAATATTATGACAAAGTGCTGTTCTAGCATGCATGAGGTTCTGGCCTGGATCCCCAGCACCACATAGACTAGGTGTGACGGTTCATGTTGTAGATGACGTCCTGAAGGTAGCACGCCTACAACGGGATTAAGACCATTATAGGCAGAGGCAGCGGAGTGCTCTTTGTTTTCCATATGAAGATACTGTGAGAAGCCACTGTCTGTAAGCCAGAAAGAGAAGCCATAGCAGACACCGAGTCTGCTGGGAGCTTGACCTTATATGTCCCCTCCCCTAGATGAGATGTGAAAAAATCCCATCAAACCAATTGTTCTACATGATTTTGCTATGACATCCAGAACTCAGGGTGTCTGAGATTCCAGTCTTCTCTGTCCCATTTGCATTCCAACCAACATAAATGTTATACCTTGTTCTCTTGGTCCCAAATGTCAGCTCCAAATTCCACAGGTTACTTACAAGCTCGGAATAGGTACTCCTAAGTCTCCTGAAGTGATTTCAATTAAGTGATATTGGCTTTTGAAAGGCATTAAAATGTAGTGACATGAAAAGAAGAAAACGATGTCTTTTCACTTAATTGTTACAATCCCTTCATTTATGTCCTACCCACATAATTCTCAACTAATAATAGCCTACTTCACTCCATGTGAGCAAAGAATGCCGAGTGCTGTAATCCACATGTGTGTTATTTTGTTGCACATGCCTGCAAACTATAATTAGTAGATGTCCTCTTCAAACATCAAGTTAAACATTTTTTTGAGCATTTTCCCCTGCTTTCAGAAAATTCAAGGACAGGCAGCTTGAAAAACAAAACATTTTTTTAAAAAGCAAGAAAAAAATGAACCACATACTATGTTATAATCACGATTTGATTTTGCTCATCCTTTTAAAGCTATGTGGCTTGGAGCAAAGAACATATCTCCCATAAAAAACAACAAAGAACACACATCAGGGAGGATGACAGCAGGGGCCATGTACATTATATACATCAGAAGAGGAACTCATGGGGCCTGGGCATGTGGCTCAGTGAGTTATAGCACTTGCTATACAAGCGTGCAGGCCTGAGTTCAATTTCCAATGTCCACATAAAAAGTTGGTCATGGATGCATGCCCATGAGAGCAGACACAGCCGGGTCCTGGGGCTAACTAGTAAGCCAGCCTAGATGCAACACCGAGCATTCAGTTCAAGGAAAGAGCCTGCCTCAGAGTGGAAAACCACAAGGGAAGACATCCAACGTCTTTGTATGGCATTTTCATGGGTATATGCATGGAAGTGTGTACCCACGTACTCATGCATGCACTAAATACACACACCACAAACACATGTACATACATATCCATTCTACATATATACTCATACATACACATGTGAATGCGCACATACACGCCACACAAACACACCACACACACATCATTAGATATGGAGACATAGAAATCATCAGTGTCTTTGACAAGAGTCATTTTGTTTTCATAAAGAAATACAGTTTCAGTGGATAAAAGTCTTTCTGGCATCTTCATGAAGACACAGACTATCCTGCAGAGCATAAAAAGATGAAGGTGTCTGTATGACTACAAGACTAGACCTGTGTCCACAAGAAAAGCAAGCTAGTTGCCAAACAGTATAGACAACGTGATTTCATATTTGTATAAGTTACACTATTCATGGATAGAAATGTATGTATCTAAAGACAGCCATGCTATGTGTCGGTAAGTGCATAAGTGTCTGCAGAACACCCAAAAAACCATTTTGGACCCCAAGTCTCCTTCACACTTAACCCATCTCTGATTTTAGGTAGAGATGTGGTAGATGGTTTCATACAAGCTCTGGCTCATGCTGCTGACCAGACAAGCTGCCCATTCTCTCTCTCTCTCTCTCTCTCTCTCTCTCTCTCTCTCTCTCTCTCTCTCTCTGCACTCCACCTTGTGGTCTTCTGAGGGAGTCCACTTAGCCTTGTACACAAGAGTCAGGTACAGCAAGATATGGGCCTCTATTAAAGACAGTAAGTACCTAGCTGGCGGACATAGGGACTAAAGGATAAATTTGCTAGCACATGTCACCTGCCTTTGAATGAACAGGTTCAGGAGCTCTTGTTTCTATTAACTAGCATGAAATATTCAGGAAATAAACTTACCATTATAACCATTTTCAATGTAAAATTCAATAGCATCAAATACGCTTGTGATCTTATATAATCATCACCAGTATCTATTTCCAGAACTTTCATCTCATCCCCAATATAAATTCTATGTTAAAATTGGTACCATAAGCCAAGAGTCTGCATTCTCCCTACCCTTTGTCCCTGATAACCTCTATTATACTATATGTCTTTGCAATGATAATTATTCTATATAATAAAGCCAGGTGTGTTAATGTATCCAAGGATCCAGGAGGTGGAGGTGGGAGGACCAGTGACTTCTAAGCTAGCCTGAGCTACATTGAAAGTTCATGTCAAGAAAAAAATAAAAAATGTAGAATAATTCACTCTTTGCCCTATCTACTCTGGCTTAATGTGTAATGGGATAATTTGTATGTGGAATATACCCCAGGCCCCTTGTGTTCATTCTTCATCCTTAGTCTGGAGCAACTGGAAGTCAGTAACATCCTGAGGCAGTGGGAAATAATGGGAGGAAGGTGTGTCATTGAGAGCATGCTGTCGAAGGGGACTATGAGACACTCACCTGGTCATCTGTCCTTTTTTTGCTTCCTGGCTGTCATGTGCTAATCATCTTTGTCTTTCGTGAATTCCTACCATATTGTTCTGCCTTCTGCAGGCCCCGAAGCAGTGAGCCGACTGATATGGACTAAGACGTCCAAAGCCTCTCTGTGAGTTAATCATCTCGCTCTTATTTTTTTTTTAACAGCAGTAGAGAGCTACTGACACTCTTAATTTGCTAAGCTCAACCTTTCCAAGTTCATTCCTTTTGTAGCTTATATCAGTATTACATTCTTAACTTCCATTGTAGGAACCCCTCCCTTTCTTTATACAATCATCAGTTATGGACATTTATGTTGTTTCTGGCTTTTGGGTGTTATCAGTGACCTGCCATGAGGACTGATAGACATTAGTTCACATGAGCACTGATAGCATCTGCTCACATGTGTGCCTTCTGTTATTTTGGACATAGACTTAGCAGTGAAAAATGCTGGCTCATCTGACAACCCAAAGTTTAATGTTTTGAGGATTACCAAACTGTATCCTTCTTCTGGATCTTGGTGGAAGGGAACCCCAGAATCTTGATTATATGACTACATATGGCCACCTTACTTTTTTTTTTTTTTTTTTTACTTTTTAAAAATTTATTTATTTATTTATTTATTATTGGATATTTTATTTACATTTCAGAAGGCATCTTGCTTTTATCTGCCGGCCTCTGTCTGCTCTCTATGATGGTATTTGTCACCTGTCTACCCATAAAATGGCCAAAGTAATTTAGGCTTTCCTTGCGAGGGAGCCCAGGTAAGACAATGCCTACCTGCAGTGGTGGTTACTGTGGGAAATTAAAATTGGAAGAAGAGAGAGATGAACTTTTTACACTTTATAAGTCAGTGTGTTCCTATATGCCAAAGACTGCTTCAAACCACAGAAGCACACTGGCCAGTCCTGTCACCCTGCCTTTAAAACAAGTTGTGGAGCTTTCAGGATTGATTCTTTCCCCTTAAGGATCTTAAATTCTTGATCGGAGATTATGCTGTTGTCTTGGGTTTAGATCCTTGAGACCTGGAGATCTAACTCACATCAAGTTTGAATTTTAATTGGCCTCACAACAACCCATCTTTCATAGATAGTTATTAGACCCCCATTGTCAGTGAAGAAGCTGAGGCACCAGGACATTAAGTCACTTCTTCCAGGTCCTGCAGGCAATGAGTGACAGTCTTCACTACTGTCTTGGGTGGTTTGTTGGAGTTGGTACTCTTTGGTTCTGTCTCTGACTGCCCTCTGGAGTTCTGCTTGCTCCTGTTTCTGTGTCTCATGAGAGAAGAAAGCTTCATGCCCTCCCTCCTAACCACCCAGACACCAGATAACCCTGATCGCTATTATTCCTCATCCCACTATTCATCTCGAGCTATTGAGATGCTCAGCATCTTATATGGCTCCTGTTGATTTTCTAAATTCCCTGGCTTAATGGGCAAAAGGATGGACAGGAGGTACTAAATCAAATGAAAAAGCCTAAGCTATCTTAAGCTTTTACAACATCAGGAACCACTGTCCTAGGCCAGGGATGCCAGCGGTTTAGACTCTGGATTTATGGGCTCTATCACCATACTCAACTTTGCTGTTAGCACAAACTTAGATACAGGGAATACATGAATAAGCACGGACATAACCTAGCAAAACTACATGGATATTAAAATTTGAATTTCATATGGTTTCCTTAAGCCATGGGATATTATTTTTCAATGGTTTTCAAACATTTAAAAATAAACAGATATTCTTGTAGTTCACTGATCGGGTAAAAATAGGGGGCTGGGTAAGTTTTAGCCTATAACCTAGTTTACTGCCTTGTGCCCTATACTTCTCATCTGTAAGTGTATGCATACTATTGTATTCTTAAAATATGTTATTAATTAAGAAGTGAAAATAAGTATAGACTGAGTTCATTTATTTCTCATGGGTCAGTGCTTTTACCTTAAATATGGTGTTTCTGGTGTTCGTTTGCTTACTTTGGGCAAACCATTTTATCAGCTTTATTGGGTCCCCATTAGAATAAAATGTTAGCAGGAACAGTGAGAGATTTCTAAGCCCTGAGCATTAAGCCCTAGGAGCACTCACCTGGCATCCAGCATGATGGATGAGAATGGATACAGTAGGCAGATGGCAAGGTAGCCTTGTTTTAGTATTTACAGGTGATTCTATATTCAGTCAACTTTACAGTTAACGCTGACCATGCCAGGTCTGTCTGCTATAACAATTAAGTGCTTTGCTGTTTTCTCTTGTAGAGATTTGGCTTCACGGCTGGGTTTATTTAGAGGAAGAGGAAATTTTTCTTTTTATTTTATTTTGGAATTGTTATCAGTGTAACTAAACATTAAATAAAATAAGAGCAATAAAAATAATGGCAAATCTGAACTATTATTATTTGAAGCAGATGTGATTGAATATCTGGAAACACAGGAATATGCACTGAAGAAAATCATCAAAAACAAAAAGAAAAACTCACAAAAAGGATGAACACTACTTTTCCTGTACTGATAAATACTTAACTTCAACAATAAAGTACACATCTAGTATTAAACTGGACGGAATTTATATGAAAAAATATTTCTAGTACTACTTGAAATCAAAGAGGTACTATTTCATTAATGGCACCAGAACATTTGCACTAAATAAACAGATTCTGAAGTGTTTTTGTTTTTTGTTTGATGGTTGGTTTGTTTTGGTTTTGGTTTTGAAAGATGAACAAGCCAGAATAGATGACAAAAAATTCTTTCAAATTTTATAAATAAAATTATAATCAATTAAATGAAAATATTATTAATATTAAGGATAAATTATCTATATGTAGTATATGGGTATGTCTTCATATGTATGTACATATGTGTATATATATATGTATACATGCATATATATTTAACAGAATCTGGTTGTGTTGCATGAAAGGAGACAGATGAATAGTTCAAAATGAGAAGTCTAGAAATAAATGAAGACACACATGGCAATTCAGAGTATGATAACGGTAGCATTTTAATTCAGAATGAAAAAGACAGGCTATTCAATAACTGATGGTGGTACAAGTGACTAGCTGTCTGGCAGAAAAATAGAATTGGAATACTTCTGCATTTCTAATAACAAAATGAATTTCAGACAGATAAACGAATTGAGCCTAAAATCTGAGCATATAAGTCTACTAAAAGAAAATAAGAGTTTTTGTATTTAATTTTGGAATAGGCAACCCCTTTCTAAGCAAGAAAAACTCAGGAGATGTAAACGTGATCAATGAGCTATTTGAGACATGCAAATTCTGTGTCTGAGCCTGGAAAAATATTTCATAATAAATGACAAACATGGAAAAATGCTTGTAGCATCTATAACAAAAGAAGATAAATTTTGCATATATAAAGACATCAAGCTAATGAGCAAATGTACCTTCCATTGGAAAGATAAATAGCACCAACAGAGTTCACAGAACAA
Organism: Arvicanthis niloticus; assembly: GCF_011762505.2. NCBI lineage: Eukaryota > Metazoa > Chordata > Mammalia > Rodentia > Muridae > Arvicanthis > Arvicanthis niloticus. The sequence continues at coordinate 129,225,972 of NC_047658.1, forward strand.
GAAGCACAGGCAGCTGTTACAGTGAGTGAGATGGTAAAGTGGGGAGGAGGGAATATGCTTCACCTACAGAAAAACCAAATAGATGCTTCTTTTCCACTCACTGGAAGATGGGAATGTTCAAAAACAGGCACTGTCATATAAGGTAGAGGAGGTAGAATGTGGAACACACTGGGAGCAGTTTGATAACTGTTACCAAAACTTAGACCTAGAAATCTCTTCTAAAAATATATCCCGCACGTTTACATATGTGCAGACTTAGAATGATGGCCATTGTCATGTATTCCTAACACAAAACATAATTAAGTGTCACCAGTAGGACTTGAGTTATGAATCTCTAGAGGGAAACTCCGAACCTGTTGAAATATATGCTAAATCTACACTCACAGTTCTGCAATAATCTTCTAAATGCATTTCATGCAGAAAAAAAAGATCAAGCAAGAAATAATGAAACGTGATTTGCAGAATTCTAATCATCTGGAAGAACAGAGCGGTGTGTGCACATGCAGACAATATAGAATTCATATAGAATACTTCTTAAAGGCTAAGTTAAGAAAAAACAAGAAAACAAACAAACAAAAACAACAAGTATGTAACAATGGTATATCATAAGTAAGTGGGTTCGAAACAGGGATTCCCTCCACTGCATTATCTAGTTTTTAATAATCTTTTATGAGATCCCAGATTTTAGCTAATTTTGTGGCTTCTTGCAATAAAAACGTTTGTGTTTGATGAGAAGCAAATATGAGTTATTTCTGACTAATGGTTAATTTGGGAGGGGGGGTGTCTTTTCTTCTGAGTCTTGTTGTTAACCAGATTATGGATCTTGATATCTGCAGGGACCACAAGAGAATGCTCACATTTTGACCATGGCAAGGCCACAGGATAATGGTAGCCACATCATGCCAACCTCTGGTAGCTCACTGCTGGACTATCTTTCTGAGGACGCATACGCGCACACACACGCACACACAGACACAGACACACATACACACACACATACACATACACACACACATACACACACACATACACACACACATACGCACACGCACACATATACACACATCCTGAGTCCACTTTACAGCCTTAAAATGTAGAAGTTTATGAGCATTCTGAATAAAGACCTCTTCTTAACTTCCTCTAACTTTCCAAGGACTGTTCTGAGCATCTTCACCCATTAAGATCATCACAGTTTCCCAGTAGTTATTCACTCAAAAACCCTAAAAGCCCACGTGACAGACCAAATAATTTCTTACTGGGTATTCTGGCTGTGATAGTCTATGAAAAGAACAGGTGGGTGGATGTGCAGTGGGCAAAGAGAGGGAAGGAGGAACGCACATCTTAGCACACCTCAGTCTCCCCTGGAGTCTTCCTAATTACAGACACTCAGAGACTAGGGCTTTTTATACCAACATAAATTAAGTTGTTTGTTGTTGGATCGATTCTTAGCTGGACTCATTCCAATGCTCTGCTAGGAGAAGCAACTCTGTTATTTAATTTAGGTTGTGTTGGAAAGACTGCCAAACATCAAGAACTCAGAAACAATCTCAAACAGAAAGCAAGCTATGAAGCCAGGGTGGCAGATATCTCTTAGCTTTCAACTTTAATTTGCGAACATGGTTTTCAGAGACTCCGTTAGAGAAGGGATTCATTTGGTAAGCATGACCCAAGACAATTCAGAACCATTGTTTCTATACAGCTTAAGCCAATGAAAACAAGCAAGAGAATTTAGAAATGTTGACCAGCATGCTGGGGCACAGGAGCCTTGCTTATGTATCAATGAAATCAATTTTCTTATATTCTCATTAAGTGCGTGTGGCTTTCAATCATCATTCAACATTGGAATCATCCTGAGTGACATTAATTAATATGCATTCTTGGTCTTCATATCTCAAAAATTCTAATTCACATTCATTAAAGCCTAAATCTCTTCTAATTTTCCCTCCAAGTTGCTCTGATCATTTAAATCAAGTCTTGTAGTTTTGCTTGTCTGTTGTGTGTTAAATTCCTTGTCAGAAACAGGATGGTATTCAGTTTTTCCTCTTGACTTTGGGATAGTATACTCCAGATATATCTCACGTTGCCTTTTCAACAAAACTCAGACATAGTATGCTTACATCACGGTAATTTTGCTTTACTTCTTCTCTCAATTGATCACTCTTATCCTCATTAGTCCAGGATTCCTCTTGGACTTCTCTACTTGCCTTAATGTAGTAACTAATGTTTCTGTCTTATGGCTTCATGCATTGTCTTCCGGGAGATGCCTACAAGAATCTAACATTGTTACACACTATGTAGCCACCCATGCCTATGTGGCCTCCCATGCTTTCACCTAAGATCTTGTTGGAAGATAACCCTTATAGTTATTATGTCTATAAACAGTGACAGTGACAAGCCTGATGACACAAGCTGTGATCATAGCTATTTGGGGGGTTGAAGCAAGGTCATTGCAAGATCCTCCTAGACTATAGACTAGCTTTAAGACCAACCTAGTTTAACTTAGCAGGACCTTGTGTTAAGTAAAAAATGAAGAAAAGACTGGGAATATGGGTTAGTCATAAAGTACTTGCCTAGTGAGAGCAAGGCCAGAGGTTTAGTCTCTAGTACTGAAGAAGATAAATGATAGATAGATAGATAGATAGATAGATAGATAGATAGATAGACAGATAATAGATGATAGATAAATAAGATATATATGATAGATGATATATAATAAAAGATAGATGATAGATTGATAGTTACGTGATATATGATAGATAAATAGATGAATAGATAATAGATGATAGGTGAATAAGATATATATATATATATGATAGATGATATACAATAAAAGATAGATGATAGATATCTTGTGTGTGAGAGTGGCAGAGAAAGAGAAAGAGAGAAAGAGAGAGACAGAGAGAGACACAGAGAGAGAGAGAAAGAGAGAGGAGTGAGAACAAAGAAAAGTGAGAAAGAGAAGGGGAATAATTCATGTCAAAATGTCAGGGTCTGCCACCAGTGGGAGCAGGAGCCTGGACTACATGAACCATGTCTGCAGCAGCCTCTGAGTGTTTGGACAACAACATAGGGAATGAACCTATATCCTAGGGAAACAGTTGCTAAGTGGTCTTATATGGGCAGGGCACAGTGTGGATTTTTAAAAACAAAGCCCTAAACAGCTTAGACTCTATATCCTTGAACCTTCGGAATGTGCGGTCTTACTGCTTAAGATGCCCTCGAGGTACCTCTACTTCTATCCCAGTACATAGCACTTGGACTTCTTCTGGCTGTGATCTCTTGAGGAGCCATAGCTTCCTAGCTAAATGTTTAATGTATTCATGTACAAATTGTTAGTTTTTATTTTGCTTTTTGTTCCTCATTATCTCTGCAACTCTGGTTAAGGCAGTTAGTAATACCCATGCCACCGCCTGAGAGCTCTGCTGCCCTACGATTTCCTCAGCCACATAATCTATTTTTTCCTATTTCTTATTGGTTCTTTGTGAATTTCACATCATGCTCCCTCGTCCCACTCATCTTGCCACCCCCTCATGCTCAACAGAACTTGTTGGGGAAACTGTAGTGTGTCACGGTGTCTCCACAGTATACCCTTTTGCCCACACATCTTTGCCTGCAAATATTCATGCAGTGAGCCATTGGTCTGGTTTGAGGCCTCTGGCTTCTGTAGAACCAACATCTTCATCAAATGTGTTAGATCTTAGGGTGAGCCAACTCAAAGACCTGGATCAGGGCCTGAGAGGTATGTGAGCTGGTCAGCTCACCAGCTCTCCTGAACCACACCCACACCATGGGGTTCTCCAGCCCTGCCACAGCTAGGTCATCCAATTCTTCAGCCAGCAAGAGCAGCACCAATACTCCCACTCTCATGCCTTCAAGGCTAGCTCATCCAGGTCCACACCACCAGGGCCAGCTCTGCTATTCTACCCAGGGAAGGTGCAGGGCCTGCTCTCCTGAGTGCTGCACTAGGTGAGGAACAAGGCCAGCTCTTGGCAAGGGGTAAGGGGGGACATCTCTCCCTCTCCCACGTCACCACATGACAAACAAGCCAACCATATAATCTTACCCATTACCTTTAAACTCAGTCCCCCACAAAAGTCTCACAATTATTTGTCAGAATGTAACAGAATTCTTGTTTCCATCTGAAGCCCTCAGGACCATCGCTTGTGCTCATCCCCGTCAGCAGTCTGGTCTCCTAAATAGCCCAAATCACCCAGTTTCTCCATTTACCACAGGCTAGGGTTTTTTTTGGGGGGGGGTAGGGGGAACAGCATTTCTCTGTGTAGCCCTGGCTGTTCTGGAACTCACTCATGTAGACCAGGCTGGCCTTGAACTCAGAAATCTGCCTGTCTCTGCCTCCAGAGTGCTGGGATTAAAGGCATGTGCCACCACTGCCCACCCAGGCTAGGGTTTTTATAATTTACTCCTCAACGTTTTTTTCCAAGATCCTGCCACTCTGAGCCACACTATCAGGTTGAGTCATTACAATGATCCCACTTTCCTTGTTCCCATCAGCTTTCTGTTGCTGCAACAAAATATCTAAGATAAACAACAAGAGGAAAGTTTACTCTGGGCTCGACTTTCAGATCATGGTTGCTTAGTCAATTGTTTTGGGGCCTGTGGCAATACAGAACCATGTTGGGAAGCATGTGATTGAGGAAGGTTTTCATCTTGGTGGCTGGGAAGCAGAGGAAGAGATTGAATTCCCAATATCTTCTTCAAAGACATACCATCAATGACTTGGCTTTTTTCCACTGGACCACATCTCCTACATATTTAACTATCTCCAAAGAGCATCATAGTCTAGTGAACAAGCCATTAAAATGAAGCTTTCAAGGAACATTTAAAGTACAAATCATAACACAACATTTCCTAACTGTAACCACTAAAAATACAAAGAGTCAACAGCCAGTCCTGGATCAGTTTGCTCCTCCAGTGTCCATATTTTTTTTATCCTTAAATATTTTCTTCTTAAAGCTCTCTAGAAAATAATTGATTCTGGCAAAGAATGTGAAAGACACACTGAAACACCTGCTACCCAAAGCAGCACGAAAGCAATTAAAGACCATCAGGACTACGCTGAAAGTGCTCAGGAGCCAACACACATGGAAGACATAGGAAATTTGAGCTCCAAGAGCAGTGCACCCTCCGTGGATTGAAGTCTTTAAAGTGTATGCTAAAATCGTAGTTTTTAATCATACTAAAGACAAGCAAACTGGATACATCTGAAAGTCAACAGAGAAATAAGACATCATTTGAAATCTGATAAAGGGTAACTATTGAGCTCTGGTCTAATGGCAAACTGGATACTTTTTGGACTTCAAAAAGCCCTTATAAAATTTAACAAGGTAAGCAGCTCTAAGTAAATGTTTGTGTGATAATGTTAAATTATAAATTAACTTACATGTGATGACAATGCTGTTGTGGGTTCATTTAAAAAGAAAGCCCTTAACTGAGCATAGTGGCACACTATGTATACTCAAGAGTAAGAGGCAGGATTATTGTGAAAGTTATCTTGAGCTATATATTGACACTATCTATCTAACAAAAAATAATGATAATACAAAAGACTGGGGATGCAATTCAATGGTAAAACACTTGCCCAGCTGGTTCGAGATTCAAATCTCCAATATAATTAATTAACTAAATTATATAATTTCCAGGGCTTGCTTCAAGATTATCTCAATGAGGACATATAGGTGAGAGGAGCTTAGCTATGTAGTAATAATTTTAAAGTTTAATTTTTAGTAAATAAGGTTCATTACGTTATTTTCCTCTATGTTTACAACTTATTAAAAGTTGTAAACATTGACATTAGGGACTTCCAAATATGATGGTGGATTAGAAGCTGTCCCTGTAATATATAATAGGTAATATGTTATAACATAAAGTATATAATGTATAATATATGATATATCATAACAAAAGTTGAGAGCTAAAAATGTATTTCAATAATAGGGCACTGACCTAGCATGTGATGGATCCTGAATTCAATCCACATCCCTAATTAGACAATTCATTCAAAATGAAAAACAAAGTCCTTACTTTCTAGATTGAATATGCATATTGAAACATGACTCAGTGTGCGAGAAGAGACAGTGAAGTCAATCCCAAACACAGAAAGAGAAGAGCTTCCAAGACTCAGAAAGAGAGGGATAGGGCAGCTGAGAAGTCCAGAGAAACAAAACAGAGACGTGATGAAGGAGAAGGAGGAGGAGGGGGAGGACAAAGAGGAGGAAGAGGAAGAAGAAAAAGAAGAAGGAGGAGGAGGAGGAGGAGGAGAGGGAGAAGAGGGAGAAGAGGGAGAAGAGGGAGAAGAGGAAGAAGAGGAAGATGCTGATCTGAGCATGAATATAAAAGCCACACAGATCTCTGATGGGAGAGGCAGCAGACACCTCATCTAAAAGTAAATCAAGAAGTCTCTGGTGAAAAGAGACAAGCAGTGCCACACACGGGACAAGCCAACAGCTCCAGTGTACCTCAGATTCAGCTGCGGGTTTTAGAGAGATTGAATGGGTGGGTGGGTGGATTAACAGATGACTCCCACCTTGTTATGTTCTCTGACTCAGAGAACTGTGGCCCAGTGCCGTCCTGAGAAGGAACCCATCAGATAAAATAAAGTGACCATAAGGACCACAGAGCAGAAAACAGTCACGAGTCAGGAAGCCTGCATTCAACCTGCCACAGCCTCTGGAATGAGAATCAGCTCTGGAAGACAGCTGTGAAAAATGGCAGAGCCAGAGTCTGACTGGCTAAGATGTGCAGATAGCAGGAGGTTCCGCCCAGACTGCAGACACAAGAAAGATAGCCTCAGCCTTGTTACCTAGGAGCAGACTTCCTCATTGAAGGGTAACTCTGTGATAGTCCTGAGCCTGAGGTCAGAAAGTGAGCCAGCCTCTACTCTAGAGCCAACCGTCTGCCACAAGCTTTACCACTGGATAGTGTGAGAACTCTGGTGCTCTTATCAACTACTTGACATCCATCTGCTGGGTGCACCCCTCCAGCAGGTTGATGACTGTTTCATGTGTTTTGAAACGACAGAGGGCTGCCTGTATGTAGCATGTCAGTGCAATGGGAGGCCCACCTGAGCTAGAATACTAGACACTTCAGGGGGTATGGATTGAGAAGTCCTGGGAGGTTTGAAGAATCTTCCCTGCCCTTAGAAACCCTCTGCATGCAGAGTAAAGGAGCTGGTGAAGTGAGGGCAGCTTTGGCAGATGGAAGACATTTGCCCAGTACAGACTTGGCACCAGTACAAATCATAGAAAAGAAAATGCAAGTTCAACTGTCTCCCATCCCCATTCATACTGGTTTCCAGCTCTGAAGGCCCCAGAGTAAAGCTCGTCCTCCAGCACTTCATCTCCCTCCATCCTTGTAGTTCCGTTTTTCCATTTTACTATACTACTTTAGGCACGGTTCTCTAGAGTCATTAAAAAATTATGTAGTAGAAGAAAGGACTCACTAGATTGGTATAAGTGTCTGAAAATAGCTGAAGGAAGACTCCAGACTCAGATAGTATGTAAAGACAAAGAGCATTCATTTTGAAGAAATAACTAGCATGTAGGGATCAACCAGTTTTTGAAATGGCAACCCCAGACAAAGGCAAAAAGAACTTCTTATAGGGAACTGGGAGAACTCTTGAGAAGGGTTAGGTAATCTAAAATTTCATTGGTGAGTTCTAGGGAGTCACAGGTAGTCAATGGTTTGCATTTCTATGTCATGAACATTTAACCATAGGGTTGTCCAGCACAGATGGCCCATTCTGAGATAAGATATTTCCCCATTTTTTGTGATTATCCCCAGGCTATTCTTTGGGAGGGGGTTTTATGACCTTTTTCTGGATTTTATGGTCTGTCCCTGGAGCTGGTGTCTATGACGTAATTTCTGGAACTTATTGTCTGTTCCTGGAACTGATGCCTTACTGCATTTTTTTGAAATCAGACGTGGTCCTTAAATTGAGACAAATTGGGTTCTAAAATGGAGACAAATGGGGTTTGTGTTGTCCTTTCATTGGCTAGCATGAGAGGGACTAAGTTGTTTAACAATGGCTGCCTGTATGCTAGATAATCTGAAAACCTGGCAACTGTTCAGTCCCTGATTAGTGGTCCCAATCCCTTAGAAGATTTCTGGATAGTCTCCAATCTTCAATCACATTATAGGTGGAAGAAGTTGGAGTCTGATGTCAGTTGAGGAAGATGGCCATAGCATCAGCAACGATGAATACTAGACATATTCACCAGCAAGAAGCAAATGTGGATGTATGTGGTGATTTGAGTAAGAATGGTCTCCCCATAGGCTCATATATTTGAATTCTTGTTCATCAGAGAGTGGCACTATTTGAGAGAGATTAGGAATTGTGGTCTTGTTGGAGAAAGTGTGTCACTGGGGGTGGGCTTTGAGATTTCAAAAGCCCAAGGCAGTCCAAGCGACTCTCTCCTCCTTCTGCAGATCTGGGTACAGACTCTCAATTACTTCTCCTGCACCATGTCTCCCTGCATGCCCCATGCTTCTCACCATGATGATAATGAACTAAACCCTCTGAAACTGAAAGCAAGTCCCAATTAAATGCTTTTCTTTATAAAAGATGTGGCCATGGTGTTTCTTACAAACATAAAACATTGACTAAGACAATGGTTAACATGCTTTTTCCTGAGACCTCTTTGGATCTTGGTCACCTGTTGAAGGATACTTCCCACTTTGTTGGATGGTCTTCCCACTTAAGTTAATACTTTCTAGAAATACTCCCACAGATCCAGACAGAGCCTTGTTAGTTGATTCTAGATGCTGTCAAGTTGGCGATCGAGATTGACCCACCTGCCTGCTAAAATGTGCCTGTTAGTACAATCGTGGCATGACAGTTATGGAGATTACCAACCACTGTCTGAATGGATATGAAGCCTGCTATATGGAAAGGGTTTTATGCCTGGCTGTAACTCTAGAGGAGATGACAGGCCTTGGCAAAGAGCCTGCTATTGTTGTGTTAAATCAGCTTGCTGTCAGACTGTCTTATAAATATTTATGTCTATAGCCATAGATTTGTGTTGGTCCAAAATTTGATCAGAAAAGCCTCTTTATGCTGTAGGAAAGAGTTAACGTAAAGTCATACCTGGTCCAAGTGCCAAGTATAAGTGACTATGGGTGCTCAACTGTGGATGAATCATCCATCTATGCTAACCTCCCTCCAATCAGGGCTCGGGGAGCATTATGGAAGATGGGTGAGAAAGTTAAGAGCTGGCAGATGAAGAGGGCTGAGAAATGCAGACGTCTAGACACGAGGTGGCTCTGCGCACCACTCACGGCAGTCCGGCTACCTGTGCACACCCGCACAAAAACTCATTGAGTCCAATTTGTGCTGTGTGTACAGTCTCGGGGGTGGGGAGGTAGGACTATTCGCAGAATCAAGGTCAACCTACCAGGGATCAAATCCTTAAAGAAAACAAACTTCCTCTCCCAGAAGCTACCACTGTCAATAGTTCCTCCCCTTGGGTGAGACTCCATGGCCACTTCTCCTCCATGTTGGAATCTTGTTTTCTTCCTTTTTCCTGGTGTCTCAATTTCTTTGGTGACTTCCACTTCTACATTGTTGTCTTTATCATCCATAGGTGGTTTTCTCGTCCATTTTTCTTTGTTCTGTATGTTGCTAGCTTTCTTCCTCAGGCTCTGTCAGTTTATTTTGCTCATTTATGTTTTTGGTTTCTCTTTGAAGTCATTTATCATTTTTACCAGTAAACTTTTGAAACAATCCCCCCCCCCCCCAGTATGTCACTTCTCTTAGTGTCTGTAAATACAGAAGCTGAGGACCCAATCCTGGGTGAGTAGGCAAGTGGAAAGCCTTGGGGAAGAGTCGGGGGCAGAGTAAATATGACCTAGTGCATTGGACAAAATTCTCAAAGAACTAGTTTTTAAAATGAGGAGAAAAGTGATTAACACATTTAGCTAGCACTGAAATACAAATTCAGGTTGCTTTGAGAGTTTATCTCTACCCCAGGTAGAAAGGCTGTCGTGAAGAAAACAAATGACAATACATGCTGGCAAGGAAACTGAGAATGGAGAACTGTCTCCCCGTGCTGTTGGGACAGAAATTGATCCAGCTACTATGGAAATCAATACAGAGATTTCTCAGGTAAACTGAAATCAGATGAGGCAGCCCTAATCTCAGACCAAGCCAAGAGAAAGCAACTGTTATGAGACCCCAACCCACCCCAAAATATATATAAGACTAAGGTATACAGAAGGAATAAATGGAGGTATGAGAATTACTTCATCAGAGAACCTCTGAGAGCTTCTGTCATATAAGAACTGTAATATTGTTCTGGGAAAAACATTCTCTCTCAAAGCTTTCACTGCTGGGAACTACTTGAGCCTACCATGGTCACTTCACAACCTGGGCTCCCAGCTGCCTGAGCCCCCACTGGGTAGCCTAAGCTGGCCACTTCTGCCAGCTCAGGTAGCTCTCTAAACAACAGTGGCTGCTTCTATTTAACTCCCCTCCCTGCTTTGGAAAGAATAACTACTTGGCCACTCTAGCCGGGCAAAAAGCCCCACAGATCTCCAAAGATAGTGTCTGGAACACAGACCAACAGAGATCATGCCATTTTCAGGAAAATGGATTGGACAGAAGATCATTGTGTTAAAGGATATAAACCTGACTCAGAGAAATAGCATGCTGTCTTTCAAGTGGAATCCATATTTAAATATGTACTTATATGTGTGGGGAGGGGACATAAAAGTAGAAAGGGGACTATATGAATAGAGGAAGAAGGCTATGGGGGGAACAGGAGAGGGTCCTGGGATATGTATGACATGAAAGCAGAGAGGGGATGCTCAGGAAAAAGACAAGCAAGAGAGCAAAGTCGGGTTTCAGGAAGAAATAAGAACAAACCGTAATGCTATATATGCATAAAAAATATTGCAATTTAATCCATTACTTTACAGGTTAACTTAGAAATCCATTTTAAAAATCAAAATAAATAAATAAAGCATCAATATTTTCTAAGGAGTAAAGTCAAACCCAATTGTTAGGATCACAAGGTCCAGCCAAGTCCCTCATTCTACAACCTCTTCTCTGGAATTACAAACTCTCACTACCACATTTGGTTTGTGTGTGGGCAGAACCCAGGTCTTTGTGCTTCCTAGATAAGTACTCTGCCAACTGACCTCCGCCCCAGCCCTTCTCTGAGTATTAATAACTACTTTTAGTACCAATATAAAATACTATCATTCTGGGAAAATTTGTTTCATCACCTATGAATTTTAAAGGATTCCGATTTGGTTCACAAGTATTAGAAATTAAATAACCCAGGCAATTTTTGTTGAATAAAGTCAGGTGTATGCCCCATTAAACATTGAACCACCTGTCAGTGGTTCTCAGTCTTCCCGAGGCCTTACCCCTTTACTACCTCATGCTATAGTAACCGCCAACCATAAAATGATTACATGGCTACTTTATAACTGTATTTTTGCTACTGTTATGAATCATAATATAAATATATCTGCCTGATATGTGATATCTGATACGTGACTCTGGGGTCACAACCCACAAGTTGAGAACCTCTGACCTAGTTCCTCCACTCTATGCTCCTGGTAGTAGCATTGTGTTAAGCCTCAGCCAGAAGGCTTTCCTGTCCATGTGCCTCTAGGAATCCACTGAGATTTGAGCACATTTCTTCTTCCTGCTTCAGTTCTGAGTCCTCGGTCAAATGCTAAGCCTCTGAAAATTTTGCTCCTCACTTACTAAATTCAGCACCATCTAGTACTTGTTAGCTAGTGGGAGATAAGAGGAAACGTAGCCAGATGATGCAACAGGAATTATCTGGGAAATAGAATCTAAGTATAAAACAATGTAAGTTCTTTATCTGTCTCTAGATTTAAAGGAAATTAATATACACTATGAATATGTTGATATATTGTATATAATTAATATATAACATATAATAATATATAAAAATAGTTATTTATATGTCTAAATTTAAAGGAAATTTTGGTGTCAGTTTTATAACTTTGGAGTATTTGACAAAAATCCTTTAGTTTTGCAGGCTTGCAATGGGATGCTGAGTGGTTAACTTTATATTTGGGAGGAATGCTTTGAATATCTACCCACCTAAAGGTAGACTCACTAACATGAAATGACTTAGGATGGACAGAGCAGAGCAATGAGAACATTGCTCTGTGTTCTGAAGGCCTCCGGCAGCACCAACAAGAGGGAGCAGAACAGACAGTAGGCCACCACTGGGGACTTTATTTTTCTAGTTACTTCTAGGTATGAAAATATTAGAAGACAAAGGACTATGGGAAATATCTTGGCTTTCCCTTTCCAAGATGCTTTTGGCTACTAAGTTGGTGTTCATGTAGAAGACATCTGCTTGTAGGTTTCAGATGAGAGATGAAATAAGAATATAGCATAAACCGCCTGCCCCCAACTCCATACTTTGCCAGCCATTACCAGTACACGTGGGTGTTGAGTTGGTAGCAGTCCCGGATTTCCTAAAAGCAGAGATGGCTCTTGGTTAAAAACAGCAACTTGAGGATGCATTTAACTACCCTTTATTTCATGCAAGTGTTCTGTTGAAATGGCCTATAAGATGCTGTGAGCAGAGAACCTCTTACAGCATTGGTGGTTACCGAGAAAGAAGGGAGTCTGATAAATGCATGAAGATGGAACCATGAAGGAAAGGCTTCTAAGCAGTCTGGAAAGCACATAGAAAGGGACTCAGCCAAATCTGACTCTAACCCTCTGTGTAGTAGTGGGGCTCAAGTAAAAGTAATTACAGGAAGGCACATGAATCAACCCCCTAGGTTTTTTGTCCACTAGATCCACAATAAGCAGGCACCAGGGGTCCTCCTGAAACCTTCTGTGGAGTGTGAGTGCTGAGTTGGGAAACCAGTAAAGACACCACAGACAGGTCTTTTCCAATAAAGGTAACTCGCTGGAAGCAGAATGGGCCCCCTGTACCAGATAACCTTAGCCACCCCATCAGTGTTCAGAGAGAACTCATGAACAGAGCGTATACTCTTGTTTTCTTTCTTCCCCTTAGATTATTATATTTCTGAGCAAAAAAAAAAATTAATTTATAAGTACAGTAAGTTGAAGAATGTCCCCTTTATCTTAGTTGACCTATAATTTTAAATATGTGTAATCTCCATAAAATCTCAAACCATGAGTATTGAACAAGGCCTGGCCTCCCTCTTTAACTGGGCAAGTGTCAAGAAATCAGAAAAAGACACTAGTCAAGCAGGGCACTCATACCAGAGATAATGGGAGTAGCAATGCTACCCAGTCCCTATCTGAAATGCTGGACTCCTCTGAGTAGTTGAGGAGGGCTTCACACACTGGACATCAGGATAAGATCTCACAAGTAGAAGGAGATGTAGATACAGAAAAGATTGGAGAATGTAACACCCGTCAGATGTTGGAGGGGCATGCTCCCCTGAGAGGTGGAAGCGAAGTGGGAGGATCACAAATTTAGGGCAGCCTCACTACTTAATAAGTTCAAGGAATTACTAGGCTACATGAGACCCTGTTTCAAAGAAAGGAAAAGAGAGGAGAGGGAACAGAGAAGAGAGGAAGTGGAGAAGAGGACAGGGGAGAGCAGGTGTGGGGAGAAGAGATAATGTTGAATATGGGACGCCTTTTGCATCCGTGGAGATAGGACCCAAAGCCTGGAGCACGCTCAGCAAATAGTTTATCTCCACGGCACATGTATCCCTTTTGGCACAGGACTTTGAATATATAATTTTGCCAAATAAATTTAAACATAAGTAAAGCAACGTGTTTGAAATTATACCTTTCGTTAAGAGACAGAGCATTAATTTGAAACTTTGAAGCTTCTTTAAAATAAATAGGAAAGCTTCGCATTTATTTAAAGAATTCCCATAATGCTGAGAACAAACCTGACCCAAATAGCAAATATATACACTACATGCACACACACAAAAACACCACGCAGATCTAGATCACTCGGTACAGACAGAAAAAGCAGGAGAGAAACAGAAGAAGTCCAAATGCTAAAATAAAACAACACAGCACGATGGTGGGTATCTCAATAATGTAGGGGTCACTCTGAAATCTCTGAAAAATATAATAGAGGACCAATGTATTTAAAGACAAAAATTTATAGTTATTTTAGTAGACTTGATATCAAGGACAGATGATTATGTAAGTCAACATTTGTTGATGAAAAAACTAGGGAAACACTAAGCCTGGTGCTTTTCCAAAATGTGATCATGCAAGATTTAACTCTTAACACCCCCAAAACAAAGGGGCAACCAGGACTGACATTAAGGAATACCTAGACTGTGGAAATGTGGGGGGTTCTTATTCAATTAACAAAAATAAACAAAATTACATTTTACAACCATTAAATTAAATTATGAAGTTTTAGACTTTGCTTTCCTTCTTTTAACTTCACACTCTTTTCTTTGAAGCATCAGTTCATGACCAGAAAGTGCTTCCCAGAAAGATCTGGTGTGCTATGATTTGCACCTGTAATCCCAGCGTTTAGGAAGCTGGTGCACAACTGGTGGAGTTTGAAGCCACACTGGGCTACATAATGAACCTCTGGTCTCAACTGGAGAGCTAGCTTCACAGTTATGAAACTGAGTGATGGCTGGGCATGGTGGTACATGCCTTTAATCCCAGCACTCAGAAGACAGAGGCAGGCAGATCTCTGAGTTCGAGGCCAAACTGGTCTACAAATTGAGTTCTATGACAGCCATGGCTGCTACAGAGAAAACCTGTCTCAGAGGAACAAAACAAAAACAAAAAACAATTGCTGATCATGCAGAGGACCCAGATTCAATTATCAGCACCCACATGGTGGCTCACAACCATCTGTTTGCACTTTAGTGGCCTCTGTGGGCACCAGGCATCAGTAGGGAACATTGAAAGTCTGCTCAAGACACCCAAGACCATGTTCTCAACACAAAGGAGATTTATTTTCCCCAGAGGGACAGAGTACAGGATAATGGACAAAGACAGGAGATAGAGGAAGAGGGAGAAGGCAAAGGGAGAGGGAAGAAAGTGGGAAGGGGAGAAAGGGTGCGGGGTATTTGTTTCAGAGGAAAAGAACTGTTTCTGGATAGAGAGGAAACAGACATGGCCCAAAATCAAATGATGGGTTATAAAGGTAAAATGGGAAACTCCATATTAGGATGAGGGGTTTAATTTTAGTTGGTCATGTTAATTATGTGAGTCAAAGGGGACTTTCCATTGCTGGATTTCAATACTTTGATAGCTGGACCTTGGTAGTCAGCCTTAGGGGGAGGAAGCAGCCAAATAACGGGATGGGCCTTGGTGTCTAGCTTTAGGGATGCAGTCTAATGGTTTTTAGTAAGGCGGAGAGACTCTGAGAGAAGGGCAGGGTCTGCCAGAGCCATGTGCCATGCCAAACATATATGCAAATAAAACATGTACGTAGAATAAAAACACATCTTTTTTTTTTTTTTTAAAGAAAGAACTGAAGGAGGAAGAAAAGGGAAACAAGAGCAGGCAGGAAAGAGCGGGGTGGAAAGGAAGTGGGGAGGGAGAAGGAAAACACCTGCTGGTTAATTCTGCTGTGTTCCTATGACTCCTGCTTGACCTATCAAGAATTAATTCCTAAGAATTAATTACTAAACAGTTATGTTGTTATTATTAAATATTAAAATTATTAAATAATGTTTTTACACAACAATTAAATAATTAATAATTAAAGCATCTCTCTCATACATCAGAGAAGTTATTGATGATCATCACCATGTTTAAGCTGATCTTAAATCCTGTTAAGAATAACAAATATGACATAGACAACCTAGAAGTTCCTATTTTGTTTTTGTTTGGTTTGGTTTTGTCTGGGGTGATGGGAATATGCAAAAAAAGAAAAGCGTGGTCAGATGTCACTTCCAGAGTTCCAGGCAAGGATTGTTTGTATAAGAAGAGCCATAATCACATGAATAATTACATGAATCAGAGACATGAAGAAGAAAGTGTTCCTATTACCCCAGTAGTTCCATAACAACATATGGTTGTGAGACATGGCTCAATGGGCAGACAAGCCTAACAACCTGAGTCCAGATTCCCCAGAACCCACATCAAAGCCCAATGCATCTGTAACCCCAGCACTCCTGTGGGGACATGGGAGGCAACGACAAGAGAATTTCTGGAGGCCAGCAGGTCGGCTAGTCTGATGCACACAGCAGTGAGTGATAAGAGAGAGTATCTCAAACAAGGTGGAGAGCAAGAACTGACACCAGAGGTGTCTGACCTTCACACATGTGCCATAGCATGCATGTACCTGAGTGTGTGAACACACACACACAAACACACACACATAGGTATATGCATCAGATGCATGCACATGTACTCACACATGCACATGCACACACATGCATGCACAGATACTTACACATACACACACATATGCATACACACAGACACATAGACATATGCATGCATAAGCACACTTATGTCTGCACACTCACACACAGATACATATGCATATGCACATGCACACTCATATGCACGCTCATACATACACACAGACATACATGCATGTACAAATGCATATACATGCACACACACATGCATACATACAGGTACACACATGCATACACAGACACATATGTCACACAAATGACATGGATAGACCCATATGTATATACACATGCACTTGGCACACCCATGGACACACATGCACCCATACAAGTGCCCACACACACATGCACACACAGAGATACATATGTGCACACAAACATTCATGCACAGACCCATAGGTATACACATATGCACTTGTACATACACTCATGGATACACATGCATCTATGCAAATACACACACACACACACACACACACACACACACACACACACAAGGAATATGCTGGTCACAAGGGCAGGCAGTGACCAAGTGATCTCACCCATGGCTTAATATGCTATGTTGACAACTCCAAGTGCAAGAAGCAAATCCGAAGCCTTGATAGCTCAAAAACATAGCTTTTCATAATTTTACCTTGTAATTTATGTTTCATGCACATGAAGGCACAATGTGTTTTCCTCTTACAGCTGAGCTATTCTTAGGTGAGATTGTTGAAAGCCAGGGCTAGGTGATTGAAAGGGGGCAGGCTTAGCAGGGAAGTTCAGCTAATTTTAACAGGAGCTGCCTTGACCCAATAGATCTGCAAACATCACCCTTGAAGAAGTGCCCTCCCTTAGCTGGCCCCTCCTCCTTGCTCTCCCTTGTCAGCTACGCCTCCTCTCCCACATGAAGCCTTCTTTTTCTCCTTTATGTTTTATTTTTTATTCAGTTTTGAGCCTTCATTAAAAATATGTGTATATAAGATTTTTGCAAGTTATGAAGTCTAAGAACACTCAAGGTCCATAATCAAGACAATCTATACTTTAATGCTGTATTTTAAAAATCAAAGCTAGATAGGACAAAGAAAATATGACACTCTTCAATAAAAACAGGTTCCTTCCAAGTTGATAAAAATCAGACATGACAAAGGGAGATCTCCTGAAGACCTTGTCGACACAGAAGAAAAGGGAGACTAATACAACCAACCAAATAGGTGATGTATATATGGTGTTATGTCTCTTACATGGAGACAGCTCTGGAACTGGATGGGACTAAAATGTCTGAACAAAGCCAAGAACACTTAATTGGGCACTAATTTCTCATGACTTGTTAATACATGCCATCCTTTATGAGGGCATGTATACAAAGTTATATTACAGTTTGATTAAGTGAACAAACTAACCTGAAGAAGGGCAGATGCCTTTCTTTATTGATCTTCATTGACCAAGCTGTGTGCCCTGCATGCTCCATGTGAATGTCTTTATAGAACTACCTGCTGCTTTTAAGTTTTATATGTTGCAGGATGAAAGAAGAAAAAGACAGCCCTAGCAAGATTCATACTTGGGGATGCTGAGACTCCAGGACCTTCTATTCCAGCTTTGTGCTTGATTCTACTGCAACTACATTGAAGCTGCTTCTTTTAAGGACTTGCTTCTAGAACTTTTCCAGAACAGCTAGATTGCCTGTCCAACCTTTCTGACTGTCACAGTCATGGTGTCAGCTAAGCAATGAACTCTCTCAGCACATAGTGACTTCAAGACAAATGATGCCAGCTAGCTCTCCTTTGACTATATCTAAGAGAAAAGAGTCAAAGCTAGGTAGGACAAAGAAAATATGACACTCTTCAATAAAAACAGGATCTAGCCCTACCTACACTTTTACATCACAGATGCATTTGTCTTAGTCTAGCCTCAAGCCCTGACGTATCTACAATTTCAGGAACTGACCTAAGGGCTATCATCTGCCTATTTCATATTTTTAATTACAACATCAAAGGACAGTTTATCTTGAAAACTGTTGGCACTGCCTGAATTTTGCAATTAAGGTGAAGACTTTGCTTGCCTTACCCAAACCTACCCTGCCCACTGTCCAGTTCATGATATAAAAAAAGTATAAATAAATTATAAATTTTTAAAACTTGAATATCTTATCCTATGGCATGTTATTTTTTTTAATATTTGACTCAAAGGCTCCCCTGTGCATATGTGAGCAGCTGCAGTTCATCCATCTCTATGGTACATGCTGTTCCTTCATTAGGCTATATCATGGTTTATATGTCCATATTTTTATCCCAAGAAGTGGGTTGTCAGCACTTATTTGTGGGTTTGAACCTTGCTTCTGTAGGCTCCTGAGCAAAAAGAATTGCTAGCTCCCCAGGAGTGTACCTCTTGATACCTATGAAATAACACTGTCTTCTAGTCCCAAATGCTTGGACAACTTGCACTGCATAATCAACCACAACCAAGACTTTCTTGCTCCTCAAGCCCAAGGAAACTTCTTTAAAGGTTTGGCTATCTCAGATGCCTCATTTGTGTTTTTTAAATTAATTGTGTGTTTCCATGATTAAAATATGAATACTTAACTACCTCACACTTTCTTTTCCACATTAAAGACAAAATAAAGGTCAGAAGCTCTGTAAACTTGCATAAGGCTGAACTGTAGACGTCGAGTTCAGGTTCTGCCTCCTAGCCCCATGTTCCCAGAAATAAGACTTAAAATCAAATTATATTTGCAGATACCTTGCCCATATAGCTAAGCTCTACTCTGACTAGATCATAACTAAAGGTACCCATTTATTTTCACCTGCATTTTGTCCCATGGCTGGTTACCTGTACTCAGGTACCACACATCTGTCTCCTCACCTCCTTTTGGGCTTCTCTCCCCACCTCCTTCTCTCCCAGAATTCTTTCTTCTCCTGATGTCCCACCTCTGTTTCCTGCCTAAGCCATAGGCCATAGGCTTCTTTAAAATTGACAGGTGAGGCATCTATACAATACACAAGATGATCTCTCTACACTGAACTGATATGGGTTGGGGGGACAACAGTCATGTCCTCCCACACTCCTAAATCTCTTCAACCATTTCAGCTTAGCTTCTTGGGCTTGAGAGTGGCTCAGTGGTTAAGAGTGGTGACTTTTCTTCCAAAAGATAGGGTTTCAACTCTCAGCACCCACATGGCAACTTAACTTAGCCTCTTGTAGGTGGGATAATGGCTCTGCAGCAATAACTTCAAGCATGCCTTGTTACTGCTTATCATGCCATCCTTCCTGGGGTGTGTGACACAAGCTACCTCAGCCAGCCAGTCAGCACATGTGTGATGCCATGGGAACAGTCAGTGTGCTGTAACCGTGCAGACTCTGGTATCATTTTGGGGCAGTTATTCTGTAGAATTCGTGCATGTGCTTTCTTTATGGCCATCCAACTCTTGCCTTGAATAAACTCTTTAATTGCCTGTTTTCAAGTTCAGACTTTGGGTTAATGATGCTTATGTGTTTTGCCCAATTTTATGTTAGAATATACCTCAGTGTGGTGTGTGTGTGTGTGTGTGTGTGTGTGTGTGTGTGTGTAAAGAGAGAGAAATAGATAAATAGAGATATAGATATATAATAATGCTTAGAAACAAAATATATTTTGCCAACCATTTTCTTTAATTTTTTAGAAATTCTTTCTATATTCTTATATCCATCATTTGAATTCTAAATATTTTCTTCATATATAGCTCACATTTTCACTGTATTTTTGACATTTTTCTACTTATAAATGTCCCAAGTTTAATGTAGTCAAATGTACTATGTCTAGCCCTTACAATTAGTACTATGTTTTTTTGCTTATGAAATTATATCTTTGGTTATCATGTAGATTTTATTTTATGTTTCTTCAAATAATATCAAATCTTGGCCTGCATGCATCTGGATTGATGTTTGGACATCATATAAGGCAAAAATCAAATTTCAATTTCTAAATGTGGATAATCTATTGCTGTGCAATGTTGACTAGACAGTCACTCACAGAGACCATGGAACATGACATCTTATACATTTGAAGAGTCCATATAAACATCTGTTTAACTTTATGCTGCTGATGCATGGTCTTACTGAGAATAGTTTCCAAATGCCTTGATAAATCTTGTTGCTCCTATTCCTTCCTGCAGTTGTTTGGTGGTTGTTGTTAGTTCATATAAATAACTCTGAAGCTTATTTATGCTACTGATAAGTAAAAGTCATTTCTATATCCATCCTCATAATTAACAAGACTTCTGCTGTTAAATTTTGTTGTTGTTTTATTGAAAATTGATATATTTTATATCCTATATTATTATTATGGTTTCCCCACTTTCTATTCCTCTGATACTCCCCATCTCCCCTCCCCTCCCATCCAGATCTCTTCCCTTTCTGTCTCTCATTAGAAAAAAATGGGCTTCTAAAGCATAATAATATAATATGATGTGATATGATATTGTATAACAAAAACAACACATTAGAATAGAACAAAACAAACAAACAAAAGAAAAAGAGCCCACAAAATACATAAAGACACAGAGACCCGCTCAGGAATCCCATTAAAAGTACTAAACTGGAAGCTATAACTTAATCATAAAGGACTTGTAGTAAAAAGATATTATATGTATCACATATTATATATTCTTTCTACATATATATTCTCTCTTTATATATAATATATACTCTACATATCTATGTATGTGTGTATGCTTTGGGAAGTTGATTTAAAAAAATAAGTCCTGAGATGACATTATGAGACAAAAATACCACCAGGCAAAGATACCACTAAGTTTGTCTTCTGTTGGCCATCTACTCCTGGGCATGTAGCCTATCCTTAAAAAACGTTTGTTTCTGGGGATGGAAAGATGGCTCAGCAGTTAAGAGCACTGGATGCTTTTCCAGAGGATCTGGGTTCAACTCCCAATAGCCATATGGCAGCTCACAACTTTCTGTAACTCTAGTTCCAGGGGATATGACATTTTTACACAGACATTCATGCAGGCAAAACATCAATGCATATAAATATAAATGAATCTTTAAAAAGTTTGTTTTCCCAGTGAGACTTGTTAGGAGAAAACTAAATTTTCATTTTGCAAGTGGTGCTTCTCAATTCATGATTATTTCTGTGTTGGGGATGGAGGAAGGTGTCCACTTTTCCTTTCAGCTCGAGAACTCTTGTGGTGCAGCCCAGTGCAAGCCCTATGCATGCTGCCTCCGTCTCTGTGAGTTCACATCTCCTGTAGTTGTTTTTAAGGAGAATTTTGTTGCTCCTTTTTAATTAAGTTAATAGATAAAATCAGCTTGGCAAAGATTCAAGTCTTTATAGCCATGAACATGGTACATTGCTTCACTTATGACATTATAAGTAGTAAAGTGAGCAGTGGTTCTGGAAGGTGTGTCTGTGTTCTTATCCACAGAGCTTAGGAGCATAACTTTGAAGAAGTTCTTTCCAACATAATGAGTGATCTTGAGATTAAATAACCTTTAAAGATTCCGGTGGTCTTAAGTCTAATACAAGTGTCACAGAGACAGAAGAGAACATAGAGACAAGAAAGAGAAGTTGTGAGAAGGGGAAGAAGTGCTAACATTCTGTAATCACAAGCCACAGGAAAGAGAGACTCACCAGAGGCTCTCAGAGACAGGGAAGGACTCTCTAGGTTCACAACACTTCTCAATGTAAGGGTCACAACCCTTTTAGGGGTCAAACAATCCTTTCACAGGGGTGGCCTAAGACCATCTGCATATCAGATATTTACACAATGATTCATAACAGCAGTAGAATTACAGTTATAAAGTAGCACCAAAAAACTTAACGTTTGAGGGTCAGTACAACACAAGGAGTTGTATTAAAAGGTTACAGCATTAGGAAGGTTGAGAACCACTGTTCTAGAACCTTAGAGCAGAGTGTGGCCCACACTTGTGACACACAGAACTGGAAGAGAATAATTTCTGTTCATTTATGCCACCAAGTCTTTGATAACTCATTATGATAACTGAATCGAGTCTCTGAGTTGCTGTGACAGAAGCAGCTTAAGGTTCCTGGTTTCAGAGGCTATCAGTCCACTGTATCCAACAGAGCATGGGAGAGAAGTTCACTCACATCACCAGAAGCACATACTGAAATCTTCACACATGATAGACCAAGAAATGAAGGTGAAACCAGAACCAGAAGCCAGTGGTAATCTTCAGAGGCCCACCCCTACCACACTTCTTCCAAGAGCTAGGCCTTACTCCTAAATCTCCATAGCCTCACAAAACGACAGTAGAAAACTCCCCATTCAGAACCTGTGACTTCCCCATACATAGACTTCTGATCAGGATTACAATTCCAGGCATGTGCTCACTCCCATTAATTAGGTCTGAAATCCAACTGAACAAACAAACAAAAAAAGCACTTGGTTACACCCAAAATAGTCACACCATGATTGCACCAGTAGGCATGTCTTGTTCTTGAGGTCACTGTTATAATACACAGGGTTCACAGATGGGTAAAACCATTGACTATGTTTGTCCAACAGTCTGCATAGCACCTTCTGGAAATCTCAATGAAGATGAAACTCTTTAGTCTGCATGGTTGGTTGAGTACACAGATATATAACTCAGCGATACAAAAGACTAGCCTTTCTTCCAGCTAAAAGCTTCTTTCCCCAGCTCTCTAAATCCCTTTTTCATAGCTCAACTTAAGGGCACTTCTTCAGTCTTTCCTGACTCTTCCGTATGTTAGAGACCTTCTTATTGCTTGTTTTCATTCTCAATACATCTCCCTAACAACACTCATGGCATTTTCCCTATAATTTTGATTGGTATTCATTGACGTTCACCCTTTTGATGTACAGTTCTATGAGTCTTGACAAATATGTAGCCTGTTAATGACTACTGCAAGAAGAAGGCAAAATAGCTTGATAAGCCCTCATCCCCATTGGAGTTTCTTCATGCTGTATTTTTTCATTCAGTCTCTCATCTCACTTTCAATTCCTGGCAACCATGTTTGACTTTTCCAGAATGTCAATCAAAAAGTAGGCAGTATTTGTGACATAGGTTTCTGTCCTGCATTATAATGACACCAACATTCATTACTCTACTCTTTACTTTTTATGGTTGAATAATATTCTATCATGTGGATAGACCTGTGGCTTGCTAATTCACTGCTCCACTACTGTAAATATTCAGGTACAAATTTTTTATTTCTCTTGAATAAATGCCTAAGAATTAGATGGTTGGGTTACATGATAAGTACATGTTTTATTTATTGAATAATTCCTCAAAAATATTTTCCAAAGAGGGTAAATTAACTCTGCCTTCTCACCAACAATGCATGAGACTCTTAGGAGCATTGGTTTTGCTGCTGTTGGTTACTGTCAGGTTTACATCACATCTTTGTCTCAGCATTCGGGTAGGTGTCCTGCTGTGTAATTCTGACTTCATGTAACATTTTTCTCCACAACGGCCCATGTGCACTTTCTTTTCATATATTGGTTTACCATGTATATTTCTTCTTTATTTTTTTAAGTTTATTTTATTTTTAAGAATTTTACACATGAATATTGTATTTACATCATTCTTCTCCCTCTTTCTCCTCCCTCTAATTCCTCCTATGACTCCCACTCCCTCTCAAATTCATATCATGTTCTTCCTTAGTTACTATTATTACACGTACACACATGCATACATGTATACAATATACAGCTGCATGTATAAATACAACCTGCTGAGTTCACTTAGTGTTGCTAACATTTCTATGTTTTGGGCTGACTACTTGGTATTAGATAAGCAGCCAAGGGCCTCATCCCTGGGGCAGACAGCTGCTCCCTCTCTCAGCACTCACTGATCGCCTGTAGCTCTTCAATTAGGGGTGGGGCCTTTTGAGATTTCCCCCATCCTCGTTGACATGTCAACTGGTGTTGTCATTGTGCAGATCTTGCTTAGGTGACCATATTGTTGAAATTTCATGGGTGCATCTGCTCTGCCATATATAGTCAACATTCTCTCACAAAAGACATGCTGGCCTTCTGGCTCTTACTGTCTTTCTGCCCTCTCTGTGCCTTAGGTATAGGGGTTGTGTTGGAGATGTCCCGACTGAGGGTGACCACACCATGGCCAGTTGTTCTCTATATATTGACCAGTTGTAGATTTCTTCAATAGTCTCTGTCTGCTGGAAATAGAAGCTTCTTTGATGGGGTAAGCATGAGAGCTCCGCTTCCCTGACTGAGAGTCTCACAGGGTTTACGACCCAGGTTGACCCCAGAAGTTGGATGTAGCCTATCTATCTTCTTTAAGAAAATGTCTGGGGATAGGGCTTGATGGTAGATTCCTCTGATTCCAGCAATTGGAAGAGACAAGCACAACTCTCTGAGTCTAAGACCAGTCTGGTCTATATAGTAAGCTCAAGGCCAGCTGGGGCTACGTTGTGAAATCCTGTCTCCATCAGCACCACCATCACTCCCCCCGAAAAAAAAAAAAACCAAAAACAGAAAAGTAAGGAAAATATCTGTCCAAGTTTTTTGCTCATTTAATTAAAAAATAATAACTGAACTATTTAATTTTATACCACTGTTTTAATAGTTTTTGTTTTAATACAAGATTTTCATCAAACATAATTTTACAAATATTTTCTCCTAGGTTGTAGCTCCTCACTTCAATCTTGTAAATTATCTTTTGTAGAAAAGTGTTGGTTTTTTTTTTGGTTTGGGGGGTTATTTTTAAAAAATGAGATACAATTTATCAGTTTTTTTGTAATTTTTTGTAATCAGTATTTCTTGTCTGGGTTATGATTTTTTCTTTGTTTTTTTTAAAGAATTCTATGTTTTACATGTGTTTTTATGAAATATTTTAATTTTTGTAAAGTGTGGGGTATAGGCTCAGATGTTTTGTGTTGGTATTTTTGTTTTGTTTTGTTTTGTTTTGTTTTTGTTTTTCGAGACAGGGTTTCTCTGTGTACCCCTGGCTGTCCTGGAACTCACTCTGTAGACCAGGCTGGCCTCAAACTCAGAAATCTGCCTGCCTCTGCCTCCCAAGTGCTGGGATTAAAGGCGTGCGCCACCACCGCCCAGCTTTGTTTTTCTTTTATATAGCTCAGGAATTTTTTTGGCTCTATTTATTGTACAAAATATCTTTTTTTTTTTTTTTTTTTTTTGGTTTTGGTTTGGGTTTTTATTTTTCAAGACAGGGTTTCTCTGTGTATACACCACCACTGCCCAGCCAAAATATCTTTTTTGATTTTTGATATACAAAATAGACAGGTTTTTGCTTCTGTTTTGTTTTGTTTTTTCTAGGCAATGTCTCCTTATGTTGCCCTGGTTAGCCTGGAACTACCTATGTAGACCACTCTGAACTCAAATTCACAGAAATTTACCTGCATCTGCTTCCCAAGTGCTGAGATTAAATACATGTGCTATGTGCCTGGCTATAAAAAACTCAAATGCAAAGTATTAAGTATTATATGATCTGTCGTTGTGAACATTCAGCATATACTATGAAAGAATTCAGCATATATTATGAAAGAGCTTCCATCATTGCTGATACTGTTGCTACATGCTCAAGAGGCTGCATCCTCTGATGTTATTGTTAGTTTAGTTGCTATAGCAACTGCAGCTCAGATACCTTCCTTGATCTACTTAGAACTAATATTTTGCCACTAAAAACAAGGGGGAGATGCAGACACTCCCACCAGAAAGTGTTATATATTTTGCTTCAACTATTATATGGACGGACTTCAAAGAGTTTGTGGAACAAAAGAAAACTGTTGTGCTCACCCAAATATTTATCATTTTTAGTGCTTCTTTATCTTAAAATTTAGAGACTCTCCCAAATGTTGACTGGCATGACTTTTAGAGCAGATAAGCTAACTGTCCTTCATTGGAGAACTCCTGCTTCAAGCCACACTCAGCAAGAATTCTTAACTCTGGATGTAGAAAACAATTATTTTGTCTTGGCTTTATTTTGTTCCACTGTGCATTTCTTACCTTTGGCAGTTTGTTGTTACTTAAGTAATTGTTTTGAGGCCGTTGCGTTTTCTTTTTGTATTTTAATCTGACTTCTTTTTTTTTTTAAATCAGGGAGCGTTCCATTTTATTAACATTTACAATAAGATATATTTCTGTTTCTGTGTATGTGTGTGTGTGTGTGTGTGTGTGTGTGTGTGCGCGCGCGCGCACGGTGCGTGCGTGCTTGTGTGTACCATATATATGTAATACTTGTGGTGCCCAAAGATGGCACCAGAGCAGTATTCATTCTTAATCTCTCCATCCCTCTATCCCTTTTATTAGAATTTTAAGATCTGAATTCTTATTTGATGCTCCTCACGACCCTTTCAATTACATTTTTTTTAATTTTGATATGCCTTGACTAACTCAATGGCTATGTATTTCTAATCCTCCCCACAACTAACATACATTCTCCCCTCCAACGTTCCCATATCAATTTGCTAAATCAACATTTCATCTCTGCTACCCCAGACCTAATTAGAGAAGTGGCCCCTTGGGCCACTTTCCTGGATCCTTACATGCCAGTGGGCCTTTAAGTTTCATCTTTCTGCTTCCCCATCATGGCACTTCTCTCTCAGTCTCTGGCCTGCATAATCTAAAAGTTCCATCCCATCTCCCTGCCTAGCAATGGCTGTATGGCCATTCTTTATTATCAATTAAAGCCATCTGGGGGCAGGGACCCTCAGGTCTGTAAGCATGGCTTTTAGGAGCTGAAATAAGACAATTAGAACCAATTCCCAACACGTCACCTTTTCTGTCCAAATTTTTTTTAAAAAAGGTTTTTCTCTCTGATACAAATTGAGCACAACCATAACAATTATGAAAATTACAAGGTATGATATATAATTAACATCCAGTTCATCATATTTGTCAATTAAATAAAGTGCTCTACTATTTATCCCAACTTAAAGAGCTTATAATTCTATATTTTAATTATGTTCTGACTTTAACTCGTATTACTATCTGAAAATCATCCTTTCTATGTCATCTTCCTCAATGATAAACAACTTTAGTTTGATTATGAGACTATAACTAGTCTTCAACTCCATCAGAAATCTGAGAACAAATTAAATATTACCTGAATATATAGGAAACACAAAAACATAGCTTCCAAAATGTAATCAAACTTAATCAAATTTGTAGAGACAGCTGACTACCTGGACAGTCCCTCATTCCTCAAAATGTCTTCAGCATTCTGGCCCAGAACCATCTGACATACCTTAAAATTAAACAGGAACTATGAGAGACTTGTTTACTCTGTCTTGGCAGAACTAAACTGTTGACTATCCTGCATTGTATGCCTTTCTTGGACAGTATTGTTTGTCTGTAGATGAAAAGGGTAATTTTTGTCCAATGGCTATCTGGTCTTAACTGGAGCAACTCCATATGGAGATTTTGATGCTCAATTTCTGTTGGATTGTAGTGTGCATGGGTCCTGTGTCTACCCCTAACCCCACAAAGGGCTAGGGCCACAGCACAGAGAGGCAGAGAGGCACAGGAATTCAATTGTGTTCATTCCACAATGGTACTGGGAGAACAGCTGACTATGTGAAGCCATGGGACTCCTCTCCAGGGTGAGGGAACACAGTCTGAAGTCCCAAAGAGGGCCAGAGCTCTTAGTCTGGGGGTCCCTGGGCCAAAAGGTGGCCAGGAATTGGTTGGTTCTCAGGCCCTTGGGCTCTCAGGCACCACTGGGCAAGCAGCCAAAGAGGAGAGGGGGAGAAATGAGTTCTGGCTGTGTCCTGCGGAGATGAGAGTCTCGGTCAAGGCAACTCTCTTGGCTGAGTCACAGCTGGCTGGCTCGACTTGCCTGCTTGGGTGGCTGGGCCTCCACGTCTGGGAACATAGAGAGGTTGTCAATGGGACAGTAGTTGAAAACCTTCTCCACGGTTCCACAAGGTGGGTCCCAAAGAAGAGAAATAGGCTATGATCTTAAGATATTTATTGTCATGGCAGAAAATGGATGAAAACTATACCCTGAATTCTCAGGGTGAGCCTGAAGTTAAATACTTTTTACAAGGAGGAGGGTCTGGGAAGGAATGTTTAATTGGCTATGCCCTCTGGCCTTTAGGTATCTCATTAATATGGAGATCTGTCTTGAGGCTCCCTGGCCTGTAGTCACAATCCTCTACCTGTGGAGGGGCTGGTGGGCATTGTCCTATGTGACTGAAGGACCTCACTCTATGAAGGTCTTCAGCCTCATGTCAGGAGCCTGTGTCAGGAGCCTGGAGTATGGGATCGTGGCAAAATGCATGCCGCCCCTTGCAGGGAAACCTACGGGGTCTCCAGCCATCTCCAGCCAGTGCTTAACCAGAAACCATGCTGTCCTTTCACGGTCCTACAAATTTCTTCTTCAAACCAAGCAGGGAGTACTGTCAGAAACAGACATGTCTCTAGTCAAATGACCTTTAATAATTAATTAATATCAAATATCATATTCTGTGGCTTTCTGATGTTTTTGAAGACTATCTATATAAACTATACCTGAATTGTTAAACCTTGACTACTCTTAGCTAATTCTATTTGAATATTGTAGAGAGCACTTTAATATAATTAGATTAGAATCTAATATAACCATAAATTTATTAGCTGGCCCTTAACTTGCATTACTTAATAATTCTAAACAGTTTGTAATAGCAGTTATTAGAAGGACTGAGTATAAGCCAGTATTTCTTAAATGAGTTGTATAGACACAATGCCTGTCTATGAATAACAATATTAATTTTAAATTTTGTATCAATATAAGAAACATCTCAATGAAAACCTTAAATTTGCATCAATCCATAAATTCTGTACCAATGTAAAATTATAATTTCAATTTGTGTCAATTATAAATATTTCTACCAATGTAAGATTGTGGCTATAGAATGCTTTGCTTAAGAATAAATGGTAGTAATCCATTTAGTAATCCATTCCAGCTATTTCCTTCTCATTCAAAATTATGACCATTTCCAAATTATCCTTTATAATGTCACCCTATCTATAACTTATAAAATAACTATAACCAGACACCCAAATCCAAGGGATTGGGATGACGACTCTCCACAACTTCTTCTTGCTGAATGAGAAATCTTTTAAAGGTATGGGGAAGGGTAGGAAAATTAGAAAAATTGGTTAGACCTACGACAGCTAACTTTAGCATCTGTTATCCAGTCTTTGTGTGTTTAAAAGGCTCAGGATTTGACTGACATTTTAATTGGATCCATCTGAAAGGTTAGATGAAGCGAGGTCATCTGGAATCATCAGCTAGTCCTGAAGCTGTTTTGGAAGCAATTCTCTGGAAACAGCTTCAGGAGACAGGGGGCTGGAACAGCAGGTCATTTCAGTGTCCTGAGGATGAATCTTGCCCAAGTTGTGCATTCTGTAACATATGAGTCTTACATCCAAAATTTTAGTACTATTAAGATATTTGCATAGACTGTGCAAGGTACACAGATCAGTTATGGATGAATTTTGCTTCTTGCTTGAACAGGTGAAAGACAACTGTCTTTTTTATAATTTAATTTGATCAATAATCAATTGTAATAAATCTTCACTCATGCCATGTAAAGGATGGCATGATGAGTCTTAAGGATTCCATAACCAATAAGACTTATTGTCTAAATTTAGCTGAAGTTCAATTACATTTAAACTGACTGTATTTTTTCTCGTTCCATTTTTTTCTCTGCTGATCGGAAGATTGCACCTTGTTTCTACTGTCTTAGTCATTATAATATAAAAGATACTTCACTTAAAGGAATGTAGTGTTGACCTACTTCAAACACACATACAAAGATTTGGGGATGTTTTCACAGTGTTACGATACTGCTTTTTATTAAGCCTTGTGACTATAGTTTTGCACTAAATTTTAATGTTACAACATAGGTATTACTAACATTTCCTGCTATCAATATTGTCCTTCATTTTTATATACTTATCATATTTTCCCCCATGACTTTGCATTACAATTCAAATAATCACTTGGATAGCTTTTCTGTTTGGGGATGTTTGTCTCTCTGTCTGCCTGTCTGGTTTGGGGAACAGAGTATCCATATATAGTAGGACTGACCTAATACTACATAAACCAAGCTGCTTTGAACCCACAGCAATCCCCCTGACTTAACTTACCAATTGCTGGGATTAGAACTGTGAGCCACTACACCCAACACTATTTCCTTTCTTCTTGGAGTACTACTTTCAGGCATTATTGGAACAAGTCTTATTTTGGAGCAATAGTTACTTTTATTGAAATATTTTTATAAATGATCTTTATTTTAAAAGACGAACTTTCTGCAGGTCTGTTCTAGACAGCTGGTTGTTTCATCTCAGTACCTTGAAGATATTGTCTCACACATGTGCCCATCCTTGAATTCAGTTGTCAGTGTTTGTCTCAGTCCTATGCTTTTATCTTCATCCACTTTAGAAACCTCGGTGCTGTAAGATGGGTCTGAATAATTATCACTTTGATGAAACTATCAGCCAGAAAGTCTTTGAAATTATTTCCCACATTCCGCCAGGTTCCTTTTGCAACTGTATCTTCTTATTCTGCCTCTCATCTGTCCCACATAGTCAGATCGTTCTGTTACTTTTTTTGTTGTTTTGTTTGTTTGTTTTGGATTTTATTGAGACAAGATATCATTGGCTAGCCTGGAACTTGCAATGAAAGCCAGGTTGACCTCAAACTTGCCACAATCCAACTGCCTCTACTTCTGCTTCTGCCTCCTCAGTGCTGGGATTGTATGTGTGCGCCACCATGCCCAGGACGTTACATTTGTGTGAATGCCCTTATGTCACTTGATTTATTTTCCACCTCACTAATTCTTACTTCAGCTTGCATGGCTTGCTCTTCAGCCCTTCCACCATCTGAGAGCACATTTGCTTCTCTCTCTAGAACGTAAGCTGTGTGAGATAAATCTTCCCATTTCTTTTGTTCCTGTGGTGAACCCAGTAACTAGGAGAACGACTGTCACACAGCAGATGCTCAGGAAGCATTTGTTGGCCAACAATTTTATTCTTGGAAATCCTCTTTGCCTTTTTGCAGTCTATGTACTCACTGTGGTGGTCTCTTTTGCCTGTTTCAGATTGATTTTCCCATCTAACTTAAGCTCTGATGTCTCAGCTTAGATCTGTATCCAGCAACTCTAAATCTAAGTAGACGCTTGTTCCTGTCTATGATGGCTCCCTTCTCAAAATGGTGTTTTGAGAAGGCAGTGGTGGCTCACACCTTTCATCCCAGCACTTAGGAGGCAGAGGCAGGCAGATTTCTGAGTTCGAGGCCAGCCAAGTCTACAGAGTGAGTTCCAGGACAGCCAGGACTACACAGAGAAACCCTGTCTCAAAAAAAAAAAAAAAAAAAAAAAAAAAAAAAAAAAAAAAAGTTGTTTGTAGTAGCTGGCTTCCTGGTGGTTTTCAAGTTTGCATTTGTTTTATATTCAGGAACCTCTCTGAGGTTGAAATAAATCATTGTGTTCCTAGGAAGACTTACAGGGATGTTGCTGTTCCTGGGGCCCTACAGTCTTCTTTACTTTCTTCCTCTTAGGGTTTGTTTTTTAAGACAGACTCTTATATGGCCCAGGCTGGCCTTGAACACAGAGCCTCCTGGAACTGCCTGCCAAGTGCTAGGATTACAAACCAATGTTGGCTCCTGCAGTTGATTTTAAACTTCAACTCTTGGTCTGGTTTTCTATATATTATGCCAAATCCATGGGGAAAAATTTTTAGGGGAAATACATAGGATCTTGTTGGTGTTATTGCTGTCTGTCTTGCAGAAGGTATCATTTTCCTTATTTTTATGTATTTATTTTCCGTGTGTCTGGTTCACTCTTTGTATCCCTGGATGCCCTAAAGATCCACCTGCCTCTACCTCCCAAGTGCTGGAATCAAAGGCATTCAACACCGCACCCATCTTTGTTTTTATTGTAAAGAACTTGCAAATTAAAAAAAAAAATCACACAGTAAAATTAACCAGATAAGTGGAAAACAATGATAATTAAAGTATAAAATTTAACATGAAGTCCCACAACTTACGAATGACTAATCTAACTGTAAAGAAGTTCACTGGGATGAATAGGCTTTGGATCCACATCATTTGCATGGCTCATTTGTGTGCATGGTCATCTCCTTTTTTAACGGTCTATGCAGCACCCATGAACGATGTTCTCTTCTTCTTCTAGCTCATTCTATAGCCAGGGACACAGCCCTTTCTGGGCCCTCCATCTGAATGAGGTGATCTTTAATGTATTCATGTCTAGTACTTGCGGTGACCTAACACTTTGTCTCTAATACCCTCTGTACCTTCAAATTCAAAGCCACTCCTACCTAGTAACTTTAACATATGACAGCACTTAGGGCTGTCCATTTTATCACCTGCTCAGGCTATCTGACAAATACAACAGGCTGGGATGAGCTAGCATCAAAGTTAGTTTCTCCTTCATCTGCAAGTTACAAGTCCAAGACTAAGGTTCCTACAGACTTCATGTCTGGGGAGGACTCATGTCTGGGGAGGACTCTCACGTCTGGGGAGGACTGCCATGTCTGGGGATCACTCTCGTGTCTGGGGAGGCTCCTCATGTCTGGAAAGGATTCTCATGTCTGGGGAGGGTTCTCTACCTGCTTCTCCTTAGTCCTTGTATGACCTTTCCCTTGACTGTGACTGGGAAGTAACCACAGGGCAAGATTTTTTTCATATAAGGAAATTAATTGTGCAGGACCAGGGCCTCATACCTGCAACTTTATTTATTCAGAGTTGTCTCTGTAAAGGCCCATCTCAAAGTATAGCCACAGTGGGGGCTTAGGGTTTCAAAATGTGGAGGGAGACGTGCATATTCAGTCCCTAGCAGTCACCACAAAAAAATGTGCAGATCTGGAGAGAGCCCTGAAATCCTCTGTATTCCTCACCTCACAGTGTTTCCGTGGATTCCATAGAAACTTCATTTGATCATAGCCAAGGGGTTTTTTTTTCCCCATTCATAATATTCAATGATCATGTAGCAAACAAATTTCTGAATTTCTAGCTTTCCATTCTATGAGAAAAATCCACTTCCCCCTCTCTGTATAAGCTTCCAATGGTAGTTTCAGTGAGTCTCATATACATGCTTCAGGTGACACATCAGATTTGTATTCTAGCTGTTTCTCTTGAGATTGAGGCTCACAGCCACCTGCTACTTGATGTCGTCACTTGAAATCATCTCAATCAGAACTTTAGACTTTCCTATTGAATATTTCACTTGACTTCACTACTTCAGTGAATATCAGGGCAAATCACTCAACTGCCCAAGTCAAAACCCCCTAAACTTCAGCCTTCATTCCTGCATTTGTCTTCCTCCCACAGGTGACCACAAGCCCTGCCTTCCTTTCTTTCCACAAGAATGTTCCTCCACCTCTTTCCTATATCTTTGGCCAAGCCAAGGTCATCTGAGATTCATTTCCCCAACTCCTCCCATGAGAGACAGCCCTGCTCACTAGCGTGCATCTACAGTGTGCCAGGCCTTTTGCAGGAAGCAGGAGAGGGCAGGACATTCCTTAACTAAATTTCTCACTAAAGAGAGAGTCTTATAAAGTGTTATGTAGCAAGCATAGGCAGAGATTAGTCATCTGATGCATAGACTTCCGGGGTTAAGATGGGGAACCCTAGGTCTCGGGGAGTATTCGGTCCTGTGCTTCTCTCATCTTTGCCAACCTTTCTGCTTCAGCCTTCTAAGCCTGTACTGCATCTCACGACACAGCAGGCACTGAGAGAGAGAGAGAGCTCTTTGCTCCTTATGATCTTCACAAAATCTGCATGAGGCTCATGTGACTGTAATCCATAATTCTGATTCCAGATCCTTATTAACATATAGTTCACACACACACACATACACACAATTTTTTTTTTTTTTAGTGAAAGCAAGAAAAACAGTATATAGTGTTAGGCTTCTGAAAGTGACCACTGGGTGTCTTGGAATTTAGGGATAAACATTGCTATCAGATGGATTAGGAATGGTAGCTAGATACGTAATAGCAATGCATAAGTCAATTGTAGTATATATTATATACTGTATGACCTATAAATCTCAAGATCAAGTACCATTAACCAATAGTAGTTAGAGATGAATAGTGATTGTTTCTGGGGAGGAAGGGACAAGTAGAGAAGGAGTTTGAGCTGACCTCTGAGGTAGGTGGAAATGTTGCATGTGTGTGAGCTGAGTGGTGACGGCCCGCCTGCACCCACCCATGCAAAGGTGATATTCAGCCATACTCCCAATATCTGTGGGTTTTGTGAACTCTTCAGTAGTGGTGTTTTTTTTTTTTTTTTTCATTCTCTTGCTTCTGAGATTTAAATCAGTGGACTAAAGAAGATTTTCATATTGCCGAATGAAATACAAAGGAAAAGCAACAGAACATACTATTTTTACAAATATAATACTAGCAGCAATCTGGCACATTTCCCATGCTTGACCAAAGTAATGATAAGGATGCACAGAAAAGAAGTCCATCGGGTTAGACTGTGAGGTATGACTGGTGCTCACCATCCAGCATCCTGTAACAATGAGGTTACTTACATATGCGAATGCCATGGACATTGGTGACAATCTTGTCAAAGAGACACTAATGTTTTTAATATTTTCATTTGTTTCAAGAAGAATCTACTGATTTGGACCCATGTGTTATTTCAGAATGAATATAATCTTTAAACTCAAAATGCTTCTAGAATTTGATCGAGTTTTGAACTAAGGATTCCCTGGTATTTTTCAGGGACATCAAAATCAGGATTCACAGTATAGCTGAGTGGGTAGGTACATGGTAAGTGTGTGTGTGTGTGTGTGTGTGTGTGTGTGTGTGTGTGTGTGTGTGTGTCTGTCCCTGGCTCTAAACCCCAGAAATCACCAAAAAAAAAAAAAAAAAAAAAAAAAAAGGGGGGGGGGGGAATGCTGAGTACATTATAAACTAAGAAGTGTGTCCACATAGCTCTGTGCATCCAAACTAGATAATCTATAGAAAATGTCACACCGCTTTACAGTGAGTCAGCTTCACTTGGCTTTAAAACATTCATTTCCTGAGTATGGAGAATGCACTCCATACAGATGAAGTCTGAGTGGTAATTCCTCTGTATTCTTATTTGGGCATCTTTTACTGTTTCAACTGTTTAGAGTTTAGAGGATCAGGCTGTTAGTTTCAGTTACAGCAAACCACATTCCACCACTAAAAACTTAACTGTGATTGGGCTTTGTAGGAAGTTTAGACAAGGAAAATTGCCACCAGAGAGGTAGGTGTGGATGACTGGTGACATTTTAGCACCTCGGGGATGACTTAATGAGCATGGCCATTAATTATCACGTGACATTCCCTCATGCACATGACTGTTTGCCCTGCTTCAGGCTGTGAGCTGAAATGAACATTTCCCTTTGAACAACAGAAGGGTTTTTGAGGACACGTTCCTATTTCAGCTATGCAACTATATAATTAAGGGGGAAGTGAGGAGAGACTGTGGCCTTGGTTTAGGAAGAGAGAGAGAGAGAGAGAGAGAGAGAGAGAGAGAGAGAGAGAGAGAAATGGCATCTAAATTCTAGAACCAGAAATGGCTTTATGGTAATGTTTAAAAAGAAGGAAGCCTTACTTTTCCTTCTTCACAAAATAAATGTATATATGCTTCCTTAATGGGGAAAAAAAAAGGAGCGCCTTAGCTAGTATCTCCTTTTTAAGTGGCTAACAATGCTTGGCTGTGTTCCTCAGGAAGACATGATGGCTGGGCCTGTCTTGCCTTCTACTGCTCTGTGGCCTGCAGCTCTAAGAGTGAGACCGGCTGCCATCGCTGCAGTTTTTATCTTATCCTGCCTCATAAGTGGTAAGTTCTGAGGAAGAAATACTCAAATGGAGAAACAATTGGTTCAGAATAAGGAATGACAGTACACTTGAGCGGAGGGTAGATGGGGAAGTACCACTGTAGCAGCCGCCTCCTCTTGCTTCCTCTAAACCTACTCCTGGGTTAATAATCCTCTCACTCTGTGAGGCCCCATGAACCTTTGGATGCTGAAAACAAGACCCAAACCCTGAACAAACACCTAGTGAGCAGATCCCATCCTAAAGGATTCACTTGTATTAATTCATTTCCTCCTCGCTACAGCCCTGCATATTAGATGATGTTTTTCTCACTTTATAGAGGAAAAAACAGTATTAATAAACAGTGTGTAAGATACCATCACTGTCATTGCTAAACTGGAACGTGCCTATCAAAATAGGCCAGAAACCTTTCCAAAAAAGGCAAAATGAGTAATTTATTTGTGTGTGTGGCGAGGGAGGGGGAGCACAGTAGGACGGACCTCTGAGTATTTTTCTTATTCTCCGTTGTTTGTTACTAATTCCAACATTCCTTCACTTATGAAAGACTCATTCAAGATAACAGGGAGATGTCTATTCCTTTAACCAAACTCTTAAGCACTGCCAACTAGGTAGGTGGCTATAAAGGCAATGTCTCCAAACAAGTACGGTCACGATCCATGACGGTAGGATGGTACTAAGTGTAATGGGTCTGAGTAACAAGGTGGGTGTCTAAGAGCTGGCTGTCAGACTGGATTATGATAAAACCAGGAAGAAAACTTCCTCAGAGATTCCCTAAAAAGCAGTAATCCAGCTGGCAGCTGACCCTCAACCAGGAGAGGTAAAGGAAGGTCCTGGGGCACATGAGGCAGCTCACAAGCCTCAGAGATAATGTCAAGAACAGGGCTTAGGTTTCAGAGAAGCTTTTTGTCTTGTCTCTTCTACTTATGAAGACTTGTTCTTTGGAAGATAATGACAAATATAATCTCTGGCTGAAATATATATTTTTGGAAAATCATCAAGCTATTGCATATAGATTGCTTAGTAGAGTCCTAGACGTAAACTCCACTTCTTTGTTGTGGTTTAGTTTTTTGAGACCACATTTAAAATTGTAACATTTCCCTTCCCTTTACTCCCTTAAAACCTTCCCGTATACCTATCCTCACTTTCCTTCAAATTCATGGTTTCAGTTGTTATTATACGCATAGCCACACTTAAATATATATTTATTGATTGATCTAATGAATGGGTCTCATTACCCAGGTTGTCTTCTATTGAAAGTCACTTCAGTTCTAGCAAAGAACTATTTAAAAAGATGCATTGTACAATGTATCTAGTAAGTTCTTGTGTGGGTTATCAGTAAAGAAGAGTATCATGGCAGAGGTGATTATATATTGAAAGAGGGGAAATCTCTGGGTGTGGTCGAGCATGCTTGTAATCACAGCACTTAGGAGGAAGAGGCAGATGGTCCACAGTGAGTTCAAGGCCATCTTGGTCTGAATAGTGAGTGACAGTACAGCCAGGGATATGAAGAAGAGACTCTGTCTCAAAAGAACACAAAGAGAAAGAGAAAGAAAGAGAGAGATAATGAAAGAAAGAGAAAGAGAGAGATAAAGAATGAGAGAAAGAGAGAAAAGAAAGAAAGAAAGAAAGAAAGAAAGAAAGAAAGAAAGAAAGAAAGAAAGAGGGAGGAGGAGGGGGAGGGGAAGATGGGGAGGGGAGAACAGGGGAGGGGAGGGGAGAACAGGGGAGGGGAGGACAGGGGAGGGGAGAACAGAGGAGGGGAGGGGAGAACAGGGGAGGGGAGGGGAGGGGAGGGGAGGGGAGGGAAGGGAAGGGAAGGGAAGGGAAGGGAAGGGAAGGGAAGGAGTGCACACCAGATCAAATTTTGGTCTAGTTAACCAAAGAGTCTTTGGACCATCGGGGCTATTTTTAACAGTAAGAAGCTTTCTGTCATGCGCCAAGGCTTCTGCAGAAATCATCTCAGATTCCAGAAATGATAGATCTTATTCTCCAGCATGAGTCCAGACATCTGTGCCCAAGTCCAATGCCATCAACTCGCACTGCACATCTGAAATGCAGATTCATGGACTCAGCTTCTTGTGGAGTCAAATTCAAGTCTTCCAGGCACATGGGAATGTATACTAGCCACTCTCCTAAATCTGATGCACTCGGCAACTGGGAACTTTTATTCTAGATGCCGCCCAAGTCCAAACATCTGAGAGCTAGTTGTACGTGACCAAATGAGCAAAGCTACTGAACAACTGAATTTAATCAATACTAAAGATAATCAATATGTAAGCATTAACCAAGCAATGAATATATGTATAACATACTACCCTAGGCTTGGAAATGAAGTCCTAGCTGTGAATATGTGGCTGGTGAAATTGCTGTTCTAATTAGGTACCGAGAAAGTATCCTCATTTCTGATTCCTGTCAGTTCAGGGTGCTTCTGACTCATTAATGTAGCACATGCTTTGAAATCTCCCTCATTAAATTCTCAAAATGAAATAATCTTAATTTATGTGGATTTTTATATTAAATTTTTAAAGCATTGCTTATTCTTTAAAGTTGAAATTCAGTGGTTTATTTTTGGATTCCTCCCTCTCCCTCTCCTCCCTCCCCCTCCCCCTCCCCCTCCCCCTCCCCCTCCCCCTCCCCCTCCGTCTCCCTCCCCCTCCCCCTCCCCCTCCCCCTCCCCCTCCCCCTCCCCCTCCCCCTCCCTGTCTCCCTCTCCCTCTCCCCCTCCCTCTCCCCCTCCCCCTCCCTCCCCCTCCCC
The DNA here is from genome assembly GCF_011762505.2 of Arvicanthis niloticus. Lineage (NCBI taxonomy): Eukaryota > Metazoa > Chordata > Mammalia > Rodentia > Muridae > Arvicanthis > Arvicanthis niloticus. Next base: position 129,264,834 of record NC_047658.1, read on the forward strand.
CTCCCCCTCTCCCTCTCCTCCCCCTCTCTCTCCCTCTCCCTCTCCCCTCCCCCTCCCCCTCCCCCTCCCCCTCCCTTTCCCTCTCCCTGTCTCCCTGTACTCTTGCTCATTCTCTCTGATCCCCATCACTATCCCCCCTTTGTGCTGTGCTTGGAGATGTTGGAGGTGTGATTTGCAAGTTCTGCAATCTCTCCATCCCGTTCCATGGATGTATGCTAGACTTTGGAACCTGCAGAACAAAGCCTGGCCAGTATTGTATAAAAGAGGTCCTCACTAAAGGTAAGTCTTGATGCCTAGAAGTGCAGAGATAATCCGTCCAACATTTGCTAACACTGTCCATGTGCCCAGTGTTATAACCAGGACGACATTACTCCAATCATGCAATAATATGACCCAGGTGGGTCCCATCACTAACCACCCTACCCAAAACCCCTCACTCACTTTCCTTCTTATTTTTTGAGTGCTAGAGATTGAAACCAAGCCTGTACACATGGCAAGTGCCCAACTCCTGAGCTATATTCATACCCCATTATCCCCGTTTTAAAAATTTGTTATTCATATATGTTATATGTACATGTGTGTACATGTATGAGTTTATGTACACTATGTGCTTTTAGGAGTTTCTGAGGGCCAGAAGAAGGAACTGGATTCTCTGAAACCAGAGTTACAGGTTGTAGGACATCACATGAACACTGGAGATCCAACCTGGGTCTTCTACAAAACCTCAGAGTCATCTATCTCCCTTTTTTTAAACTATTTTTTGTTTGTTTGATTTTTTGTTGTTGTTGTTGTTTTGAGAGAGGGTTTCTCTGTGTAGTCCTGGCTGTCCTGGAACTCACTCTGTAGACCAGGCTGGCCTCGAACTCAGAAATCTGCCTGCCTCTGCCTCCCAAGTGCTGGGATTAAAGGCGTGCACCACCACTGCCTGGCTATCTCCCTTTTCTAATGAAAAAATGAAGGCACATAAAAATTAAATAATTTTTACAAAGTAACTAGTAGATGAGTATGGTCACCATTATTCAAATACAAATTCTTTGACCCATAAATGTTAATAAATCTACATGTAACCTCACTCACAACATTTACATCCCAGAAAAACATTAATAGATCATATGCAGAGTTTTCTGAATGCAGGCTCCAGTGCAACTGCTGAGATTCCATGTTAGACACACACACATACAAACACACATATACATAGACACACACACACAAATAGACACACATACACACAAACATAGACATACACATATATACATAGACACATACACAGATAGTCACACACAAACACACACACATAGACACACATACACACACATAAACACACATACACATAGACACACACATACACATAGACACACACATACATAGACACACATACACACATACACACACATAGACACACACACAGTATTGGAAGAGCATGCTGGAAGATACATTTCAAGTTCGAAAGAGAGGATTCCCCCTTTAACATCCAAAACCCAAAAGTCATAAAGAAAACAATTGATTTGTGTGTCAGTGTTTTTTGTTTGTTTGTTTTTTCTTTTTAATTGGATATTTTCTTTATTTGCATTTCAGATGTTATCCCCTTTCTCCACACTCCCATAAACCCCCAATCTTCTTCCTCCTCCTTTTTGCTTTTATACCATTTTAATTTCATGCAAGTATTAAGGTCAGTTCTAGGTTGAGGAACTATCAATACAATAGATGCAAATAGTCAAGAAACAAGCAAGACAATAAATTCCGATAGTCAAAGAATAAGAAAGGCAGTGAACAGAGTCCTGTGAACACTCCAGTGATCACAATTTCTAAGGGCTTATCTGGCTGACCAAAATATCTGAGCCAACTTCCGTGTCCTAGCCCAAAGTCATTTTCATGCCTGAAGCCTACTTCCTTGTTCTAGCCTAAGATTTAGATTCCTGCCTGTAATTGTGTCAGTGTTTTAAAATTTATAAAAATAAATGATAATGTTAAGGAATAAGTAAATGTGAAAGGCAACGAGTTAGCTGGAAATAATTTAAAATCATAGATTATAGGAAAACATATTAATATCTATCCAGAAAAAAATAAGGAATTTCTAAAATATCTCTTTTTAAAGGGCCAACTGGAGCCTGGGTAGTCAGGTGGCTCAGTCAGTTAATTGCATGAAGAGGTGAAATAGGATACCAAAAATCCAAGGAAAAAAGACAGGCCTGGTAGTGTGTACCTGTTTCAAAACAAAACAGAAAAATAGTGGAGTCGCAAACAAGGTTTTGTCTCTAGGAAGCACTTACGTGTGTAAGGTACTCCCGTGTCGACTCAGCCTTTCGATTGTTACAAAGCTGTGTGTTCCTGGGGAACGGTTATGGGCAAGCTCCCCTACAGCTAATACAGCCGAAATTTCTAGACACTAGCAGTTGCACGCAGAGAGCAGTGATTGTTTTATGATTCGAAAGCTTGTGCACGACTAAGTGCCCCGCTCAGGCAGTTCACCTGCGAGTTTTTAAAGGCAAGACGATGATGCGCCTGCTCTTCAAGGTACAAGTCTCGAGTTGTGTCCTGGCAAGGCTGGAGGCTTCACTCCGACTTTTATTCTTACCTGTTTGCTGGGTGAAGCACATAAAGCCAGGTGGGTAGCATCTTCCCAAACAACCCCCTGCCTCAGCCTCTTTTCTTTTTTTCAGGAGGAATCGAATGGTATTCAATTAAAGGCTGCACAGAGGACAAATCAGAGTGCTTTAAGAGGATCGTAAAGAATTATGAAATCCGCACTTCTCATTGCTGCCACCGTCCCCTGTGCAACTTCTGAGGAAGTGGCCTAGGTTCGTGTTATTGACTAGCCAGTCAGATCTAAAGCCTGGCCTGGCCTTCACATGATAGCAGATTCTGTCTTGGGGGTCCTGGTCAGAAATTGACTTTAGCATTCTCTATGTCCACAGCCCATCCCAGCATCTCACGAGATCTCTGTATTAGCTTTGTTTCTGTTGCTATAATAAAATGTTCTGATGAAAAGCATTTTGAGAAGGAATGGGTTATTTGACTTATACTTCCATGTCATGGTCTATCACTGAGGGAGGTCAGGTCAGGGACTCAAAGCCAGAACCTGGAGACAGAAATTGAAGCAGAGGCCATGGAGGAACAGGGCACAATGGCTTGTTCCTCATGGTTGGACCAGTTTGCTTTCTTATATATCCAAGATGCCCCAGGGATGGTACCATCTAAAGTGAGCTGGGCCGTCCCACACTAATCTTCAAGCAAGAAAATGCCCTCATAGACCTGATTGCAAACCAAACTGATGGAGACATTTTCTTAACTGAGGCTCTCTCTTCCCAAATAACTTCAGCTTGTGTCAAGTTGCCCACCCCCCCCCACCCCCAAACACCAAGAAAAAAAAAAATCCTTTCATTTGTTATGGTGATTGAAGGCTAAGGAGAATCCATGGCTCTTCAAGTCAAACTAGACCCATAATTTCTAATCAGTTTCTCTCCCTAAACACGTCCTCACTAAAAAGTACGCTGGCAAGTGAATTATACCACAAGACCCAGAGAGATGGACTCCCTGATAGGCTTAGAGGAGAAACTAGCCAATCCCCTAGGAAATGATAAGCCGCAAGTCAGCAAAGGAGGCCTGTGAGAACAGGGAACCCCAACAGTAAAAGCCTGAGGCAGGCAGGGAAACCACTGCTCAGTTCTTCCTTCTGCATCAGGATTTACCACATTCTGCATTTGCACAGATAACTGTGTGCTTGTGCTTGTGCGTGTGTGCTGTGCATGAATCAAGCAGTCCTAGATGGGCAGGAACTGGGCAGCCGCCATCAGGGAAACCAAGAGGCTTGTTTGGCATTCGGGTTTCTGGTGTGCTCCCCCGGGGCTCTCCTTCTGCCACCTAAGTGCTCTTCTGCTTTACCACTAGTCTTGGGTTTCTCTCTGCTTTAACGGGTTGGAGAACATACCAGCAAACCTTCTCACCCTTTACTTGAGACTTCAGGCATCTAGTGTCCTGAAAGCTATACTTTTCTGTAAACTCTGAAGAAAAGAAAATTGTTTTTCAAACATGCAGCAGCAGCCAGGCATGATGGCGGACCCTTGTTACTCCAGCAGATAGGAGGTGGAGGAGGCAGAGAATCAGAAGTCAAACCATGTAGCAAGACCTCATCTCAAACGAAACAAACTAAAGTCTAGGACAGACTTTCCTCCCACGCTTCAGCTATATGCCTTAGATCAGGTTTCGAAACCTAAGAAAACAATGTCTTCACCCTTATTTTTAAACCCAATCACCCCTATTCTGTCATCTAAAAGATAAAAATCATAGGTAAACAGTTGGTCCCTCAGATCAGCAAACTCCAGGATCCTAACTTTTGTTTTTCTTGTGCTTTTTTAAAAAAATGTCTCATCATCCACTCAAGGTCATGGGGCAGACGACAAGCCTGCATAGCCAGTGGCTCCTCACGTTTCTCCAGAGCAGTTAAAGTCCACTGGATGCCACAAGAAAAGAACTAGGAAGCCAGTGCTCGTCTGCTTATCACTACCTAGCAGGTGGCCATGGCCAGCCATGTGAGCTTCTCCTTCGAATAGAACCCCCCTCCATGCAGGCCCTTCCTCCCCACAGAACTGTCTCTTCCCTGTTGAGAAGAATCCTCTGTACTTCGCTCTCCTCACAGAGAAGATGAGGATTGACTCACACAGTCTCTGATACCCTCAGGTTCTAACCTTTATGTCCTCACGTAAATGAACAAATGAACATAGAGTTGTGATGTTGACCGCATCTCTTTGCTTTCTTAGATACAAACGAGGCATCGTCCTGACCACAATCTCCAAGGTAGGCCCAGGTCTGACAGTTGATGTTCACCCAGCTCTGCACAATCCAGGAAACTGGCAGAGAAATTCAAGCTGTGAGAGAAGTGAATGCCATTGATGTACTAGACTGGTGCAGCAATTCCACCCCCAAAATCACCATGGCAACAAAAATAACCCTTACAACACTGGTGGGGTAGGTGGAATGCAGCCTCCTAAAGATACCTGTGTTCTACTGCCAGTAACTTGAAAATGTGCTCCCTATGACAAAGTGGCTTTGTGCAGGTGTGCTTAAACTAAGGACTATAAGGTCAGAGTACCCAATGGGATCATACAAGTCTAACAGGGAGGCAGGAGGGTCAGAGTCGGGGGTTGGGGGGAGATGTGAGGAAAGCTGAGGTCACAGGTTGGTGGACACTTTCTGTGGTGGATAGCCCTAGCCTCTTGTTGTCATGGTAACTCCACTCCTGGGAGGGGCTGCGAAGGAGGAGTGAATCTTGTAAACCTTCTGTCCAATCAAATTTGTTAAATAAAGGCTACAGCCAGTGATTGGGCAGTAGAAGAGGAGTGGGAGGAGCCAGAGAGAGGAAAAGAGGAAGACGAGGAGAGCGGAGGGGAGAAGACGGCGCGGCGCGGGGTTGACAATTGGTCGAAGCAAGAGGGCAGTTGGTGGAGAGAGAGAAGAAGCTAGAGGGCAGTTGGTGGAGAGAGAGAAGACGAAGAAGACCTTGACCTAGGAAACCGCAAGTTGTTAAGAGCTCTCATAGCCGGGGAATAGTGTAATTTAATGGTAAATCTGCCCAATCTAGACATGCAACATTCATTTGATACTTATTGACTTGTGTCGTTATTCTCTAGACTCCCTATGGACAAAAGATTTACCACAACAACTTTCTTGCTGGTTTGGAGTGTGAAGGAAGGAGGTCACCAGCCATGGATGTTCAGCAGCCTACACAAGCTGGAAAAGAACACATCTTCATCTCTACAATTCTAGCAGAATGCAGCCTGAAGAACACACTCTAAATCACCTCCCTCTGGACCTACCGGATAATAAATGTGCCTATTTTATTAATATGGATGCAAACCTCAGCTGGTATCTATTCACAGGTCAGAGGACAACTTTGGAGAAGTGGGTTCTCACTACCCTATTGCTTCTGTCACACTACCTCATGCGGTAGATAGTTGGGCTGCAAGCTTCCAGCTGATTCTCCTTTTTGCCTCCTAGTTAGGTTTCTATTGCTGTGAAGAGACATCATGGCCATGGAAACTCTTATAAAGAAAAATATTTAATTAGGCTGGCTTACAATTCTGAGGTTTAGTCCATTGCCATCATGATGGGAGGCATGGTGGCACATATGAGACATGGTGATGTAGAAGTACCTGAAAGTTCTACATCCAGATCCTCAGACAGCAGGAAGACAGAGTGACATTGGGCCTGGCTTGAGCATTTGAAACCTCAAGGCCCACCCCCATTGACACACTGTAAACTAATATGAATTCTGTATGCTTATCTCCATCTACTTGAAATGAATGAGTCTCAAACTATGATTTATTTATTAGGCTCTGTGCAATTACAGGGATATTACCCCTATTCTAATTCTCTAAGGCTAAACTACCTATTTCCCCAACTGTGCTCCCTAAATATTTGCTGTCTGAATCTTCCTGGGTTATTTCTGCTCCAGCAGTCTGGTATGCTGGGGAGGCATTTCACTCAGGCACATGCATCATGACCCAGTCCATCATGGCTAATGGATACCTCCTGTTCTGTCTTTCTTCTCTTCCACATTTCATCTATCTGTCTGACTATCTATCTATCTATCTATCTATCTATCTATCTATCTATCTCTTTCTCCTCCTTTCTAGTGGTCCCTACCTTCAATCCTCAGACCAGTAACTTAACCTCCACCTCTCTCTCTTTCTCTATTCTCCTGTCCACCCCACCCCAGTAATTGGCTGTTTCTAGTTTTATTTAACCGATGGTTTTAAATTGAGGATTCAGTTTTACACAACAAAGGTAGGAAGGAATTTACTAGTCTCTGGGCAGCCAGATCTTGGGGTATAGAATTTAGCATATAAAAATAAACAGCACCAGACCAACCCCCAACAACACACTTCCTCCAACAAGGTCACACCTCCAATAATGCCACTCTCTATGAGTCTATGGGGTCCACCACGCCTCCCATATCAATATATGGGCCCTGGGATTAAAGCAGTATGCCATGCATCAAGCTTTTTGCTTGGGTTCTGAGACTTGGACTCATTGTCAGGCTGGTGTGGCAGATGCTTCTCTCTCTGAGCCATCTCTCCAGCCATGCTTTTTGAGTACAGTCATTCATTACAGCCATTGGAAATAAGTACAATTGGACATATGGGGATGATATAACATTTCCCTTCCCCAGGGTAGACAGATCTGCGGCTTAAGTGACAGGGGATCTGATGCATAGTGTAGCTCGGGGCCATATCTTCCACATTTCCCTGTATCTTCTCAGTCACAGTGTCCCTCCAGCACACAGATGACACGCAATCACATCTTTTCAGCTGACACCTCCCACTCAAGTCTTCATCCATTCAGGAATTCTTCAGTTAAGAAGCTGATGCTTTTCAAGTCCTTCACACTTAAAGACTTAGCCTTAATGTCACCTGTGAACACAAAGCCGAAAGAGCTAATGGTGCAAGGATGACCCTTGAGCTTCTGAGCACCAGGTTGGTCTCCATGTCTAACACACTTCCTCGGATACTGAAATAGTCAACATCTCAGTGGCTAAAGCTTTTTTATTATTTAAAAGGAAAGTCTTGGGCCTGGGGCTTAGACCTAGGAAGCTGTTTCCCTCCAGTGCATGAGGAGTTGTGTTCAGATCCCCAACATCCACATGAACAGCTGGTAGCAGTGGCAGACGCCTGTGGTCCTAGAACTGGGGAGGTAACGATAGGAGAATCCCTGGGGCATGCTGGCTCATCAGTCTAGCTGAATCTGTGAGCTCCTGGTTTAGTGAGCGACCTTCCCTCAAAAACTAAGATAGAGACTTATTAAGAAAGATCCAATATTCACCCCTAGACTCCACATTTACATGCACAGGCAGTTTTTTAAAAGGCAGGTCTCAGTGTTTGATAGAGTGGTAACTTCTGGTGGCAGGCCTCACAAATGCCATTCCTAGAGAGATCCTGAGGGTAGGAGAAGCTGAACCTCTAGGGGGCAGTTTGCTCACTCCTTAGTCTATGCTGGAAGTCTCATGGAAACGGCACTCAGGCCTCATGGAAAGAAAGAACATGAGCCAAGATACCAAAGAAAGTGGAGGGTTGACAACTAGCAGCAAAGCTATAAAAGGGAACAGGCTGCTGGTTGGCCCTTCTCTGTGACTGCAGATCAGGTCTGCATGCTGCTCACAGCTTCCTACCTGAGCATCTTTCATCATCTTCATATCCCACACCTAGGGTTAACTGCTCTGCCATTAAAGTGTTGGAGAGCTGGGCGGTGATGGCGCACGCCTTTAATCCCAGCACTTGGGAGGCAGAGGCTGGCAGATTTCTGAGTTCGAGGCCAGCCTGGTCTACAGAGTGAGTTCCAGGACAGCCAGGACTACACAGAGAAACCCTGTGTCAAAGGAAGGAAGAAAGAAAGAAAGAAAGAGAGAGAGAGAGAGAGAGAGAGAGAGAGAGAGAGAGAGAGAGAGAGTTGGAGAACTGGCTCAGCAGCTCCTACATTTTCTCCTGCATTTGTAGAAGACATGAGTTCAATTCCTACATCAACACTCACAACCTTCTCTAAGTCCAGCTCCAGAGACCATATGCCCTCTTCTGAACTCTACAGATAGACATCTGGACTCATGTACAAGTACCACACACAGGCGCGCACGCGCGCACACACACACACACAGAGAGAGAGAGAGAGAGAGAGAGAGAGAGAGAGAGAGAGAGAGAGAGAGAGAGAGAGGCAGACAGGTACACACACAGAGAGAAAGAAACAGAGAACAAGAGACAGAGACCAAAGAGAGACAGCGACAGGGACAAAGACACTACACATATAATTAAAAAATAAACTTTAAGCCAGTGGTGGCGCACGCCTTTGATCCCAGCACTTGAGAGACAGAGGCAGGCGGATTTCTGAGTTCGAGGCCAGCCTGGTCTACAGAGTGAGTTCCAGGACAGCCAGGACTACACAGAGAAACCCTATCTCGAAAAAACAAAAACAACAACAACAAAAAATCAATTAATAAATAAACTTTTTAAAAAAGAAAAAGCTGTTGCTAAAATTGCTTCCCTGAGAGAGATGTGAAGGATCTCTTCTTCTCCTCCTAAGACCCCAATGACAAACTGGGGTACAACTGCATCCAAGTTTACCAAGATAGTCCATAGTATTAGGCTTCCTTACTGAGCAACAGGTGAGGGGTTCTGGGCCGCACATAAATGACCCTTAAGCAGCCGCAATGGACAGTCTGCTCCCAGCAGGAATGATGGCTTCCCCATAACTGGGTAGACAGAGTCTCATTCCCTCATCATTCCCAACCTACGTCTTCAAGGCCCTCTGCCAGGACCACGAGCAGTTAGGGAAGAGCTGCACAGGATTGTTTCGAAGGAGTGGTTGGATTCAGGTGAAGGACCTGCGACCTTCTCCTCCTCCTCCTCCTCCTCCTCCTCCTCCTCCTCCTCCTCCTCCTATGGAGGGAAGGTCAGCAGTTAAGGGGCCCAGAAGAACTCCTGAGGATGGTGGGAGTTTGGCTCGGAGGATACTCCTGTACTACATACAAAAGGCCTATCTATAATAAAATGTTCAAGCTGAGCTGGAACTAGCAACTTTGGTACCATTTTCTAGTTGTGCATCTGTTCGAGGTATCGGTCCTCCAGGCTGAGAACAGCTATCAACAAATCTTGTGCCTCTGCTCTCAGGCCTGTGATTTAAAACCTCATCAGTAACCAATGCGCATGCTTTGCCTCCTTGCTTCCTGAGCTGCCTGACTCTGCCACCTGGTGGTCAATCGTGGTAACTTCATGCCCCATCAAACTAGGATACTCAACTTTAATAGAGCCCAGGGTAGTTTATTAAAGTGTACGTCACACTGTCTTTGTGACAAATACATGAACCGGAGCCTGTAATAATGCCTGTGGAAAAGATTTTAAGTCTGACAAAATAGACAAAATGTAAATTTAAGGAGGGGAGGTTTGGGGGAGTCCTAGTGAATTCACTTGGCATACTCTGAAGTTTGAGTTCTGCATTCACTGTTGCAGTTCACAGCTGTATTCTGTCCTAAACACACAACTGGCCAGCTGTGTGAAGGAACCTAACGGCTCTTCTTGGCATCATTATAACATGCAGTCTGCACTGTTACTTGGAAAAATATTTTATGAAATACATCCATCCATCCTAATTTGTGAGTGGTAATGCATTCGTAATGTGAGTAGCCACAATGCACGGAAGGCTGAGGCAGGAGAGTGAGTTCCAGGAAGGACAGCCTGAGTTACACAATGAGTTTGAAAAAATCCTAGGCTACGTGTCTCAAAACAAAAACGAAACAGAAAGAAAAGGAAAGAAAAACACCCATTCTAGCATCTCATAGGCCACAAGTGCTGAGATATTAGTAGCTTCATCTGGCAGTAGAGAATAAACAACTAGGTGCCCCACCCTGTATCTGTGGTGAGAGAAACTCTAACATCATAGTAGGCTTAGAGATACATAAGGATCTGAATGGAGAGTTGGGTTCTAAGACCTTTTATTTATGGAGAGGCCATTTAAATGTTTGTAAGCTACTGATAAATTGTAGCACAGAGAGGTCATTGTCATGTCTGTCTTAGAGTTTCTATTGCTATGATAAAACACCATAACCAAAAAGGGACTTGGGGAGAAAGTGGTCCATTTTAGATTATAGTTTCTCATCACAGACCATCACTGAGGGGAACCAGGGCAGGAACTCGAAGCAGGGCATGAACCTGGAATCAGGAGCCAAGCAGAGGCCATGGAGGGGTGCTGATTACTGGCTGGTTCCTCATGACTTGCTCAGTTTGATTGATCCTTTGGTATAGAACAAAGTACACATTTTCGGAAGTGTAGATGTTAGTGTCCTTAGCACTTGCTGATTTTGTGGTCTTTGGGGAACTTCCGAACCTCCAAAAGCTTTCATTTTCTTATCTGTAAACTGGGCTGTCGACTTAGATATTTTGAAACGTATTTTTAATAAGGGTTTTTAAATGCTTCGACCTCCCCCTTCTAGCCCACCATCCAAAGGTAGGGGGGAAATTTTGGTAAAGAAAGAAAGGAAAAGGGGATGTGGACCTGTTTAGAAGTAGTTCTTTGGGGGTAATTCCAATCTCTGTTTATGAGCAGTCCAGTTCAGTAGTGTCAGGATACCAAACCTGAATCAGAAGCACAATCCAGCAGAAATAACCAGGCCTCCACTGAATTGGCACAAGTCAGCAGGAGCGACCAGAACCAGCCAGGATGCCGGAAGTTTTCTACTTTGCCTCTCTCAACTAAATGAAGATCGGTGAAGATGAGAGACCAATGAAGCCTTACAAAGTTAGCTATGCAAGCACACAGTCATCGAGTCCAATTTATATCCACTACAAACATCATGTGCTGTGTGTAGCTTTTGCTATCCTGCCTAAGCTCCAGGAACAGACCACTCTACCAGGCCCCACCCGGAGAATATTGGATCCGCAGATGAAAACCACAGACACACACAGTTGTTCAATTTCAGCTTGCCTTGGTGGCACAATTGCTGGGCACTACTTATCTCCCCACTGGAGAAGCATGCCCTTATCAATACTCTTAGCTCCACACCTCTCCACCTGCCCTCAACTTTAGTGGCTCTGTTACATTTAGTCCCAGCTAAACATCTCCAACCACCTGCCTGTAGAAGTAGCCTGTGGAGATCTCACATGGCTGCTTGGCTTTCCTCTCTCCAAAGCATATCGAACTCTCTCCTCCTCCCTCTCTTGCATCTGTCTCTTGCCTCCAGGGACGCGGAAGTCACACCTATTCCTTCTGCCCAGCAATTGGCCCATGGCTTCTTTACTGATAGATTAAGAGCCAATTGGGGAACAGGACCTTGTTTGTTTAAATTATGTTTTAAATATGGCTCCCCTCAGGAAACCCAGGAAACCAATAACCAATGGAGCTGAAGACCCCCAAACTCGGGAGACCCTTCCTCAAGTCTCAGGAAATCACAACCACCCAAAAATCACAAGAAACCATACCTGGATGCAATTAGCAGAGGTTTATTAGGGAGAAAGTTGGCTAGCCAAGGTCAAAACTGCTCGTCCACGTAGGAACAGTATTTTGACAAAAGGCCAGCAAGCTGAGGGGTTTTTTTTATAGCATGGGGTGGGGAAAGGAAGGAATTTTCACAAGGTTACACATGATTGGTTGTTTTACAAATTTTGAACATCAGCAGGCTGTAACACTGGGAAAACGTCAAGGGGGGGTAACCAAGAACAGTAGAACATTTCAGAGGAACCCACCCTAAATGATTTAGAGCCACGTGAAAATCACTCTGCATACTCATTCTTCTCAAAAATGTAGTTTTACCATGTCACTGTGCCCTACCCTGTCATTACCAACTATTTCAGGCTAACTATTTCTCACTTGCCATAGCCCCACCCTGAGGCTTGAGGAATGTTAATCCAGCAAGTGTCCTCTTTTTCAGGGATAATGCCCTCCACCCGGAATGTGTCCTGGGGCAGTGAAAGCCTGAAATCTTACATCCAGTTCCACGTTCTGCAACCTGCACTTTTTTCTTCTCAGGCCTAAGGGCAAAGAAAAAGTCTGCATATATTTCACAAAATGGTCTTTATAAGGAGGTAAGGAGGAGGAGAAGAAGGAGGAGGAGGAGGAGGAGGAGGAGGAGGAGGAGGAGGAGGAGGAGGAGGAGGAGAAGGAGAAGGAGAAGAAGAAGAAGAAGAAGAAGAAGAAGAAGAAGAAGAAGAAGAAGAAGAAGAAGAAGAAGAAGAAGAAGAAGAAGAAGAAGAAGAAAAAGATGAGGAGGAGGAGGAGGAGGAGGAGGAGGAGGAGGAGGAGGAGGAGGAGGAGGAGGAGGAGGAAGGTGGCAGTAACCTGGAGGACAGATAGTGTAGGTCAAAAAAAGTAGAGAGCATGGGAAAGTCTACCTGTAAAGACAACAGTTGTAAACCCCAAAATGAAGAAAATGGCTCGTAGCATCTGCAAGAAGCAGCAGCCCCTGAAAAGAGAAGCCAGACCCAGGAAGACCACATGGAATGTCAAGTTTGAGCAAGGAAAAAGCAAAAGGGTGGCACTAACTGAACCCAAGATTATATCAGTAATACAGCAGCCCTGGAGACATCTGTGGAGAAGCTCACCCCCCTCCACACCCACCATAGGAAGGTACATTTTGTTGCTGACCAGGTTTTTAGCTCTAATTACACTGTGATAACAAAAGGCAGGTTGATTTTTAATTGGGCTTGCTATTGTTGCTTAGTTTTCTACAAACAGGTAACACCTTCCTGTCTGCATCTAGACAAGGACATATAATTTCATGGACCGCTAGATTGGAAACAAAATATTCTCTGGTGAGTTGTTACCAACAGACTCGTCCCACCTTCTTCTGATGCTGCTGATGCTTGGCATATCCAAAAAAACTTGGGAACTGGTCCTGCCTCTGTGTGTGGAACAGCCTTCTCTATAAAGTAAGTTACAGGACAGCCAGAGCTACACAGAGAAACCCATCTCAATAAATAAATAAATAAATAAATAAATAAAACCAATTTACATATACTTTATTAACCCCCCTCTTGTGTGTGTTTGTGTGTGAGTGTGTGTGTGTGTGTGTGAGAGAGAGAGAGAGAGAGAGAGAGAGAGAGAGAGAGAGAGAGAGACACTATTTGAGTTTTTCACTCATTTTCAGGCACTGGGGACAGTGTTAGTGACACAAACCAAAAGGAGAGACTTTCATCTAAGGTCTCCCTCCTAGATATGGTCATGGACTTCCTATCTGGGACATCCTGGGCCAGGTTCCTTCTACAGAACCTATGCCAGGACAACTTGATCAGAGTCAGTTCTCCTGGGGGCAAGGGTGGGGGTCTGGTGGGTGTGGCTTCTGCTCGTTGGTTCCCTCCAGTGTCCTTAGCTTCAGGTCCTGTGCTTCCTTCATTATGCCCAGAACAGACTCTTCCATCAAATCTTCCCAGTACACTCACTGCTTTCCTTTCTGCTGGGTGCCTGCTTCTTGCTGTCCAAACGGGCAAGTTCATGAAACCCGGGAAGGTGGTGCTGGTCCTGGCTGGGTGCTACTCCAGACGCAAAGCCGTCATCATGAAGAACATTGATGATGGCACCTCAGACCACCCTTACAGCCATGCCCTTGTGGCTGCAATTGACTGCTATCCCCGAAAAGTGACAGCTGCCACGGGCAAGAAGAAAATCGCCAAGCGATCCAAGATCAAGTCCTTTGTGAAAGTTTATAACTACAACCACCTCATGCCGACACGGCACTCTGTGGATATCCCCTTGGATAAAACTGTTGTCAACAAGGATGTGTTCAGGGACCCAGCTTTGAAACGCAAGGCCAGGCGGGAGGCCGAGGTCAAGTTTGAGGAGCGATACAAGACAGGGAAGAACAAATGGTTTTTCCAGAAGCTTCGCTTTTAGGTGTATTTTTGTTTTCGTCATTAAAAATTAAAAAAAAAAAAATCTTCCCAATACAAAATAATTTGGGGGAGGGGCGGTATTTGGTTTGGGTTTTTAATTTTTTGAAACAGGGTTTCCCTGTGTAGCCCTGGCTGTCCTGCAACTTGCTCTGTAGAACAAGCTGGTCTCAAACTCACAGAAATTCACCTGTCTCTGCCTCCCAAGTGCTATGATTAAAGATATATGCCCCACCACCAGGCAGAAATTAATGTTTAAAGATCAAGGACCTGTCAGTCTTATTTATGCCCTATATTTTCCTGATCCCAGAGAAATGCCTAACTGGCTGGACATCAATCTATTTGTATCCACTGACTAGCATATCAATTCCAATTTCCAATACATGGTTGTGCGTATATGTAATCCCAGGAGAACTAAGATATAGGTTAACTTGGATTGTGTAGTGAGATCTTGGTTTAAAAAAAAAAAAAGAAAATGTCAGTCCAAATTTCTAGTGGTCTATTTATATTCATAATTTTTGAGTTTGAACATCAGGAATATCTGTACTTTGTCTATTACCTACATAGACTTAAGTTAAGACCATTGACCTTAAGAGTAGATCAAGCCTGGGTTTTAGTACTAGCTTTGAAACGTCTCATTTTACTTCTTAAGCAAATTATTTAAGGCCAGCTTCCCTCTACTTCATTATATTTGATAACAACAATAATAATAAATAATATCTTCCTCATAAATTGATTTTAAAATTAAGGCGATGTGGTATACATTAAGTCCTCAACCAACACAACACAACCATATATATGTCATATATACATATATATATGTATATATACATATATTGTATCATTGACTCACTGATGTCTTTTTCCTTGTACTCATCCCCAAAACAGTGAGACTCAGTGGACTCACCAGATGTGACTGCAGGATCAAGGGCATGCTCCATAGTCTGCAGTTCAACTCTAAATGAGCCTTAAAGGACAGATGGGGTTTAGACAGCCTAGAGATAGACACGAGGCGTTTCTCATTGGCATTGGCCATAGGGCATTTCACATTGAGAGGAACTATGTGAAGGGAGACGATTGGGCCATTCCAGAAATGCCTAACACATGTATTCGCTTGAAAGTATTTTTTACAATACCCCTCACCAAGAACAGCGTGCTAAGGCAGGATCAAAGGGACTCAGCCACGGCTCCAGCCCTCCAGGAGCTGCTCCTAGCAAAGAGCACAGTTGTAGGAGGCGTGTATGGACGGACGGACTCCTGCTGTTGCCTGGGCAGCGTAAACACAGAAGAAAGCAAGCAGCATTTCTCCATGTGGAAGGCAAGCAAGAGCTGAATATGGGAACAGGATCCTGTTGCAGAGGTTTGAGACAAGGCTGAAGGACTGCTCAATGGAGATCCCTTGCAAGATTTTGAATATGGAAGTGAACCAAGTACCAGAAATGGAAGCAATAAACAGATCAGCAAATATTCATCTTTTAATACACCCATACTCACCCGTCTTCAAACTGGCACCATCCTTTATAGTTAAATCAATCCGGAGCCTCTGGAGTTGCATGCAATAGTGTCTTTGTACAGACAGGGCAGTAGGACTTGCAAACCCTGCCTCTCTGCCTCACTCTGGACTGCTTGGGTAGATGCAACTACTTCTGGTGGCTGTGGTCATGTGGCCTCCAGGGGGCGCGATTTCCTTTAGTTCTGTTGGAACTGTGGTTCTCAAGCCAACATGAGTTTCCCAGAAGGCTTGTTAATTCAGCATCTCTGGGTCCCATTCCCACAATTCCTGGTACAATAGGTCGGTAGGGTGGACCAAAGAATGTACATTAGTAATGTGTCCCCAGGGTGTGCTGTCTCTGCTGATCGACAAGAACCAAAGATCCTTCTTAAAAACAGGTACAATGGCTAGAATTTTGAGTAAAATTTTCTATAAATCCCACAAAAGAAAGAAAACAAAAAAGAGTGAAATTTAAAAATTAGGTTGGGGGATAGGGTGCAGTTCCCTGGAAGAGAGGCAGTTCTCTGGGACAAAGCATGCTTGGCACAGGAGAGGCCCTGGGCTCACTCAATTCCTACACCAAATCAAGCAAAAGCAGCAGACAGAGCTAGAGCCAGGCAACAATGCAATTTATACGCTGTGGCAGTGAGTCCTGGGTGCTAGCTGATCTTTTCCAAGCTCCCTTCTTCAGGGCAGCTTTCTACATGCTTTGATTATAGAAAGAGCTTTTAGCAGGGCCATACCAGGAAATAGCTGATGGAATCACAGCGCGGAATACAAGAACGGCAGGATCCGAACAAGCAATGTAGTCGTAAAATAGAAGGACATTTTTATTTCCTTAACAAACTCTTCTTTATGTCATAGCTGCCTCCAGTCCCAAGAGCAGGGCTTTGTTTTGTGCCTTGCGAATGCCTAAGGAATATCAAAAAAGTGAATTCCAGCACTCAGCACCACCCCCTGGTTGGGAGCACAACCCACCATACCAACATTACTCATCTGTTCCCGGCTAGCTATATTTATCCTGTGAACTTTGAATCGCATGTTATTTTTAACATAGCTACAGCTTCCCCGATAGCACTCAGTCTAATAAATACAGATGTCTTCTGTATTTATCTCTGAACTGTGTCTTCCTTGGACTCAGTGTCTTGTCAAAGAGGATGGAATAGCTCTTACGAAACTGGTGCTTAATGGCCAGGCTGGTGTTTACATCAATGCCAGGGCTTGGCACGACTGTTGGTTCTTCTTGAGAGGAAAAATCTGCACAAAATGCCTCCCTTAAAAAAAGTTAATCTCTAGTTACCGTCTGTATCATCTCTCGGCTACTAGAGAGCTATTAAATGCCCACGCTTAGCCCCACAGCTTATTTACTTCCTGTTCTCTGCCCTTGAGGAGAGAGGACCAGAAAAAACTCCTTTATATCCCAAACACCCAAGGGCCCTAGACTACTGCAAGAACAGTAGGAGGTGAGGATGTTACGAGAAGAGGGCTGTGTCCAGATCCACTTGAAGTTCCTCCGTGAACATCAGTTTAGATTCTGATACACAGAAGATGGAGGATAGATGATACCAACGGAACAAGAGGGATCCAGACAAGTTCTGGGGGCAGCTGTGGATCCACACTCCGCTCTCTCCTCTGCCTGCCACATCTCAGACAACAGCTTTCACCTGTCACTCAATCTAATAAGGAGAAAGAAGCCAAAGCTGAAGCTATCCTGAAAGGAAGCAACGCAGTTCTATGGAGTGTGAGACCACAAGCAAACAGGGTAGATTGCCCTGGCCCAAGGGGATTTGAGGAGACCTTAGGGAAGGGGGCGAACGAATGAAAGGACAAGAGACACAAAGAACGAGAGCAAGTCTGAGGTTCTGATCAAGCTCTGAAACTTTAATTTTAGGGGCAGGTTATAAAAGACACAGCAAACCGGGAAGTTTGGGAGAGGGTCATTGCTTAGGGCTACTATTGAATCCTTATTATCTAAGACCAATCCACTGTCATATCCTTATTGCCCTAGACCATCCCATTGTTGTAACTGGCTCCAAGGAAATGCCAGACGTTCTTTAAGTTCCTGGGACTTGAGACCTGTGAACGTCCTTTCTTAACCTTGTACTGACTAGTCTTTCCAGAACAGCAGGTAATTTCCTGAGGTTCTCTTAGAATAGCAGGTAATTTCCTGGGTTTGGCTCCAGGCAGTAGATGGGGAAGGGGAGGGGTGGAAAGGGAAGAAAGAAACTCAAGATAAACTGTTCTTGTCACTAGTCTACGTGCACACACACACACACACACACACTGACCCCCACAAACACCCCATAAGTCCCTCATGCTGGAAGTCCAAACCTCTTTGGACTGACTCACCACTTGAACCCCAAATAAACTGCTTGACCTAGGTCTGAAGTAGACTAATTACTATTGCCTTGGCATGTTGTGGATAATTCCTTAATAGGTGCAGGGCCATTGATTTTTCTCTCCAGGTGACTAATAAACTAAAGTAAATTTTTTTTCTTAAAACTTTGTTTTCATTTTTAAAGACTTATTTATTTATTTTATGTATATGACTACAACTATAGCTGTTTTCAGACACACCAGAAGAGGATGTCAGATCCCATTACAGATGGTTGTGAGCCACCATGTGGTTGCTGGGAATTGAACTCAGAACTTCTGGAAGAGCAGTCAGTACTCTTAACTGCTGAGCCATCTCTCCAGCCCTTGTTTTTATTTTTATTTTTATTTTTATTTTTATTTTTATTTTTATTTTTATTTTTATTTTTATTTTGGGTTTTCGAGACAGGGTTTCTCTGTATAGCCTTGGCTGTCCTGGAACTCACTTTGTAGACCAGGCTGGCCTCGAATTCAGAAATCTGCCTGCCTCTGCCTCCCAAGTGCTAGGATTAAAGGCGTGTGCCACCACTGCCCGGCTTTATTTTTTTGAAAGTAGAATATAGTTATATCATTTCCTCTTCCTCTTTCTCCCTCCAAGTCTGTGTACCCCTCCCTGCTCTTTTTCAAATTCATGGCCTCTTTTTTCATGAATTTTATTACACACTTATGCAGATGTGTGTGTGTGTGTGTGTGTGTGTGTGTACAAATTTTTGTCTGTTTGCTTGCTTGCTTTTTTGAGACAAGACTTCTCTGTGTAGCCCTGGCTGTAGATGAGGTTGGCCTCGAACTCAGTGATTTGCCCACATCTGCCTCCCCACTTCTCGGATTAAAGGTGTGTACCCTGCGCTCCCACCCCCCCACACCCCCACCCCTGCCCAGCTACACATATACATCTTAAATACATAAACACAACCTGCTCAGTATGCACCAGGCATGGCATGTATGTGGTACACCAACATACATGCAGACAAAATACCCATACACTTAAAATTAATGTTAAATATATGTTAAGGAGCTAATATCTTGCTTCACAGATGTGAAATGAAGGGACTTCAGAATTTCAAACTGACAGTTTAATGGGTGAAAAAGAAAGCCAAGCGCCGCCACCACCTGGCTCAAACAGCCTCAGACAATTCTTTTAATACTCTTACTTCCTGTTACTTTCCTGAAGTGGAAACTTATAGTTTCTTTGGAAAGTTAGTTATGTCAAACAATATTTTTGCTGGGGCACACAAGAGAAAGGATGTTTTGCTCGAACAGACACGGGAAAGAATGTTTTCCTGAAGCAGACACAGATGAAAGAATGTTTTCATATAACAAACATATGAAAGGACCTGTGATGAAGGAGTATAACTATGACCCCACAGACAGTGGGAGAGGAGCACTGAGCTTTGGTTTGGTTTGCTCTGCCTAACTATTCTTCTATAACGACACACATGTATTTGTCTGCCTTATAAACCATTGTTGAGCTCAACTTGTGGTAATGCTGCCATTGAGAGAAACTCTCGCCAAAGAACTGCCAGTGAGGTTTCTACAGCAGCTTGCTGCTTCTGTAGCCTCACCACAGGCCAGTTGATAAGCCTGGGGGGTTCTTTGGAATTGAACTACAGCTGCTGGTTCATGCCTGGTGTCTGCCTGCCTAGAGGACTGGTCTGCAGCTGCTGAGTCATATTTGGTGTTTGCTATGGGACTAAACTGCTGAGAGAGAAGATCAAGCTCGCCCCCAAAGAACTATTACTGAACAGGCCCACTTCCCCCATAGCCTAATAACTTTTCTCTTCCGCTACCTCTGCTGGGTGGTGGGCTAGAGGAGAGCTTGAACCCCTATTAAAAGTAGGTTGTAAAAAAATGTATGCTAACACTCTCCCTTCCTAGAAGATTGTGTTTGTTAAAATTCAATGACAGCCAGATATTGTGGAAATCTTCAAGCAGAGTGTGTGTATGTGCATGCACACGTGTATACACTCAGGAACATAGAGGGAACACCTATAAGGGATGAAGCAGTATAAACTGTCCTTTTTATCTTTTCACGTGTATGTGATGTGCATGTGATATACAGGCATTCATGTGCATGTGTGTGCATGTATACGCACAGGCCCAAAGTTGATGTAGGGTGTCTCCCTCCATTGCTGTCCATCTTATGAATTGAGGTAGGTTTTTTTTTTTTTCTTGACCGTTGAGCTCACTGATCTGGCTTGTCTTGCTATCCAGCTTGCTCTGAGGAGCCCTGTGTCAGCCTTTCACACTGTAGGATCATAGACAGACCACCCTTGCCAAGATGGCATTTACATCAGTGCTGTGGATCTGAACTCTGGTCCTCATGGTTGTACAACTAGTGCATCACCCCCTGATCTCTTCGGATACATATGCAGGCTTACACCCCCCACCCCAAACACACACACAAAACAAATCTTTAATAAAAAATCTAAAGCCTAATCACTTCTTTCTCCAAGTTCCTGTCACTGAGTTTCTGATAGAATCTGTGGTCTCTGGTGGGTCTTTTCAAAACAATGTCATTGTATGTATCCACTGCACAAGGTTCTATGTTCTATAAGGACACTTTCACACATGCGTACATTTCAAACACATTCCTCCCCATATCCCTAACCTTTCTTTTTCCTTTTCTTTTTAAAGATTGATTTATTTATTTATTTATTTATTTATTTATTTATTTATTTATTTTATATGAGCACACTGTCTCTCTCTTCAGACAAACTGGAAGAGGGCATCAGATCCCATTACAGATGGTTGTGAGCCACCATGTGTTTCCTGGGAATTGAACTCAGGACCTCTGGAAGAGTAGTCAGTGCTCTTAGCCACTGAGCCATCTCTCCAGCCCTATCCTTCCTTTTTCAATCCCCTCCCAAATTCTTTTGTTCCCCCTCAACACTTTCACTTCTACTTCTCTGTCATGTACGTTCCACATCTTTATGTCATATACATGCCTCGTTTCCTATACCTAAATAAATTCTAGAAACTACAAATGAAAATATACCTTATTTGTCTAAGTCTGAATTAGACAAAAACTGTGGTCTATTACATAAGTGTGGTGCTCTGCAGGCCTAAGTAGAGCATCTCATAAATATTAATATTCAGGTAGCTGTGAGCTGAAGCTGTCTCTATCAGTGGTGGAGAAATGATTTTAAAAGTTGTTTATCACCCCTTCCACCCCTTGCTTGGTCCTTGTGGCTGGGGCAGACACCTAGCTGGTCTGCTCCCGTGAAGATACCATATCCTGAGACATTCTAGAGGAGCCACTGCACTCAGAGCAGTGAACTCCTACCTGGTCCGCTCCTGTGAAAACATCATATCCTAAGTCATTCTAGAGGAGCCACTGCACTGAAAGCAGAGGACACCTAGCTGGTCTGCTCCAGCGGAGACATCATATCCTGAGACATTCTAGAGGAACCACTGCACTCAGAGCAGCAGGTAAGAACCCTCTTCCACAACCCTACGCCCCAGAGCTATAACTGAAAGCTGGGGGCTCTCAGGACTCATTAGCCACCCAAACTCACTCCTCCAGAAAACCCCTCCCTTTCCACCCCGAGCTTGGTCCTTTGGGCTGGGGCAGACACCTAGCTGGTCTGCTTCCTTGAAGATACCATATCCTGAGACATCCTAGAGGAACTGCTGCACTTGGAGCAGCAGGATTTCAGGATCCCAGAGGTGGCCTGAGTCCCAGGAGTTCTTCCACCCAGGAGCTCAGGATCATAGGATCACAGGATCACAGAGACATCTGGACCCTGAGGAGTTCTGACACAAGCAAGATAACTGGAAAGACAGGCTCCAGTCAGAGGCAGTGAGTGGAGGTAGCACTAGAGTTAACCAGATGGCGAAAG
Organism: Arvicanthis niloticus; assembly: GCF_011762505.2. Taxonomy (NCBI): domain Eukaryota; kingdom Metazoa; phylum Chordata; class Mammalia; order Rodentia; family Muridae; genus Arvicanthis; species Arvicanthis niloticus. Next base: position 129,286,898 of record NC_047658.1, read on the forward strand.
GCAAGCACAAGAACATAGGCAACAGAAACCAGTTACTTGGCATCATCAGAACCCAGTTCTCCCACCATAACAAGCACTGGACACCCCATCACACTGAAAAAGCAGAATTCAGAATTAAATCACTTCTCATGATGACGATAGAGGACTTTAAGAAGGACAAAAATAACTATCTTAAAGATGTAGAGGATACCACAGGTAAACTGATAGAAGCCCTTAAAGAGGAACCACAAAAATCCTTTAAAGAATTGCAAGAAAACACAACCAAACAGGTGAAGGAATTAAGCAAACCATCCTGGATCTAAAAATGGAAGTAGAAAAAAAAAAATCTCAAAGGGATACTACCCTGGAGATAGAAAACCTAAGAAAGAAAGAGATCAGGAGTCATAGACACAAGCATCGCCAACAGAATACAAGAGATAGAAGAGAGAATCTGATGTGCAGAAGATGTCCATGGAAAACATTGACACAACTGTCAAAGAAAATGCTAAATGCAAAAAGCTCCTAACCAAATGAATTTAACAGATATCTATACATCCAGGAAATCCAGGACACAATGAGGAGACCAAACCTAAGGATAATAGGTATAGATGAGGGTGAAGATTCCCAATTTAAAGGGCCAGTAAATATCTTCAACAAAATTATAAAGGAAAATTTCCCTAACCTAAAGAAAAAGATGCCCATGAATATACAAGAAGCCTACCAAACTCCAAATACATTAGACTAGAAAAGAAATACCTCCTGTCATATAATAATCAAAACATCAAATGCACAAAACAAAGAAAAAGTACTAAAAGCAGTAAGGGAAAAAGGTAAAGTAACATAGAAAGGCAGACGTATAAGAATTACACCAGACTTCTCAGCAGAGACTATAAAAGCCAGAAGATCTTGGACTGATATCATAAAGACCCTAAGAGAACACAAAAGCCAGCCCAGACTAATAGACCCAGCAAAACTCTCAATCACTATAAATGGAGAAACCAAGATATTCCATGACAAAACCAAATTTATACAATATCTTCCCACAAATCCAGCACTTCAAAGGATAATTGATGGAAAACTCCAATACAAGGAGGGAAACTACAACCCAGATAAAGCAAGGAAGTATCTTCCAACATCCCCAAAAGAAGATAGCTTCACAAACATAATTCCATCTCTAATAAGAAAAATAACAGGAAACAACAATCATTTTCCCTTAATATCTCTTAACATCAATGGACTCAATTCTCCAATAAAAAGAGGAAGACTATCAGACTAGATACATAAACAGGACCCAGAATTTTGCTGCATACAGAAAACGCACCTCAGTGACAAAGACAGACACTACCTCTGACTAAAAGGATGGAAAACAGTCTTCCAAGCAAATGGTCCCAAGAAAAAAAGCTGGAGTAGTCATTCTAATATCAAATAAAGTTGACTTTCAACCAAAAGTAATCAAAAAAAAATAAGGAAGGACACTTCATACTCACCAAAGGAAAAACAATCTACCAAGATGAACTCTCTATGAACATCTATGCTCCAAATGTAAGGGCACCTACATACATAAAAGAAACTTTACTAAAGCTCAAAGCACACATTGCACCTCACACAATAATACTGGGAGACTTCAACACCCCACTCTCAGCTATGGACAGATCATGGAAACAGAAACTAAACAGAGACACAATGAAATTAACAGAAGTTATGAACCAAATGAATTTAACAGATATCTATACAACATTTCATCCTAAAACCAAAGAATATACCTTTTTATCAGCACCTCATGGTACCCTCTACAAAATAGACCATATAATTGGTCACAAAACAGGCCTCAACAGATACAAAAAAATTGAAATAATCCCTTGCATCCTATCAGATCACCACAGCCTAAGGCTGGTCTTTAATAATGACAAAAACAATGGAAAGCCTACACACACATGGAAACTGAACAATGCTCTACTCAGTGATGACTTGGTCAAGGAAGAAATAAAGAAAAAAATTAAAGACATTTTAGAATTTAATGAACATGAGGACACATCATACCAAAACTTGTGGGACTCCATGAAAGCAGTGCTAAGAGGAAAACTCATAGCTTTAAGTGCCTATGAAAAGAAACTGGAGAGAGCATACACTAACAACTTGACAGCACACCTGAAAGCTCTAGAACAAAAACAGGCAAATACACCCAAAAGGAGTAGATGGTAGAAAATATTCAAACTCAGGGCTGAAATCAACCAAGTAGAAACAGAAAGAACTATACAAAATATCAACAAAACCAGGAGCTGGTTCTTTGAGAAAATCAACAGGATAGATAAACCCTTAGCCAGACTAACCAGAGGGCACAGAGACAATATCTAAATTAATAAAATCAGAACTGAAAAGGGAGACATAACAACAGAAACTGAGGAAATTCAAAAAATCATCAAATCCTACTACAAAGGCCTATACTCAACAAAACTGGAAAATCTGGATGAAATGGACAATTTTATAGATAGATACCAGGTACCAAAGTTAAATCAGGAGCAAATAAAACATCTAAACAGTCCTATAACCCCTAAAGAAATAGCAGCAGTCATTAACAGTCTACCCACCAAAAAAAAAGCCCAGGAACAGATGGTTTTAGTGCAGAATTCTATCAGACCTTCAAGGAAGACCTAATACCAATTCTCTTCAAACTATTCCACAAATAGTGTTCATAGAAGGAATACTACCCAATTCCTTCTATGAAGCTACAATCACACTCATACCTAAACCTCACAAAGACCCAACAAAGAAAGAGAACTTCAGACCAATCTCCCTTATGAATATTGATGCAAATATACTCAATATAATTCTTAGAAACTGAATCCAAGAACACATCAAAACAATCATTCATCATGATCAAGTAGGGTTTATCCCAGGAATGAAGAGATGGTTCAATATTTGGAAATCCATCAATGTAATCCACTCAAATAACTCAAATAAACAAACTCAAAGAAAAAACCACATGATCATCTCACTAAATGCTGAGAAAGCATTTGACAAAAATTCAACATCCCTTCATGGTAAAAGTCTTGGAAAGATCAGGAATTCAAGGTCCATGCTTAAACAAAGTAAAAGCAATATATAGCAAACCAGTAGCCAACATCAAACTAAATGGAGAGAAAATTGAAGCAATACCACTAAAATCAGGGACTAGACAAGGCTGCCCACTCTCTTCCTACCTATTCAATATAGTACTGGAAGTCCTAGCCAGAGCAATTAGACAACAAAAGGAAGTCAAAGGGATACAAATAGGAAAAGAAGAAGTCAAAATTTCACTATTTGCAGATGATATGATAGTATACTTAAGTGACCCTAAATCTTCCACCAGAGAACTCCTAAACCTGATAAACAACTTCAGCAAAGTGGCTGGAAATAAAATCAACTCAAATAAATCAGTAGCCTTCCTTTACTCGAAGGATAAACAGGCTGAGAAAGAATTTAGGAGAATGACACCCTTCACAATAGTCACAAATAATATAAAATACCTTGGTGTGACTCTAACCAAGCAAGTGAAAGATCTGTATGACAAGAACTTCAAGTCTCTGAAGAATGAAATCAAAGAAGAGCTCAGAAAATAGAAAGATCTCCCATGCTAGTGGATTGGCAGGATAAATACAGTAAAAATGGCCATCTTGCCAAAAGCAATCTACAGATTCAATGCAATCCCCATCAAAATTCCAAATAAATTCTTCATAGAGACAGAAAGAGCAATTTGCAAATTCATTTGGAATAACAAAAAGCCCAAGATAGCAAGAACTATTCTCAACAATAAAAGAACTTCTGGGGGAATCACCATCCCTGACCTCAAACTGTGCTACAGAGTAATAGTGATAAAAAATGGCATGGTATTGGTACAGAGACATGCAGGAAGATCAGTGAAATAGAATTGAAGATTCAAAAATAAACCCACACACTTATGGTCACTTGATCTTTGACAAAGAAGCTAAAACTGTCCAGTGGAAAAAGGACAGCATTTTCAACAAATGGTGCTGGTTCAACTAGAGGTCAGCATGTAGAAGAATGCAAATCAATCTATTCTTATCTCCTTGTGCAAAGCTCAACTCCAAGTGGATAAAGGACCTCCACATAAAACAAGATACACTGAAACTAATAGAAGAGAAGGTGGGGAAGACCCTCAAATACCTAGGCACAGGGGAAAAGTTCCTAAACAGAAAACCAATGGCTTATGCTTTAAGATCAAGAATTGACAAATGGGACCTCATCAAATTGCAAAGCTTCTGAAAGGCAAAGGACACTGTCAATAAGACAAAACGGCAACCAACAGATTGGGAAAAGATCTTTACCAATCCCACATCTGATAGAGGGCTAATATCCAATATATATAAAGAATTCAAGAAATTAGACTCCAGACAACCAAATAACCCTATTAAAAATAGGGTACAGAGCTAAACAAAGAATTCTCAACTGAGGAAACTAGAATGGCTGAGAAGCACCTAAAGAAATGTTCAGCATCCTTAGTCATCAGGGAAATGCAAATCAAAACAATCCTGAGATTCCACCTCAAACCAGTCAGAATGGCTAAGATCAAAAACTCAGGTGATGGTAGATGCTTTAGAGGATGTGAAGAAAGAGGAACACTCCTCCATTGTTGGTGGGATTGCAAGATTGATGCAACTACTCTGGAAATCAGTCTGGCGGTTCCTCAGAAAATTGGACATAGCATTACCTGAAGACCCAGCTATACCACTCCTGGGCATATACCCAGAAGATGCTCCAACATATAACAAGGACATATGCTCCACTATGTTCATATCAGCCTTATTTATAATAGCCAGAAGCTGGAAAAAACATCTGTTGATGTCCTTCAACAGATGAATGGATACAAAAAATGTGGTACATTTACACAATTGAATATATTCAGGTATTAAAAACAATGAATTTGAAAAATTCTTAGGTAAATAAATGGAACTAGAAAATATCATCCTGAGTGAGGTAACCCAATCACAAAAGAACACACATGGTATTCACTCACTGATAATTAGATATTAGCCCAGAAGCTTGAAATACCCAAGATTCAACTCATAGACCACATGAAGCTCATGAAGAAGGAAGATGAAGTGTGGGTGTTTCAGTTCTTCTTAGAAGGAGTAACAAAATACTCAAGGGAGTAAAATATGGAGACAAAATGTAGGACAGAAACTGAAGGAGGGGCTGTCTAGAGACCATTCCACCTGGGTATCCATCCCATGTGCAGTCACCAAAGGTAGACACTGATGTGGATGTCAGGAAGTGCATGCTGACAGGAACCTGATATAGCTGTCTCCTTAGAGGTCTGCCAGCATCTGACATATTCAGAGGCAGATGCTCACAGCTAACCATTGAACTGATCAAGGGGTTCCCAATGGAGGAGTTAGAGAGAAGACTGAAGGAGCTGAAAGGGTTTGTGGCCCCATGAGGAGAGCAACAATAGCAACCAACCAGAGCTCCCAAGGTCTAAACCACTAGCCTGGGAGCACATAGGGAGGGACCCATGGCTCCAGCTGTATATGTAGGGGAGGATGGCCTTGTTGGGCATAGGTGGGAAAGGAATCCTTGGTCCCATGAAGGCTGGACTGCGAATGTGGGGGAATTCCGAGGGTGGAGAGGTAGGAGTTGCAGGCTAGGTAGGGGTACATCCTCATAGAAGCAGGAGGGGGGATGGGCTAGGGGGTTCCTGGGTGGGGTGGTGGGGGGAGAAATGAGGTAAGGGGGTTACATCTGAAATGTAAATAAATATCCAATAAAAACATAGTTGTTTATCCAACAGCTTTCCGGTGATTGTTCATTTTTGCTGGGTTTACTTGTGTTCATGAAACAAGTTTCAAAATTCAGTTGCCCGTTTGTTTAGAAAATGCAGATATTCCCGGGGGCGAGGGGGATGTGCCTATATGATTGCTTTGCTGGTACCAACTAACAGCCTGCTTTACAGTAAGGACTGCAGGAAAAGTCTATCTGCAAACAGTAAGTCAGTAGCAATTCTGGGTGTTGTGCAATGATAGGAGGAAGTGTGTGTGTGTGTGTGTGTGTGTGTGTGTGTGTGTGTGTGTGAGAGAGAGAGAGAGAGAGAGAGAGAGAGAGAGAGAGAGAGAGATCCTCAAAGTTTTCATAGCTGTGGCATTACCCAGTAATCAATACTTCTAGTTTTTCATATTTTTATTTATTGTGCATAAATTACTCGGCTTTTCATGTAATCCTTATTTCCCAGCCTCTTCATGCATCCTCATGATTAATATACACATTTTCATTTTTTTTTCCTGTTGCTACGGTCTGCTTGATGCATGATTACGTTTGTTTTGTTACACAAACAAGAGAGTGCACCTCCTCTCTGTTCAGTAAATCTAACACCAGCACTAACACATGGAGCATTTTCTTCAGCCGTGAAGGAGGAAAAGGAAAAGCAGCAGCTGCTGCTGGGTAAGCAGTGATCTGGGGACCAACATTGCTGGGTGCTTCCTAAATCTGAAATGAGGTTGGTGTTTGAGTGGAGGGCTGGTGTACATATGATTGAAAGTCACAGAACAGGCTCATCAGACAAACTGGGAAGGTCGGGCACAGAGCACACGGCCCAGAGTATATTGGTGGAGAGTCTGCGTTCTATTCTAAGCACAATAAAAATTTAAAGAAACAGGATAAGCAGGGTCCTTGTCAACCATCCACCTGCTAGGCTGGCCAGCCTAAGAGCTGTAAGATCCTAATAAGGATAAGCTATAATCCTGGTAAGATGACAGATTCTAGAATGTGTCTCTTCTCTTGCTATGCTTTGTTTTGTTTGCTCAAAAATAACATAGTAATCTACTAAATAAATCATTATACTGTCAGAAACATAAGGCAGTGAGTGCTACTAGCATTCAAACTTTAAGAAAAGCTGAACAATAAAGCATGCCAGGAGGGCTTGAAGATAACAACCTAAAGAAAGATGAAAGATAGGGACGGCTCTGTGGTCAAGAGCATCCTTGCTCTTCTTAGAGGAACCCCGGTTCCACTCCTGGTGCCCACATGAGTGTGAGATTTCTTCCCAGAACTCACTGGCATTCATAACTCCAGTTCCAGGGGATCTGATGCTCTCTTCTAATCCTCATGGATTAGAAGAGCATCTAACACACAAGAGCATCTAACAAGAACATCTAACACACAAGAGCATCTAACACACATGGTACACTACAAGCAAAACACTTCACACACATAAAACAAAACAAGAATGAGAATAGTGTGGGGCAAACTCCTGTCTCTTGAGTCATCAGGAGCACAAGGTGTCAGAATCCGCGCTGAATTAAGCAGGAAAATCCTACAAAGACAAGCAAAAAAAAAAAAAAAAAAAAGAGTGAGAATTGTGCTCCCTTGCATTCTAAGGGAATAGGAATGTTAGCATGAGAGCCAGTGAGAGCCAGCTGTTCGGAGAACACAGCGGGAAGGTCACAGTATGTGGATGTTGACAACTGGGAGCAGGAAGGAAAGGGGAATATTTCTTTCACAGTCCTTCCCCGCTCTCAGGAGGTCGTCTGTAGCTGCTCCTAAAACTCTTTAGCTTCCACAACTGCTTCCTCTTTTTGGATCTCCCTAGCAACTGTCCATTTCCCACAGCCCTGCTCTTGCTGGCTCTGGCATGCTCACCTGTCCTTTGTGAGTTTTCCCCAGCCATTCTGGGGAACTTGTGACCAATAGTTCCCCAGAGCCACCTCCAACACACACACTAGAGCTTACCATTTATTTTCTGCAGAGGAGTCCCTGACTATGCATACATTAAGCTGATAGATTTTCTGGATACAACAGAGATTGTTTTCAAAATGCACTGCTTTGTATATTTTGGCTTCGAAATCGTGTGAATCTAATGTATATCCAAAAATTTAACAAATGTATTTTAAAACGTTATAATTTTAAAATGATCAGAATCACGGAACGTCAGAAAACAAATTTAAAAACATATAGACTGAGACCCTGTAGCAGCGCCCATCGCTTGTGCATTCATGCGTGCGCGCGCGCACGTGCGTGTGTAGCCCTATGGTCATTCTACAATAGTTCCAAATCATTGTACAATCAGAATACAAAAGCCACTCCTCATCACGGAGACCTCCTTTGTGCTACCCTTTTGTGCAGTCCCACCTATCCTTCCCTCACCATATAACCCTTGGCTAGTACCATTTATTTCCTACCTCTCTGGTTTTGTTACTTTGAGAATGGTCTATCAATGGGCTCACACAATGTGTAGCCTTCTGTGACTGCCTCCCCTCTCCCTTCTCTCAATATGATGCTCTGATGCTAAGTTGGTAAATGTATCAACCATCTCCATCTGACCCTTTTGATCAGTGAGTGGTATTTTATGTGTCAACACACCACTCACTTAGGGGTGCAGGGTGTGCCTTGCTTGTTGTTTGAGGCTACTATAAACAAAATTTCTCTCTCTCTCTCTCTCTCTCTCTCTCTCTCTCTCTCTCTCTCTCTCTCTCTCACTCCTTTCTCTCTTTTTGGTTTTTCGAGACAGGGTTTCTCTGTGTAGCTCTGGCTGTCCTGGAACTCACTCTGTAGACCAGGCTGGCCTCAAACTCAGAAATCTGCCTGCCTCTACCTTCCAAGTGCTGGGATTAAAGGCGTGTGCCACCACTGCCCAGCATAAACAAAGTTTCTATGTCTATGTATATACACAGCTTTTTAGGTAGACATAAATTTTCCTTCCCTGGGAGAAGAGCCTACCAATAAGCCTATAGATCACATGACAAGGTGTTTATTTCTCAAAACTACTTTCCAAGTCTTCTCACAGTGTGGCTGTTTCATTTGTGGACCCACGAGCAGTGGTACACCAGAGATCCAATCGCCACCCCTCTTACTTGTCGCCCGCCTGTGACTGTAGGAAAAGCCCTCACCCTTCCAGTCAGGTTTTCTGACTGTCCACCTACAATTCCAAATGGAAACCAAGAGCTCACTCTTCTTCTTTCCTCTGTTAACTAAGACTGTCTGAGTTACCAGGTAGTATCATGGGCCACACAGCTACGATCAGCGGCAAAGCCACAGCTTTGTCTTTTGATGCCATGCTGGCTTCTGTCTTCCGTATCACGCGCACAGATATTTTTTAACTTTTTATTGGTTCTTTGTGAGTTTCACATCATGCACCCCAATATGACTCATATCTACCCTTCCTTTGTAACCACCCTCCACCCTTGCAACGTCCCCCACAACAGAGGAAAAGAAAATCTCATTGAGGAAGCTGTAGTGTCCCACAATGTGTCCCACAGTATACCCTTTTGTCCACACCTCTTTCCTTTGTTCATTGCAATGAGTCTGGTACGAGGCCTCTGGCTTCTGCTACACCGTCAGTACCAGATCACCATTGGGATTCCTCTTGGATAGCCTGTTGTTGCCCTGTGTCATGGAGATCCCACAGTTTTGGATCTATAAGACCAGATCCTTCATGCAGTTCATTGATGGGGTAGATGTTGGGGTGAGCCAATTCAAAGCCTTCGATCTGGGCCTGATCTGAGCTGGTCATCCTACCTGCTCTCCAGATCTCATGCCCTTGGATGTAGCTCACCAGCAACTCCTGATACCAGGGCCAGCTCTACCCTGCTGCCCAGGTGAGGTGCAGGGACTGCTCTTCTGAGTGTTGCAGCTGGTGAAGGACATGGCCAGTTCTCCTACTTTCATGACCCGGGGGGCCAGCTCTCCTGCCTGCTGTAGATGGTGAAGACTGAAGGAGGGGAGGAGGGCATCTCTCCCTGGTCCAAACCACCACCCAGCAGACAAGAGGCAATTCTAGCTCTTCCACACTCATGGCCTCAGAACCAACTCACCCACAACCTCCACATCCAGGCCCAGCTCTACTGTGCTGCCCAGGCAAGGTGCAGGAGCCACTCTTTTAAGTGCTGCAGTTTCGGAGAAGAGGGTATCTCTCCATCATCCATGACACTGCACAGGAGATGAGTGATAGGGCCAGCTCTCCAACACTAGTATCCTTAGAGGCCTGGATTTCCTACAACTCCCACAATGTGCTGGGCCAATCTCCTGGGCACTGCAGCTGGGGTCAGCTCCCCTGTTCTCATGCACCCAGGGCCAGCTCTCCCATGATGCTCAGATGAAGGGTGGGGCCAGTTCTGCACAGCACTTAGATATCAACATGTCCCAGGCCTGGCCATTGATGGTAACAAATCCCTGCTGCTTCAAGGCCATGTACCTAGACATGGCCACTGGTGGCAGCACAGGCCTGAACCCCACCATGGTCCCAGATAGCATCACTGGCTACTCACACTAGGTCATTCCTCACTATTGTCCAGTCTCCAGTTCTGCTTCTCTTCATCGGGTTTGCACCCTTCTTTTTTCTTTCTGTTACTTTTACCCACCACTCACTGGCTCCTCTTAGAGGCACCCAGGGTCTCTGAGTGCCTGGGATTACCTCAGGAGTGGTCTCAGAAGTGCTATGACCTGATCATGCATTCTGGGGCTGGGCAGGTGTCATCTTAGACATGCCCTGCTCCCCCTACCCCAGAATTTCTTGGCACCCAACTGGTGGTTATCTCAGGCTAGCTCCTTGTCCAAACCCCAAGGTGTCAATATGGTGGTCATCTCAGGCTCATGTCTCACTAGGCCGACTGAGTGGCCCTATGTGAGGGTTGTCTATCTCAGGCTCACTCCCTCCAGGGATCCTCAGTCCCATGTGGGGTTTTTCCAGTCTATGGCTTGCTCCCAGTTCTGTGAGCCATCAGGGGTTGGACTAGTGGTAGTCTCAAGATAGTTGAGCCCCTGGCACAAGACTGGTGGTTGTCTCAGACTCATTTTTTGCAGGGAATGTTAACCTACTAATCATTCAGATATTCATAGGTCAGAACACTGAGCATAGACATAGCCTCTCTTCTTTCTGCCAGCTGCTAACTCACATTGGATACTGCAGCCTCACCTGCAATGCTTGTAGGGGCAGAACACACAGAATTTTTAAGTCATGATGGTGCCACATGCCAGGCATTATGCGTGCCCAAATAACTTACCTCCATGTTCTACATTCTTCAAATACGTGGCTATCCAAACCCAGAGTCCAATGCTGACAATCTTTCTTCTAAAGCCATTTATAGAAGTGATTTCTATGTCAGGAAAGATCCAGAAAGATGCAGTTGACATAGTCCAATTGAACAATGTAAAGAGAATAAAGGCACTATTTATAAGGATCTGAGCAGAGTACAGGCACTTCAAAAATCATGGTACATCAGAGCAGTGTGCAATAACAACGCAATGCCATTCCTACCATGAGGCCCAAGGGAGCAATGACAAAACTTTCCCAGAGCTAGAAGACAGAGAGGTTTAGAGGTTAGACTACCCAAGAACTTAGGGAGGGGATTCTGCTTTCAGGAACACCATTGACTACATGCAAATAAAAGCAAAAGGGGCAATAACATCCATTGGTATAACCATTTCGGACAGCCGCCTGGATTCATAGCAGTTGGTACTAAGGATTTAGCTGAGGATTTAAGCCCAAGACTTGGCACATGACTTGCAGGCATGTGATTCCTAACCACTTTACTAAGCTACATCCCCAACCCACAGAGAGCTTGCTTCTGCAGTGTATTATGCCTTCATTTAAATTCTCTTTTATCTAATGCCATCCTCTCTTGTTGGAATGGAAGTGCTTCCCATTGTGTGGCTGTTACAAGCATTGGGAATCACTGTCCACACCTCTGCTGCTCCTGTAACCATACAGCCAGAAGCAGGAAGAACCAAGGCATCAGGGGCCCCGAAGCAATGATGACATGAACCTCAGTGAAGCACAGCTGCTCAGGCTACAAGAGCAGACATTTCCCAGGTCACAAGTAACTGAACTCTTCCCAGCCCACTATAAACTCTGAGAGAGGGGAGACTGTCATATTCTATGGCTCCTCCTAGAATATCAGAGACAGTTTGTTGTGAGTGAGGGGATGAGGTTGCTTCTACATTCAGTTCAGTGTTACACCATAACAAGTCTTTAAGAACTACTAGCTGTAACTGTGGTGGATAGCCCTCTTGTATTTTGATGCTAATTCTGCTTTCCTGGGAGGGGCTGTAGATGAGGAGTGAATCAGTATAAAGGTGACTTCTTGAGAACGTTCTGCCCACCTTAATATGTAAAATAAAGTCTAGAGCCAGTATTTGGGCAGTAGAAGGAAAGGTGGAGCAGAAAAGTTTGAAGGAGAGGGGAGAGAGGAAGGATGATGGAGAAGGAGAGGTGGAAGGACAATGGAGGAGAAGCACGTGGCCTGGAAAAACTACAAGTTATGAGGGATCTCATAGCTGGGGAATAGAGTAGCGTAGTGGTAAACCTGCCCAATCAAGGCGTGCAGCTTGTAGTCATAGTTACTGAGTTGTGTTTTCTTTGACCAGACTTATATGGGTTGTAGATTTACTGCAACATATAACTAAAAAAATATCTGAGGAGAGCTACCACCATCCTACATAGTCTGTTCAGTTCCTCCACAAGGACATCAAAGTGACAAGGACACACTGGCACAAAGGGACTGGATAGGGTGAAATTCTGACAACGTTTAATATATGTGCAGCCGATCAAAGATTTGGCTGTCCTCAAATGCTTCTCTGGGTCTGCCTCAGACATCTTGCTCCTGCTTTTGATGTTCTTAAGATCCATCCCCTAAAATCAACCACCCTCCCCCAGCCTGTGGCTTGGAAGCGATAGCTGTGCCTCTATCGTTCCTGACCAGGCTTCTTTCCAACAGATTTTTCTGCACATTCTGCTACGTGATTCTGGTCACAGACACATTTTTTATTCCTTCGAATATTCCTTATTTTGATGGTGAACAGCTTGGCACAATTTTCTGGGTTTCTCTGCCATACAGAGATTCTTCTTATCTCACTCGATGTTCTGGGATGAGTTTGACCTTCTGCCACTGACAACAGAGGGTTGAGGTCTTTTTTTTTTTTTTTTTTTTCCCTGCAGATAATATAAAGCAGACAATTTTATCTTAGATTTATTACAAGATCTGAGGAGTGAGGAAGAGATAGCAGAGGATAGCTATAATTATTTGGTCTCTTGAATGGATTGCTGCAGAAATCTGGACTTGTGCACAAGCAAATATTCAAAACAAACTAAAACTTTAATAGAGACCACACACAGTGCAGAGAGCATATGTAGGTCAGTGATGGGGAATTTACCTTGTGTGCAGAAGGATCCTGGATTATTTCTCTACACCACACTACCAATCATCATCGTCATCACCATCATCATCTTGTTATCTCTTTGCAACCAAGAGCATTCTCACATATACTTTAAATTAATATAAAATTAAAGTGTCGTGTTCATTTCAGACACACCAGAAGAGGGCATTGGATCCCATTACAGATGGTTGTGAGCCACCATGTGGTTGTTGAGAATTGAACTCAGGACCTCAGGGAGAGCAGTCAGTGCTCATAACCACTGAGCCATCTCTTCTGTATTTATTTCTTGGTGACCATAGATGTTAACATTAGGTAACTGCCTACCAAGTGGGAGATGGCTGCTGTGACAAGGTTCCTCTTGAGGACTACATCTCAATTTCTGTAGTTATTAGTGAAGAGGAACATTAATACAGTAAGATAGTCAGGAACTTTTAGTCATTTGTTAAAAGATTTTTTTCATGTGTATGAGTGTCTGCCTGCATGTATATCTGTGTATCACCAATGTGTGATGCCCTCAAAGGCCAGAAGGGGATATCATATCCCTTAGAACTTGGAGTTAAAGAAGGTTATGAGCCACCATGTGGGTGCTGGGACTCAACCTGAGTCCTCTTAAAGAGTAGCACATACTCTTGGGTGGTGAGCCATCTCTCCAGCCCCAAGGCATTCAAGTGTAAAAATGCATGTGTGCCTTGTATATATGCACATGGGTATTTGTACATAATTATCACTAGGTGAAGAAATGGAACACTTGTAAAAGGGTTCCCCTGTGCTATGTCCTGATCATTAGCTCTCTGTACCCTTCATTGCTACAGGTCAGTTTTGTCTGTTTTTTATTTTCATTTGAAAGTAACTATATCATATGTTTCCTTTTTTTCTTTTAATTCTTTCTTTTTCTCCTTTGGGGCCAGGCATCAAACTATACTCAGCAAACATCTTGCCACCAACAGCCTATGTTCAGATTTGCAGTTATTTCATCAGTATACTGTGAGACTCTGCCATATCATTGTATACAGAGGTAGTCTATTTCTCCTTACCATAGGTTACTTTGCTGTCTTTGTATGTCAATGCTTGTTTCTTTCATCATTGCAATTTGTTTCAATAAGACAACAAACTGAAAGTGAACATTTATCAAATTGCACTCAGATTTACATCACAGAATATTCTCTTATCAAGAAATATATGTTCCTCTTCTCTGCATCTCTGGTCTTGAGGGCCCTTTCATGTGTACTATAGCATCACCAGTGGTTTCTACAGGACCCAAGCAAGTCCCAACACTGACTTTGAGCTTTGGAAGGGTTCGGGTACAGCAATGTTTATACTCATTTCAATCAGAGTCTTTGTAGGGGTGTTCCAAGATTGATAGTTAGAAAAGAAGTCCAGATGACTTTTAATGTCCAGCAAAAACTAAGAACTACTAACGTGGGTAGTATTCTTAACCCTTAGCCCCAACAGCAGGATTGCTTACAAGGCTCCTTCAACTGAAGATTGCTGCTCCCTGCTGCTAGAGTATGCTCCAATAGGCTGGAAGTAGAAACCAAGAATCTGCATATTTAACAAATTTCCAGTCAGGCTGATGCTATTATGGGAACTACAATAGAAGAGTCACACAGGAGACTATCTTTAGAAACTTTATACAGGAAAGACCTTCAACTCAGACAGCTTAAGGAATTTCCTAGAGTCACAGAGGAGTCTACTAAACCATGACTACAACAGAGGCCTCACAATCCCTCTTCTCCCACCTGATGGCATCACAGATATTGATGAAAGTCAGGCCAATGGGAGCTATGATAAAGACGACTTTTCCTAAACAAAATCGAAAGGTTTGAAGGGGTGAGTAAAATAACTTTCATAAACCTACTTGCAAGTGTAAGCATCCAGAGGATGTAGAAGCTGATTCCACACTAGAACCAAGATCTGGGGAGAACTAGAAGGGTGGAAATGGAGGCTGTGATGTTCCCTGGGCAGCCTGAATCCTAATCCGTGATCAGGAAGGGGCACATCTGCCTTCTTGGACCTTTTTCTCTCCTTCAACTATCTCTCGAGGACTGATCTTCTGCAACCTCCCTAACCCACACAGACACAAATCACCAGGTCAGGAAATGCGTTGATTAACGGTTATGTATCTTCTAAGCTCTCTTCCATTTGTTCCATTGTTCCCTTGGCCTTTCAATCTCACTCACATTCCCTGTAAGGTAGGATTTCCCCAAATACAGATGCCCTATGGCCACACCTGACATTGACTTTAAACAGCATTGTGCCTAAGGGTCTGGGACACAACACTTTTGGAATGGGTGTAAGGCATCTTCCCAGCTGTGTCACAGGACACAGTGCACTGGCAACAGGGATTGTGACTTTCAGAGCCACTGAAGTGTGCCTTTGTGACTCCTGGAACTGCATTGAAATGCCCTTCATGGTGGTGTAATTTTGCCTAGGGGACTGGGGATGCCAGAAGTTTATATTCCCACCGTAGGGGAGTGTAATGTAGACCCAACTGTGAGGTCCTCTGCCCATATTGGGCACTTAATGAGTAATTTTTATCTCATTAAGTTGTCGGGTGTTCTGATTTGTTTTGTTCTTGGGGGAGGAGAGTTGTTTAATGACAGAACTTTCATAATGTCTATATTTTTGGGGGTAGTGTGGAAAATATCTTCAGCTTGAGATGGAAGCAGGAACTGATTCTAACATACAAAAATAGAGAAGAGAAATGAAACCGCACATGCAGAGCAGGTGTGGGCACTCACTTATATCTTAAAATGTTCTTCTATACAAGCACAATAAAAAAAAAAAAAACCTATGGTTTTGATCGACACACACAAAGCCTTAAGGACAGTTGACTATGGAACAAAATAAAATCAGGTCCATTGATGACAGCAGGAATGTAAGGGAACAAGTCCAAACCAGGGTCTAAAGTGAACCCACACAGGCCTTGCAACCACGATGCTCTCACAGTTATTATCTTAGGCTAACCTCAGAATTCAATTTTTGTCTTGCTTGTTGTCTATAGCTTTCATATTTGGAAGTAGGTGTAGAGCATTGGTCTGGTGCTGCTTTGTATTTGAATGGTAAATACTGGCCCCCAAGATCTGGCTGCCCCTCAATGAGGAAACTCTCACATACACCAGCTTCCCTTGTATAAATCTTGTCCCCCAATTTAATTAGTCAATAAAAGGCTAGCGCCTGTGATTGGCCAATATGATAGAGGTAGGTGGGTTTTCATTTACCTACCTGGAGGTCGCAGGTAGAGACAGAAGAGAAAAGAGAAAGGACACCAAGAAAGGAGGAGGCTGCCACGAGAGAAGATGGACCACAAACCATGTAGCCAGGAGAAACAGCAAGTAACAAGGGACATATGGCTTGGATGTAAGAATAGCTCCGAAACCTGTCTAATCTAGGCTTATGGCTTGTAAATAAAATTATACTTGTATTGTAATTGGATGGCAGTGGTATTGTAATTGGATAGCCTTTTCTACAGGCTAGCTAGAATTTGTATGTTATTTTACAAGTGGGTCCACCTGCTGCTTCGTTTCAGTCTCCAGTTGACTCACTCCTTCCAAGCATTTCCTTTTACACAAACATGTATCCATACCTCCAACTACCTGCAGCCCACCTTAACTAACAAATCATTAAAATCATTTCTCCACATCACCATGGGGGGCCATGCCCTTCCTTCACCAGTAATGACGGACATACCCACAATATATTCACAATAGGAGGAAACAAAAACATTCCTAACACTTCACACAAACACTTTGGAGACACTGCACACAGTTACGTGTTCTTTCTGTCTTCCAACTCTAAACACTTTAAACAATCAAGACTGTACATGCAGTGCTGGCTCTAATATTTTCACAAGCCCTAAGTACAAGGATGTGCGGTGGGTAGTCTGTCAGGCTTCAGGACTCAAACACTATCATCGACCACAAGGTTATCTCCATGAAAAGGATTTCACGTCACTGACTAGCTGAAGCCACTTACAAGTCACACCTGATAAGTACCTATATGTATGTAGGATATATGTAAACAATCCCTATAACATCATGATGATGATGAAGAAGAAGAAGATGATGATGATGATAACAATGAAGACAATGATGATGATGTCTATTCTTGTAAGCGGATAACAAATCTGAATACATTGGCTTTTAATCACATGTAAATATACTGAGTCAACAGTGAGTCATTAGAACTACACAAATTAAAACTGCAGTGATACTTCACAAACCCACAGGAATGGAGAAAATAAAGAACGCATTGGCAATTACAACTGTTGGTGAGAATGTGGAACCACTTTGTGATGGACCTTACTGAACGTTTCCTGAGGAGAGGTAAACAAACCTATCCACACCAGATAGGATGTGGATTCCACCCAACTCCAGCTTGGCGAATCAGTGAATTTATTGGACTTGCTTACAGGACTGCATAGGATTGGTTACACAGAGGAACATGGATGACCCCTAAATAGTCATATCACCAAACTGTCTCATTTCTGTGGATAAATACATCCTCATGGCTCCACAACTGGAATCTCACCATCCCCCCTCCCATCCTCCCAAGCCTCTAACCTCTATATGTTCTATGTTCCAGCACAGAGGTTCTCAACCCCTTTTGGGGTAGAATGACCCTTTCACAGAGGGGTAGGTCACCTAAAACAATTAGAAAACATGGATATTTACATTATAATTCACAATAGCAGTAAAATCGCAGTTATGAAGCAGCAAGGAAAATAATTTTGTGGTTTGGCATCACTACCTCACTAGGAGCTGAATTAAAGGGTCGCAGTGTTAGGAAGGGTGAGGACCACTGGACGAGCACTTCCTTCCTCCCGACCCCTCCTTATGAGGAATGTCAATAGTTCCCATTGCAAGGGTCACTTAAAGGTAAGCACAGCTGCCCTGATCAAGATGACAATGGCTTTTATGCTTGGAGGTCAGGGTTTCACGGTTACCTTCTGCTGCTCTTACCATGGACGAGTGGGTGCCGTAGATGTCTAGTTTCCCCCATCTGTGGTTGAGCACTGGACTGTGTCACGACAGCAGCGACTACTGTTTTTTCGGCAGTTTCACTAAATATGTCTCTACAGTAACCACCACTCACTGAAATAAGAAGCTTCCCTCTGAGGAAGGCTGACCGAAGCAGTAACGGTAACGTGTGGGTATAAACATAAATTCCTCGAAGGCAACTTGATGGGCGCATCGCATCTGTTTAGCAGAGCTGCAACGGCAGCTTTCTCATTAGGGCCCATGACTTAAGGCTTTTAACAGGGAGTTAAAGTAGCAACACCTCTTGCAGAGTGCCTCAGATGCAGGAAAGTAGTTGTTGCATTTGTAGCAGCCATGCACTGTTGCATCAGTGGGCACGTCTCGCCTGGCAAGACAGAGCAAGCACCACCACCAACCACCCCACCCACCTGCCACGCTAGGTAGAACTGTTGATGATGTGTGCCTCCAGCCGTTTGTACAGTATCTTTGGCCACTATGAGAGCTAGCCAGCAATGAGATGCTTACGGCTCAGTTCCAGCTTTATTTCTCTACGTCTTACAATAAAGCCTGTGCTACTTTCAGCAATAGGGACTTACCTGTTGGGGATTGGTTCTAATGCTTTGTCTTATTTCGGCGCCCCAAAAAAAGGCGCCAGACCTGAAGGTCCCTGCCCCTAGCTGGCTTTGATGGATAAAAAAGAATTGCCATACAGCCAATGGCTGGGCAGAAAGATAGAGGCGGGATAGAAAGGAGAGGAAGAGAACCACCATGATGGGGAAGGAGAAAGATGGAATTTAAAGGCCCTCCGGCATGTAAGAATCCAGGAAAACGGCCCTAGAGGCCACTTCCCTGATTGGGTCTGGGGTAGCAGAGATGAAATACAGATTTTAAAAGACATTAACTCAGGAATACGGGAGGGGGGTGTTTTTAGCTGAGGGGAGGTTTAGAAATACCCAGCATTTGAGCTAGTCAAGGTTTGTTAAAATTAGCTGGCGGGCGCGCATGTGTGTGTGTGTGTGTGTTTCATTCCTAAATCTAGAGAGCTCTGCTAACTGTGACCCATCCATTTAACTAGTTCACCTAATTCACCGCTACACTTACCATCTAGTTCTGGTGGACAGTAAACAACAGTATCAATAATTTGTATTGTTTAAAGGGACTTCAAGGACCTTCCTAGTTCTCACAGGGAGGAGCCCCACCCCGACACTGGTGTCTGGGAACGAACATCTTTTTTCCATTCACAGGGGGTACCTTCATCAAACCCCTCTAACGTTCACATTTGTTTTAACATTCACAGCACAAGCTGTTAAAGGATTTTCTCTTTCTCCCTGTTGGGTGTCATCTGTTACTTATCCAACCATAAAGCTATCAGGAACTTGACAACCGTGCCAGGTCCTTGCATCGTGCACGAACTGACTTCCTGTCCTACTTCCTTCTGGTGCTTGCCTGTCTTTTCAGTGCTTTTGTGTAACTGTAAAACACTTAGTGATTAACATTATATGATGAACACTTTCTACACGGTGGGAACAGGATCTCTGGACCCCTCCATCTCCCAGTCTGAGTGGCAGTTGTTCTCAGGAGTCAGCTGCTAAGGGGGCACTAAAGAAAGCTGTTAGCAAGACTCGTCATAGCATATTCCACTCACAAGAATCAACTATTTCTTCAAATGCACAGGTGGGGAGCACTGCTTTGTTTTGTCGCCCTCTGTGAGACAAAATTTATAGGAAAAAATACAAAGATTTATAGACCTAGAAAAGTGATTTGTTCCTTGGGGCTTCAGTTAGGAAAGGAGAGTATAAGTAGACATAAAGGAACATGATGGGGCGATGTTCTAAAGCTGGATTGTGGTGATTATTATATAACATTACAATTTTACCAAATCACTAAATTATATACTTTTCAAAAATAGGTAAGTTTATGTTGTAAAATTGTACTTCAAAACAAATTTAAAATATAGACAGAATAATCACCCCCATTATGGAAAAGGTTTTTACAGCAGTTTACAGAATTTACAAAATAATGAAGAATGATATTTTTATCTGTGGTTTCTTGTTATTTTCAGGCTCCCAAATCACTTTTGAAAAGGAAAGCAGTTATAGCTTTCAGTAGCTGAACTGGACCTTGAGTATTAATCAAGAAAAATACATAACTTGAGGGATATTGTACACCCAGTAAAATAATGTTAATTGAATTTGTATTTAATTATTAAAACTATTACATATACACACACTAGACATCTAAGACACCTTTAGTCAGACTACTGACTGTGTGAGTTGCACGCATGGTTCATCAGCTCTGTGCTATCAGTGAAGATGCTGAATGGTCATTGCCCCTAAGTTGAAACTCCCCCAAGACATTTTGCCCCCTTGATACAACATTGAACCAAGGAGTGCAAAGTGACTCAGTTCAATTCCATGTGCTCAGTCCTCTCTGCAGCTTAGAGAGAGAGAAAAACATAGTTGACTTTGTGGGCTGTAGGGTGTCCAGTGAATGGGCAAACTGTACTTGAGAAGAAGATCACAGAAGAATAGGAGACGTCATGACTAGATAAATACAGAAAGGTTGACTGGTTTGATGCCTGTCCAAATATGCTATAGAACATTTGGTGGATTTGTTGTTGTGTTTTTTTTTTTTTTTTTTTTTTTTTTATCTTCATCTTGTCCCCAGAGGTCACTGCAGTGGTACTGAGTTATGTCACTATAGGCTGTAAAGCAGACCTTTCATGAGAGGCTACCTCAAACAAAGGCTTTCTTGCTATAAGAATTTTCTTTTTTGTATAGGGTTTCCTCACTGATTGGTGACGCCTTCACAGCAATGTGGCATCAAGTATGTCAGGCACTCCTAACTGAGGCCTTCCCACATATAAACCAGTTACTTGACAGGACCTCAAATGTCCTTGTCCACGGCCAAGAAATGAATTTCAAACCCTTCCCCAAATCGTTTACGAGAAACACTTGCCAGTTCCATTAAGTTGTCGTCTCTGTCCACTGGCAGCTGCTTGCACTGCACCTGTCTCACGGCATCTGGCAGCCGCAGTACTGGAAGGCGAGAAGTGGGTGAATCTTATTTTTAACTGTGTAACCACTCTTCCACTACTATGCAGTGTAACCAATATGTTCTTGGGTAAAATAAAATGAATTCACCATTCCTGCCGTTTTCAGGCTTTTTAAGCATGGCACAGAGCACTTAAATTTTTCCCTCCAGAGGAACAATTAGACCTATTGGTTCAGAGAACATGACCAGAAAACATGTTACATGTAAATTACAGTTTAAAAATCATTTCATGGGAGCTGGAGAGATGGCTCATCAGATAAGAGCACTAACTGCTCTTCCAGGGTTCAATTCCTAGCACCCACATGGTGACTCACAACTGTCGGTGACTCCAGTCCTGGAGGATCCAATGCTCTTTTCTGTCCTGTTAGGCACCAGACATGCATATGGCACATAGACATATATGCAGGAATATATATATATATATATATATATATATATATATATATATTTAACCATTCTAGTTTAT
This sequence comes from Arvicanthis niloticus, assembly GCF_011762505.2. Taxonomy (NCBI): domain Eukaryota; kingdom Metazoa; phylum Chordata; class Mammalia; order Rodentia; family Muridae; genus Arvicanthis; species Arvicanthis niloticus. Next base: position 129,308,519 of record NC_047658.1, read on the forward strand.
ATTTCCTGACTTTGTAACAAACAGTGTAACATCAGGGCTGTCCTTCAGAGTGTCTAACCTCAAGTGGCCCTGGCAGTTTCCACAGGGCTGATTCATTTCCTGTACCACTGAGATCATTGTACCAAGGTCACCATGATTTTTCCTGATAGTTGTAAAATAAATTTTAAAACAACAGATTAACAAAAACATACCCTGCAAATGGGTTCAGGATTAGTCAAGTAAAAATAAAATGTGAATTGGAGAAGATCACACTCGACTGTATAATAGACAAATGTGCATCTTAAATAAGAATTCATTATAAAGGACAGAGCTTGGAATTCACTTTTCATTCTTAGTTAACTGCTATTTCAAAAATAAATCCCTCTGTCAGTTGATTTACTCAGCTTTCTATGGACATGCATGTGATAACAATTAGTATTAGAAACAGGTCCCAGCTTAACAAAGAAACCAAAACAAACTGTAACGTTATTACTGCCAGAAATGTATTTTCTAAAGCTTGCCGCTGCATCCAATTTGCAAATGGTATAGTTGAAGGGTCTACATCTCACAAGTATTAAAAATAGCCCAAAGCAAGCCTAACTCTTCTGGTTTAAGCAATTTCATTGGTGGCGTCTGCTTCCACCTAAAAGGGACATGGTATCAAACTTTCTTTCTTTGCTTTTAGCCAAAAATTTTGATTGACCTGCTTTGCAAGCTCACAAATCTCTTAGAATAAATTTAAATAAAATGTTTAAGCCAAAAATGACTAGAGAACATTTCCTTTGTGGAAATAAAAAAGGGTTTCTTGGCTCAGTGAGTAAAAGCACTTGTCACCAAGCCTGAAGACCTGAGCTTGATTTCTTGAGCCCATAGGAGGGAAGGCAAGAACTGATGTCTTTGAGTTGTCCTCTGATCTGCAACTGTATTTGTGCTCTGTGGCATTCATGGAGACGTGTGTTGTGCTGGATAGTTTTACGTCAAGTTGACACAATCTAGAGCCATCTGAGAGGATGGAACACTTTCTCAATTGAGAAAATGTCAACCCATAAGATTGGGCTGTAGGCAAGTCCGGAGGACATTTTCTTAATTAGTGTTTGACAGGGCAGGCCCCAGCTCGTTGTGGGTGGGGCCGCTCCTGGACTGGTGGTCCTGGGTTCATTAAGAAAGCAAGCAGGCGGGGCAGTGGTGGCGCACACCTTTAATCCCAGCACTTGGGAGGCAGAGGCAGGTGGATTTCTGAGTTCGAGGCCAGCCTGGTCTACAAAGTGAGTCCCAGGTACAGCCAGGGCTACACAGAGAAACCCTGTCTCGAAAAACCAAAAAGCAAGCAGAGCAAGCCACAGGAAGCAAGTCAGCAAGCAACACCCTTCCCTGGTCTCTCTTCATCAGTCCCTCTTCCAGCTTCCTGCCCTGCTTGAGTTCCTGTCTTGATGAACAGTGCTATAGAAGTGTAAGCCAAATAACCCCCAAGTTGTTTTGGTCATTGTGCTTCACCAGAGCAATAGAAATATTACCTAAGACCGGCAAATACCAAAAATAAATATACATTTTTAGACTTGATCTTATAGAAGCCAGGGTCTCCAGATGCTGGGAAGAACAGGAGTAAGAGGCACAAGAAAAGGTGGACCAGTGGGTTCTAAGTCACAGCTACACAGGAGGAGGAAGATGGGCTAAAGAGGGTACCTATGGATAATGATAATTACTGTATGGCAAAAAGCTAGAACAGATGTTGAATGTTTTCATCATAAAAAAATGGTAAATCTTGAGATGTTGAACCCGATCTACACATTATACAAAATGTACATCTATCAAAACCTCACACAGTGCACACAAAACATCCATATTTACATTTTTTGTTTTTAATTAGTCAATTTAAAAGCAAATTTTGAGTAAACGTAAAGGATTAAAAACAGCTACAATAGCCGGACAGTGGTGGCCCACGCATTTAATCCCATCACTTGGGAGGCAGAGGCAGGCAAATTTCTGAGTTTGAGGCCAGACTGGTCTACAGAGTGAGTTCCAGGATAGCCAGGGCTACACAGAGAAACCCTGTCTGAAAAAACAAACAAACAAACAAACAAACAAAAAAAAAAAAAAAGAAAGAAAGAAAGAAAGAAAGAAAGAAAGAAAAGAAAACAGCTACAATAATAATACGAATTTCTTGACTAGAGCAGCTGTTATGTGTCAGGTGTTGTCTTTATGTTTATATTTTTTGCAGATAAACAGTGGTGTTCACATCCTTGTTAGACAAAGGCATGGAAGGGAGCTCTCACAGAGGAGACTGGCCTGGGGCTACAATTGTCAAGGCAAGGGTGGGTAGGATTCAAAGTTCTTTCTCCCTTACTTTATGGTTTATTCTTACTTAAGTCAGGAAGATCACTTGATCAAGGCCCGGATTTGACAGAAATGTACTATTATTTTGTAATTCTTACTTTCACTGGAGTAAAGTTTACACATAGTAAAGTCCAATCCTAAGAGCTGAGTGAGCACGGCATTTCTGTGACACACCTGTGATTCTCTCATGCACTGTGCCTGAGATGTGACAGTTGAGCAAGGTCTACTTTTTAAAATGCTCATTTTAACGCACTGTTACTTTCAAGAATATTTGAGGATTTTAAATGAAAACAAAATGGATTTCAAAATAGCATTTAAATTACTTAATGTACACATTTAATATGAAAACTTTAATTTACATACTTAAAATGGACACTGGGTATTGTAACTAGGATTTGATGAAATACTGAAGGCAGCTGTTGATGTCTATAAAATTAAGTACTCTTTTTTTTCCCTTTGAGACAGCATGTTCTGTGCTGTTCAGGCTGGCCTCTGGGCTTACTCCTTCCATCGTGGCTTTAGTGGACTATGGGAAGAAACCATCTGCCTTGCTTTTTTTTTTTTTTTTGCTGTGATAAAATACAAAAGCAACTCATGGGAGAAAGGGTTTATTCAGCTCAGATGGTATCAGTTCCAGGATACCGTCATGATGGGAGTTTCCATTGAGGGATTTGAAGAAGTTGGGCACAGTCAGAAGAGGGTGATAAATCCTTTGCACTGTTTGGTATTTTTGATCAGGGCCTCACGGCAGAGAATATGGTGCTGGCAATCATGTGGCCATGAGCAGACAGATAGATGATGAAAAGACAGGACAACAGAGGCCCAGACACATTACAAAACACTCCCATGAGAACTAGTGTGTCCTCAAGAGAAATAATCCAACGTTGCTGGACATTATCATCCCTCTCAAAGACATCCCAACACAACTAGATCACCGGCCACATTTCTTTTTTTTCTTTTTAAATTGGGCAGTGTTTGATTTTCCTTTACAAGTTAATAAATATTTCTTGATGACTGCACATGGGGTAAGGCTGATTGGTAGTTCAGAAAGGTCACAGCGATGGTGTTTTCCTGACAGTGTGTAGTCTTCAGTAGTGAATGGAATGACTTGTATGATGTCACTGTCAAACCAGCAAGACTGCATTTATGCACCCATCCTTTTCAGAATTGTTGATAACTTGGGCATACTTTCCCCAAATAACCTTGCCTCCTTGTGTCATAAGGCCCAAGTCGCTCACATTCACTTCAATAACTGTACCTTTGGTGATCACACCAGGGTTGTATATAACGGGGATGATGGATTCCTTTTCACACAGAGTGTAGACAGGCAAAAAGTCACTTTCAGCTCAGGGTGTGTGATGTGGGCTTTTTTGAAACGTAGACCCATTGGCCTAATGAACCTTTCATATTTAGTGGTTTTCTTATAAAAAACCATCACCAACAAAGCAGACTTTAGTAACCATTCTCTTTTTTCTGTTCAGATAACTTCCAATATTTCTGTTTCTCCTTGGGCACAAACTTTGGGTAGAGGGACCTCCCATTTTCCCGCCTTTTCTTTTCGTTTTTTGCTTAATCGTGTTGGAAAGTACTTTTGCTCTCGACTGCCCTTCTCTGTCCAGCAGATGGGCAGGGACTGCTCCTTGTGGAGTCTTCTCGTCATCCTTCTGCTTGGTGTTTCTCTTTTCATGCATCTTACTAGTCTTTTTCATTTGTATTTTCTTGGTATGGCACTGTTTAGCTTAGCCTTCAGGCCAATCTTTTTTCTTTTCCTTTCTTTCTTTCTTTCTTTCTTTCTTTCTTTCTTTCTTTCTTTCTTTCTTTCTTTCTTTCTTTCTTTTTGCCTTCTTTGAACATTCATGGGCCTCCAGCCATTCTTTCTTTCTCCTTTTCTCATGGTAGCCCAAACAATATCCATATCGTTTGTGGTGCAATTCAACATATTCATTTTGTGGCATGCTGACAGCTGCGGAACAGCCGTCCGTGACCTCCCAGGTTCCAAAAACTTCTTAATTTCTGGGTATCACTGGCCATGAGCCTGGTTTGCTCAGCACCAGCCACATTTCAACATGAGCTTTGTCAGAAACAGACTACATCCTAACTGTAATGCACAGAAATAAAACATGCAGGCTCCTGTGTGATTGTGGTCCTCTGATTCTTTAAAGGTTGTGTGTGCGCAATGTGGGGAGGTGAACATTTTCCTGTATGTGTGATGGTTGTCAGAATTGTGGGACTCACTAGCATGAGGCTGGCTGATAAAAACCTGTGGAAAATGGTCCTGTGGTTCTCAGTAATTCTGGAAACTGCTGACAAAATGAGAGGTAGAAATTCTAAGATAAGACAAGAAGAGGGAGTCTATGCTCTGTGTGAACTGCTTTTGAATAGGACAATCATCCAGGACAGAAAGGATATGATGGAGAAAGACAGAGGAGAGCCATAGAAAAGGACAAAAAGAGATAGAGCTGGGCTGATGTCATAGATGCATTGAATTAAGGCAAGCTTAGGAGACTGCAAATAATTACAACTTTCCATAAGTGTGGCTGAAATAATAGAGGCTTTAGAGATATACAGACCTCATTTATATCCCTCCAAAACTGCCATTTATTTATATTATTTTTAAATGGTAATAAGGACACCAACTACACACATAGAACACACACACACACACACACACACACACACACACACACACACACACAGTTACACACACATTCACTCCTGTGCACAAATGCATGCCTGTAATAACTCCTTTCCTGTTGTTAATCATTACATGCTAAGTGTCACTGTGAGGAAACTTCCCAGTCTGTATTCTGGATATCTGTGTCCAGACTTGACATAAAAACCTATATTCTTTTATTATGCCAATAGAGCTTGCAATAAAGTGGTGCCACCTAGTAGAATGCTTACAGATATTTTTATTTCATACATGTGTATTAATATACATAAGCAGAAATTAAAAGGTGATTTGAATTCAGATGCATCAGTTACAGCTAAGCACCTCAGTACTTTGCAGTAGTGCATGGGACTCAAGGGAAATCTTTAGAAAAATGTTACAGTTGTCCAAAATGAGGGAAGAGCCCTAGGGTGCTAGTGAGAGAAATAATAAACTTGTCTAATCAGTACTGCGTAGTATTCTCACATACTCTAACTCTAGTAATGTACAGGCGTGGTTCTGGAGTCAAATAGCTACACAGGCTCAAACTCTAGACCTAAGGTTACTGCTTATATGTGAAAGTAGTTACACTCACTTTTTCAACTATATATTAGTTATTTTTCTCATTGTCATGACAAAATACCTGGAAAAAAAAAAAAGCAGCTTTAACAAGGGGTTTGTTTTGGCTTTCAAGGGATATATTCCATCACAGCAGAGAAGGCATGGTGGCTGGAGCAGAAGGCTGCTCACGGTCTGCAGTCAGGAAGTAGAGTGCTGAACGCTACAGCGCAGCCAACTTTCTCTATTTTATTCTTGCTAGACATCAACCCCCAGAATGGTACTACCCACATTTAGGGTGGGTCTTCTCTGCTCAATTAATCTACTTGACATATCCATTATAGCCACATCCAGAGATTTGTTTCCATGGCCATTCTAAACCCCATCAAGTTGACCGTCACAATTAAACGTCTGTAAGTATGGAGAGTTACAGGATGTCAGTGCTGGGTCAGTGAGCTCTCTGTGTCCTATTTGGAGCAGCAGTAGGTCACACAAAGTATTGTGTTTGTTGGGCTACTTGGCCTTCAGAAAACATATTCTCATTCCATTTCTCAGGGGCCTCCCTGATTTTTTTCCCCACTGGTTTCTTCTCTTCTTACACTGACTTCTAATTTTGAGCAGTCCCAACCGGTCTCAGGTCATCTGCTCCATAGACAACCGTACTTTATCTTTTCCTGTCTAGACCCAATGGCCCTAAATAGCACCCAGGGAAAACTGGTATTAGATTTACTTTTCTTTCAAATGTAAACGTGTTTTGTTTGCATGACGCACACAATGCTCGGGCTCACACACAAAGCAGGCTATAAGCTCTGAGAGGCCTTACCTGCACCCAGCACTTCCTCTCAGGACACTTTCTAAAGCCAGCACAGGAGAACAAAGCTAAAGCACCAGGTGCTAATTGTGCAGACTGGAGAACACACAACAGAGGCTGGGGCAAGGACATGCCACAGCTTCGGAGACACTCTTCAGATCCTTGACTGAATAGCTGAACGCAGGTAGGGTAAAACTCTTGGATTCCTAGCAGGAAAGACCCGTGGTAGAAAATGTTGGCAGGACCTTTGAGGGTCACGCAATACAGATGAGCTGCTGAAACTGAGACTCACATGGAAGTGGAGCTAACCTAGGATTAAAGGCTCAGAAAAACAAAACAAAACAAAACACTAGGAATAAAAACAGCAACCTAGACATAAGAGTTAGGAACAGGGGGCCTTAGAAACAAAAGCAAGACCCAAATGGAACACCTCTGTCAGAGCCTCATGTTTAGTACTGACATCTAAGGTGATGTATATACTTGATTTTTAGAAATAGTCTTAATAATGTATTGCCCATGACTTCTAAGACAAAATTAAAATCATTCCATATGCAGATTTTTAAGAAGTGACCGACAATCGAAAGATGTTGCAAGTGGTAAGCAAAGGAAAGACATTCTGTTGGTGCATTTTGTGTTGCTTTAACAAAGTACTAAAGGCTATGTACACTTATCTGGCTCACAATTCTGGTAGTGAATGGGTCGAAGAACATGGCAAAGGCTTTTTAGCTTCTTGTTTTTTGTTTGTTTGCTTGTTTTGTTTGTTTTTGTTTGTCTCTCTCTCTCTCTCTCTCTCTCTCTCTCTCTCTCTCTCTCTCTCTCTCTCTCTCCTCTCTCTCCTCTCTTTTCTCTGTGTAGCCCTGGCTGTCCTGGAATTCATTCTATAGATCAGGCTGGCCTCAAACTTCCAGAGATCCACTTGCAGAGGCTTCTTAAGTGATGGGATTAAAGGTGTGAGCCAGCACCACCAGGCTGGCTTTTTGTCTTAAGAGTCCATTCTGGTAGGAACTCACTCAATTCCTTGAGGTGGTTCCTTCTTGACCTAATTAGCTTATACTAAGCCCTCTTCTTGGAGGGTCTGCCACTTCAAACCCACAGTACTAGGGCCAATGCTTCCAGCGTATAATCCAGGATATTCATGCCATACCTTAACTACCCCAGACAACAATCAACTATAATTATTACATGAGAGAAAACAGAAAAACCCAGACAAAATAGGCATGATGGTAACTTCAACAGTTATAATTGTAAAGATCTAGCTGACGTTTTAGAATTATAAATTCAATGTCAGAATTTAATGACTTGTGAAAGGGTTAAAAGTACATTAAAGACATTAATTTACCACTCTCTAGAAGACTCACGAATGCAAAGAAAGACAAACAGGAAACCCGCTGGAGTACAGAAGATATAGCTCAGGATCTCCCAGGATTGGCACTGGAGTCCCGAAAAAGAAATAGAAACACTACCTGCAGAACTAGTGGATGGTAGTTTTCTGAGTCTGATGTTAAGGATACCAAGAGATGTCAGGGGCTCAGAAAACATCACATAGAACAAACACATTCACATTGGTGAAATCAGTCAAGGTCTGAAACGAAATAGTAAAAGATAAAAATGTTTTTGTTTCATGAGACTGGGTCTTTGTAGCCCAGACTGGCCTCAATCTCAACATATAACAGAGACTGACTCCAGCCCCTCCTGCTTCCACTTCAGTGCTGGTACTATAGGATGTGCCACTCTGCTTGGTATGTACTGGCCTGCTGTTACACGCTGGTCTCATCTTTTAAGGGCTCTAAGGTAACCAGATCCCTCCTTGCAGCTCCTTAAACAGAGCAACTGCCTTTCTTTCCAGGCTACCCAGTTTTCTCTGCCTGAAACATTCTTCTTGTGTCTCTTACCCTTGCACAAATAAGTCTTTTCTGTCTTTCCTTTCTTAAATAATTTATTTTTATTTTTATGTGAATTCATGTTTTACCTCCATGTGTATCTGGATGAAGTTGTTGGGTTGTCTGAAACTGGAGTTACAGGCAGTTATAAGCTGCCATGTGGGTGCTGGTACTTGAACCTGAGTTCTCTAGAAGAACAGAGTTGGGGCTGGAGAGATGGCTCAGCAGTTAAGAGCACTGACTGTTCTTCCAGAGGACCTGAGTTCAATTCACTGCAACCACATGGTGGTTTACAACCATCTGTAATGAGATCTGATGCCCTCATCTGGTGTGTCTGAAGAAAGTAAAAAAGAAGAGCAGTTACATGGCTCTTAACCCTGAGCCATTTCTCCAGCCCACAAATGGATTTTTAAGGGGACACTTTAAAAATCTTCTCTCTCCTCATCTACCTGAGCACCACACCTCTAGCCCACTGGGCTCTGACTCCTGATCCTCCAACTCCCTAACATTTTGACTCATACAGCAGCACATACTGTCTGTCTCCATTCATTAACAGATCATCACTACATGGGCAATTTTAGATAAATGTGTTAATGTATGCGAATGCCTAGAATCTATGAGTACAATTACTACCGTGTGCTTAGCAGCAATTGAATCTGTGAGAATTCTTTTGTAGAATGAAGGCAAGCAAATTCATAAGGCTTCACTGCCAATCCATTGTATTGAATATAGGAATTTATTTCTTGCTACCACAGCTGTGAATGCAATAGAACAAGTGTCACAAAATTGTCTTGGTGTTAGCTGGAATGCTGCTGGCTGCAAATAACTGGGTTTCTGGTTGGCAGTAGCTTGTGAAAAGACATTTATAAACCTCACAAGAACTGGGAGGTTGTGGGACCAAGATTTTCAAAGTCAGCAGCTCAACATCTTGGAACTGGGGCACCATCTCTGCAGCTCACTGCATTTCCTCACAATGGCTACAGGGTCTACTCAGGTCTTCTCACACCACATTTAGTTAGGAAGAGCCAAACTGTTTTCTTTCTTGGTAATTCTTTCCCAGAATCTCCTCATAGGGCTATCTACCTCTAGCTGCAAGAGAGTCTGTGAAGAAGGAAATTCAACAAACAGGTCTGTATCTGGTAAGCATGAAAATGGCTTTTTACTGCATGCAACTATCTTCTGTACCTGACAATCATAGTCAGCTAAGAACCCAGGAAGAAACAAAACAAAACAGAACAAAACAACAACAACAACACAGGTCTATAAGTCAGGGGAAATACATCACAATAAACGGGGATCTCTTAAAGGGGTCTATGAAGTGTATGATTATAGTTGGAACCTCTGTAATAACCCTGATATATTCAGATGCAATGGTTCTGATTATCTGGTGAATATCAAGGCAGGGCAACTTTCACTATATACTGAATAATTACAATAAAATAAAACATGTTTCATTTAATTTTCATATACTGAATTCCAAGAAAAGAGTGTGTATGCTAGAAAGGATAATCCTATGATTTTCCAGTATAGTGTAACTATCCTGGAACTCACTATGTAGACCAGGCTGGCCTTGAACCTGAGATCCGCCTGCCTCTGCCTCCCAAGTGCAACTACTATAGTATGTGTTACCATTCTTGTCTTTAGAAAGAATAATTCTTTTTTTTTTTTTTTGGGGGGGGGCGATGGGGGGGAGGTTTGAGACAGGGTTTCTCTGTGTAACCCTGGCTGTCCTGGAACTCACTCTGTAGACCAGGCTGGACTTGAACTCAAAAATCTGCCTGCCTCTGCCTCCCAAGTGATGGGATTAAAGTCGTACCGCCCAGCTTAGAAAGAATAGTTCTTAACACAAGAGAACTAAATATAATAAGGCCCACTTCCCAAAGCAAAACAAAGTAACTACTCTTGGAACTGAAGCACTAACCTCGTGGGCCTCTAGGTGCAGCTCTTCTTTACACACTCCTCCCTGGTAAAGAATCAGTGACAGCCGGAGCCAACCGCAGCCTGAGTTCCAGGACAGCCAGTGGTGTCCTGGTTAACTAACAATTAGGGAAATAGAAACATTAGCAAAGAGACATTGCTGCACACATTCAAATTGGCTAGTAAGGCAGGATAAAAAGACAGGGAGAATTTGGAGACATGAAGAGACAGAAAAAAAATGAAAAACAAAAAAAATCCCTTGCTCTGGAATCTAACTGAAGACTTTGCTGGCAGCAGAGCAAGGACTCCAGCACAACCACTGTTGAAGGCCTTTCCCCTTCACAGCCACAAACCTGCCATTTTCTAAGAGTTCCACCAGAACCCTCCTTTATGTAGGAAGGGCCTACACTAAGCACCTTATGCAGTGGCTTCTGATTATGATACCATTTAGGGCAGAGCCACCTCACCAAGAGAGAGAAAATAAGCCGCTTAACTGTGGCGGTTTGAAAGAGAACACAGACATCTATCAGATATTTGAACCCCCAGTCCTCAGTTGGTAGCCATGGCTGGGGAAGTCTGGACTGTGTCTTTGTTGGAGGAGGTGTGTCGCTGGAGGCTGGCTATGGGAGTTTAAAGGATGGCTCCTCTTCCAGTTCAGCTTCCTGTTCCAGCTGTGGTGCCTGCATGCTGCCATGCCTCACCACCAGGATGGACTCTTACCCCTCGTGCTATAAACCTAAATACCCTAAGTTGCTTTGGCCACAGGATTATACACTCAGGAAACCTGAGATGCAACCATGAGTACATGTGGCTAATGCCAAGGCAGTTAGTTACCTGCTTGCTCTCCCATGTGGAGCTCACTTCCATACATGGTACACCCTACTTCGTGTGACTCTAAGCCCACACGTACTCTTGAGTGTGTCTTACTTCCCTCTGAGTCCTTCTCTCTTAAGCTTTCAATTTAAGCTTAAAGTAAAATATCTTCAATAAAATTTCTACTTCTGTTTCACTTTACATGGGTGTTGTGTATATCAGGAAATCAGTCTCCAAGTTTTTATAACAACAACAACAGCAACAAGACACACAAGTCCAAAACCACAGTTTCCCATTTATTTAAATGGCTCAGCAAATACATACACACATATATACATGTACATGTGTTATATATACATTCATAGAGATTAAGACACAAAGAAAACACAGAACATTAAAATTGAGAATCTAGCTAAAGAGTGTGGAAAAGTCCATTGTACCACCTGGCCACTTTTCTGTAGCTTTGGGTTTTTAAACACACGAACACAAATTTCAATAATCACATGAAGCTAAATTACACTGTTCACAAGTAAAAACACTGGCAATAAAGTGATAATTCAGGATGATGGAATTCTGGGAGGGACAAGCTTATAAGGGAGAACTTCACAGGAGTTTCTGATACTGCAAGTACCTCCACTCTAGTATGAATGTTGGATTTTCCTTTCTAGATAGTAACTATACAGTCTATGTATTTTTTCCAAGCATATATTTCCAAACTAGGAAAAGGTTAAAAAAATGAAATAAAGTATATAAAAATATTTTTTGAAGGAAAATCATTACACATGATTGTGTGTGTGTGTAAAAATACTGTTTTGCTTTCTATGATGTAAGGGGGCTTTTGCTAAAGAAGTCACATACCCACGGTCAGGCTATGGAAATGTACTGAGCTAGTCATCTTAGTTTTCCATGAGATGGTTCTGATACAATCACCAATTCTCAACACTGAATTATTTGACATTAGGTAATATGTTTTTATAAATGATTTCTGTAGGTTTTATACCATGCCATGGTATGCCCACACATAGTCTGTATATACAGCTTAAGTGTTATTGTGAAAACCTTTAAGATTCTGTTACTCAAATGTGATAAATAACGGACATTGCTCACGAGCCAGTTCTGCCTATTGGAACAGCCTTTTCTGACTCCCTCTGCAACTGACTGGGTGCTGTCAGGCCTGAGTGTCCCCATCCTCGACATCCAAGTCAGACTCATCAAAGTCCTCATCACTGTCTTCCTTCTGTTTGCAGCTTCTTCTATGGTTAGAACCTTCATTTTCAGTATTTTCTGAAGTTTCTGGTTCTTTATTAAACCTAAAGGAAGAAAAAGAAGAAAAGTCAACAATTATTACCCAGGCTCTTATTATCTAATGGTGGTAGTTAGAAAGCCTTTACTAGTCTGCTTCCTATCAGGAGCCTCCAGAAGGAACAGAAAACTCTTCTAAGAACTAGCTTAAACCTCAAGTCAGCAGATTCTGACTGTGGCCCTCGGGAGTTAGTAAGAGAAGCCCATTAGTGAGGACTGCTCTGAAGTCGGTGGTGAGTATGAAGCTCGAGGCCAGGGCTGACGTTCTTAAATACACGTCATCTTATACTATAATAGAAAAATTTGGAATTGTGATTCTTCTCCCGTTATGTAGAAAAGTGCTTGTATTAAACTGTTAGTGTTGTCTAAGAGAAAGCTCATGTATTAATTACTAGATACAAATTCCAGTGTAAAAGGCAATACTCACGGAATAACGATCTCTTCTTTCTTTCCACATTTTGCACAAACTTCAAGTTCACAAGCGCATGGTCTACACATTATGTGGTAAGAGTCCTTTACTGTCTTTTGTAAACATTTAACACTGAAAAGGAAGGGGAAATTAAATTCTGATTTTTACTACTTAAACTTTACTTGATGTTATAAGTCCTTTAAGCAATGCCATTTCAAAGGCCTCCAAAGTACTGTCATGTGGTACTGTACATATGGCACTGTACACGCACATGTGGCACTGTACATGCAGTACTGTGATGCGGTACTGTACATATGGCACTGCACACACATGTGGCACTGTACACACACATGTGGCACTGTACATGCAGTACTGTGATGCGGTACTGTACATATGGCATTGTTCAAACCGTCTCACAGCACTGGGCATGGCTCACTACTTCCTGGCACCTCTCTCTCTGACAGTCTTGTGTTTAAGTTTATAGGTTTATAGACCTTCTTCCTGTTCAGCTTTGATTCTTCCCCTCCCCCACCCCATAAAGAACCCAAGCTTCACCTCAATGTAAATCTCGGAAAAGAAGTCCTTAGTCTGCAGTGGGGGGGCAGTGGGGGGCTGTGACTTGGACTTCTCCCTAGTGCTGCTGTTACATGAATAACTCAAGGTTCAGTACTAGCAAAACACCTGGGGAAGGCACAGTGGCATGCACCTTTAATCCCAGCAAGGTCAAGGCACTGGCAGCTGGATCTCTGAGTTTAAGGCCAGCCTGGCCTATAAAGTCAGTTCCAGGACAGCCAGGGTTACACAGAGAAACCCTATTTCAACTCCTCACCTCTGAGAGAGAGGGGGGTGGGGGGTTGGGCAGAGAGGGGTTAAACAAAGACATCAAAAAAGAAGAGATAAAATTGTAGAATGAGCATATTAAAAGATGCTTGGCATTACTGGCTATCAGAGAAATCACACTGAGCACAGTAGAACAAAACAAAATGCAAAACAATAATATTTAGTGTTAATGATAATGCAGGACGCCTATACACTGTGGGCAAGAACACAAAGGTATGGCTAGTTTGGAAAGCAACTTGCAACCTGTGTGTGTGTGTGTGTGTGTGTGTGAGAGAGAGAGAGAGAGAGAGAGAGAGAGAGAAGGAGGGAGGGAGGGAGGGAGGGAGAGAGAGAGAGAAAGGTTGAGAGAAAGAGAGAGAGAGAGGGAGAGAGAGAGTTAGAAGAGAACACTGGTGTCCTGCTCTATTACTCTCTTCCTCCCCCTTTCTGACAAGGTCTCTCACTGAACCTGGAGCTAGGCTGGCAGCCAGTAAGCCTCAAGGATCCTCCTCCTGTGTCTACTCCCATAGAACTGGAGTTAAAGGAACCTGTGGGGCAAACAACCCTTGTCTTGTCTTCTCTAATGGGAATGCTAGGAGCTGAGGTGCTTGACTGGAGGGGAGAAAGTGAGTGTATAAAATGTCTGGATTACATAGGAAGGAGTCTCTGGGGAAAGGGCAGCCAGCTCCTGGGCTGGAAAGCTCAAGGTTGGGGGCAGGGTATGCCAGGTAGGGACTGAGGGATGCTGGGAGAACCTGGAGGCCAGGTCTGCTTTGACATATAAAATATGTACCTCAGTCCCTTGACCCAGGAAGGCAGTGTTTACACTTGCACATCAAGTGCTCCCGGCCACCGAGTCACCTGTCCAGCCCCTGCAGCCTACATATTCTCTACATATATATCCTTAACTTGCAACCCAATAATCTCACTATGACATCTTTATTCAAGAAAAATGAAAACTACATTCGTACAAAGCCCTATCTGAATATTAACAGTTTAACTTTAAAGTGGAAAATAAAGCACACCTGAGATGTTTTTAGCTGACCAGTGCATAAAATTTAGCTGCACCCCTTTCAGTGGGTACCTCCTCAGCAAGAGACCTGGGTCACACAACGTGGATTCCCTACATCTGGCATTCAGGTACAGGGAAGGAAAACAGATCAATGTTTGCCAACAGCTGACAAAGGGTAGGACAGGGGCTGAAGAGATGGCTCAGAGGTTAAGAGCACTGACTGCCCTTCCAAAGGTCCTGAGTTCAATTCCCAGGAACCATATGGTGGCTCACAACCATCTGTAATGAGATTTGATTCCCTCTTCTGGTGTCTGAAGACGGCTACAATGTACCCGTATACATAAAGTAAATACATCTTAAAAAAAAAAAAAAAAGGAGTAGGATTGACAAGAAATTCTTATTTTTTTCCTGACACTGACCTAACAACTTTGTAGGCTAAAACTTCAGCTGTACACTGCAAAGGGTAAATTTTATAGTACAGAAATTATAAAAAGGGCCTCAACCGTGGAAAATTAGATTGTAAGCAAAACTTAAGAAAATAAAACCTTTGACATAGTGCTAAATGAAAAGTTCCTAAAACTTCTGTGGTAAACTGTTTTAATATACTTGAATTATATTATTCTAATAGCTTTACTAAATTATTCTGTACTTACAGATCACATCATTAGGACCACAAGGCCTAAGTCCCAATCACTCCAATGGATCATGAGTTTCCATAATGCTTTCTTTCTTTCTTTCGTTCTTTCTGTCTTTCTTTCTTTCTTTCTTTCTTTCTTTCTTTCTTTCTTTCTTTCTTTCTTTCTAGAAGCTTTAAGTCATTTAATTTTCAACTTTAATTTCCTAAAATAGTTTAGGTCATCTGAAAATTCAGAAAATTAAAGCATGTTTTCTTCTTGATAAATAATTGTCTCATGCTAATGACCTCTAGAATCAACAGATCTTTAAGTGTTTACTAAGCTGCTAATGCAGGGTTAAAATTGTATTCCTGAGAGCTATCAGTGTTAAGATTTACATGTAAATCTTTAAAATGGCTCTACAGTTTACAGCCTGGAGCCATTACTCCAACAAAGGTGACTCTCTAGGAATCACACAGCAGCATAAGTTGTTAGAAGCAGATCCCTAGGCTCAGCCTCGCATTGTTTACATAACCAAAATCTCCCTGAGCCCCGTGAGCCCCATGAGTCTGCTGAATTCTTCAATGAATTCTTATGCCCACAAACACTTGAGAACTCTTGACATCCATCCTAATGAAAAGATCTCCGGTCCTAAGGTCCTAAATGGGGTTTCCCAGCCCTGGTGGAGGTTACAAGGACGAATTCTGAGAACAGAATGAAATCCGAACACTGCTGAAAGCAAGTATGATCTTTAAAAAGTGAAATCCCTCCAGAACACCAAGTTTTGTTAGGTAATATCCCTGAATGAAAATAGAAAGGGACTCAGTGAGAACAGCGTCTTCTCTTTCCACAGGTCAGGCACGTTGGTGGCAGCATGATGACAACGTTCTTTAGTCTCCATTTTCTGTCTCCCAAGAGGGGTTCGAGTGTGCCTTTTCTTTCAAAATCCGTAACCCAGGCGTAAGTGTAAGCAGTCAGTGAGTAAAGGAGAGGGGCTCCCAAGCTATCAGAGCTCTGCTTCTTTACAGAACAAAGCACTCAGTACAACACTGAGTTTTAAACCCAAAGGACCTTGATCCTAAACAGGAGAGTAGTTTACAGAGCACGGTGATAGGCATCCACTTCACGTTGTGTAAAACCCAGGAAGTACTTTTCAATTTTAAAACTAACTATCAATGTCTAATCACTTCTTAGTACTTTTCCTTATACCTCAAAGCACTTTGTGGTAAGAAATAATTTTAAATTCACCTAAATATTTTTTCCTTGAAAAAAATGCTATATTTATAATATTTTATTAAGGAAACGTCATGGGTTTTCCTTCCTTTTCACTCTTTCTCTGTTGACTCTGTCTGTCTCTCTCTCTCTGTGTGTCTGTGTGTGACAGAGAGAGAGAGAGAGAGAGAGAGAGAGAGAGAGAGAGAGAGAGAGAGAACTTAATCTATTTTGGTTATGTATATATTAAATTAATCAGTTGAATAGGAAAAGTGGCTAAACTAAACACAAATTGTCCTTATAAACCCTATTTACTGACAAAGGAATCAGTAATACACATCTTTAAACATAGACTAGTTTGCTCACAATGAAAAACAGACAAGGAAAAATAAGTGTGGCCTACCTAAGAGCTGAACCAGGGACAGACTGGGGAGTTTTCAATCTATCACAGTAAGCTCTAGAAAATAGTTTGAAAATAAACCAGTAGAAAGAAGACTGGAGAAGGAGGGCTGGAATGGAAGACTAGCGCAGCTCTGACAAGTCTTCATCACATCATCTCTGTAAGTCTAAAACTCTCCCCAATGGGCCCCATGCTGCTTACCCTGAGCATGAAAAGCCAGTGGCACTGGGATCTAGGACATCTGAATTACACTGTCCTCATGGCTACAAATTCAGTTAAACAAAAATCTCAGGACTTTTCCTTATCATTCTTTTAACAGTTGACAGGAACAAACTTCCCTCTGCTGCTTCGTAGTTCTGCTTAGTTTCCTGGTTACTATATTCTGACCACGGCCATAATTAGCTGCATGTGGTATTGGTACGTGGGATGACTGGCCACCTTGGTAAACAGTGACTGTCAGCACCTTACCCTTTGGTATGCCAATGAGAGAAACAATATTGGCAGATCCTCAAGATACTTCCTGCAGTGGCACTAAGCAACCTATGTTGTTTACAATAAGGAGAGTCTAAAACTGAACTATGGGATTAGCTCCTACTAGATTTTAAAATGCCTTTAAAGGAAACAGTTACTCCCTGCTCCTATTCCAAAAACCTCATGTAGTGGTTACAATTAACTTCCTGGGGTTATAATACACCCTAGACTTAACAGACAGGTAAAAGACTACCACCCTTCATTGCAGTAGTAGCCTGGACTAGGATAATTATTTATTATTGTCATTATTACTACCACTATTATTTTGAGCTGGGACTCTCTATTAGCCCTGGCTGTCCGGGAACTTACTATGTAAACCTGGCTGTCCAGGAACTTACTATGTAGACCAGGCTAGCCTCAGTCAGAGCAGCTCACTGGTGAAATTCTGGAAATGAGAGGCCCAAGCAGAGGCCAAGCAGAGGCCAAGCAGACGGCTTAGTGTTACATGCTTTCCAGGCATGGCCTTGTAATACTCATAAAAATTGCAATTGATGTTTACTTTGATGAAAGAATAAAAATTTTAAAAGTTGATCCAGTATTCTGAAGTCAAAAATAAGTCTACTTTTCTATTCATGATATATGTACATATTTGAGGTCAACAAAGTCTCCTCCTCCCCCTCCCCCTTCCTCCCCCCCCCCCCCCCCCCAGACAAGGGTTGTTTTGTGTAGCCTTCACTGTCTGGGAACTTGATTTATAGATAAGGCTGGACTTGAACTCAGAGATCTGAGTCTGAGTTCTGTCCCTTGAGTCTGGGATTAAAGGTGTGTGCCACCACCACCCTGCAGTGGTGGCTGCTGCTTCCTCTTCTTCCTCCTCATTTTCTATTCAGCTGATTATCGATCCTTCAAAAATTTTTTTTCTTTATTCACTTTTATTGTGTGAATGTTCTGCCTGCATGTATGTCTGTTCAACATGTGTATGCCTATGCAAGTCAGAAGAGAGCATCAGAGTCCTGGAACAGGTGGCAACCTGGGTCTTCTGTAAAAGCAGCCAATGCTCTTAACCTCTGAGCCATCTCCCCAACCGCCCATATATCATCACCTCCACAGATTTCCAAAGTTAAAGAAACATGGCAGCCCTTCTGTCATTCATGCACTGGGAAGGTTGAGGGGCAGAAATAAGGCTGAGGTGTCTAAAAGGCACCATGTCTTATCAAACAACAAAACACAGAACAAATGAACTTAGGAGAGCTGTAAGGGTGGGGTGTGGTAGGTGGGTGGGTAGCTCTACTCATCTCCCCTCTGTCTCAGGCCACTCTTCACAAGGTTTTCTGCAAACATCATCCATGCACTGCCCAGTCATGACTTAGGACCTTTCTGAACCTCTTTTCTTGATTTTACTGTCTGATTCCTCTGTGGTCTTGTCTTGAATGCCCAGGTCTCCCCCCTTTACTAATAATACCTCTTCTGCTTAGGAATTGCCTGTGGACCCATATCTCCAGAGAATAAATTCTAACAGGTTGTTTGTACCAGATAAATACGCCAATTCAAAAGTTAAAAAGACAGGTTTGTTTGGTAATGGGCTACCAGGCAAGTTAACCAGCTTCAGGGGACAAGACAGGAAGAATTCAAGGCTAGACTATGGCAGGGAAGTTTTTAAAGATTGTGGGTAAAGGAAAATGATGTATCTGCCACACACTAGGCTTGTGCCCAGGTGTGTGTGTGTGTGTGTGTGTGTGTGCGCGCGTGTGCGTGCACGTGTGCGTGTGTGTCTCTCCGGGGTAGATGATGACTTCAGATTAGGGAATTGGGACAGCTGTTAGGAATGCAGGACTGGACTTTTGGAGACTTTTCTTTTGGGGGGGTGCTGAGTGGATAGGGTTGGAGAGAGAGGGAGGAATGGAATTTGCTGGACCACATGAAGGAGGGGGACAAACCTGGGACTCCAACTGACAAGTTCCTTGTTAGCAAAGACTCTTCAGTGGCTTACACTGAAGATGCTATCTAAAATAATTGCGAATTGATCCACAATTCTAGTCTGGCATCTCTGAACTTTTTTTTCTCTTAGAAATTTAAGAGTTATGTCCAGGATAATATTTCTATTAGCCTAGACTTTTCCAAGAAATATTTGTTTGAAAATCCCACCCTAAGCCCACTTTCAGTAACCTAGCAACAGCAGACCATCATCAGTGGCCAAATGAGACTCCTTTCCACTTTCACAAGTCTCTTATTCTCCAATACGCATGTGCTATATACCCCATTATAAAAGTGCCTCCTCTTTGCTCCATCTCTCCCTTCCCACCTTCTAGCTCAGAGCCAGCCTCGGCATATGCCCCTTAATGAGTGGTATCTGTTGCATGGTGTGACTTTATGGGGTCTACTGCTTACACTGTAACAATATTTATTGTTCCTAATAAAACAATTATAGTAAATTGTCTTTTAAATCCAGCTTAGTTTCTGGGTTCTTATAGTTTAAAAAAATGTTCACATAAGACATGGTTTTCTAACAGGTGTCCTTTCATTCTATAATATGTTTGTTTTAGTTTATTTAAGATAAAGGGATCGTTCAAGACATGATAAATGACCATGTTAAACTTTAATGCTCTGATACTAAAATAGAGCCAGGAATGAGAAATTATGAGAAAAAAGTCTGGATCCTAATTCTGAATATGTTCTTTGCTAGACATATAGAGTCAGTCGCCTAGATTTTTTTAATGTCACCTCTTCAGGTTCATACCTTTAAAGGGTGGTGGGTATTTAAAATGCAATTGTGTAATTATGTGATAAAGGCTTCCTACCTTCCTTTTTTTTCCCCCCCCCTTTGAGACAGGGTCATACTTAGTCCAAGCTTGCCTCAAACTTACAACATAGCCAAGAGCAACAACCTTTAACTCCTAATTTACAACAAGCCTGAATTCTTGATTCTCCTGTCTTTACTTCCCAAGTACCTGGGTTACAAGTGAGTGTCACTAGCACCCACTCCTATGACAGTTTTGGAAGGATACTAAGTTTAAAGTAAGAATCTTAACTATCTACTTGCTTAAGAAAATGGGCAAATTCATCTAAACTTTAGCTCTATGATCTCTGTACTGAATAGTTTCTGAGAGGAGGAAACCTCAACTAAGAAAATAATCTCTATAAAATCAGGCTGTAGGCAAACCTGGAGGACATTTTAAAATTAATGATAGATAGGGAAGGACCTAGCCCAATGTAGGTGGTGCCATCCCTGAGCTGGTGGTTCTGAGTTCTATAAGAAAGCAGGCTGGAGCTGGGCAGTGGTGGCCCACGCCTTTAATGCCAGCACTTGGGAGGCAGAGGCAGGCAGATTTCTGAGTTTCAGGCCAGCCTGGTCTACAGAGAAAATTGTAGGACAGCCAAGGCTACACAGGGAAACCCTGCTCTAAATCCAAAACCAAATCAAATGAAGGAGCCTCTGCCAGACAGCATACCTTGACGGACAGTCAGCATTCATTAGCCTCTGCCACCACAAACTGACCTGGATTCTCAGATAAACTACACAGTGGCAATGCCTGCAATTATATACTGAAAAAGGCCACAAATGAAGAACTGTTAAATATCCTTTAAGGAGCTCGAGGGATGGCTCTGTGTGCTTAGTGCTTGAGTATTAGCTTCTGTTTCAGAGGACTTGAGCTTGGTTCCCAGCACACACGTGAAGCAGCTTACAATCACTTGTAACTCTAGTTCCAGAGACTCCAACACCTCTGGCCTCTGTAGAGACATGCTGACACACACACACACACACACACACACACACACACACACACACACCCCTACAGATAATTAAAAATCCCTTCAATGAAAGCTCAATTATTAAATACCCCTTTCTCATGCTGCATTTCAGAATGCTTCTTCCTCATAATTAAGTATGTGGTAAGTAATCAAAATGTCACTAGGCTAGTAGGGATGTGCTTAGAAACAGTTTCACTTTTTGTTAATGCATTTATTTTAGTGACATTAGGAACATCACTTAAGGTTCACATTGGAAAACGTAGTGAACTATAATTCAATACATAAACATGCCAATCTTTCTCTGAGTCAATACATTTCGTGAAATGTAGTGAATATATTGTTTTTTCACTTCGTCTAAGACCTTGATGTAAAAGTTGAAAATTACAGTTGAAACATGCTGAGACAGGAAGGGGTTTAACAATTACAAACAACATTTGAAATATAAATAAAATATCCTCATCCAAAAAACAATTACAAACCAGACAAACAACCCAAGTGCTACAATTAATTGGCAAAGATAAAAACAATGTATAGAAAGGGAACTATTAGGGCATAAGCAGATAAAGATTCAATTCTTACCATTTGAAAGGACTTTAGAGTTACATGGAGAGCAAGGGATAGTCTGTATTCATCAGTGTGCTCAACATTCATCCAGCTCTAAGAACGGAAGGGAAGCTGAGTGGTAGTGCTGTGCCTTTAAGCAGACAGAGGCAGAGAGATTTCTAGTTTGAGGCCAGCCTGGTCTACAGTGTGAGTTCCAGGATAGCCAGGGCTACACAGAGAAACCCTGTTTTGAAAAACAAAAGAAAACAACAACAAAAGGGAAAACACCAAGTGTGTCATGAAAGTGAGCTAGCTGCACTCTAGTTACAATGTCAGATAGACTGGTATTGCAATAGTGTCTGTTCAGCCAACACATATAATTAGTGAATGCCAATGGGCTGGTACTGAATGTAGTATCAGAGCTAGACTAGCAAGGTGCTGGCACTAATTACCGTGTTCTCTGAAAACCAATGACTTGTTACCTCTCTGAAAAATGTGGGCAGTAGTACTCTTTCCTGTTTGTCTTCTTTTGTGGTTTTGGATCAGGCTGTTTCTGAACTCCTAGGCTCAAGGTACCCTCCCACATCAGCCTCCCAGTTAATTGGGAAGACAGGCTCACATCACCACATTCAGAACCAGGTATTATTTAAGAAATTCAGAATTACAGAATTTCTGTATGAACTCAATTTCCCTGAAAAAGACACCTACACTGAAGACTCTACAGACCAGACGGGTGACTCATTAGAACTTCTAGGGTTGTGGAGAGTTGGAGGTTTAACAGACAGCAAAAGTTATCTGAAGATACTAGTCAGCAGCCATTACTACCCACCTATGTGTGAACTAACGTCCTCTGATTGTCAGGTAAAACCTCTGGGATGTATTAACTTGAGAAACCACTAGTTTCCACCACCCCAGGGCTAGAGATGTACTCAGCTAGCAAGAGACCTACAGAAGGGACCTCTGCCCTTCAAGGAAGCTGCCTCCCCTCAGTCCTCACCAGTTTATTTATCTGCTTTAAGTGTCTTGGTTTCTTTCTTTTGTTCTGTGACCATAAAGTTACTGTAAATACTTCCATGGGGGAACATGCCATTCAGGGAAATCTGAGTCTATGTCCCATGGTCACAGCCACTCACATTTAGCTGAAAATACAAAACAAAACAAAAACCTATCTCTTATTCCCATTGGAGTAAGAGCTATCTATGTTCTGCATTGATGCCCTTTTCAAAACCAGATGGCTGGATGAAGCTGTGGGAGAAAGATCATGTATTTAACGGCAGTCTGGGGTATATCAGGAGTTCCAAGCTAGCTTGGGCTACATAGCAAGATCCTATTTCAGGAAAACAAAAACTAATTCACAATTCAGAATAAACAAAGGGATTAGTCTTTAAAGATTACAGTTAAGCTTCTGCTTACCAGATCACAAAGGAAGAGCCTCTAGAGTGTCACCTACCTCTGTGATCCTAAAACCTGGGATGGGGGTGGGGAGATATGAGGGGCTCACAGCAGGCCTAGGGATGGTACAGGTCCCATGAATAGGGAGGGACACAGCATATGGTGGCATGAGGTTCTTAGCAGCAGCTCATGCCCTCTCTCAATGTCTTCCAAACATTGAAAGGTCCGGGACTCCCCAAAAAGGGGTCCACTTAAGTCTCAGGATAACACGCACCCAAAGGACACACGAGAGACCGTCTTGCTGTAAAATACATGAGGTGGTTTATTATATCAGAGCTCTGGGCCAGCCCATATCCCCATATCTCACATAGGGGATAGAGGGACTGACCTCGTGGCTCAGGGGCATAGCGCTTATATATGGGCAGGGTAGGGAAAAAGCGAACTTTCGCGCGGGTGCACAGGATTGGTTGTTTTACCTTTTTTGAACACTAGTAGGCCGTACCATGGGCCAGGGTGTAGTTCTTCCCTTGGCCAGTCAGTTTCTGGGATGTTCTTAACAGGCCTTTGTACTGTAACTCCCCCCTCCTCTGTAACTAATTAGATGGACCCAAACCTGCTGGCAGGTGCTTTTCTGCCCAAGGTCTAAGGCGAAAAATTTATACATATTTGATAAGATGGCCTTTATAATTTTTCACTCTACAACATGACCTGTTTTGGTTTCCCCTGCCTTCTAGATCCCCCTCCATCCCCTACTCCTACCTTCCACGCTACAGTAAACAGATCAAACAATCCAACTTTCCTTACTGGACCCCTTGAAACATTTAAGAGGATTAACCTTATTCTTTTTCCCTTCTCCTTATCTGTGGGCCGGCAGGATGAGTTGTTATTCACCATGTGTGTGCAGGAGCCCAAGAGCCACAAGAGGTTATCAGATCCCAACACATCCGAATTTCAGGCAGCATAGGCCATCAAATGGATGCTGGGAACAGAAGCCAGGTCCTTTACAAGTACAGTGAGGACTCTTATCCACAGAGCGATTTCTCTAGCTTCTTCTAATTTGTTAAATCACAGGTTTATTTATTTCTGGGCCAACAGAGATGTCTGGGAACAGGTGAGATGAGGAGCAACAGTAACTTTAAAAGGAATAGTAAAATTTATTTAATGGAATTAAGTATGAAAAATCTTGTAAAATAATTGGTCTAAAGGGTGTCAAGTAATTTTGACACCTTTTAAACTTACATTAATGGTTAAAAAATTTTGCCCTTTTCTCAAGCAGGGCAAGAAGGCCAGAAATGAAATGAATTCTGTTTTTTTTTTTTTTTTTTAAATGTCTTAGGTCAGAGGGATTATACGTTTAACTCAAGACAAAGTAAAGCACAGGGAATTTATATTCAAATGCTAATTCAACTAATCCCACAGCCCTACTTTCCTGTTCTCTCACAGTACAGCATTAATCATTTCAAAGGTCTTTTCCTTCCACTCAACAAAAGCTTGGTGCTTCACTGAATCTTACAAATGTCTTACACTCTTGTTTACTGAAGAAGTCTGAAATTGTGAACCACTTCTCCTTTAACATACTCTGTTTAGAACCACCCTGTGTCTTCTTTTTAAGTATATGTATTTATGGAAAGACAAGTAGGTTTTACTTTTAGGTTCTCAAATGCCTTTGTTCAGGTAACCAAGCAACATTCTTTAAAAATCAAAAAAGTATAAAATTAATTATAGAACACCTGTGTACACGCTCATGGGTGTCACAGCATGTGGAGGCCTAAGCTGTCCTGCCACCCACCAAGCAATCTTTTCTGCCATCAGGTTAGACATTTAGTAAGGTAAATACCCACATTTATACTCTAAGCTACTTCTCTTTACATCTGTTAAACAAGACCATCAGCAATAATGAATTAGCCCATGCTGGTACAGAATGACAACCAGTCATAGACTGGGGCCTGGGTGGAGTGATCTGCTGCAGAAGTCCACCTGATGGTAGCTCTTACTAAGGAGGAGTGTTGTGGTGGTTCTCTGTCTCCCAAGGGATACAGGGAAGGGCTGTTGACATTGCTGTGACCTGGGGAGGAAGGAGATTACTGGCAGATAATAAATAGGAAGCGGCCAGGGATGTTGTGACGCATCTTTAGTACACGGGATAGGCTGGCTCAAAAGAAATATTTGCCTAATATGTCCAGTGTCTGGGTCAAGTCAAGAAATACTATTCTATTCATGGTTTTATCTAAGTATTTTGTTTTCCTTTTCAGTGCAGTATTCAATCAATTACTTAAGATAAAGATACTTCACTGTGATGTAGTTTGTGTTAGATGATTTTGTCCTATTTAGGCTATGGTGTGGAGCATTTTAACGTACATAAAGGTAAAATATGACATAAGGATACACTCAGCACATTTTCAAACTGAGGTATTTTTATTTAAGATGGGTCAATTAGGATGTAACCTGTTTTAAGTTGACATACATCTGTATAACTGAAATATAAATCTGAACAAAGGATTTTTATAGGTGATTAGCTTGAAGTGTTTAACTCTCCAAATTAAGTTTTACCATCAGCATCATCAACAGATTAAAATTCCTTACAATGTATTTTAATACACAGTAAAACAAAGCAAATGCAGGTGAAGTATATTCCTATAAAACTACAGTCAGACTGGACTTTGAAATCCCAAAATGCCTAGTGTGCTACATGTTCAGGCTAATCAGAAACTCCTGGTGTGCGAGACTTGACAGTAACGGCAAGTAACATTTTTAGATTATAAGAATTTAAAACATTTTAACCAAAATGGTACCTTGGATTAGTGACTATCTTAAGCTTCCAGAGTCTGAGCTACAGAAGGTGTATGAAGGCCCTGACATAAGAGAAATCCTGTCGACCTGAAAGACAGACAGGTAGGAGGGACGGAAACGCACAAGCCATGCTAAGCTGCAGGGTCCCTCCCACCTCTGCTCCCTCACTCTAGATTTGCTCCTCCACGGTGTCCGTCCTACAGCTCAGCACACGTGCTGTGAAACACTACAGTTTAGTCCTCTTTTTATCTTTCCTCTTCCCCCTTACTTTCTTGGTTTCCTGAGAGTGGACTGAACTATGTATATAAACTGGCCTAGAACTCCCTCTATATCTTAGGTTGGCCTTGAACTTGTGATCCTCCTGTCTTAGCTTCCTAAGTGCAGGGTTAACAGGTGTAGGTCTAGCTATTTCTTCAGGTCTTCCTTTTCTTACGAAGGCTCCCATGCTATATAAAATGTGTGTTAATTACACTTGCCGGCTCTGGTCTTGTTCTGTTTTAGATACAGAATCTCAGCTAAGACTCAAAAGAGGAGATGAAAAAGGCATTTCTTCGGCTCTTGTCCTGGAGCTCTGCTTTGACTACTACTGCTCTATTTCTCAGGCTCTTGTCAGCTTTGCTTTGCATTCACTTGAACATCCTTATCACCTTATTAAGGTGATTTCCCTTAATGACTGATCTGTACCCTGTATTTTATAACTTACACAATACTGTATTTATATAATACCTCATTCCCTTCATTCTGAAGTTATGGCATGACTTTCAGTGTGATGGCCTTGAGTTTTATTTAGTCCTCATCTCCCTTGATATAACAGTTGATCATACGAGACCCATGAACCCCCACCCCCCTTCTTCCTGAGCACTAGTAAAATCTGCTAGTGATCTTTCACAGTTGCATATTTGTATCAAAGATAAGCAAGCACACAGGATACAGCACAAACTACCAGGATCAGAATACAAGTAATGGACATAGAAGAAATATAGTTACATGACTTCATTTGCTACAATGTAAAAGTCTGCTAAAAAGCAACATTCTATAATGTTTGTTTTGTATACTTCAAACTGCTCTGGGAAACAAGCTACCAGGGGAACGTGGGCGGCAGCAGTGAACAGAGAACAGAGGTGAAACCTTACACACCTTACAGGAAGAATGCCTTGTAAAAAATGCTCTGAAACCACACATCTTGTGTTCAGCTTACTAACTAAAAGTACATGATTTATTGCCCAGCTAGTTTTTAATTACTATCTAAAAACCAGTTATTTATTCATAGAAATCTAAACTTGTGTGCTCTAAACACCCTTGTAAACAGACCCTTGTAACAGCATAACTTCCTACTACCAATTTAGGTGACTTAGCATAAGAATCAACAGACTTGTTTATTAGTGAGGGTTTGCTGGTTTTCTCCTTATGGGGATTGAATTCAGGGATCAGCACACTAAGCACACACGACCACTGTGCTACACCGTTAGCTGAAAGGATTTTCTTTTTTTCTTTTTTCTTTTCTTTTTTTTTTTTTTAAGGAAAGTTGCTAGAGAACAGGAAAAGTACTGAAAATATAATCAAGACATGGGCACCACTATCTAAAAGGAGACTCAGCAACACCAGCAAGAAAAACGACAATACTAAGAAAGTAATACGGTGAAGAAAATCAAGGAGTTTAATCTACTGTTGACCTTTTCCCAGGCCTTTTAAGCAATGTCAAGAAACACCTAAGTATGCAAAAAAAAAAAAAAAAAAAAAAAAAAAAAAATAATAATAATAATAATAAAAAATAAAAAAATAGCCAAATTAAATCTCATTTTTCTTATCCTTTCTTTTTCTGAGATGGGATCTCTGTGTAGCTCTGACTATCTGGGAACTCACTATGAAGACCAAGTTGGCCTCAAAGTCACAGAGATCCACTTGCCTCAGCCAGCCTCCATAGTAAGTGCTGGAGTTAAGGGCATGTGCTATCATGTCCACTGATATTAAATAGTCTTAAATAAATAAAATGTGCTAAACCTTGAGCTTTAGATTTACAAAAAGTTTAAAATAGTTCCCACTGGGAATGAACACCAAATGCTATAATCTCTATAGTAGTATGATGGTTATTACAAAGTCTTAGAATTTCCTTACAATAAGAAAGGAGGTGTGTACAAGTAAGTTGGTGTGCTAGAAACTGTGTGACCTTGCCCCTCAGGAAGCCTCAAACCCAGGCTCCAGCAAGTGGGTGCACAGGAACCCCATGTTTGTCACTATACATCACTTGGAAAGCAGTTGGCCAAGTGCTATCTCAAGAACACAATTGAGAGAACTGCCACAAGGCAGAGAGACTAAATTAAACCTGGCAT
The DNA here is from genome assembly GCF_011762505.2 of Arvicanthis niloticus. Taxonomy (NCBI): domain Eukaryota; kingdom Metazoa; phylum Chordata; class Mammalia; order Rodentia; family Muridae; genus Arvicanthis; species Arvicanthis niloticus. The sequence goes on from NC_047658.1 coordinate 129,336,505, forward strand.
GGCTCTATTGTCAGAAATAGTCCTGTAGGGTTGTTGTGGACAGCAAGGAAGCCTGGCATAGGAACTGAAGAGCACAGGAAAAAGCATCCCTGCTCTCCTGAGCCCTGGACCAGATTTTATCAACTGGATACCTCTAGAAATTGACGATCCTTTTCAGACTCAACCCCTGGAACAACCAATCTGTTGTATAGAACTCAACACACACACACACACACACACACACACACACACACACACACACACACCCCAAGATAAAATATAAGTCCCTTTGGTCATGATCAGTGAAGTCTCAGGAGGGTGGAAGAACCTGTCTAGCTCTCAGAATGCCGGGCCCAAAGTGTTAACCTACCTACAGTGATGTCAACTCTGGAGGACACTGAACTTCTGTGCCACACAGGCTTGATGCCAGCATGCACAAGACTCTATAACCAAGTCGGCTAAGATCTAGAGATGAAGTAAATAAGATGCTCAATAAGAAGATCCTCAAACACAACCAAAAAGGACAACCTAGCAGATGACCAATCACAGTAAAGAAACGTGAGACAGGTGAGACACCAACCCAGCAGGACTCTTCAGAGTGAGCATGAGATCTCAAATTTACTATTAGAAATGAACAACAAACCAGGCATGGTGGCTCATGCCCTTAATCTCAGTATTAGGGAGGCAGAAAGACAAGTGGATCTCTGTGAGTTCAAGGCCAGCCTGGTCTACATAGTGAACTCCAGGACAACTAAAGCTACATAATGAGATCCTGTCTCAAACAAAGAAAAGAAATTAACAACTGCAAAATGGATATGAATAACAGATAAATCCAGCTCAGGACTTAGGAAGGAAAGTAAGCAACATAAAACAATGGTCAGAGATGGCTCTGTCAGGAAAGTGCCTGTCATACAAGGAAGAGGAGCTGAGTTCAGATCCCCAGCATGCATGTAAAAGGCTATTACTGGCAGTGTTTCTGCCTGTAATCCCAGTGCAAAGGAGGTAGAAACAGAGAACTATCTTACACAAATGAGGACTGGGAATACATATCAGCAATTCAAAAGGACACACGGAAAGGCCTCTTGGAAAGTGCTGATAGGAATATAAACTTGTACAGCCTCTACAGAAATCACGTGGGAAGTCCCTCAAAATCCAAACAAACAACCTAACAAGTGAGCCCACTAAAGCAAACCTAAGTGTATTCCTGAAGAAGTAGGTCACACCACAGACACTTACACATCCACTTTCATCACTGCTCTATTCTTAATGGCTAGAAAGTACACTGAACATCCAATGGATGAAGGAGGAAAAAAAAAAAACATGGTACATATTTTGATGTACGTTTATTTAGTCACACAGAAAAAATAAAATGACATTTGAAGGAAAATAAATGGAACTGGAATTACTACAAATGGCAATATTGCCTATCTCCTCTCCCATGTAGATTTATGTGTATGTTTGCCATGCAATTAGAAATGAGACCACAGACTGGAGAGATGGCTCAGTGGTTAAGAGCACTGACTGCTCTTCCACCATTCAATTCCCAGCAACCATATGGTGGCTCACAACCATCTGTAATGGGATCTGATGCCCTCTGAAGACAGCTACAGTGTACTCATATACATAAAATAAATCTTAAAAAAAAAAGAAAGAAAGAAAGAAATGGGACTGGGGAGGAGGAAAAGATCTTAAAGGATGAGGGAAAGAAGAAAAGTGACAGTAAAGGAACACTGTGCTGTGCAAGCAGAAGTGGGGATGATCTGGAGGGGGAGCAACAGATAGGGAGGGCAGAAGAGGAAGGCACATCAAGAGAGACATAACTACTAAATAGCTAAATAAATATAACATAAATATAAAGCAACAATGACCAACTGTGTTAAATACTAGATAAAATACACATTAAAACATAATATAAAGAAATACCTTAATATTTATAATAAATACTGGCAGGCTCTTTGATACAGCTATTATTTTCCAACTGTCCTTACTCAGCTGGAATAAAGGATGTACACAAGGCTGATACAAAAGTGTCTCAGAATTACAGAAAAGTTAGAGGCAGGCAGGTAAGAAACTAAACCTGGTATCTTTTCATTTTGATTCAAGTCTCTAAATGATTGAAACTGTAAATTATGAACCAATGATTCACATATGATAATTAACCCAAGGAATTTTAGTAACTTTCATGGTTTGAATTAAGAGGTCAGACCCCTTTTAAGAATTGGTATAGTATCTGTGTATAGTGCACATGGTAATGCTCCCAGCATTCTGGAGGCTGAGGAGAGATGATCATTAGTTGGGGGATGGTCTAGGCCACACAAGCTCAAAACAAAAATAAATAAATAAATAAATAAACACAAGTTATAGTAAATATTGCTACTTATTCAGTGGAAAATAGGATCACATCATAACTAGACTTTTTCCAGTTTTCCTCAACTCACCTATTAGAAAAAAGTTTCTATAAAAATGGTAGAAAATCATGGGACAAAGAATGATAAATCTACTTTTTTCATCTGTCTGCTTTCATAAACCATAACTCAGCATGCAAAACAAAATTCTACACTAGAGCAAGGGACTTCTGTATTTTCTTTCATGCTTATCTAAACACAGTTTTGAGAGTTAGATGATGGACACTATGATGCTTATATCACTGGAAAAAATTAAAGAAACTTAACTTACCATTTCTTAGGCTTTGACAGTGGTTTGTATTTGCTATATTTTACACGCCATTCAAGAACTTCTTTACAGCGTTGACATACTCCATCATGAAGTTTTGCATTAATTTTCTAAAAGCAAATAAAAATAAATCAATTAATAATCTCATCCACAAGTCAATATGGCAAATCCCATAAAAAGGCTCATGAGAATGTCATAAAAATATCCTTGGATGAGCAAAGTGACTAAGCAGGTATAGGAGCTTGCCACCAAGCCTGAGGCCCTGAGTTTAATCCCCTGGACCTAATGGTGGAAGGGATGAATCAATTCTTACAGGTTGTTTTCTGATCTCCAAATGCATGCTATAGAGCACATACAAGCATACAAAACAAATAAAAACAGTTTAAAAGTTAAATGCAATGACTTAGCTTTAATCTGTCTAAGATTCCATGACACAGCATGTGTTTTATGGCACTATTCAATTTGGTTCTGGACAAAGGCAATAGTTTCTAACCTGCCAGCATGTTAAAAAATTTCAAAGTTAACTCTGAGAAAGCTTTCCTCATTGGCCCTGATGTAGCAGATCAAGACTAATTCTGGATAATTAAGACACATGGATTTTACTGTTTGTAAACTAGACCTAAATAAAAATGTAATAAAAGAAAAAAACCCACAAGATTATTATTCAATAATTCAAATTCTACCAATGCTTCTGAATTAAAGTGAAAAATTGTAATTATCATTTTATTTGGGATAGCAGTAACTGAAAATTAAGATGTGCTAGCAAGAAGCAAGCAGGAAGCTAAGGGCATTTCCTTTCTTTTTGTGTTTTTTATGTAAGCAAAATGTTTTACAAAGGTTCCTTGGAAGCCCAATCTCAAACTAACAAAACCCCTCCAGCTTACTTGGTCTCATGAGAATACAGCATGAATGTAAACATGGACAGCCAGTGAATAAGGGACCTCACTAGCTGTCCCACAGGAAGAAAACATTTAAATTTTTATTCTCCAAACATGTTTGCATAAACAGGCAAGAGTTTAAATGTATCCTATGTCCTCTGTAATACATCTTATGACATGTATCTTATGGAAAGCTCACATTACAGGATTTAGGTTCTGAGAATCCTATCATTTCTTTTGATAAAAAAGGAAGGCTGGTCTTAGCCCACTGTAAGAAAGTATATCTGCCATTGTAAAGGATAGTTTTTCTCCTTTTGTTTCCTTTTAAAAATATCTCCAAGAGGGGGAAAAGCACATCACACAAAACACAGTCTTTGGATGGCCATTTAATACTGAGTTGCAAGCACAGTAGTAGACTAGGTCAGCTGAAGCACACAACTGAAAAGGCCTCTGCTAACCATAAAAGTTGATGAGGGTAGGATATTCTCTCAAAACATTTATTCTAAGAGAATATATTTTAAGGTCCATAAAATATGCTTTGAAGATCTATATCTCAGCTGAACTCTGGTAAAGAGTATATTCTGTCATTTATGAATAATATATGCATTTACTGCTGTCTTTCTGATAGTGATGGTCAGTCCCAGCACGCCTCTGTGTTCACTGTCCTATGTTATATTATAGAGAAAGGAGTTCCATGCCTACACACCAAGCTCCTCTTCCTCTGCACCATGGCACATAGATGCCATGTACTAAGACTAGGAATCACAGGGACAGCTAAGAAACACAGACTTCAAATTCATAATACATCAATTGTTTTCTGTCATCTGTTGTCTGAAATATTTTACAACTTGTATTTGTCACTTAACAATTATAGGAATAACTTAATGGCTTTAAACCAAAGTTACAACGTGAAACGAACTTTCTAACTAGTAAGAATTCTTATAATGCAGGAAATTTCATTACCTGCGACTGTAGTACATTAACATGCATTGTTTGCCAGCCAGGAAGCATTAGTTGGTTTCCTGTTTGCTTCTCTATACAATTCCTGACCAGTTCATCTTGATTTATGAAAAGCTTGCACAGTTTAGAAACTGGTTTCCATAGGGAGGATCAACTGTAGAACAAAGCAGGTCTTTGTGGAAACTTGTTCTGTGAGTGATGTGAGGCACATAAATGGTAATCTTGTACAAGGCTCACACACACAATGGAACTCCTACAAAACTGACTTGATTTTTATGTACTAAGAAATGATTGAGGATGACAACAAAGTGTATGTTCACTTAAAAACACATCCATCCAGAAAGGGGCAATTCCAGAGAGGTGAGCCCAGACAGCCAGATCCTACTTGCAGGAACTCTTCCATGTTGGGTAAGGAGATGGTGATCTTGTCGTATACACTCCTGTTTACATCTAATCCTCCTTTGGCAAATCATTTTAGTATACCCCTCAAGGTAGAAGATCATAGATTACTGTGAAAAAAACAAATGAAAACTTGGTTTGTAAAAAAGATCAGTCAGCCCTCGATGGGTCCTTTTGGCTGGGGCAGACACCTAGCTGGTCTGCTCCTGTGGAAACACCATATCCTGAGACATTCTAGAGGCCACTGCACTCAGAGCAGCAAACTCCTAGCTGGTCTGCTCCTGTGAAAACATCATATCCTAAGCCATTCTAGAGGAGCCACTGCACTGAGAGCAGTGGAAACTTAGCTGGACTGCTCCAGTGGAGACACCATATCCCGAGACATCATAGAGGAGCCAAAGCACCCAGATCAGAGGACACCTAGCTGTTCTGCTCCCTTGAAGACACCATATCCTGAGACATTCTAGAGGAGCCACTGCACTCAGAGCAGCAGGTAAGAACCCTCTTCCACAACCCTACGCCCCAGAGCTATAACTGAAAGCTGGGGGCTCTCAGGACTCATTAGCCACCCAAACTCACTCCTCCAGAATACCCCTCCCTTTCCACCCCTAGCTTGGTCCTTTGGGCTGGGGCAGACACCTAGCTGGTCTGCTTCCTTGAAGACACCATATCCTGAGACATCCTAGAGGAACTGCTGCACTTGGAGCAACAGGATTTCAGGATCCCAAAGGTGGCCTGAGTCCCAGGAGTTCTTCCACCGAGGAGCTCAGGATCACAGGATCACAGGATCACAGAGACATCTGGACCGTGAGGAGTTCTGACACAAGCAAGATAACTGGAAAGACAGGCTCCAGTCAGAGGCAGTGAGTGGAGGTAGCACTAGAGTTAACCAGATGGCGAAAGGCAAGCACAAGAACGTAGGCAACAGAAATCAAAGTTACTTGGCATCATCAGAACCCAGTTCTCTCACCATAACAAGCACTGGACACTCCATCACACTGAAAAAGCAGAATTCAGAATTAAATCACTTCTCATGATGATGATAGAGGACTTTAAGAAGGACAAAATAACTATCTTAAAGATGTAAAGTATACCACAGGTAAACTGATAGCAGCCCTTAAAGAGGAAACAAAAATCCTTTAAAGAATTGCAAGAAAACACAACCAGAGAGGTGAAGGAATTAAGCAAGACCATCCAGGATCTAAAAACGGAAGTAGAAACAGTAAAAAAATCTCAAAGGGATACTACCCTGGAGATAGAAAACCTAAGAAAGAAAGAGATCAGGAGTCATAGACACAAGCATCGCCAACAGAATACAAGAGATAGAAGAGAGAATCTGATGTGCAGAAGATGTCCATGGAAAACATTGACACAACTGTCAAAGAAAATGCTAAATGCAAAAAGCTCCTAACCCAAAGCATCCAGGAAATCCAGGACACAATGAGGAGACCAAACCTAAGGATAATAGGTATAGATGAGGGTGAAAATTCCCAACTTAAAGGGCCAGTAAATATCTTCAACAAAATTATAAAGGAAAACTTCCCTAACCTAAAGAAAGAAATGTCCATGAATATACAAGAAGCCTACCAAACTCCAAATAGACTAGACCAGAAAAGAAATACCTCTCGTCACATAATAATCAAAACATCAAATGTACAAAACAAAGAAAAAATACTAAAAGCAGTAAGGGAAAAAGGTAAAGTAACATAGAAAGGCAGACGTATAAGAATTACACCAGACTTCTCAGCAGAGACTATAAAAGCCAGAAGATCTTGGACTGATATCATAAAGACCCTAAGAGAACACAAAAGCCAGCCCAGACTAATAGACCCAGCAAAACTCTCAATCACTATAAATGGAGAAACCAAGATATTCCATGACAAAACCAAATTTACACAATATCTTCCCATAAATCCAGCACTTCAAAGGATAATTGATAGAAAATTTCAATACAAGAAGGGAAACTACAACCTAGAAAAAGCAAGGAAGTAATCTTCCAACATCCCCAAAAGAAGGTAACTTCACAAACATAATTCCATCTCTAATAAGAAAAATAACAGGAAACAACAATCATTTTCCCTTAATATCTCTTAACATCAATGGACTCAATTCTCCAATAAAAAGAGGAAGACTATCAGACTAGATACATAAACAGGACCCAGAATTTTGCTGCATACAGGAAACGCACCTCAGTGACAAAGACAGACACTACCTCTGACTAAAAGGATGGAAAACAATCTTCCAAGCAAATGGTCCCAAGAAAAAAGCTGGAGTAGCCATTCTAATATCAAATAAAATTGACTTTCAACCAAAAGTAATCAAAAACGATAAGGAAGGACACTTCATACACATCAAAGGAAAAACAATCTAACAAGATGACCTCTCAATTCTGAACATCTATGCTCCAAATGAAAGGGCACCCACATACATAAAAGAAACTTTACTAAAGCTCAAAGCACACATTGCACCTCACACAATAATACTGGGAGACTTCAACACCCCACTCTCAGCAATGGACAGATCATGGAAACTAAACAGAGACACAATGAAATTAACAGAAGTTATGAACCAAATGAATTTAACAGATATCTATAGAACATTTCATCCTAAAACCAAAGAATATACCTTTTTATCAGCACCTCATGGTACCCTCTACAAAATAGACCATATAATTGGTCACAAAACAGGCCTCAACAGATACAAAAAGATTGAAATAATCCCTTGCATCCTATCAGATCACCACAGACTAAGGCTGGTCTTTAATAATGACAAAAACAATGGAAAGCCTACATACACGTGGAAACTGAACAATGCTCTACTCAATGATGACTTGGTCAAAGAAGAAATAAAGAAAGAAATTAAAGACATTTTAGAATTTAATGAACATGAGGACACATCATACCAAAACTTGTGGGACTCCATGAAAGCAGTGCTAAGAGGAAAACTCATAGCTTTAAGTGCCTATGAAAAGAAACTGGAGAGAGCATACACTAACAACTTGACAGCACACCTGAAAGCTCTAGAACAAAAACAGGCAAATACACCCAAAAGGAGTAGATGGTAGAAAATATTCAAACTCAGGGCTGAAATCAACCAAGTAGAAACAGAAAGAACTATACAAAATATCAACAAAACCAGGAGCTGGTTCTTTGAGAAAGTCAACAAGATAGATAAACCCGTAGCCAGACTAACCAGAGGGCACAGAGATAATATCTAAATTAATAAAATCAGAACTGAAAAGGGAAACATATCAACAGAAAATGAGGAAATTCAAAACATCATTAAATCCTACTACAAAGACCTATACTCAACAAAACTGGAAAATCTGGATGAAATGGACAATGTTCTAGACAGATACCAGGTACCAAAGTTAAATCAGGAGCAGATAAACCATCTAAACAGTCCCAAAACCCCTAAAGAAATAGCAATAGTCATTAAAAGTCTCCCCACCAAAAAAACAGCCCAGGACCAGATGATTTTAGTGCAGAATTCTATCAGACCTTCAAGGAAGACCTAATACCAATTCTCTTCAAACTATTCCACAAAATAGTGTTCATAGAAGGAATACTACCCAATTCCTTCTATGAAGCTACAATCACACTCATACCTAAACCTCACAAAGACCCAACAATGAAAGAGAACTACAGACCAATCTCAGTTATGAATATTGATGCAAAAATATTCAATAAAATTCTCACAAACCAGATCCAAGAACACATAAAAACAATCATCCACCATGATCAAATAGGCTTTATCCCAGGAATGTAGGGATGGCTCAATATTTGGAAATCCATCAATGTAATCCACTATATAAACAAACTCAAAGAAAAAAACCACATGATCATCTCACTAAATGCTGAGAAAGCATTTGACAAAAATTCAACATCCCTTCATGGTAAAAGTCTTGGAAAGATCAGGAATTCAAGGTCCATGCTTAAACAAAGTAAAAGCAATATATAGCAAACCAGTAGCCAACATCAAACTAAATGGAGAGAAAATTGAAGCAATACCACTAAGATCAGGGACTAGACAAGGCTGCCCACTCTCTTCCTACCTATTCAATATAGTACTGGAAGTCCTAGCCAGAGCAATTAGATGACAAAAGGAAGTCAAAGGGATACAAATAGGAAAAGAAGAAGTCAAAATTTCACTATTTGCAGATTTCACTATTGCAGATGTATATGATAGTATACTTAAGTGACTCTAAATCTTCCACCAGAGAACTCCTAAACCTGATAAACAACTTCAACAAATTGGCTGGATATAAAATCAACTCAAACAAATCAGCAGCCTTCCTTTACTCGAAGGATAAACAGGCTGAGAAAGAAATTAGGGAAATGACACCCTTCACAATAGTCACAAATAATATAAAATACTTTGGTGTGAATATAACCCAGCAAGTAAAAGATCTGTATGACAAGAACTTTAAGTCTCTCAAGAAAGAAATCCAAGAACATCTCAGAAGATGGAAAGATCTCCCATGTTCGTGGATTGGCAAGATCAATACAGTAAAAATGGCCATCTTGCCAAAAGCAATCTACAGATTCAATGCAATCCCCATCAAAATTCCAAATAAATTCTTCATACAGATAGAAAGAGCAACTTGCAAATTCATTTGGAATAACAAAAAGCCCAAGATAGCAAGAACTATTTTCAACAATAAAAGAACTTCTAGGGAATTACTATCCCTGACCTCAAACTGTACTACAGAGCAATAGTGATAAAAACTGCATGGTATTGGTACAGAGAAAGGCAGGAAGATCAATGGAATAGAATTGAAGATCCAGAAATGAACCCACACACCTATGGTCACTTGATCTTTGACAAAGAAGCTAAAACTGTCCAGTGGAAAAAGGACAGCATTTTCAACAAATGGTGCTGGTTCAACTGGAGGTCAGCATGTAGAAGAATGCAAATCAATCCATTCTTATCTCTTGTACAAAGCTCAAGTCCAGGTGGATAAAGGACCTCTATATAAAACCAGATACACTGAAACTAATAGAAGAGAAGGTGGGAAAGACCCTCAAATACACAGAATACCAATGGCTTATTCTCTAAGATCAAGAATTGACAAATGGGGACCTTATAAAATTGCAGTTTTTGTAAGGCAAAGGACACTGTCAACAGGACAAAACGGCAACCAACAGATTGGGAAAAGATCTTATCAATCCTACATCCAATAGAGTGCTAATATCTAATATATACAAAGAAGTCAAGAAATTAGACTCCAGACAACCAAATAACCCTATTAAATGGGGGGGGGGGGGGGCAGTAACAGAGCTAAACAAAGAATTCTTAACTGAGGAAACTCAAGTGGCTGAGAAGCACCTAAAGAAATGTTCAACATCCTTAGTCATCAGGGAAATGCAAATCAAAACAACCCTGAGATTCTACCTCACACCACTCAGAATGGCTAAGATAAAAAACTCAGGTGATAGTAGATACTGGTGAGAATATGGAGAAAGAGGAATACTCCTCCATTGTTGGTAGGATTGCAAGCTGGTACAACCACTCTGGATATCAGTGTGGTGGTTCCTCAGAAAATTGGACATAGCACTACCTGAGGACCCAGCTACACCACTCCTGGGCATATACCCAGAAGATGCTCCAACATATAACAAGGACATATATGTTCCACTATGTTCATAGCAGCCTTATTTATAACAGCCAGAAGCTAGAAAAAACCCAGATGTCCTTCAACAGATGAATGGATACAAAAAATGTGGTACATTTACACAATTGAATATATTCAGGTATTAAAAACAATGAATTCGAAAAATTCTTAGGTAAATAGATGGAACTAGAAAATACCATCCCTGTCAAAAGTATCCCCTCTCCAGGAAAAAAGACTTCGGGACAGGTATAGCCCTCATGCCTCATTGAACAATGACAGAAGGACTGGAGCCATTACAAGGTCCCCTTTAATTACTGGAGGTCAGGCCTCTATCCCTGCCTTGGCAAGATTAGAATTGCCACAGCCCTTCTATACTTGGAGAAGGGAGGAGATGTCAGGGGCGGCCCTGCTTATACACTGAAGGCCTAAAATCAGTCATAAGCCTAAAATCAGCAATAGGCCTGATTTACATGCCTGCTAACACAAAGTCTTGGGTCTCTATGGAAAAAACACTGAAACAGAGGGCTATAAACTATTGTAAACAGGCAGCTTTTGTGGAAATCTACCAGCCTGAGTAGCCATAGACCTTGTAAATAGGCTGCCTTTGGCAGATAGTATCAAATTAGATAAGGACAGGTGAATCATAGGCAGAGTCATAGTGACCTGACCTCTGAACCTTCACCCAGCTGATACCCTGTTCTGAAAGATATCTGTACTTCCCCTGAACACCTATGCTCCTGTGTCATCCCCTTCCCCACATCTTGCATTTTTGTGTTTATAACCCCTATGTTAAAAAGTAAAAATTTTGATTTGATAAAAAAAAAAAACAAAACAAAAAAACCCACAGTGTACCCCTGGTTCTGCTGACTTAGCTCCTGACAATCTATTTTCTTGTTCTCAGAAATATTTTGAATTATAAAACATTATTGTGGTTTTTGTTAGTATGCTGGGTAAAATAATTTTTAATGATCTCATGTTAAACTTCAAAGTTTGTAGTGAATTAAAATGTCCTTTAACATAATTATAGGTCATATTTATTTTCGTATTGTAAAATACTAGTTGATCTGTTGAACATTTTAAAAAACTGGATTCCTTTTTGAGAATTTCATATATGAACACTGTATTTGCATAATTTTCCCCTTTCTCTCCTTCCTCCCACTTTTCCCAGCCCCCCATACTTTTTAAATACATCTTATTATTTAATTATTGTTTATATATGTATACACGTATAAGTATATATGTTCATACAAATACTGATAAATAAAGTGTTTTGAAATTGAAAAAAAATAAAAGAAAATATCATCCTGAGTGAGGTAACACAATCACAAATGAACACACATAGTATTCACTTACTGATAATTGGATATTAGCCCAGAAGCTTGAAATAGCCAAGATTCAACTCATAGACCACATGAAGCTCATGAAGCAGGAAGACCAAGTGTAGGTGTTTCAGTCCTTCTTAGAAGGAGTAACAAAATACTCAATGGAGCAAATATGGAGACAAAGTATAGGACAGAAACTGAAGGAGCAGCTGTCTGGAGACCATTCCACCTGGGTGTGCAGTCACCAAAGGTAGACACTGATGTGGATGTCAGGAAGTGCATGCTGACAGGAGCCTGATATAGCTGTCTCCTTAGAGGTCTGCCAGCATCTGACATATTCAGAGGCAGATGCTCACAGCTAACCATTGAACTGATCAAGTGGTTCCCAATGAAGGAGTTAGAAGACTGAAGGAGCTGAAAGGGTTTGTGGCCCCATTGGGAGAGCAACAATAGCAACCAACCAGAGCTCCCAGGGTCTAAACCACCAGCCTGGGAGCACATAGGGAGGGACCCATGGCTCCAGCTGTATATGTAGGGGAGGATGGCCTTGTTGGGCATGGGTGGGAGAGGAATCCTTGGTCCCATAAAGGCTGGACTACCAGTGTGGGGGAATTTGAGGGTGGGGAGGTGGGAGTGGAAGGATGGGTGGGGGCACATCCTCATAGAAGCAGGAGGAGGGGGGATTGGATGTGGGGTTTCTGGGCAGGGGTGGGTAGTGGGTAAGAGGATAACATTTGAAATATAAATAAAATATCCAATTTTTTTTAAAAGGTCAGTTCAACAAGCTCCTTTCCTGATCCTCTGGTTTTTTTTGTTTGTTTGTTTGTTTGTTTGTTTTGTTTTTTTGAGACACAAGTAGTTTTGGCTGGTTTGGTACTTAAGTGTGTAGCCCACGTTAACCTAAAATCCTCCTGTCTCAATGTCTAAGTGTTGTGTTTTATGAAATGCAGTATAATGTGGTGGGGTGGGGGTAGCACCTTAGCAGGCCAGTCAAGGTGTCCCTGTGAACAATCAAACCATGCTAGAGACCTAGTTAGTATACAGACAGACAGTTTATTGGCAGGAAGGGAAGGGGATCTGGAAAAGTGGTATAGGCAGAAAAAAGGGGACGGAGAAGGATAGAAAGAGAGGGGAAGAGAAGAAAAGGCAAGCCTAGAACATGGGGGGGGGGGGGGAGAGAAAGAGAAGCAGAGCAGTCCTTATATGCCAGGTTGGCTAGCACCTGGCAGGAGGCTCTGCTGTTGCTAGGTAGCTTTGGGTGGAGCCCAAAAAAGGAATTGCCAACACTAAATATAGGGGTCACAGGTATACCCCAGCACATACAACTTCCAGATTGTTAAAAGACGAAAATTCTACATACTTTGGAATGAGTTAGTGAATCAGATACAGAAAAATGAAATGAATACTTCTTAAAGGTCAGAATAAATTTAACACATCAAAAGATATTCCTAATGGAACATAGAATAGTTTAAGAACACCTTTGCCTATGAATCCATACCAGTATAAATTAGTGTTATTATCCCAGCTATGAAGATTCTATTGCCATACAACAAATATTCCATAATGGAATACCACAATCACAACTAGGAACTGGGTGAGAGTTCAGAGTCTCTGGAAGGTAGCAAGAGCAAACTGACTAACACTTGCACCAACATGCATATAAGCATTTCATGTGCTACAAAGTATCACTTAACAAGAAAGAAGACACAATTTGGGAGAGTAAAGGAATTTAAAATAACTAGTAATTTTTCTTTAGGATTTTTTGGTATGAGGCAATTCTTTCAGCAATGCTGAATCCAAAACAACTGTAGATGTTATATTTCATTTCTCTTAGTTAAAAAAAAAATTAAAGGAAAATATCTATTCCAACTGCTGCCAACAGGATCACCAGATGGGCCTGGCTCTTTACCCTGCAATCTAAGTACATAAGAAATTTTCCTGTGAGATAGCTGGATTACTGCTACCCTGAAAATAGGAACTTTTTACATTATATTTAAAGCTCTCTCTTTCCACAAAGATAGAGCAGGAAGAGAGAGAGAGAAAAAGAGAGGAGAGAGAAAGAGATGCAGGGGGAGGAAGAATATGTGGTTTGAATAGTTATGGCCCATGCACACTCAGGTGTTGAAATGCTTGGCCCGTAGGGAGTGGCACTATTAGGAGGTGTGGCCTTGTTGGAGGAAGTGTGTCACTGTGGCAGCAGGCTTTGATATTTCATAGGCTCCAGCTATGTCCAGTGTGGACCACAGTTCCCTTCTGCCTGTGGCTGAAGATGCAGAACTCTCAATTCCTTCTCCAGCACCATGACTAGATGTCTGCATGTTGCCATGCTCCTCCCCAAGGTGATGATAATGGACTAAAGCTCTGAAACAGCAGGCCAGCCCCAATGAAATGTTTTCCTTTTTAAGACTTGCTGTGGTCACGGTGTGTCTTCACACTAATAAAACCCTAAAACAGAGAGGAAAGAAATGTTCTTGCTCTAGTACATAGGGAGCAAAATCCTGAGCGAATGTGTTATTCACATAGGCATGGCCTCAGGCCCATTTGGCAGGACCTTCTTCCTGGGGTGAGGGTGAAGCATGAAAAAGCCTTCTTCTGCTCCAAGTATGGATGCTGACACTTTGGAGAGAATGTCAGCCTTTCTAAACCCCTGAATGTTTATGGCCCCAAGAATGCTCCCCGCTGTAGTAACTATTCCTACAGAATTAATACCTTCATCTTGTCTCCTTAATACCTGTATACCACAAACCTTGACTCCTTGTTTAATAATACATAATAAACACCAGGGTACTATAGCTTCTTCCGTAGAGAGCCTATATCACCCAGTCCCAGCTTTCTTTCTGTTTGTCCATCTCTGTCTGTCTTTTCCTTATTCACTTGCTAGCCTGGTCAGGCCTAAATCCCTGGAGGCCATACAAAGACTCAGCACTGGTAGCTCAGTCTTGGCCTTCAATTCCCAATCCTCTTGTCTCAGCCTTAACTTTTAGAAACGGTCTCTTACTCAAAGTTTGATTAGAGGACAAACACCTCACAAGGACTTACATAACAATTAAAATGTGGAACTATGTCATTAGGCTATTACCTTAAAATCATTCACTTTTATTTCTTTATTTTTTGTGCCTGTGAAGCCACTGAACTTTACCCCCAGCACTATATTCTTTTATATTTCTTTCAGACAGATTACTATTGAACAAGTCTCTCACAAAATAAATACAGCCAAACAAGCAAATAACAAAGGAAAAAACCCCAACAACAAGAAGCAGTGAAAGGAATCAGGATGGCGCAGAGATACAGGTAAGCATACCAGGAGCACAGCTGGAAGACCTGCTGGAGACGGCCACAGGTGAGAGCTGAGCCTTCCCACAGTTAGTGAACTGGAACTCACTGTAACAAGCCAAGTCCAAGTTCTCAGAAGCAATCTGCCTCTTCTTGTTGCTGAAACCCAGTTATCTTTCCCCAGAAGCTTACAGCATGATGCAGTAATCAAAACTTCGAAGAATCCTACCATACAAAGCATTTCAGGGAAATGTGTTCTCTCCCAATGTTCAATGGAAACCGGGGTTATCCTACTCAAACAGACACACTCAAAAAGGCTCTAATACCAAAGGCTCTACAAAGGTATCCTCACATGTAGATCCCTGATGGTAACAGTTCTGTCAGAAGGCCCTGCACATCACAAGATGTACATTTTCAAGACCATTTTGAAGAAATATTATTATCATCAAGTGGGTCCTTCTATCATGAAAAATGTCAAATCTGCACAAATACTTTTTAGTGTGGTGGCTCATGCCAGTGGTCTGACATTTGGGACACTGAGGCACAAAAATGGCCATGAGTATAAGACCAGTTGGACTACAAATTGAGACTGTCTAAAACATAAATGTGTACATGTGTATGTAAATATATATGCACAATGGCTAATGACAACCACAAAGTTTGCCCTTTCCTTTTTCATGTGTGTATACACTTAAAGTAAGCTCCAGACACGAACACATTACATTTCTTGCTACTCATCATATCTAAGAAACAAAGGTTCTAATTCCAGGTGCTGTTTCCATAAATCAGGACAAACAGCTCCCTAACACTGTGAATATGGACAACCTATACTGAAATCCCCTCTGCTGCTCCCAGCCTTTCAGGGTTTGTCTGACAACTTCCTCACAAGGTAATTTACTTCCATCCTCCCAGGAACACTAATGTTAACTGCTAACCTGTGGATTTGCCAGAGTATAGCACACATGGAATGATGCAGCCACTGGAGGGGTTTCCTTGGCTTTTGTGCTGATGTGGGTACCCTGTGGTACTGTGGTTTCCTCATCACTGAAAGACACCTGGAGCTTTGTGTTATCTGGGTGTTACCAGACGCCTGTGTGTAAGGTTTTATTTGTTTATATTTTAACTTCTATTGTCCTTGAACCTCTATTTTTCCAGGGTTTTCTAACTGCCTTTCAGAACATAAAACTGTAAAATCTGTTTCATCTGAAAGAGCGCTGAGCTCTCAGTGTGAAATCTTCATTTCTCTAACACCGTAGCACATCTTTTCTGCAATGCATCCTCTTTGTAGAAGCATTTGCCCATTTTACTTATTAGACTGTTCATTTTCTATTCTTCTTCTTGATATCAGCCTTTGTCAGATACATATTTTGACTATATTCTCCACAGCCAATGCTTTTATCTTTATGGCTCCCATGTTCTTAACAGCAGACCTTTTAACAATTTTAATAAAAATGAGCCATCAAGTCTGTCTTCTTACAAATTATACTTCCTATCAAAATCTAAGAAACTTTTGTTGGAGAATGACAAAAGCTTTCCACTTGTTTTCTTCCAGAAGCTCTGTGATTTTAACTTTTAGTTTATAACTCCTTGAGAGTTAATTCTGTACACAGCACAGGATGTCCAAATGTTCCAGCACCACTAAATTGCCTATTTGCATTAAAAAATTACGTACACGTTGGCCTGTCCCTACACTCAAAGAACACCCTGTCAATCATGTGTGTGACCATTCTTTCTCCAATGCTTCATCATCACTAAGGCAGCTTTGCAGCAGCCGTGGGCTCAACGCTCTCAGTTCTCCAATTCTGTTCTTTGGCAACATTGTCCGACTTCAATTTCTTTTAATTTTTCTATTTACATTGGGAATCTATTCATTATTATTAACATAAAAAGTCTACTGTGCTTTTGATTAGGTTCACACTAAAAATACAAGTCAATTTAGGAAAAAATTGGTATCTTATTAATATTCAATTCTTCTAAAACATTTTCCTTTTTTACATCCATTTATTTATTGCGTGTGGGGAGTAAGGCACACCATGTCACACATGTGGAGACCAGAGGACAAGTTTTAGGAGTCATTTTCTCTTCAGTCACCATGTGAGTCCCAGGAATTCAGGTTGTCATACTTAGGGACAGATGCCTTTACCTGCTGAGCCATCTCAGCAGCCCAGTACTGGATTTTATAATACACAAATGCCGTGTACCCAGAATAAACCACAATTCACTGTGGAATGTTATAATTCATTGGCTTCACCATAGGAAATTTTTGTTATATTGTAAGGGATATTCATAGTTAAATGAGTTTCCAATTAATAGTAATTTGCCTAGTTTTGGTATTTAGCTTAAGTTACTAGGGAATTCATACATACCAGTGTAAATGGAGTTTAGTAAACTTTATCAATTATTAATATGACCCAGTCAGCCTCTCACTAACCAAGGCAGAATTCTGTGGATTATTTGACCAGTTCTAGTATAATTATTGAGAGGTTATCCCTAATGTATATTTCTGTTCGCTAGACTACTAACTCCCACCTCTGCTCCCTAAATACTTCCTATCTGAATTTCACCTGGGTTATTTCTGCTCCAGTAGTCTGTCCTGGGGTGGGGGCATTTCACTCAGACATGTGCTCCTGGTCCGGCCTCCATCCTTCTCCATTGCCTTCTTCCTCAGGGTCCCTACCTGCAACCCCCAGCGTGGTAACTGAAGCTCTGCCTCTTCTATTCTCCCCAGTAATTGACTATAGCCATTTCATTTAACCAATAGTTTTAAAATGGGGAACAAAATTTATGTACTATCACTTGGTGCAGTGAGGATCTGCTCCTGGGGGCAACTAGATCTCAGGGGCCAGTATTTAGCAGTTGAATATACAGCAGCACCAAACCAACCCCTCAACCAACAGCTAAAAGGCCTTGAAATAATTTTATATACCTTGAAATACTGCATTAAAAAATCTTACGGGCTGGTGAGATGGCTCAGAGGTTAAGAGCATGGACTGTCCTTCCAGAGGTCCTGAGTTCAATTCCCAGCAACCACATGGTGGCTCACAACCATATCTTTAAAAAGCCGGGCGGTGGTGGCGCACGCCTTTAATCCCAGCACTTGGGAGGCAGAGGCAGGTGGATTTCTGAGTTCGAGGCCAGCCTGGTCTACAGAGTGAGTTCCAGGATAGCCAGGACTACACAGAGAAACCCTGTCTCGAACCCCCCCCCCCAAAATCTTACAAAGAATATGTTTAAATCCATAATTTTAAATGTTTATAAATACAAAATGGTTTAGTCATACTTCACTGCCCTCAATAATTTTTATTAACTAAAGATCCTAGTTTATACTTAGAGAACACATTCAACTTTTTATGTAGATAAAATGAATGGAGCAGGGAGAAAAATACTAAATTTCATAGAGAAGTATTTTATATACCTTCAATGTAAATGCTTCTCTCAGCTGCTGCTGATTTTTCTCCTTCAATATTTTTTGTTGTATATTAATAATAGTATACAAACTTGTATGGCTTTCCTATAGCTAGAGTTTATAACTTTATAGATAAAAATAATTTTATTGATCAGATTTTCTTTGTACAGACCAATCAATTCCAAGACTTAGCAAGCAATCAATTCCAAAAATAGCAAGATTTTTTTACTTAAACATCAGAAAAAGTGCTTGCTTCAGAAGCGGGAGGGTCTGACAGGGATCTCTGGCTCCACGTAAAAAGGTGGGCATGGCCGTGTCTACCTGTAACCCCATCACTGCAAGCACAGACAGGGGGATCGTAGGGTCTTGCTGGCTAGACAGTCTAGACCAGTGGTTCTCAACCTTCCTAAGGCTGTGTGATCCTTTAATACAGTGACCCTTTAACGTAATTCTCAGGTTATGATGTCTTCCAACCATAAAATTATTTCATTGCTACTTTATAACTGTAATTTTGTTACTGTTATAATAATGTAGATATCTGATATGTAACCCCCAAAGGGGTCACAATGCAAAGGTTGAGAACCACTAGTCTGGACAATCTATCTCCAAGTTCAGTGAGAAATACTGTCTCAATAATATAATAATAATGTGAAGAATAATAGAGAAGTCACATGCTTTTGACCTCTAACCTCTACATGTGCACACCCATGAGAACAAAAGCCATTTTCAGGCACACGCACACATTCATACACATGCATACATACAAAATGTCAAACTAGTACATCTTTTCTTTATTTGCTTAAGGCAGGGTTCTGCTATGTAAATGCAGCCCAGGATAGCCTGGGACTCATTATGGAGTCTAGTGTTCTTGTGATTCTCCTGCATTGTTCTTCCAGATACTAGGATTGCAGGAAGTGTGCCACAACATCACAGTTTTAATGTGACGATAAGAAACATGACTATCTGCTACTCTTAGGATTATCTGGGTAAGTTATTGAGTCTTACTAAGTTTATATTTTACTATTCCAAAACATGATTACTAATATAATTAACCCCAGAAATATTTCTCAAGTGATT
Organism: Arvicanthis niloticus; assembly: GCF_011762505.2. NCBI lineage: Eukaryota > Metazoa > Chordata > Mammalia > Rodentia > Muridae > Arvicanthis > Arvicanthis niloticus. Next base: position 129,356,086 of record NC_047658.1, read on the forward strand.
TCTACTAAAGAAATATCTACAGAGAAAATCAGATGTAAAATCAAGTTACTACCATTTATATTTTTAAGACAATATTATTTTGCAACATTAGTAACTAGAGATTAGCTGTAAATATTTTGAAACCTTTACTTCTACAGCATTGCTAATTAAAGATTGGCTATAAACATTTTAAGTATTAAAAAAAAAGCCCAGTCTCAAATGAGCAAAATACACTCTAGTATTTTAAAATACCTAATTTGCATGTATGTATCAAATATGTAAATGTTTGGTTTTCATATGTATCACTTTAAAGATATTCAAAGCATAAAGTGAGGCATATCTCTATTTGTGACATAGAATAATATTTTCCCCAAAGCCCATCTTTCTTTCATTCACTCTAAACTTATTACAAGTATAAACACAAATCAGAGAGGCAAAATGCATACTAGTCCTTAGAATGCTCCTCTTGCTCAGGAACCTGTAACCAAGTCCTTCCTAGAAACCAGGAAAAGATGTTGACACCCCCTTTCCTACCCCAGCTCTCCTTGTTTACTCAACATCATCTGCAAAAATAATCACATTTTCACCAGGAAACTGAATAGAAAATGAGTTTGGGTCATTCCAAACAATGGACTATTCTCTCACTAAGCTGGCAGATCTACTCTCAGTGGCAATTAAACAGAGAGGGCCTGTGCATACACTGGGTAACTTTAGCAGCCAAGCACACACACTGCAAGGATTTTCACTGAGGAACTGCATGGAGACATTCAAATGGCAGCACACTGGCCTGCGGGTGGGAAAATGTGCTGGTGTGTCAGAGAAAACCCACAGCCACTTTATGTAGCTCGCTCTTTTTTCCTCTGGTGCTGGGGGTCTAGGGCAGGACCTTGCATCCTCAGCAACCCAGCTCTATTCACTCCAGTGGAAAACAAAGTAAGATGGGATGCAACAAACAAGTATTTCCAAAGCATTCTGACACTTACTTTCATTTTTTTTCCAAATCATTTTCTTTTATTTATTGGTATGTATGTGAGTGTGGGGGGTGGGGGGGGTGGGGGGGTGGGGAGGAGAGGTCTGGGAAATCACCTGGGGCTTGAGTTAGAGGCAGTTGCAAGTCATGCTATATGGGTGCTTAGACCCAATCAATCCCAGGACCTGGGAAGAACAGGAAGAAGTCTTAAACACAGAGCCACCTCTCCAGTCCCAAGCACTGCACTCTTAAAATACTGAAACTTTCAAAGGACTAGTAAGAGCTTGAATAAGGACCTCCAGTAAAAAGATTTCGCTTCTTCCCATTCTGACCCCTCTTAGGAGAGCATGTAACAAGTAGTATAAAATACCAGCCTCCTTCTGTGGCAGGGATGAAATCTAGGGCCTTGAGAAAGTTAGGTAAGCACCCTACCACAAAGCTACATCTATAGCCAGAAAATATTTCTTAATAAAGAAAGCACAATGTGACCCTAAATAAAACTCCAAGAACACAAAATGTCACCTCTTAAAATAGGAAAATCTGCCTTAAAAAGGTTAGAACAGGGTTACTTAATGTTTTACTAGAATGTGAGAATGTGTTTTCAGTTGTTTCTAAGCTACCGTCACTACTTACTGACTCCAGAACATTTTCAACAAGAAAATAATCCAAGAAAAAGTTCTAGCTTCACAGAACACAAGTCTTTTCTCCATCAGATTTCACTGTAAATGTTGATAGTGTCACAGAACCATCCGGGATTGTTTGTCTTTCTTCAAAGTAAGGTTCATCCTAGAGGTAAGGGGACATCTCTAACCCATTTGATCCTTTCAGGATTACCAGCTGAGACTTCCTGGGTTAGTCATCAACTTCCTCTTTCTCAGGGCAGGTGCCTGCACTGTCATCCTTTGTTCTCAGACAATGTCCTCAAGGCACGTTGAATGCAATGATACTCCTGCTCTAACTACTGTGATAATCTGATGTGGCCAACTACACACAAGAAATAGCAGTTTTGCAGATATCTTTGATGCTTCCAATTCAGATTCAAAGGCTCCACCTTAGCAATCACTGTTTTAGCAATCAAATCTGTTCTTTGTCCCAACTGTCATTTTTAAAAAGGTTCCTCACTGGTTCCAGTAAACAAATTCGAGGTCACTTTTTAACTCCTTCAAGGCCTGGGCTAGGGATACTTTAAAAAAGCAAAAATATCTGCCAAATTGCTGCCATATCCTGTGAATTTATTGCTATTCAATAAATTGACATCATAGAAACGTAAATCATGTTCACCAGCGTTTCTCACACAGCATGGTCTAGGCTCTGAATTTGATCCTTAAAGCAAAGCAAAGGAATGCAAGTGAACAACAAAACACAGGAGGCGAAAAACCTGTAGAAAGGAAAACCCAATTACCAAGAGTTGTCTGGTTTTCATTGTAAAATATCTGTCTTACACACTGTGTTAAATTCCTCTTTTGATAATGCCATGCATTTCTAGAAGTCGTTACAAACTGTTTTAAATCAGTGACTCTCAATCTCTCTTTCCCTCAAACCCATCAGCTAAAACTCTTTCTGTCTAATTTTATTACTTTAACTGCCTCATATAAATGAAGATATACACCTTTGGTCATTTTATAACTACCTTATTTCACTTAGCAGTATCATCAAGGGTCATAGATGCAGAATACCTAACAATTTCCATCCTTAAAAATACTAATAATTTGGGGGAGGGGAAGGAGAGGGAACTTCAGTTGAGATGTAATATATGAGAGAGTAATTTCTTTAATTGAGGAAAACAATGCTAATATTGTTCCAGTACGTGTATGTAACCTATTTTGCTTATCCAGTCATGCCTCTGTAGGCTTTTCTGACTTCTTCTGGTGTTAGCTGTCATAAGACATACTGCTATAAACAGCCTCAGCTTTTCATTCTTTTGGATCTATAATCAGAAATGCAGTTGTAGGATCATCCAATAATTCTGCTGCAAACTTTTTAGAGGCTATTTTGTAGCTCTGGCCCACACACTCCATCTTCATGCTAATGCCGCACTATTTTTATTAGCTTTGGCATAATTTTGAAATTAAGAAATGTTAGGTCTCCCTCTTAGTTCTTTTTCAATTTGGGATCCCTTGAGATTTTGTGTCAGTTTGAGTTTTCCAGGTCTGTACAGAAGTCCCTGGAACTCCAAACTGGACTGAACTGAATCTGTAGATAACGTTAGTAGCACTGATATCTTAATATTAAATCTTTCAATCCATGAACATGAATTACTTTTCACTTATCTAATGCCTTTTATGGCTTTTAAATCCAGCAATGGCTTACAGTTTTTACCATAAATCTTTTATATTTTTAGTTAATTCTAAGTTTTCATTCTTCACCAACTATTATAAAGTAATGATTTAATTCCCTTTTCAGAGTACTCATTTAGAGTGGACAGACATGTAACCCATGTTTGTGTATAGACTTGTTTCCTGCTACTGTGGAGAATGCATTTACCCATTTTAACTGGTGGACTCCTGGGAATTTTTGACATATAAGATCATACCAGCTATCAATAAAGTAAATTTTACCTCTTTTTAATTTGTACGTATTTTGTGTCCCTTTTCTTATATAACTGTCCTGGCTCCACCTTCCAGTACTGATTGACAAAAGTAGACAAGCAAGAACACTTTCAAGAGGCAGGTTTAGGCTGGGTATATTGGTACTCATCTGTAATGCCAGCACTTAGAAGGCTTAGACAGGAAGAGTTCAAGGCCAGCCTCAGTCACATAGCCAGACTTTGTCTCAACAACTCAGAGCAAACAAGCAAGCAAAAAGGAAATGAAAAAACAAAGAAACAATCATCAGCAACAACAACAAAACCCTTTTTATACTTTCAAAGCTAAGCATGATGCTCACTGTGGCATTTTACAAGTGGCTTCTTTTAAAATCTTGAGGTAGCCTTTCTAAATTCAGTTGAGTGTTTTCATTATGAGTATTGAATTTTTCCAATTTTTTTTAAAGATTTATTTCATGAATGTGAGTACACTGTAGCTGTCCTCACAGACACACCAGAAGAGGGCATCAGATCCCATTACAGATGGTTGTGAACCACCACGTAGTTGCTGGGAATTGAACTCAGGACCTCTGGAAGAGTAGTCAGTGCTCTTAACTGCTGAGCCATCTCTCCAGCCCCTTGCCAATTGTTTTTACAACTTCAGTTCAAATGATCACATATATCTTCCTTTCGTTCACTCTGTTCATGTAGTATCTTAGAAGTGCTGAACTATTCTTACAATCTTGGAATGAATCCCACTCAATTTCGATGTTTAATCCTTTGCGATTTACTTTTATTTATGTGTGTTTGTGTGAATGTATGCTGTGGGGATGGGTGTTATCCACAGAAGCCAGAGGAGGGTGTCAGATCCCTTAGGCCAGCCTCTAGAGCTGCAATTGAACTGAACTTGGGTCTTCTATAAGAGCAGGTCTAATCGCTGAGCCATCACTCACGCTGGTCCTTGTCTAATCCTTTTTATATCCTGTTAAATTAAATTAAATTTGCTATCATTTTCTTTTGCCTGGGGATTTTTTCATTGGTACTTACAATATGTATCATATTACTAAGTGCAGGTAATAACAACTGAGTATGGGAAGGACTCAGCTCAGTCCACAGTCCTCAGCTGCACTGATTCTGTTTCCATGGTAAGGCAGTATCATATGATAGAGGATATTTGCTTTATGGAGAGCAGGAAGCAGAAAGAAAAGACATGGTATAACTTTCAAAGACATACCTCCTAGTGACCCATTCTTTCACCTACAATGCCACCTCCTAAAATTTATAGACCTCATTAAAGAACACCAACGGCTATAGGCGTAGACCTTAACACAGCATGGCGCAAGATATTTCAGACTCCAGCACCATCTTACTTACTGTTCTATTGCTGTGATGAAATATCATGACCAGACGACTTATAAAAAAGGAAGCATTTAAATGGAAGCTTGCTTACAATTTCAGAGTGTTAGTTCATAATCATTATGGCAGGGAGTGCGGCAGCAAGCAGGCAGGTATGGTGCTGAAGAAGTAACTGAGAACTCACATTTGTTCTGTAAGTTGCAGTAGAGATTGAAACTGGGCCTGGTAAGGCCTTTTGAAACCCCATGGCCCACTCCCAGTGACATGCTTCATTCAACAAGGCCACCTCTTAATCCTTCCTAAACAGTGCTACCAACTTGGGAACAATCAAACATATGAGCCTATGGGGGCCATTCTTATCCAAACTACACAGTCAGTAACACTCCTCAGAAATGAGACTGGTCTGTGGTTTTCTTACAGAGTCTTCATTTGGCTTGGGATTGTGGTAAAGCATCATGAGAACAAGTTAGGCTGTATCTCTTGTGGGCTTGGGGAGATGTGTGCGTTTTTTCTTTAAATGCCTGATGGACTGCGCCAGTGAGAGCATAAAGCCTAGAGTGCTTCTTCATTGGGGATTTTTCTTATTTCTAATTCAATCTTACACTTTCTTCATGATTCAGTCTAGGTTTTATACTTTTAGGGATCCTGAACATTTCAAGTAGGTTATTTGACTTGTTGGCAGTAAATTGTTGAGAGCATCATTCCATAATCCTTTTTAACTGGGTACAATTGTCATCCATTTGTCAGTTTCCACTTTTGGTTATTGTCATTTAAACCTTCTTTGTTGTTAGTTTGCCTAGGTAAAAGTTTGCCAGTTTTTATTTACATATATTTTAATAATTTCTTTTATTTTTTGAGATTACTATGATTACAATATTTACCCTCTCCAAACCTTCTCGTATGCCATCCTTTTTCTTTTTCAAATTCATAGCCTCCTTTTTCATTGTGCTCACATACATATGTATGTGTTGCTAAATACATAAATATAACCTGAAAAATCTTTTGGTTTTACTGATTTTTTTGTGGTTTTTTTTTTTCATTCATTTTAATTGTTGCTGCATATATCTATTTCCTTCCTTTTGGTGAACTCTGGTGTGGTTTCTGTTGTCTAGTTCTCTGCCGTCGCACTGCTGACGCGGCGCGTTTCTGAGCTTTAACATTTGTTCCCACAGAGCACAGCTCCAGTGCATCTATGCTGTTATATCGCTTTCATTTTCATCGAAATATTTTCTCATTTTCCTTGTGATTTCATTAATATATTTTGTATAATATGTTTAATTTCTACAAATTTGTGATTATCTTTAGTTTTCTTCTATTACTAATTTCTGACTCCACCTACCCTAGAGAAAACTTTTAGTTAATTATTATATCAGTTTTTAATGGAATGTCTTTTTTTTCCTTTTTTGTAATTTTTTTAATTTAAAGTCTATTTTTGTCTGACATTTACAAAACCATTCCCTCTTTTTTAGATTTGCGTATTTGTTAATATTTGCATGGCCTATTATGTCCATCTTTAACTCTGAATCAATTTATGACTTTGAATCTCAAGTTAGTCTCTTGTTGGCACTATACAGTTGCATATTTTAAAATTTTTTCAGTCTCTGCCATTTGATTAGAGAGTAAACTCTACAATTTTTCACTACTGAAAGTTGCACTTAGAGCCTGCTAAGTAGTGCTCCAATATTGATATTATCAATTAGCTTGTTTGTCTTTTATTTTCCAACAGGACTTCACTAAGTAGAGTTGAATTCACTCTGTAACATAGGCTGGCCAGGAATTTTGCAATCTTCCTCACTCAGCCTACCAAGATTCTTTGCCTTTATACCAGACACTGCTGCACACTGCTCAAGTATCTCAATGCTAGTTACAGACACTGCTGCACACCACTCAAGTATCTCAATGCCTAGCATCTACGTGGGTAATTACTGCATTGGTTACTTTTCTTGTTGTGACCTGACAAGAAGCAACTTAAGTGAGAAAGGTTTTATTTTGGCTTGTGGTTTGAGGGGCTATGGACCATCATGGAGGAGAAAGCATGGAGATAGGCAGCTCCACAGTTGCAAGAATGTGCCGCTAGGTCTCCTGAACTCATGTCTTGGCAGACAAGAAGCAGAAGGTGGACAGAATTAGCTGAGTCAGGTTAGAAATCCTTAAGGCTCACCCCTGGTGATCTACTTCCTCCAATGAGGCTCTAATTCCTAAAGATGGCACAAGGTTCCAACATAGCACCACCTGGGGCTGGGTGTTCAAACACACAAGCCTATGGCAAACACTTTATATTCAAACCACAGAAACTATAAAACCAGCATTCTAATTTTTATCAAAAGAATATCAGCAAACTAAATAAATTGAATACAAAAGACTACCACCATAAATTCATAAACCACATGCCTAATCCTTTATAAAAATTCTCCCAGCTATTTTTACAACATCTTTGTGGTTAGGAGTAGGTATTAATTATTGTCATCTTGCAGATGAGTAACCTGAAGCTCAGAATTAAGAGATTTACTCGAGGTCACAAAATTAATCAGAAACATCAAAGACCAAACTCATAAGACGATGACTATTAGTTTAAGGTGTGGATTTAAGTTAAAAGTGAAAAGTGTCCCCCTATAGTTTTCAAGGTCTCCTATAAGAATAGAAGAGCAAGAAACTCTGCAGCCAATTTGGCAGTGTGTACACACTCCACTTGTAAGGTATTATAACTTGATTCTAAACTAGTATACTGGTAGGATAACTGCAAATAGGGCTAAACAAAGGTAACCTTTGCAGTGTACAATAAATTATTTGTTTAAAGAAAAAAAATACAACTTCTAAAGTTAGAAAAGTTAATTCAGGGAAGAAAATATTTTCAATAAGCACTGTTCTAAAAGAGGATTTTTACAACTGTTCACCATGCTATTATTCATAGAGTCAATTCCCTGTGACATGTAAACAAAGAAGGGTAGGAAGAGAGAGCAACCTGAACTAACCTGTGTACAATGAATTGGAATGCAAAAAGCCCAACTTAATCAGTAACATGTGACTGTCACGAAGCAACACACATGTTTTTATAACCACTCATTAGAACTTAGTCACAATCTGGGATCTTGTCCAACCAGTAAGGTATGCCCCAAGTTAGTGATCTTTAAAGAGACAAACCAGTAACCATTGTTTTTAAAGGTTTTAAAAGGTTTTTAAAATGACACAAATATCCCTTCCTTCCTAATGGCATATATTAAGAAGTGTATGAATTTAACTCTTTCAAGTAACAGACAAGCAAGCTATAAACCAAATGACTTATCTTTAAAAATAAATCCTAAGCACACACAGTTGGGGTAATAACAAAGATAATTGCCTCCAGATCACACTTAGGTCACAAAAACAATCTATTTTCACTGACAATGGCTTGAAGAGTTAAGTCACCTGAGTGGGAAAAACTAGGTTTATTCTGTGACTCATTTGGTTTAAAGTTCAGATTCCACATATGACTTCCTTAATGCTCAGTTGAGAACGTTCTTTTGTTGTTAAAAGAAAAATAGAACAAAGATGTTTTTCAGGAAATGAACATGTAAAGCCAAGAAATGAAACTAGATGTTTGTGATCACTACGGCTCAGCTATAATAACTACAGTGCTACAAGGTTTTATTTCTGGAGTTTTTCTATACCTTTTCATTGTCTTCTCAAATCATGCTTGCCTGGAGGGAAGAAAGTGGCATTGTTATTTAATGTTATTTTAACTTACAGGGTTACTGTAACTCCTCCAGGGCTGTATAAAGAGTGACTCACAGCCACACTAGCAAACTGCTGGTCTTTCTGGGACTCCAAATATTGGACTCTTCCCAACATATCAACCTTTAATTGAGTCACAGATTAGAATTCTTTAATTCTAAAGCATGTAGCATGGCCATCTCTGTTGTTCAGGGGAACATCTCAAAAAAGCAAAAACTAATATTCACATGGGAGCTCCATGACTCCAAAGCTGTATCGTGTCTAATCTTGATGATGCTTCAAGTCCCACTAAAGTAGGATTACGAAAGTAACGCGTGTGAAATCAACCTTAAGAGCAAGCAGTGTCTAGAGCTAATAAGGTGTTTAAAATACGCTAACTGGCTGGCTTCTGCAAACTGGGTTTTTAAGAGGGTTTATTTAGACAATTGACCCAGGCTAATTCACAGCCTTCAGGACTCAAAAGCTCATTGGCACTCAATTCTGCTGTTCAGCTGAAGTCTTCAAAGACTTCAGATGGAAGTCTACAGATTCAGACTTTACTTATAACTTCAGCTCCTTTCTAGCACTCCTTGCACTGCTACGGTCAGAGATTAAAACACGGCTGGATCCTTCACACCTTAAGTTCTATCTCACTTTTCATTACTTTGGACTTCTATGTTTTGACAATCTACTAACTTGGTCTCCCAAATTACACATGTAGTCATTTGTTAGTCTTGTCCACGGCTGTCATACAGCTATGGTACTAGGGTGTTTACTTTAAATGTCTACAACCAGCATGTAGTAGGTGTTTGTTTTACCGGATTCTAATTTTAAGGATTTTAATTAGTTTCTAATCATTAATAATATCAAGCACATCTTCTTAAAGTGCTTTTGTGGAGTCCTGTATAGCTCCTTTACCTGGGAACAAGATGTAAAGTCCTCAGTTGTGTAACTCATGGTTGGAGTTTTCCTAAAATGTGTAGTACTGATGAGTAATCTGCTCAACCTCTGTATGCAAGCCTAGATCTGCACTGTGCAATGCAGTAGCCACCAACGACTGGCAACTACTTTAAATGAATAGAAGCTAAAGTTCAAGTCCTCAGCTGCATTGAGAACAGTTCAAGTTCTTGGAAGGTACACATGGTGACTGTGCTGAATGGAACTGGAAAGGATGACCTGCAGCACTAGACAGATCTACTGGGTAGTAGTGCACAGATGAATCAGATCTGAGAATCACTACTGCGCTGGAAGCACATTTTATAATGCCTGCCTTTGATCGAGAGGGTAAAAACAGCTTAGAGATTACTGTGTACAGGATTCATGCTGCTTCGAGGTACAGGCACCATCAGGCTCTGTCTTCCTCTTGCATGACATTCTCCCGCACCAGACAGCGTTCTGACTTGGTCTTTGCATTATTCAAAGCTTGACTAGAAAAACCTTGACTTCCAATCATATTATATTACAAAGTTGTAAATTTAGGAGTTGACTCTCTACTTTATGTCTTATAAATTTCCTTAATATTTTTTATTATAAAGCAGGACTTTTTTTGTTTATCTGCTTAGTCTATGTATTATGAAGAAAGGTCTCTACATTTAAACTATATAAAAGCAGCTTGTTCACTTTTCATGAATGATATAGCCCTTGTCAAAAGCCACCACCTCTGCTAAAACAGTCTCAATCAAGTATACATTCAGTTTTCCAGCATCCAGCCAGCCTCCTGTTTAGTTCTTAGGCAGTGAGGCCTCTGGCTTCATGACAGTGCCTGTCCTGTGGCTCTCTTCATGACAGTGCCTGTCCTTGTAGTGCTCTTCATGACAGTGCCTGTCCTGTCCTTACGGTGCTCTCTCTCTTTCTCCATAGTGCTCTTTGTTGAGAAGATCTTTTTCAATTGTCTAAGGTCTCAGCTTTCTTTTGTCATTTCACTGAAATTTGGGGGGTGGGAGATGTTTTTAGTCAGCCATTCTGAATTAGAAACATCAGTAAAATATGTTTCTGGATAGCAAAAAGCAAGCCTTTCTAAACACATCCTGAAGGAAATCTTAATTTAAGAATTAAAAGCCACGATAAGCCAGGATTTTGTTTAAAAGTCCCAGGAATAGCTGACTATATGAGGATCAAATAACTGTTTATACTGTGTGTATATATATATATATATATATATATATATATATATATATATATATAAAACTTGAGATCATAGTACTACAGAATCTTGTGATAAAGGCTTATGATGGTACACTAAAACTCATTACACAAGCATATCCCATGATGTCAACTATATTACTCAAATTGATGACTTCAGTGACATGAGTAACTTCAAGACAAACAAGTCAGCCACCTGGTAGAAAAGGGCTGAGCATTTAATAACATATACATCTTCATAGAACAACAAAACATTTCAATTAATCCCTAGCTTAGCCTGAAATTTCAAACCCATGATGTTGTAAATGACCTACAATATCAAATGACCTTCAAAATGGAGTTTGAGTAATATAAATGTATAATAGAATTCTGCTGATGAGCCATAATTTAAAAAACACAAACAGCTCCATTAGCTACAAGAGTTCTTCCTATTAATAACACAACTCCATCCAAACAAAGACAAAAATATACCATACAACTTTGTTCCAAAAGGATAACTGAATCCTTATATTAAATATTCAACGTAACCTAATTGTTCCAACTAGAACAAGAAATAACTGTTATTTTACATCCTGAAGATAGAGGTAAATTACAAGAGAGTTAGTACCGCAATTATGTATCTACCTCCAAAGCTGTAGGAAAGTCCAGGTTCAAAAAGGGACAAACTGGTCACTGTTGTAAAATCAAGTCACATCCATTCCTTTTGCCCAAAGGAAGATTATTTGAAGGTATAATGTACACATGAACAGTGAAGATCCATCAGGATGCTATTCCATATCCACTAACACTATTTCTATATGTTTCCCAAGTTATGATTCCAAGTTTAGTTCATATTTCCTTAATGGATACATTTAAGAAAAGGGGCTCATGCTGACTAGGAGAATTGGGTTCTAGAAAGTTATATGACTTTTTTTGTAAAAATACAGTAAACTGCATCATGATCTATATACTTTTACATATGTAAGTTATACCTCAATTGATGTTTATTAAACAAAATATTGCACATGTAATTTTTCTACTTTCAATTTAGGTTACTAGACTGACATTAGAATGGCAGATACATACCCTACTCATTGTTGTCAATATTTGGCCCATAATAGTGGCTCAAAAAAAATCAATGGATTCACATAGACCATAATCAGTGAAAATAAGTCCATGTTTCTATTCTTTCGTGCCAGCTCACAGGTATATATTATATACAATGAGTTCTTTTTCTTAATGCTCAACTCTCTGTCAGGGGACAATAGATGGCATTTGTGTGAGGAAAAAAAAGAAGCCAAGATATGTGCCCTAATAACTAACAAGACATGTATCATAGGAATGGTGAGGACAGCACATGTGACAGGGAAGGAAAGCTATTACAAGCAGGATGAACCAGGAAAAGCATGACTGAGTAGCAAATGGACATGGTGAACATCTTAGTAAGTAAGATGAAGGCATAGGATACCATTTATGAAGACTTAGTACTAGGTCAGGTTTGAGATGGGCATTTTCACAAACGTACCAAGCACTTACTGAACAGATGAGCCCACAATGAAGACCATGAGAGTTCAAGCACTTTTTTCATGATCATCACTCAGCTAGTGAATATACCCAAATACACTCTGGAGAGCCACTTAAGTAACAGAGGCCTTCATTCCTGTGCTTTTGTCTTCAGACAATGTATTGTCTCCACTATGGCAATAAGTATAAATATCTGCTTGTATTCTTGCTCTGGAATAATTACTAGGGAGAAAAAACCTTTCACATACTCTAGACCTTTAGTCACTTACTTGAGTATTTCTGAGTCAAGAACTCATCCTCAAACACAACAAGGAAGTCCTGTTTTCAAAAGACTGCATGGAGTGATACTCTTAGCTGATCCTTTTCATTCGGTTTCATTTTCAGATTAAACTACCAGAAATGCCCAACCCTTTGGCATTATGACATGATGCCACCTACAAACTCCATGCTCTCGAACCACACAATTAATCACACACAAAATCAAGTAAAAAAAAAAAGAAAAGTTAGGTTTTAAGTAAGTTTATACTTTTGTGTTGGACCACATTCAAAGACCTCCTGGGCCACATGTGACTCCATGGTCTAGACACACCTGAAATGCATTCAACTCCTTGACCTAGAACTCATTATTTGTCAGTTACAGCCTGAATCTGAAATGTCCCCACAGGCTAATATTTTGTATGTTTGGCCTCAAGCTTGTGTTTTGAAGGAGGAGGTCTGACTATAGTGAAGCAGTCACTAGGATGAGATCTTCAAAGTTAAAATTCTTCCTCTGCTCCTGGTCTGTCCTTAGGTGAAAAGCCTCCATCACACACTCCAGCTGTCAGAAGCCAATCTGCTTTGGCCCTTACTTTCCTGCCACAATGTAATGAAACTGCTATGACACTAAGTCAAAGTGAATCCTTCAGCCCTTCAATGGTGTTTCTGCCAGATACTTTTGTCAAAACAATGTAAAAGTAACTAATACAGCACAGATTCTTCCATCTGGTTTTACTCAATTTCCTAACTCTTTAATCCCCAAGATTTACTTTCTCTCTGAGGATAATACTTTATCAGTTGTTCCTCCCCAACCTTTATTTCTGAATTATAATGGTGTTATCCTTGTCAAAACACTTAATGCAGTCAAATACATGATATTTACTAAATGCCATCTGTATATATCTGGGTACATCATAGCTTTGGTGTTGATGATGAAACAAAAATCCTGGAAGATATCTCAGTCACAAAAGCATTTGGAATTGAGTTCTGATCCTCTGCACCCACGTAAAAGCCATGAAATGCTGAGTGTATCTACAAGCCAGCACTGGGGTTAGAGACAGGAGCAGTCCCAGGCTGGACAACAATGTGAGTTTCAGGTTCAATGAGAAAACGGTTTTAAAAAATAATGAATGTAAAGAGTGACAGATGAAGATGCTCTATACATATGCACTCACAATAAACACACCCACCATGTACATGTGCTTGTATGTGCGCGCACACACACACAGACATACACACACACACACACACACACACACACACACGCATACAGATATACACCCCGCCTCCTTGTTTCTGTGTCTATTATATCCTAAGGTATGCTATAAACAAAACAAGTACTAAGTCAATAATAATGAAAATTAAAGTAAGAGTTCAGTTTTGGTATCAACTGAAACACGGGACATTAGGATGAGCCTGAATTAAAGATGGTTCTTACAGTTTTAGTTTTAATAACTGTACAATGGTAGAGCCATTAATGAAACTAGAGAACACTGCTCAGAAAAAATACACTAGACAGAACAAAAGCAGGGTCTTTTTCTATGCTACCTTATACTTCACTCAAGAACAGAGGTCAAGCAGGTTGTCAGACACTTAATCTCGCAGCTCAAGAGAAAGCCTGAGCTGGAGGCTGAGTTACAAGCACACAGATAGACTTTAAGCCTGGATGGAAGGGAGTGAAGAAATGTTTTTAGACTGTTTAAGAGGCAGTTACTGCTGGGTGCTGAACATGAGAACTGGAATCTGTTATTCTTTGTAATAGGCTTTAGATGTTAGGATAGTCTCCTGTTCACAGCAAAACACAGAGAGATAGGTGCAGAGTTCCCTCATTTACTCTCTCCCCACAATGCATGCCCACTCCATCACCAACATCCTTGTAGTGGTACCTTTCTTTACTATAAAGAAGTGAGTGAGTAAGTAAGTAAGTAAGCCTATACTGACTTATGTAGAACACTCAGACTTGTTTTATATTATTATTGTGCATATGATAATGTGTGTCAGGGTGAGTACACTCAATCCAAGGTGTACATAAGGAAGTGAGGAAACAACTCTAAAGAATCGGTTCTTTCCTTCCACCATGGTTTCCAGGAATTGAACTCAGGTCATCGGATCAGTGCAGCAAACACTCACTGAGACAACTCAGTGGCCCCCGAAGACCATGTGTAACGAACAATTTCACCAAGAGCAATGACCTGGTCAACTGGTAGCTTTAGCCATCTAGCCTATATAGTCAAAGATGTCCTTAAACTTCAGTTCCAGCCTTTACCTCTCAAGTGCTGGAATTACAGGTAGATGTCACACAATAGTGTTTATGGGATGCTAGAGGATACTGTATGTGGGGTACTAGAGATGAAACTTAGGACTTTGTGCTACATCCTCAGCCCCTCTCAGGAAGGTCTTGAAAGACTCTGTAATAATCCATCATCAATAACAGAGAAACTATTATTGGGAGAAACATTAAAGGTGAATGGGTAATTAAGGAGTCTTGTGCCTTCAGATTGTTAGATAGGCAAGAGACAGTGAATTTAAGGTACAAAACAAGGGGACAGCCTTAGGGAATACTCTACTTATCTTTAACTGTTAGCTTGGCATAGCTTAGGTGACCTGAGAAGAAAGTCTCAATTGACAAACTATTACCCAGATCAGCCCGGCCTGTGAATATGTCTTTTGGGGGCTGACTAGATTGTTAATGGATGTGAGAGAGCCCAAGTCTCTGTGAGTGGCACCAGTGCCTAGGCAAGTAGTTCTGTGTCAGAGAAGAAAGCTAGCTAAGCACGTGTGTGAGCTGGCCAACAAGCAGCATTCCTCTGTGGTTTCTGCTTCAAGTTCCTGCTTACATACACGCCCTGACTTCTCTCAATGATGAACTCTGACCTGGAAGCCAAATAGATCCTTTTCTCCCTATATTGTTTTTGGTCAGAGCACTTTATCACAGCAAGAGAAAGCAAACTAGAACAGGGCGAGACAAGCATTTTATCTTTGCAATAAGAAAGTACAATATAGGAACGGGCACAGGTAATTTACTAGACATGGTGGTAGAAAAATAGGAAGCTAGAACTGAGCAGGGTTAGGCATATGTCAAGAGAGTGCCACAGGGAGAAAGAAGGACAAGGGAGCAGACTATGACCTGACTCAGAGTTTGGTAAGGAGGGACGCGGGATACAAAGTACACTTAAAAGTGAAGGATTATCAGACAGGAATAGTCAGTGAGGCCAACAACAACAAATAGGTGTATTTGAGGAAACAGGAAGCCATGTAAATAATGGTAGATGGTAGTCATTTTTTTTTTAAGTTTCTGAGTAAGCTGGGTGTGGTAGTGTGATGGTTTGTATATGCTTGGCCCAGGGAGTGGCACTATTAGGAGGTGTGGTCTTGTTGGAGTAGGTGTATCACTGTGGTCGTGGGCTTAAGACCCTCATCCTAGCTATCTGGAAGCCAGTCTTCCACTAGCAGCCTTCAGAGGAAGATGTAGAACTCTCAGCTCTGTCTGCATCATGCCTGCCTAGATGCTGCCATGCTCTCACCTTGATGATAATAAACTGAACCTGTAAGCCAGCTCAATTAAATGTTGTCCTTTATAAGACTTGCCATCCATGGTCATGATGTCTGTTCACAGCAGTAAAGCCCTAACTAAAACAGGCAGCACAGGCCTTTAATCCCAGCACCTGGGATACAGAGGCAGATGGATCTGTCTGAGTTCATGGCTAGCCTGGTCTACATAGTGAGTTCCAGGTCATAGAGAGACGGTGTCTGTGAGTAGAACAGTTTCCAGAGATGGTAAAGGTTAGAGTCGGACCCTGAGAGTAGACTTCTGAGGGGTGGGGGTCTAAAAGCTGAGGGCTCAGATGCTGGAAGGATTACCCACGGATATGCAGTGATTACTAAGTATGGTGACAGGACCTGTGGCATGGAGTAAGCCAGGCACTGGTGCAGAGGTATGTAGGAGGTTAGCCCAGACCTGGAGGGGCACTAGTCTGACAGCATATATTTTTCCAGTGCTACAGTTTTGATTGAGTAGGAACTGACTAAAGCCGCAAATAGGAAAAAGGTGAAGCTGTGGGCCAAGAAATACATCTTCACTTGTAAGGTTCATAGGTGAGCAGTGTTCCCTGAAAGCGCAAGGCAAGGAACTTAAGTTTATTTCAATAATGTCTCTACTGAATGATGACAATTCTATGTTCCTGAAGGCAGAGGAAGAGCTATGGTAGGGTGCTGTAAAGTTGGAAGACTCCATGTGGTTAGGATATGCACCAAATCATTAGAAATTTGATTTCTCAGTGATTATGGCTGAGCCAGCAACAACAAATCACACACAAGCTTCATGATAGCTCAGCACCGTCTGATTGCAGCAGAGCTCACGGTCAGGAAGCACGCGCAGAGAACTCACTCCAAAGTGGACACTGACTCCTGCTAGGCGCAGCACCTGCCCCCCATCAAACGCCACCAGGCCCCATCTTTTAAAATCCCCAGTCTCTCACTCACACTGATGGGTTAAGGTTCCTGCATGTGAACTTCTGGGGAACAAAGAGCACCTTGGCTGTAATAGGTTTTGACAATGGGGCTCATACATCTCTGCTCTGATCATAATCTTAGGGTCATATTGCTTCTGTTACAAATAAAAACACCAAGAAAAGAAAAACTGGTCCTGGTGACTGAAGTTTGTAATTCAAGTTAGTGAGCAGGCTCAGGTGGAAGGAGCTAAGTTCATAGCCTTGTTGGCTATATCTGTCTCAAATTTTAATGGACAGAGCTGAGCAGATAAGAATCCCCAGTACAGAAGCAGAAACTTCATACAAACAAGGGCTTTAAAATGGCTTGCCCTCTGAGTCTTATCTTACCTAATTAATGTGCAGCCACAAGCTAATTATGTAACTTTGGGGACACTATTCACTCCCCTAAGTCCTAATTTCCCAGTATGTAAATGAGTAATTATAGCATTGATCCCAAGGTCATTTTGAAGATTAGATAATGTGTAGCAAGATGGCACAGCACAACGCAATACTATCAGCCATTATTGCTGTATTTCCAATATTATCCAGACAGTAGGGCCTCAGACTTCCAATTTTTATCTTCTCAATTTTTTATCATGACGACAATCAGTTTCCAAAAGTGATTGTGTTTCATGATAAGTCTTTTTGTTAGACATTTTATAAACCAAACCATTCCATAGCCAAAAGAGTTTCGGTCAATTACCTTTTCAAGTTGCAAAATATCCCAATGCTTTTTGGAGGTTGTTGGTTTGTTTGACAGCACATTGTTGTATGTGCACCTCTAGATGGCTCGGTACCCACTGTATAGTCCAGCCTAGCCTAGAATTCGTAGTACTCCTCCTGCTTCAGAAACCCCAAAAAGTGCTTACACTTTGCCCCCACCAAGGAGTCAGATTCAGTGCACAATATTTCTAAAGCAACTTGATCATAAAATGATGCTAGAGCCTAAAAATACACATTTTGAGAAATGCTAACAAAAATAATGCTGATCATATATAGAAAAAACCAGCAGCTTCTAGAAAATGGCATATGCTCTTCCTATATCATTTATTACAGCTTCTCACCCACCAGATCTTAATGGAACCTTCCTTAATCTCCAAACTCAAGACTTCTAGTTAAATATTCTTGGACTTTTCTTTTCTTTTTTTTTTTTCAGAGCTCTTATAAGCACAGGCACTGACACACTTGAAAGACAATTTGATTAATTTCTGTCACATCTCCCTGCAAATTATAAGCTTCAGTTAGTGTGTATACATATGTGTGTATACATATGTGTATACACACACATTGCCCTTAGCCCTAATCTCTCACCATCTAGCACAACGTTTGATATAAGACACTAAGAAGTGACGTCTCATTATCGACCTTGAGCTAGCCTTAAACTCACAGTCCTCTTGCCCAGCCTCCAGAGTGCTGGGGTAACAGGCATGTCCCGCCACTTCCAGCTTCAGCTCTTTTTATACAGTAAGTAACTGTGAAAAACCCAATGTTTATTTAATGAAAAGTGGCTAAATAAACTACTCTATATTTGTATCATACAATGTTTTTTTGTTTTGTTTTGTTTGTTTTGGTTTTTCGAGACAGGGTTTCTGTGTAGCCCTGGCTGTCCTGGAATTCACTCTGTAGACCAGGCTGGCCTTGAACTCAGAAATCCGCCTGCCTCTGCCTCCCAAGTGCTGGGATTAAAGGAGTGTGTACCATCACTGCCCGTATTGTATGTTTTAAAACATACAATGTTTTAAAATGATTAAAAACCTTGAAATTAGCTGAGTATGGTAGCCCAGGCCTGTGATCTCAGTTATTAGGAGGCTGAGGCAAAAGTGCTTAGATTACATAATGAGTTCTAGGCCAGGTTAGTATACAGACTGTCCTGAAAAACAATTTTTCTCTTAAAAAAAAGGAAATTGTAGTTTATTACATGCATGCTATATCATACTTAGATATCTACAAACTGTTAACAATGAGTATAAATGAACTGTAGGCCTGAGAAAAGTATTCTTTATGTTCTATAAACTTGTTACAATGCTTTCAAAAACTATGCATTTCTTTTAATTAATTAATCTAATTAATTTTCTTAGGTTTTGGGCAACTTTGAATCCAGAGGTTTTCATATAATTATGCTTGGCTCATACTTGTATTGCTCTCTCTCCCTCCCTTTGTGTTTATTTGGTTTTTTGAGATAGGGTTGCTCTACATATCCCTGACTGGAATGGAAATCAGTATGTAGACCAGGCTGGCCTCAGACTCAGAGAGATCCACCTGTGTCAGCCTCAAGTGCTAGGATTAAAGACATATACCATCACGACCAGTGGCATTAGCCATTCTTCACGACAACTTCCTACCATCATTTGAGAAAGACGATTTGCATGGCTATGTTCAAGAGTTCCAATCATTCCATTCTCTTAAAAGAAAAAAATCTCCTCAGCCCTTTGTAGCAGGTAATGGTCTCCGAAAATCTCTACTCATCCATTTCCCCAGGTCTGCTTATATATCACAGTACCCTCTGAAAAGTCCATATATGTCTAGACAAGCCACTTGTATCCTCTTTTGTTTTGTTTTGTTTTTCAAGACAGGGTTTCTCTGTGTAACCCTGCCTGTCATGGAACTTACTCTGTAGACCAGGGTGGCCTTGAATTTAGAGATCTGCCTGCCTGTGCATCTCAAGTGCTGGGATTAAAGGCGTGCGCTACCACTGCCTGGCATGCCTCTATTTTTTAAGAATTGTTATAATGATCCCTACAACCATCTTGATAGGAAAGTTAAGAGCAGAGATAGTAGTAACTCAGTATTACAGAATAAAAATGGCAGAACTAGTAAGAATGGCAGAACTAGCTCTCTCTTCTATTAAAGTAGTCAAACGAACTTTTGGAGAGAAGAAACAGGGCAACAACAATAGGGCCAAAAACCAATTCTCCCTTGGTCCAGTTCAGTGAACCAGTGAGTTTAACTTTAATTACAATCTCTTACTAAAAAGTGGGCTATTTCCAGGAGCAAGGACAAATGCTGTGTGGCTATCCCACTAAAAAAAATGACTGTCTCAGCATCCATCAATCAACCATAGATAGCTTACACACATACTTGAGAGGAGATGATGCCTAAGTCCCCAACCACTCTGTGGCAGACCATTAACAGGCCCAATCCTGTGTCTCACAGGTAATCACAGGTGCCAAGGGTTCAACAGGTCACTAACCATGTCATGCACAGACAGACAACAACGTTGCACACCACCAGTGTGTTTCATTACACAGCATCTCTTCTCCAGAAAAGGAAGCAAAGCATCTAGACAGAATCAACATTGCAGTCGGCTTAATCAGAAGAGATTTAAATCTATTTTGATCTCTACTCTTTCCAAACCTATAAATCAGTGATCATAAAGGCAGGCCTCTTTTCAATAAGCTCAGAAAGGGGGAGGTTACAGAGCTTGGCATGCGCCACTTTTAGGTAAGCCTCATATCAAGCTGAAAGGTCTTTCGTTCGCTGACTCTGTTGGCCGTTTGGAAGACTAGAACAGGCTTCTCTCCTCTTCAAAAATACGAGAAAAGAAACACTTTCTTTACATAAGCATCCTAATAAAGCATCTATTGTAGCTAGGCATGGTCAGAAGACTGAAGCAGAAGAATCACTCCAAGTTCAAGTACCTAGCCTAGTCTACATAGTGAGACCCTGTCTCAAAAGATTAAAACCAGGTAGAGGTGGAGTGGGGATAGATAGGGGAAGGTTCCCTAACACTCCATTTTTATCTGTCCAGTCTAGAATTTAAAAACCGTCTTTAGAATAGAAAGCTGAGACAACTGGGGGCCCCAGGTTCCTTCCTCTCGGGAAAGGTCTAATTAGTGTATCTCACAATTATATTTAAGTATGGCCTAGTTTTACTTTCAAGGCTCTCCACAGATTTTAAGGATAGCTACGGGGCAGTGGGAGGAAATTATACTTTACTACTCCCACTGCTGTTTGGGCCAAACTGTGGATTAATCCTTTTTTTTTTTTTTTTTTTTTACCAACTTCTACTCCATAATATTTTCTAAAATACAGGAAAAGCAGGTTTATGGACCCAGTGTCTGCTAATCCTGTGTTCTGAGGGCCTAACTTAAAATATCCTTCTTTATTTACTCTTCACCGAACTGCCTTTCCTTTTAGCAACTTCTATTGAAATTTGTAATTACAGATCGATCTGCTTAATTACTGTCCATATTGCCCAGAGAACTACAAGCTCCCTACAGGTAGAATTGATGTTTTTGAACACTGTTTACCCAGGGGTATAGAACCCTGTACATGAAAGGTATTTATTAAACATCTGAGAAACAAGGAAAGAGAAAAACAGAGTACAAGTTACTATAAATAGATTTCCTTCTTAATGTTTTAAACTTAATCACCTGCTGACTGTTATGTCCCAGACTAGTTACTCTTTTGTCGGCTTCAGAATAATCCTACCAGATTTCTCATTTGAGTCTAAAGTTCACAGAAATTACTAAGTTGCTCCAAGAAACAAACTTAGGACATTTGAGTTCTTGTTTATGCAAATATTAACTTTATCTGATGTAAAGCTGACCTCCAGGATGACTAAAGCCGTCTATCCGCTCCCCATTCAGTTACGGGGAAGGGGATAGCTATCCAAAGAAAAATTACTGGTCATACCTTAAGTGATCTAAAGAGTATGTGTTTTCTTCCAGTTTACACAAGTCCCGTTAAATTAAATAACTGTATAAACAGCAAGTAACCATTTTTACATAAGCCAAACAGTTTGCTCTTACAATCTCAACACAAAACTGAAATCACATTTTGTTAATGAGGACAGTGACACGAAGATCGTACTCCCTACAAACTTAATGGGCTTGGGAGTTTTCGAAAAACAGCCGCTGCAAAGACACACTCGGGCGAGGGCCTTCACGTTCTTGTTGCAGGGACGTGAGATACAGATGGGAGCATCAGAAGCCCCAATCGCCCCATCGGTACCTTAGGTTGGATGAACTCGGGCTGCCCAGTTCAGTCTTGGCGCCACTAATGAGATGTGCTGACCATCAGATGTATTCACGGAACAGAGCCAAGCGAAAGAAAGGGCGTGGGAAGAATATTTTAGACAGGATTGCACTGCAGCCAAGACTAACTGGGCTGCAGTCCACGCGCGCCAACTCTTCTCCTTTTCTTTCCCATTCCAATCACTCTTTCCTGGGACAGAAGTCAGTACAACAGGCAGGGGCCTACCTTGGTCTGAACACTCTTATCAAATTTGTCATTTTTGAAGGTGAACGTATTCTGGTGCTTCTGAGGACGGGATCGAGTCACGTTGCCTTTCTGGGAACTCATCACCAAATCTCAAGCACCATAAATCGGTGCAGCCTTTAAGTTACAGGAAAGGGTAAAGAAGTTCCCGCCCCGGGTTGAGATTAACGCCAGTGACCCGGAAGAAGTTCTTCTACTCTTTCCGTCCCAGACCCAGGTAGGCCCACGTGACTCATTAAGGAGGTCACGCTCCGCTCTCCCGGGCCGCGCACCTTCGACTACCCTCATCGCCGAATGCATTCCTTAGACCCAAGGTGCAAGTCCGGCTTTCTTCGAATCTAGAAACCGCCCCCCCCCATTGGCTCTAACGCGGCTGTCCATCACGGCGGAGGGGCGGAGATCCACCTTTTCTATTGGCTCTTCTTTTCCGCAATCCCCGCCTCCTGCCGAATGCTCCCAACCTGTCCCCGGCTCCGTAGCTTAGCGACTCGGCTGCGCAGTTTGTGATTGGTGGAAGGTGGGCGAGGCCGGTGCCCTGCCTGCCTGCAGCCGGGAGCCCGGGTCAGCTTCGGCGCCCTCCTTCCAGTCAGTGACCAGATCTGGCCCGGCCGCGCGCCGCTCGCCCCCCGCGGTCCTCCCAGCTCCCGCCCGCCGCGGCCGCGCGCTCCGCCGCCTGGCGGGCTTAGGAGGTGCCAAGGAAGGCGGGCTGCGGAGAAGGCAGCGCCGGCCCTGCGGTGCGGACGGCGACCACGGCCGCGCGGGACCTCGGATCGGAGAGCCCCGGCGGCGGCCGCCCCTCGCGCCGGGGCCGTTAGTCAGCAGAACGCGAACGCGCGTGGAGAGGCCACACGAAGCGCGCCCGGACACCGCAGCTCTCGTTCGTGTCCTCGCCGGGCCGGGCCGGGCCGGGCCGGGCCGCGCGCGCAGAGTCGGCGGGCGGCGCCCCGCGGAGGACAGCGCGTTGGCGGCCGCGGCCGCCCAGCTGCAGGTGCGTGTGGCCGGGCTGCTGGGCCGTCGGGGGGGGGTCGCTGCTCTGCGCTGGAGGCCAGGCCCGGTGGCTCCGGAGCGGAGCTGCCGAGCGGAGACCCGTGCGTCCCGGGCCTCCTCGCCCGCAGGAAGGACCGCAAGATGGGGTCGGGCTCCGCTCCCCTCCCTGGATCTGGGCCACTTAGGGCCCTCGCTCTCCTCCGTTCGGTGTCCGGGTCCCACCAGCCTCGATTTTAGATAGAGTCCGCCCGGAGCTTGAGCTGGGTATCCCGCTCCGACTGTCGCGGGAGCTCCTTTCAATGGCTTGAACTTGTATCATCTCTGGTTGAGAACTCAAGGAGGTTGGATTTGAATTGAAAGTTGGAGAGTTGTGTTTGAAATAGTATTTAATACTAAACCGGGAAAGTAGTGTCAAATTAGATTATAGTGTGTGGAGGACGTTCAGCGAGTTTAACCTCCCTCCGCTTCTTGTTTAAAAAGGAAGAAAACGTTCAGAGCCTGAATCTTGGTGAGATTTCTGTCAAAAGCAGAATATTTCGTTCCATCAGTGGTGCTCTGATTTAAGGCAGTGCGAAGCAGATTTGGTAAGAAAGGATTAGAATAACGGAGCCCCGCGGAAAGGGTGACCTTTAATTTTTTTCTGAGAGTTTATGAAAGGTATTTCTTGTGCAGTCTATAGTGCTTGATCCCTAGGGTTTACATTTTTCAAGCCTTCAGTGTATAAAGAGAATTTTGGACATCTTGGGCCAGTATTTGAAACTAGTTAAGTCTTGAGTTAGAACATCAGGTGCCGTTTGTGATTGACATTCATTTGTTTACATTAACGAGGATTTTCAATAAACACTTTAGAGAATTTGTGTCCATATATTTGGCGCATGGTATTCGGTTGGGTAATAAATCTACTTGTAGCCAATGCAGTATTTTGAATATCACCGTTATTATCGGTGCCCATGCCTGTTACTAAATTTTATTTTGGGAGAAGGGGTAGTAGCATTACCAACCGAAAGCAGAGAAGGCCACAGTGTTAGGAGTTGAAAATGAATACAGTATCTGCCGTACCTTCTTTACTGTTTCAGATCTAGGAGGAAATAAGAAGCACCCTCACCCGTATTTTGACCTCTCCTTTCTCCTACTCTAGTATTAATAAGGCTAATTGGCAAGGATAGGATTAGATTTTCAGCAGGCTA
Organism: Arvicanthis niloticus; assembly: GCF_011762505.2. Taxonomy (NCBI): domain Eukaryota; kingdom Metazoa; phylum Chordata; class Mammalia; order Rodentia; family Muridae; genus Arvicanthis; species Arvicanthis niloticus. The sequence continues at coordinate 129,380,389 of NC_047658.1, forward strand.
GGAAGCTTTACATTTGTCCCTTGGTGCACAATGCCCTGGTTGATACGTGGCTTGTTTACTTGAGTACCACTGCCCATTTTGCATTGTGGATGAAATGACAACTGAAAAAGCAGGGTCTTGCCCACCCCAACACATAGACTTACCGTAAAGAACTAGGACAAGATAATGTTTTAGTACTCTCAGTAGAATGAGGCGGTTAGTACCTGGTCCACAGTCTGTCACCGAATTGATCTACAACTCCAGGCGTGCAGTTTTATTTAGGCTGAATCAGTGTCCACATTAGTAATATAGAACTATTAAAATGTGCTACCTGCTTAGGAGCACTTGTTGCTCTTGCAGAGGACCTCTGTTCCCTTCCTAGGACCCATGCTCTGGCTCATAACCATTGCTAACTCCAGTTACAGGGGATCTGTTATCCTCATCTGATCTCCATGGACAACCAGGCCTGGTGCATATAACATGCACGCAGACAAAACAGTCATACACATAAAAAGAAATCTAAATCTCTTTGATTTAAAATCGTTCGACCTGATGAGTTTTTAGAGGTATTAATTGATAAACACTTTTGTGTGTGTTAGTATTGGTGTTATGGCAGTGTTCACAAGGAAATTTAGGTTTATTGACTTCATTGGTTTATTTCACTTCCACTCAAAAATGATTTCTCTTGTAATTCTCAAAATAATGTCTCCCTTTCCTACCCTGTTAAGACTCTCTCACTACCTTGCCTGGTCTGCCTCTACCTTTTGAGCTGGAAAAAATGGCTTTCTGGTGTTTACATATTAAGTAAATAAAAACAAGAGAAATTAATTACTAAAATAGCCTAAAGTTAGACAGTAAGAACTGAAACTTGAACCCACATCTTTTGACTTGTCTTCAATTTTTGGTGTTGAAGCAGTCTTCCATACTCAGTTTATTTTGCTCAGTTTGTCTTTAGTCTCTGCAAAATGGCAGTGTAGCAGTTTCAATTTGGTGACATAAAATTTCATGAGGATTCATGTACCTTTTACCCAGTGGAAGAAATACAAGGGCGAGTCAAAAGGATACTTTCCCTGTGTCTTGTAAATGCTCTCAAATGCTACTCTCTTTCTCCCAACCAACTGTTAATCTTAATTTGCTATGGCTCCTTGCTGTCAGTGTTCATATAAGCAGCATCTAGATCCCTGAATGAGTGTGTATGTGTGTGTGTAGTTTTGATGGTCTTAAATTTATTTGAGCATGATGTTTAAATTTTTCTGTAGCTTGTTTTCTCAGTCTGGCCAAGATTCAGCCATATTTTCCCTGTATTTCTATTTTGTTTTCACTGTCCTATGGCTATATACAAATGTCCTATGACCAACTAACTCTGTGTGTAACAGCAGTCTCAAAATTACATTGCTTAGTGGTGTCCTTGGAGTCTTTCTGTAAGTATATCCTGGCACTTGCATAAGAAAATTGTCTGACAATAGGGTTCTGAATATGTCTTGCCGTCTTGGTTTTTTAAGACAGGGGGAGAGACCCTCAGTAGCCCAAGCTGACCTTAAACTTGAGAGTCTCAACCTCAACTTCCTCATTGCTGAAATCAGAGGCAAGCACCACCACTACCAGCAAGTCTTCTCATATGTGTAATGCAAGATATCACCAGTTGATGGTTCTTGCCCCTTTGTCCTCTTTTTATTTAAAAAAAAAAAAAAAAAAAAAGTAGACAGTTTTTTTAGTGCTCTTAGTAAAAACCAAAATAATTTGTGTTTCACAATCAGTTCTTGAGCTGCTACACTCAGACTTTGCTCCAGTGTGTTGCTATATCAACAGCATCTGAAGCACCTGGGAGTTTGTTAGGTCTGCAGTGCCTCGGGCCTTATCCCACCAGGTTAATGGGATTGCAGGATATGTGTCCACACTAAACTCTCAGTATTGCTAGAGTCAGGAGCACAGTTGCTGTCACTGTTCGTTCTGATTGTTCTACTGAATTTCTTTCAGACACCAAAAGCAGCACTGGGGCAGACAAATGAGCTTCTAAAATAACAAACTTTCTCCTTAAAGTTTGAGCAAAATAGTATACACTCTTTCTTCCTTTTTCACACTAGATAAATTATTTAATGTCATCATGTATTAAAACAATATTACTAGACAGTGGGTACATTTTTAGAAATATCTGACCTTGGAGTTGGTTTTTTTCTCCCATTTTCCAGTGAATGTCCAGTAGAAAAGTTAAAACTCATGGGACTTGAACCAGCATTATCTTTTTCTAGTTTGTTTTGATTTGATTTCATTGAAGGGGTGTAGGGCTAGGGACTCACTGTGTATCCTAGGCTGGTCTTGAACTACTGATCTTCCACAACTAAGTAAAAGTCTAGTACCATTATTTTCATACAGGGAAAGTACTTGCCTTTCCTGGCTTTTGGGTTAGTAGTGCTTCCTTCATGATACCTGAACGCTGTCATTAAGAACTATTACCCTAGTCCATAAATCTATAGTAGACTGGTAGATCACAGGGTGGGAGCTTCTCCTTATTAGATAACTGCCTATTTTCTGTCCAGATTGGTTGTGCCAATAATGGATGAAATTGATTTTTCCATTTTATTGATACTTTAGATTTAATTTTTGTCATTCCAAGGACAGATGATATTTGATTCTAGTTTCATTCCTATCTTCCAATTATTTGTATTGTTGGTAATTGTTTGATTTATTTTTACTTGTTGGCCATATATTATTTTTCTGTGATTTTTTTTTTTTGTCAATTTTACTTTATTGATTTTCTGTGTAACAGATTGGTTTTAAAGATACCTTCTTCCACTCTTTAGCATCGCTTTCACTTTGAATACCATTTTTACTAAGAATTCTTAGTCCAGTAATTTTCTTTATTTAATGTTTTGAAATGGAGTCTTACTCTGAAGCCCGGGTGGTCTCAGATTAATAACAGTCTTTGATTTAGCCCATCAAGTGCTGGAATTAGCACCACAGCTGGTTCCAAATTTTTTTATTTAATGTTAGATTTAATCACACTTTTTTTTATTTAATGTTATTTATTTTTTTATTTAATGTTAAATATTTAAAAAATTTATTTTTTTATTTAATGTTAGATTTAATCACACTTTAATGTTTTCATACTTAGTTGTTGTAATAGTGCTGTCAGCTTTACAGAATCTAGAATCATTTGGGAGATGGGCCTCTGGGCACGCCTGAGGGGGATCACCTGGGTTGTGTTCATTGATACAGGAGGACCCATCCTACTTGGAAGTGACATCATTTCCTGGACAGGGGTTTTGGACTGCTAAAATGGTCACAGTGAGTGAACTAAGCACTAGTGTGCATTTTGACTCTGCTGTCAGACTGAATGCAGTGTAGCCTGATTCACGATCCTGACCCCTTGGCTTCCTACCCCAATGGGCCAGAATTAACTTTCTCCCTTTAGCTCCTTTTGTCAAGAATATAATACCCCAAAAAGTATCTAAGATTTGAAATTCTGCATCTTTATCTATATTAAGAGGCTCATAAATTTGCATTCATTGAAAGAAACTAAACTATCTTTTTATTGAAATTGACTTTTTTAAAGTATTAACCTTCTCTTTTGACATAGTGGTGATGGTCATTGGATTTAGTTAGTATCCCTGTCTGGAAAATTAAAATCTGGCAACTCTCCAGTTGAAGAGACTATTCAATGGTAAGACCATTCCGAAGGACCTGAGTGTAGGTCCAAGCACCCACATGTGTGGCTCACAACCGCCTATAACTCCAGCTGCAGGGCTCTGACATCCTTTTCTTGCTCCACAGTCACGTGCATATATGCACAGGAACACATACTTACATATACAGATGAATAATAAAACTCGGAAGGATCAAAACATTTGATAACTATTGACATTGCAGCGAACCGCCGGTGGCTCGCCCCTTAAGGCTCCCGCCCGCAGAGGGCGCACCGTTGCACGGGTTCGAGTCCCGCTGTCGCCTTGTCCCGTTTCCCGCGTCTTGTGGGGAAAAAAAAAAAAAAAAAAAGCCGGGCGGTGGTGGCGCACGCCTTTAATCCCAGCACTTGGGAGGCAGAGGCAGGCGGATCTCTGAGTTCAAGGCCAGCCTGGTCTACAGAGTGAGTTCCAGGACAGCTAGGACTATACAGAGAAACCCTGTCTCGAAAAACCAAAAAAAAAAAAAAAAAAAAAAAAAAAAACTATTGACATTGCAATTGCAATATTTCTTTGAAAGAAAGAGATTCTTGGAATCTACAATCATTCCTTTTAAGAGTACAGATTGAGCATCCCTAATGCGAAATTTCCAACTCCAAAATGCACAACTCTTTGAGTACTGGCATCATGGTCAAAAGTGTTCAGATTTTTGAATATTTTAGGATTTCTGACTTTGAGGTTAAGAATGCTTGGCTAGTAAAAAATCTAAGAAAAATATTTCAAAATAGATTTCTGGTCCTACTCATCTCACATGGAATGCGCAAGCTGTACCGGGGATGTTGTGTTCCAGCTGAGGCTTACATGGAGCTTCTGGATGTGTAGGACATAGCAGTGACTTTTGTCAGTAATCATTATCTGAGTCCTCCTCACATTTTGCAGTATGCTTTATTGGTTTTTCATATTTTTTTATTTTGGCTAAGATTTTCTAAATAATACTTACAATTCCAGTCTTCTTTAGTAGAATAAAATGTCAGAATAAATTAAAATATTTAATTGTAAGTTGGCTCAGATATGGGTCCTGTTTTGTTTCCTTGGGAACTATACATTAAAAAAAAAAAAAAAAACAAAAAAAAAACATTTAAACAAGTCCTTATGAGCAGCTAAAGAGGAAAAGTGGGACTGTGTCCACTGCGTGCACTGCTCACTGTTACAGGGTTGATTTTGGTGGTGAAGGGAGGCTTATAAACAAAATAAATAAAGACACCTAACTTATTCCTAGAACTCGGCATCTAACAGAGGATCACTCTTACTATGGTCAAATAAAATGTCTAATAATGTTAGAAAGTTATAGATATTTCAGAATAAGTAGGACAGGGTCCATGAGAGCAAAGGAAGCAATTTGACATTCTAAATAGGGTGGTCATATTAGGTTTCATTGAACAGGGGAGAATGAGCAATGTCATGCAGTCACTGAAGGCATTAACTATGCAGATCTTAGCAGAATCTAGTAAGAGCAGACAGAATAGTCTTTACGTTAGGCCTGTGTGCCTGGCTCTCCCACTTTGAAGTTGTGTGAGTTTAGAAAAGTTAATTAACTTAAAAACTTACAGTATGTGTTCCTCATGTATAAAAGTATAACAATGTAAGAAAAGTATTATTAAGATTAAGAGATAAGTAAAGGGACCCACCCCCACTTTATTCTCATGTAGAACTCTGTACTTTGTTTTCACAGTATAAGTCCCAGCTTGTAATTATCTGCATCATGGTTTCATAAAGTTTATCTCACCCCTTCTGAAATTGATAGGAAGAACCAGTCAGTACAGTATTTATTTCATTAACATACACTCACAGACAACCTTTAAAGCTTTTTTCATTGGAAGTTATCTCTTACAGATTTGTTGAGAGTGTTTTGTGTTTACACAGTCTCTTTGAATTAGGGCTTTAGACTGTACTACAGGAATTAGCTCATTAATCACCACACATCTCTGTGATGAAAGCACGAGGTATGTCTCATCCTGCACTTTAAAAGCACTGAGGCTGCTGAATCACAGCTGACATTTGGTTCATTTTTCTGTCCACCCCCTACACACATATAATATTGCTAAAATTTACTTAAAGGCAAAATTACATACACCATAAATCATTACATTTAGCCTTTGGAAACTTAAGAGGGAACATGAAATTAATATTCTAGTTATGACTTTGTTTCCAACTTTTCTCTTAGAGCCCCTCAAAATACTGAGAAGTAGTATCAAAAATAATCATAGAGTTTCTAGCCTTTATTCTTTAAAACACAGTATGGCTGGGGCTAAAGGAATTTTTTTCATATGACTTTGTGGATTTCAGACTTACTTTGAGGATATATAGTCACGTGAAATGATAGGAGTTAGAAAATACATTGGGGATATAGCTCAGGAGATAGTGGAAGGGTCTTACTGGCTATGACAAGGCCTTAGTTAGGTACAATCCCCAGCACTAGAGGGAAATATGCCATATATTTACTGTGGATCAGGATAAAGAATTAAAGAATTGGAACAACCCTGTTGACTTGTTGTGGTCATTCCCCACAGGACAAAACAAAGGCATATGCCTCCAGGAACAAAAATGGAAGGCTGTCAGTCAGTTGCAATAAAGTTGCTTGGCTTCTGAGTTTGGGGTATCCTTAAGTATGCTTTGAAAACTGAGATGTGACATAGTTTGTATAATAACCTCCAAAAAATTCTGTCCCCGGATTGTGACCTAGATTTTGATTCTGATTAGTATCTTACACGGTGTACAGATCGCTCCCCCCACCCAGAAAAAAAAGAGATATAATTTGGTAGCTTGTATCTAAAATAGTAAGTGTACCTTTAACCAAAAAAAAAAAAAAGAGGAAGGGGTAGATTTGGAGCTTTTTAGCTCAGGCTTGCCTTGAGTCTTTCTGTCTCTGATACCCGATAGCTAGTTACATTTTGTTTATAGGTTTCAGTGTATTTTTTATTAATTAAATGTTTAGAGCAGCCGGGTGGTGGTGTCGCACACCTTTAATCCCAGCACTTGGGAGGGGGAGGCAGGTGGATTTCTGAGTTCGAGGCCAGCCTGGTCTACAGAGTGAGTTCCAGGACAGCCAGGGCTACACAGAGAAACCCTGTCTCGGAAGACAAAACAAACAAACAAAAAAAATGTTTAGAGCAAGAAGGTAGATATTATTAGTAAGGACTTTTTGTTTTTAAAGGGTATCCAATATAAACCCCTAGGGTACTAGCTTTATCATTTTATCTGTTAGGATCCATAATACATTTTGTTTCATAATATGGAAATATAAAACTCAAAGTGAACTTGGCTAAAGAGAGTACTAAACATGAGCATAGTGTAGTTCAGAGCAGATTTTTATTTTTCCTTGAGAAATAAACTTTACTTAAGCTTTGATGTGGGAAATGGGGAGTTCTTACTTGGAAGAGAATAATAGGAAATATTTTATCAATAGATTATATACAGTATACACAAATACACAGAAGCAAAAAAAAGGGGGGGGCGTGTCTGTATCCCAGATCAGTATGTGCAGTAAAATAAATAAGTAGAGACCATGATGCATTATGGCATGCTAAAGAATTGAAGTTTATTCAAGAGAGCCCACAGGACTATTGAACAATGTAAACAGGAAAGTGACATCACCTGGCAGGAATGCAGAATATTGATTTGATAGATATAGGGTATTATCCTGTGATTGCACCGTGATTTTTATAACGTCTGGTGGAAAATAGTTAAGAAATGGGTGAGAAGATTGGTGGGAGATACAAGGGAAAGGGGCATTGGTTTAATGTGTCACAAAAGTACAAAAACAATACAGACTGAAATATTTAGTGTGTAGAGTTTAATGGAAGGATTTTTAAGAAAGTTAAGATTTAGATACGTTTTTGTGTCCTTAGTGTGTGAGTGGCACTTAGAGCCTTGAGTTTAGCCCAATGTGATGGCTCATTCCTGTAACCCTAGCAGATTTGTTTGAGACTAGCTTTGGTTGGGTAGTAATGGGGTGAGGGTCTACTTTTTAGGGGAGGAGAATCCAGAGTTTCAGTGAAATAAAAAAAGATAAAAACAAAAGATCAATCTGTCAGAAAAATAAAAAGACCAATCTGTCAGAAAAATTAAAAACTTGAAGACTGTAGAAGTTGAGGTTGAAAATTTGCTTTAAGAAGGAACGATGAAAGGACAATATTGTTACATGATACACTAAGTTGAAGATAAAAACTCTTTGTGCTTTGGTATTATAAGAGGTTGAAAGAAGAGATGAATTCTAGATCACAGTTCATTTTAGGCCTGAGAAGGAGAGATTTGATTCTGAAGAAATTCAATATGGGAGTCTATGTCTTTGTGTGTGTGTGTGTGTGTGTGTGTGTGTGTGTGTGTGTGTGTGTGTTTAAAAAAATCTTTGTTTATCAACAGAAGAAATACTACCACCAGAGGAAGATGAAGCAAACTACAGATGCTGTGACTGAGGACCAGTAGGGGTCTCTGAGAGATTGATCATCATGAGTAAAACTTTCTCAGGAGAAAAAAGACAATCATGGTTTGATTAATTTATAATGGTTAGAAGAGTGGCCCAACATATGACTACCAACTAAAAACATTTTTCTAGATCTGGTTAGTATATACAGGCTTGAAGACTATTTAATCTTTCCAGCAGAGCTGTATGTCACAGTTGAGAAAACTGAGGTGCTAAGAAACCTACAGTCACACACAGGGTCACTAAGGTATGATATGAATGCTTATGTGTCTGTTCCAGAGGCCAGGCCCCAGGTTAAAACGTGATGTATTAGGACAAGTTTATTTGCAAAAAGTCTATTAGTTATTATCACTGGAATTGCATTCTGGGAACTCACATGGTCTTAACTTTCCCATGGATACTGAGCACATGCATGCTCACATAAATTCTCTCTCTCACACACACACACACACACACATATATATATATATATACACACACACACATACATACATACATACATACACACACACATAAATGAGTATAATTTAAAGTAATATTAATTGCAAAAAATGAGAATGCTATTTAGGTTTTGCCTAGTAAATGACTTTAAGAAACCCACATTGTTTATTCTTTTTAATAAAATGTTTTTGTTTTTTCAAAAAGATAACATTTCACATTATAAAAGTAGGAGGAGCAACTTCAGAATAGAAAGCATTCCCTTAAGTAAAAGTGTGTTAGCTTAAAATTGATATACAACTCCCAATACTAAATTTGACTGGCTTTAGAGAAAAAAACAAGTAAGGTTGGTGACCATGCCCATAATCCCAGTACTGAAAGGCTTAGGCAGAAGATCCTGAGCTTGAGGATCTAGCCTAGGCAACATTAGAAATACTGTCTCAGAACAAGAAAGGAAGTAGGTTATGTCCATATTAAATTTGTTTGGCATATTTAATTTGTCCATAACTATTTGTTTTGCCAAAGAATAGTGAAAAATTCTACTGCCTGTAAATAATTATGAAATAGAAACTCTCGTGTGCAAAAGCATAGTACATTACTGTTTCAAAACAAAGCCCATTATTACTGGTGATCTGATTGTGTTCATAAAAACAGCTGAATTTCTCTGAGTTTGTTTGTTTATTGTGGGGTGGCCCTGGCTGTGGTGGAACTCACTATGCAGACCAGGCTAGCCTGAACTCAGAGATCTACCTACCTCTGCCTCCTGAGAATGGGGATTAAAGATGTATGCCACCACACCTGACTCTTGTTAAACTTTTAGTGATTCTGCTCATTGTTGAACTGCCACAAATGGAAAAAAGTCAATAGTGGCAAACTGAAGTAACTGAAAAATATGACTCTTATCACTCCATCTATTCTTGTAGCTTGTGTTTTCAGGTTTCGTGCTAGTGAAGGGTTGTTAAGTAGGTGTCTGATGTTTGCATCTGCCAGTTACAGCTTTGAAAAGTAATGACGGTCGTGTAGTAGCTTAACACACACTATTAATGCCAGTTCTGAGGTCTCCAGTAGTTATAGCTGACCACCTTTAATAAATGAGCAGGAAGACACTTGTCAAATTTACAGCAGCTGTTGTGAAGTTTAGACAGCAGTTAAGACTGCATCAACTGAGGGACAGATGCTAGCCCAAGGGCTGCAGGAGCAGATTACTCTATTTTCTTCAAGTGCCCCCAGCCATTTAAAAATGAATACTTGAGGAAGATCAGTCCTGCCTCTTGCACACATTTCAGAATTGTTGCATCATCTTAAAAACTCCTAAACGTGCAGGAGTTTCATCTCTTCAAAGACCAAGCTGACCAAAATGGCACCCACCAACACCACACACATCCCAGGTGGAAGCATGTCCTCTCAGAAGAAAGAGGACTATCTGGGATTTTCTTTTTTTTAATGTAGCCCAAGATGACCTGAAAATCAAAGATTCATGTTTCTGTTTCCCCAGTGATAAATTACATTTAGAACCCTTGTCTTTTCTTCACTATCCAAGTGACAATTTTTTTTTATTATTTGTGTGTGTGTGTGTGTGTGTGTGTGTGTGTGTGTGTATAATGTTGGGGAGAGGAGTACCATGGCATGCTTCTTGAGATCAGATGCCAACTTTGTGAAGTTGACTCTCTCCTTCCACCTTTACATGAGTTCTAGCATTGAACTCTGGTCATCAAGCTTGAACAGGAAAATCTTTACCCACTGAGCCAGCTTCTTGTTTCCTAAATAGCATATTGTTAGTTTAAAGATTTATTTTTGATTATTTTTATAAGTTCTGTGTAAATTTGGAGGAGGTATAAGCATGTGAGTGTCAGGAGCCCATGAAGGCAAGACATGCCAAATCTCCCTGGAGCTGAATTGACAGGCAGTTGTGAACACCCAATGTGGATCCTGGGAACAGAACTCAGGTCCTCTTGTAGGCACATTATGTGCTCTTGGACTATTGAGCCACCTCTCCAGGCCTTCACCCCCATGACACTTCCTTGTTATGTTTTATTGTATTTTAATTATGTGCTAGTATCTGTTTGAGTACATGCATGCGTGTGTGTTCAGGTGCCCATGGAAGTCAGAGACATTGAATCCCCTGAAACTAGAGTAAAAGCAGTTGGGAGCCACCTGACCTGAGTGCTGGGAGCTCACCTCAGGTCTTCTGCAAGAGCAGTACAAGCTGTTAACTATTGAGCCATCTCCCCAACTCCTCAATTGAAACTTTTAAAGGACTTTGCAGCCTTATGAAGGAAAATATAATATAGTTTGATGGATAAAATATATGTAATTGTTAGACTATAACTGAAGAATTGGTATAGAACTGACGTTTATGCTGTAGTGGACTTACTCAGGTAATGCATGTCTTTATCAATTTAATACATTATCCTAAAGTAATTTTCACTTCAGTGGTTTGCTTACTTAGTTGCCTTTCAGATTTTAAGCATTCAAAACATAGGTTTCTATAATACACAGAATACAATGTAGATTAAAAACCACACACAATAGTACCAGTTTCCAGAAAATGTGTACATAGTAGTGCTTCCTGATTCAGAACATCAAAAGAACCTCCTCCCTACAGAATTACTTCGCATCATCTCAATGTACACTCTGTGTAGTCTTTGTGATGTAGCCACTCATTTCATGGAATAAACAATCTAGTAAAGACAATAGGCATTGGGCTGGAGAGTTGGCATAGCTATTAAGAGTGTATAATGTCTTGCCAGAGAACCAGAGTTTAGGTCTGAACACCAATGTGAGGTGGTTCACATCGGCCAATAACTCCAGGTTCAGAGGGTTTTGATGCCTCTGGCCTCTTTCAGCACCTGCACTTATGTACACATACCCATACACAAACAAATAATAAAAATAACAAAGTGTAAATATAGCAGACATTGATGAAGCCCACAGGTAAATGTGTGGCAGGCATCTAAATGTTCACCTATAAAAGTATGTGTGAACTCTGCAAACTATAGTAGTGAACTGAAAGTGTGAAGATAAGAGAGGTGAGCTAAGCCCAAATCATACCAGACATTTGAGAAACTGTATAGAAGTTCAGTTTTATTACAACTGTGGAGGGAAGCTATCAAGGTGTTTTGTTGTTATTTTTGTTTTGTTTACTAAACAGGAACATTTTATTCACATAAGTAAAAGCCCAGAATTCTTTTATCTCTCTTGATCATCCTTACTGTATTCCTTCTCAATGGTCACAAGATGACCATCCCACAAGAAAGTGATAAGCAGTTTGGCTGTTTTTGTTTTTGTTTTTTTTTTTAAATATATTTGTATTACTTCTTTGAGAATTTGCAATGTATTTTGATCATGTCCACCCCCTACTATATCCTCCAACTTCCCCAGATCCACTTCCTCTTTCCTCAGCTTTATGTCATTTTTTTAAAAAACTTTGTATTGATTCGTTGTGAATTTCATGTCATGCACCCACTCATCTCCCAGTCCCTTCCTATCTGCTCTCTGCTTTTGCAGCCTCCCTCCTTCTTTGCATCCTCCCCAACCCCCAACAAACAAAAATTCAAAAGAAAAAAAAGCAAGAGAGGAAAAATCTCGCCATGGAAGCTGCAGTGTACCAGGCTGTGTCACACATTATATTCTTTTGTCCAAACTACTTGCAAATGTTCATTGATCTGGTTTGAGGCCTCTGGCTTCTGCTATACCATCAATATTATATCCTTATCATGACTCCTCTCAGATATTCTGTTGTTGCCCAGTGTCATGGAGACCCTACAGCTTTGGTTCTGCAGGATCAGCTCCTTCATATGCTCCAGCTGTTCATAGATGGGGTAGATGTTGGGGTGGGCCAACTCAAAGCCCTGGATCTGAGCCTATGTGGTAGCTGAATTGGTCAGCCCTCCAGCACTGCTCAGGTTTGCTCACCAAGTGCAGCTGCCAGCAAGGGACGGAGCCAGGTCTCCCACTTCTGCCTATGATGAAGGGCAAGAAATACCAAGGTGTTTTTAAAGCAGGGAGTTGATCATTTTTAAACTGCCTAGATTCAAAGGACTCTTGAGTAGAAAAAAAAAAAGTCACGCTTACTTTCCAAAAGGTTTTCATTTGTTATGCTCATTTTGAGTTTTTCCTTTTATCAGTCTTTTTTATCAAAACCAGGAACTATTACAGAAGAGTAGAAAAGAAAATACCAGTAAATACATTGCCATTTAATAAGAATGGTAGAAATTACTTTCCCATTTGCTTTCAATTTTAGAATTTCAAGATATTTAGGTCATGAAAAATCACCTTCCTCTGTTATACTATTTAGGCCTGTATTCATTAGTGTTCCAAAAAGAGTATTGTTTTCCTGTCTGGAGATATCATAATTAATAGGTTTTTAAAATATGCTTAGTATTTTAATGGAATATGAAATCAGATTCTTTTTTGTGGAAGCAAGGTAAGGAAGAGACCCAGTCTAGTAAAGATGTTAGAATGGACTGTGTCCCTCAAAACCTGTGTAATGGTCTAGAGGTAGAGCTCAGCAAGAGATACGGCTTTGTAAAGATGAAGAGTTAGAGCTTTACTGCTGTGAACAGACACCATGACCACGGCAACTCTTAGAAGGACAACATCTGATTGGGGCTGGCTTATAGGTTCAGAGGTTCAGTCCATTTTCATCAAGGTGGGAGCATGGCAGTGTCCAGGTAGGAATGACTGGAGAAGGAGCTAGGGGGATGGTCTCAAAGCCCACAGTGACACACTTCCTCCACACCTCCTAATAGTGCCAATCCCTCAGCCAAGCATATTCAAACCACCACAGCCACCCCTAGTAAATGCTTGCTTTGTTTTTCTCTGTTTCAGAGATATACAATGGTGAGTATCCACACTAAAGATTCACAATACCATCAGGTTCATCATAAATAAATTAATTGCCTTAACTAATTTTATAAATTTCCATTCCCTCTGTGTTCCTTACTTTCTATTCATATGGTGATAAAACACCACAACCAAGACAAGTTATAAAAGTTTATTTAGGCTTCCGGTTCCAGGGGTCCTTGTCAGTAGAACAAAGGCATGGCAGCAGGAGGAGGGAGCTAGAGGCTCAGTTCTTGAACTGCCAAGTACAAAGCAAAGAGAACGAACTTGATTGGTGTGTCTTAAGCCTTCAATGTCCACCTACATTGACACACTTCTTCCAACATGGCCACACTTCCTAAGCCTCCTTAGAAAGTGCCACCAGCTGGAGACCAAGTATTCAAATGCCCAATCTATGAAGGATAGTTAACACCCTGGTCCCCACAATCTTTTTCACAGTCTTAACACTGAGTTCAGACTCTTTTCTGAGACTCAAGATAAGCACTTAATTGTAAGCCCTATAAAATAAAAAAGCAAATTACATAGTCCAATATACAGTGAAACAAAACATGTGTTGCCATACTGAAAAGGAGGGATAGGGAAATAGTGAGGAAACAGCTGAACAAAACCAAGATGGAAACTCAGCAAGTCAAACATCAATCCAGGTGGTCCACATTCAGTGTCTGGGATTTTGATTTAAAGGGGCTCATGTGGCTCTATTCCTCCAGCTTTGCTCCCTGCAACATATGGTTGTCTCTTAGACAAGTACATTTCCAATACGCATCTTATAGCTTTGTTATCCGAAACATTCTGGGATGTCCGATGCAACCCAGGCTTTACTTGCACAGCTTCATGCAGTGCCAGACATCACCTGGCCTCAATGGAGGAAGAATCCCCTCCACTCTTGCTTTCTCCATGACTCTAAAGCCACTACCACATGGATCACACTGCTAAGTTCGCCTGCCAGCTTGGGAAAGATGCTTCCCCACCCCCCAGTTGCTTTCCAGGAACAGAAAATCCCCTGGCTTTTTTCTTTTAAAAGTCCAGCCTTAGCTGGGTGGGCACCCATACCTTTATTCCAGTGCAGATCAGATCTTTCCTTAATAGCTGTACTCTCCTTAACAATTATAGCTTCTTTCCAGCACATGCCTTAGCTATAAACATTATTAAAGTTGCTAGTCTTAGTAGTCTTTGTTTCCTCTTCAAACTGTACAGTTTGTATTTCTTTTGCTTCATTTGTTCTTTTTCATTATATACCCTCATAAGAGTGGTTTTACCAATAAATATTCGGTTAGTCAATATTATATTGTCCAGAAATCCCCAAGATACTAGTCCATTATCCCAGGCAAGTTCTTAGGACATGGACAGAGAACAATCACGTATTTGCCAAAATACTACAGAATGTCCCTAGCCCAGTTGTCAGTGTTGTTGCCTTGAAACCAGGCTTCCACAGTCTATGTAGTTCTTATACCACTGTCTTACTATGGCAATACACTAGGCTCTTCTTAAAGCATTTAACCACTTTTCTAGTCCAAAGTTCCACAGTTTGTCACAGTGGTGACCTAGTCCCTGGTACCAACTTCTGTGTTAGCTACTTTTTTATTGCTATGATTAAACACATGACTACATGACTAATGCAACTTAACAGAAGGATTATTCGAGGTGACAGGTTACAGTGGGTTAGAGCTTATGATGGTGGACTGAAGGCATAGCAGCGGGAAGCTGAGGGATCATATCACAAGCGCAAAGTTGAGAGAGCAGACTCAAAGTGGCTCAAGTCTTTAAGCTCTGAAAGCCTATCCACAGTGGCACACTTCTTCTGGCAAGGCCACACCTAAACCTCCCCAAAGAGTGCCATTAACTGAGACCTGAGCATTTAAATCTTTAAACCTCCCCAAAGAGTGCCATCAACTGAGACCTGAACATTTAATTTAAATACCTCAGTCTAAGAGGGAAATCTTGTTCAAATCAGCCCACCCTTCCCATGTTGCCATATTTGACCAACAGTTTAGAGCAGTTTGTTGGCCTGTTAGCTCTGGCTGAAATACTCTTCACAAGTTTCCTAATAGTCATTTCTAAAAGAAAAATGAATATATTTGCTCTGTTCTCACTGCTTGCCTCCTTTAAAGGGAAACAATTTTTAAATGTCAACAAATTGTGACTGTCTTCACTATATAAGGTAGAAAGTTCTATTATTCATAATTTGGAGAAATAATTAAGATAATTAACTGAATGGTATTACACACACATTTTGTAATACAAATGACCTGACAGGCATTTATTTTTAATACTCTATTTTCTTACTAATGTATATTGGGCATAACTTCATGCTGTGGGTTGGTATGTGCCTTAGATTTTATTTTCACAATTTTATATTTAAGTCTTAAAATTGTGGTGTACGAAGTTATTTACATTTAACATTACATGAGTCTATATGTTATTGTTCCACTTAAATCTTGAATAATATCATATTTAAATCTAGAGCCAATTCTGGCAAGGTAAAATGTGCCCACTAATGCAATAGTAACGAGTGAGTCCCTTTCTAATTTTACCTGAGGTCTGCTCCACAAGAAGGAATTTATATATGGTACTGTAAAGCCCATGACCAGGGAGATCATAGGTGTCTCCAGGAGGCAAGCTATTGCTCTTTTTCTTTTCTTTTCTTTCTTTTTTTTTTTTTTTTAGGGTAAAGAAAAAGCCTATATATATTTCATAAAATGGTCTTTATAATTTTTCACTCTACATCCCCACTTTTTCTGGTTAGGTTATGTTTTTAATCATAAAAACTCAATTATTAGTAAGTCTATTCTCACCCCACTTTTTCTGATGTGGATCTTTAGAAAAGTTTAAACTCCAGTGTCATCATAATTATCAGTTTCTTGACCTAAAGCTCGGTATTGATGGCGCAACACAAAAAGCTGAACAGCACTTATCCTTTCTCTAACAAAAGTTACTAATCTATTTAAAATGCAAGGGCCTATGGTTAAAAGCAAGAGTAAAATCACAAGAGGTCCAGCAAGGGAGGATAATAGGGTTGTCAACCAAGGGGGCTTATTAAACCAACTCTCGAATCAACTTTGCTGCACCTCTCTATCTTTCTGTCTCTGGTCTAACCTTAACATTCTTCTCTTAGAGTAGCACACAGACCTTCTTTAAGAAACAGCAAGTCTAGTCTTTATTTTTTAGAACAACTTCTGAGAGGGAAGTCAATGACTCTTTCAACTTTGTTACTGACTGTTCTAGGGCTCTCAAATCTACATCAATGGCAGCTCTCAGCTGATGAAAATAATGAGGTGTCTATATCAATGTAGCGGCACCTGTCTCTACGCCTGCAGCCACTCCTAGTTCCAATATAACAGCTAGAGTCAAGGAAATAGGCTCTCTGCTGAAGTGTCTAGGGTGCATCTCAAACTCACATTCAAGAGTACCTGTAGGGTGGTAGTAAACCCATGGATATAGCTGGACAAGTATATAATAATCTTTGGCCTCGTGCTGGTTAGTCAACAAAATGATGGACTGGGTATTAGGACTATCTTGTACCTCACTGGTACAAATTGGCATAATTATGCTCTAATTGTATTTTGAGAGAAAAGTTTCATTTTAACAGGAAGGGTGATGTGTAGGAAGAGCTAAGGTAGGAGGAGTACTGAGAGCAAGAAAAGGAGTAAGAAGAGGAGTAGAAGAAGGAGAGGAGAAGCTAGGTGATGAAAGAGAGAAAGAGGGGGGAGACAGGGAGGCAGATATTCATGTATCTCCACCAGTCAAAGATAGTTGTTATATCTAGGTCGGTCAGTGGGTTACACCTCTGATTGAACAATTCCAAACTTATAACGCTATGATTAACATTATTTAAAAAAATGTATAAATGCAAAAAGAAAAAGGGGGCATGTGAAAGGGGTTTTCTAAGGGGGGTGGGGGGGAATGGGGAAAGGGGATGGCATCTGAAGTGTAAATAAAATATCTAATAAAAAAAAAAGAAAAAAAAATCTTTGGCCTCATCTAAGACAGAAGTAGATATATAAAGGGTTAATCTTGAACTACAAGCTCACCATTTATCAACTTTAGGCACTAAGTATCTGTTAGTAGGGGTCCTCAGGCTCTATTTTATTAGCTAGGGGCCTCAAAAAATTTTTATTTCTTTCAAACACACTTTCAAAGTTGTCCTCTGACTTTTACACATTTTGTGGCACATAGTTGTCTACATACACATAAAATCACATATTGCAAAAGGAACAAATCTATATAACTCTAGATTCACATTTCAATTTCAATCTTGGAATCACAAGCTGTCATTTAACCTTGGGTGTACACACCCTAAGCCCCACCCTCTAAGGCAGCATTATACCCCTGTGCCTCTAGGGTGGGATGTCTCAGGAGTCAAGGCCTGCTGTTCTTTGGCCTTGTAGAATAGCAGAAGACCTTGAGCTAAACAGCAGGGGGTTGCTCAGGCGTCTGGATGTTCTCTGGTTGGCATCAGGCACAGGTGGTGTTGGTGAACTTCAAGGAGGTCGGATGGTCACCAGTGCCAGGAACAGTCTCTTAGTAGCCTGAAAAATCATTTCTCACACAAAAGGGACATTCTGGGTGTGGAACAAGGACAAGGGACACTCTATAGCCAGTGCCAGTTCCCGAGGGCAATTTAGTTTTAGGGTTCTGTATATTCTCTCTACCTGTCCTGAGCTTTGGAGACAGTATAAACAGTGGAGCCTCTAATTAGTCTCTAATATCTCTGACAATTCCTGACTTACCTTAAAACTGCTATCTGATCTAATTACCTAGGGCACTTGAAACCTCGGGAAGGTCCCTATTCTAGGCTGTTTTCTCCTAGGTATTTCTTATTTACTCTAAGTCTCATAAGTGTTTGCTTGCTGGCATATCTTACACTGTCTTATCATTTCTCTGGCCCATAAACCTGAGGTCCATTATATGCTTTAAATCTCTTGGCTGCTTGGTTGCACTCATATCTTAAGAGTCCATCTGTGTATTTAGTCTAGTAAGACTTTGGTTTTCTGGGGAGTATAGTTCTCCTGCCTCCCAAATGCTGGTATTAAAGGAGTGCATCACTATGTCCAGCATGAGATGTTTGTTTTTGCAACGAGCAGCAATAAGTGTACAAACTCATACTGGTTGAAATGATGAAAAGAAGTGACTGTTGAATGCTCAGCCTTAAATAGAACATCCATATAACTTCTTCCGTGGCAAGGAAACATTAAAAAAGAGTTCAGAAAAAAATGTAAAAGCTGGATGAGAAATGGTAGAGCATCATAAAACTCGAGCATGACATGACTATTAGCCAGAAAAGGAAAAAAGAAAAAGAAAGAAAGTTCCGTGGAGTAGAGCTTCTCTACAGCAGATAACTCGGTCCTGAGAGAAGTCCAATAGAGTTACTCGTGTGATGGAGGTAGGTCTTAGGCATGAGTACTGATCTAGTCTGTAAGGAGTTACAGCTTCTTGGAGTCTAGATCTAAGAATACCTCCCTGATGGCAGCCTGTAAAA
Organism: Arvicanthis niloticus; assembly: GCF_011762505.2. Lineage (NCBI taxonomy): Eukaryota > Metazoa > Chordata > Mammalia > Rodentia > Muridae > Arvicanthis > Arvicanthis niloticus. The sequence goes on from NC_047658.1 coordinate 129,399,230, forward strand.
CCCTAAGTATACGGTCGAAGTTGTGGGTAGATAAACGCTAAAACTTGGAGTCGGTAGTATGTAATCATGGAACTGCTGTCTGCCCAGAGAGCCCTGCTTTCACCAAAAGATAGTAAAGGGAGGAGCATAAATACATGCTGCTGCTCCTCCAGCCTCTCCCACACCTCCAGGCTAGACTTCCTATGTTACAGGGACGTGCTTATCTGCTTAATCTTGTTAATAGCAGTTTTTGGACAGTGGTGTTTCACTCTCACTCTGAGTGTACCTCCTGCATCAGCACTAGTTCTGTAACTTCCAGGGCTGGGGAATCTACCCTGCCTGGGGCTTATAGTATTATAAAAGAAGTTCTTTTTATAAGATAAAGTGTGAAAAAAGAGATATCATTTTCAGTTAGAAAGCACACAGGTGGATCCAGAGATTTTTAGCCTGCCGACTAATATTTCATGTAACCAGTGTACACTATAGATAGCCAGTTTGTCTGGGTCTGGTTACTTCTGCTACTTACTCTCTTACCTAGGTATAAAGTCAAGGCAAGGTAGATGGCTTATATGCTTTAAGCCTGAATCTAAGGTTGATTTAAAATTTCAAGCCCCCAAACTGAAGTATCCTGAGGTAGAAGGTGGAATATATATAGCAGAAGAGAAAGAAAACAGTTAGCAGAAACCAGGAGTGTTAAACTAGAGCAAGAGGGCAAAAAAAAAAAAAAAAAAAAAAAAAGTGGAGCCCTGAGAAAAGTCTCAAGGGCTGGGCTTCCAAGTTGGTTTATGTGCCACCAGCACTCACTTCCATACTCTACTAAACATGTACAGTTTTCCAAGTCTTCCAAGCTTTCAGAGAGCCAATCGTTTGGCTGATAGGACCCCTTACTGCAACAAGTTAGTTTAAATTTCAGATTTGTGTTAGACATTGCTTCTTAGTTCTCATGCCAACTTTGCAAGATTAGCACATTTCTCTTATATACATTATTCAAGGCTTACATATCTACATTTGTCCTTATAGTTGAAAGTAAATGTGAAGTGCCAGAGGAAAAAATTCTATACATATCAAACATTGTGAAATTAATATTCAGTACTTTCTGTCTCTTAAGCAGCTTTGTTTTGTGAGATAGCCAGTTCTCTGACTTCACTCTCTGACATTACAGTGTCACACATCCTCACCAGCATGTGCTGTGATTTGTTTTCTTGATGATAGCCATTCTGATTAGGTGAGTTGTAATCTCAAAATAATTTTAATTTTAATTTCCCTGGTAGCTAATGATGTTTAATTTTTTTTAATGTATATAGACATTTCTATTCCTTTCTTTTGTCCAAAATTTCATTTTTATATCACCTCTATTTAGTTAATTGTTGGTTTTCATGACATTTAATTTCTTGGATTCTTTGGTCAAGATACTAATCCTCCATTGGAAATAAAAGTGGCAAGGATATTCTCCCATTCTGTAGGATGTTTCTTCACTTGATTCAGTTTCCTTTGTGTTACAAAAACTCTTTAATTCTATTTGATCCCATTTATTGGTGTTGGCCTTATTTTCTTAGCAGCCAATCTATTCAGAAAATCCTTAGCATCCCTGTATCTTGAAGTATACTTTCTATTTTTTTGTCTAGCAGGCTTAGAGTTTGAAATCTTATGTTGAGGCCCTTGATCTATTTTGATTTTGTGCAGAGTAACAAGGATTTGTAGATTTTTTTTCTACATGTTGATCCAGTTTTTCTGGCACCATTGATGGAGATGCTATCTTTTCTTTGTTGTATGTTTTTGGCATCTTTCTAAAAAAAATTGTGTGGCTGTAGTTAACTGATCTTATACCTAAGTCCTCTTGTTCTGTTCCACTGTTTCACATGTATATCTTCTGCCAGTACTGTATGGCTTTTAGTACTCTAACAAGTGTGGTGTTAACTAAGCACTGTTCTTGCTCGGGATTGCTGTGGTTATCTACAATATCTTATGCTGCCATATGAGTTTTAAGATTTGTTGTTGTTTTGTTTCTATGAATAACATTGCTGGAATTTTGATTGGGATTACACTCAACCTATAATTTGCTTTTGGTAAAGTAGCCATTGTCACAGTATTGATTATTTTAATCCATGAGCCTGGGAGGTCTTTCTCCTGGTGTCTTTCACAATTTCTTTTTTAAGTATTTTTAAGTTTTCATTATAGAGGTGTTTCATATCCATGGTCTACTCCAAGGGTTTGGTGAAATTTTTATTGGGATGGGGGCTGTTCCTGGTTGATTGATTGGTTTTAGACAGTGGAATTGCTTCTCAGATTTATTTATTTATTTATTTATTTGTCATTAGTATGTTGAAAGGCTGTTGGGTTTGGGTTTTTTGTTTTTGTTTTTAATGTGTTGATTTTGTATTCTGCCACTTTGCTGAAAGTGTTGTATTAGCTCTTAAGAGTTTACTGATAGTCTTTAAGGTCTCATGTATAGAAAGAGTCATGTCATCTGCAAATACACTTTGACTTCTTCCTTTCCTATTTATATTCCTTTTATTTGTTTCTCTTGTCTCGTGAAGACACTTATCTTGTTTTTCATTTTAGTAGAAATGCTTTGTTTTCCTCCATGTAATATAATATGGGTTGTAGGTGTATCATATAGATAGCTTATATGATTTTGTGATGAGATGTGTTTCTTGTGAGTTTCTTCAGGACTTCTAACATGAACAGATTAGATTTTGTCAAAAGCCTTTTCCGTATCTATTGATATAGCAATGGAATTTCAATTCTTGAGTCCATCTATTCATATAAAATTTATTGATTTGTATCTATTGAATCATTGCTGCATCTCCAGAATAAAATTTCTCAAACTTGTTTATGGTCAGTGGTCTATTCTTTATGTTTTTAAATCCAATTTCTAAATATTTTTTATAGAATGGCTTCAGAAGCATTGGGCATTAGTTAATTATTTGAAGGTCTGATAAAGTTCACCAATGAATCCATCTTGGCCTAAACTCTTTTCTTTTTTTCTTTTTTTTTTTTTTTAAAGGTTTTAATTGCTATTTAAACCCTACTGCTTATTATAGATCTATTCCATCTAGGTTTAACTTTGGAAGGTCATATTTTTCTAGGAATGTATTTCTTTTAATATTTCTGATTTAGTGGAAGTTTAGTTGTCAAGGTACAATCTATTGTCTTTCTGAATTTCTTTGGTATTTGTTGTAATGGCTCCCTCTTACATCTCTACTTTTATTAATTTGGGTTCTCTCTTAGTCCTTTGGCTAAGAGTTTGTCAGTCTTGTTACTCTTTTGAAAGAACCAAATTTTTTTTTGTTATAAATTTCTTATTCTTGAGAATTTCATGTATTTCACATAATGAAATATGATTTTATCTATCTCACTTTTCTCCTCCTACATGCCATCTTCTGCCTGCCTGCCTGCCTGCCTGCCTGCCTGCCTGCCTGCCTGCCTGCCTGCCTGCCTTTCTTCTTTTTTTCTTTCTTGATAACCCACTAAGTCTTGCCAGTGCTGCTCTGTGGATAGGCCTGGCACCATCCATTGAGTCATGGGAAACTGTCAATGACTATATCCTGAATAAAGATTAAATTCTCCTTGCTCAGCAACTATTCACAGCCGATAGCTCCTCACTGTGGGCAGAGGTTGGAGCTGGAGATTTTTGCTGACTGAATCTTGTATAGACTGTGTACAAGTCTTTACAGCTGCTGTGAGTCCATGATTGTTATAGCCGTATCTTTTCCCGAAGACGAGATTTCCCAGGATTCATCTCAATTCTCCATCATTTAAAAAAATTTTTTTTTTCTGCTTCTGAGCTCCCAGTTTCTTTGACTTTCTTACTCAGACTGAGATCCCAGCGCATAAAATGGTGCTCTTCACATTTAGGGCAGGTTTCCTGCCTCCGAGTAACCTGGCCTAATCTAGGAAACCCTCTCTGATAAACATGTAGTTTCATTTCAATGGTGATTCTAAATCCTGTCAAATTGACAGCCAATATTTACCATCACATTACCCAGAAAAACTGATGTATTTCTCAAGGTTATTCAATGTATTGTCTTTTTAAAAACTAACCTATTTTACATTCTGTTCTCCTGTTTTAGTCTACCTTTAACCACTATTAAAAGTATCTGAAATAATTCACTTTAAACGAGTTTTTATTTTGGCTCTCAATTTTGAAGGATCAGTTGCCCCTATTGCTGTAAAAATACCTTGTAGCAAGGTAGTACAAATGTGCTCACCTCATTGCAACAGCAAAAGGGAGAGAAGGGATTCCATAGTCTCCTTTGAGATTACATCGTTACTTTATACTCACATCACTTTGGGCAGCCAGTCTTTAACACATGGAACCCAAGTGATGACATTTATGTATTTGCTTATCTCCTCCTGACCAGTGTTGGTTATAACAAAGGCTCCCGAATCATTCTCACTTCCAGCATTTACCATGTGTAACCTACAGGCAGGTTCTATAACTGTTGTGTGCCTCAATTAATTACAAGGTGGGTTGGATTACAGTCTCTATCAAAGGGTTTCTGAAAATTAATGGGTTAAGATCTGTAGAAAAGGTTTTTATTAAAAAAAAAAAAATCCTGTTAGTGACAAAAGTGAGTTAGGTGCTCAGTTGATGCTGAATGCACTTGGTGGTGAAGAAAGCCCGTTCTGAAAATCGTTTGTTCTCTATTTTAGTAGTATCCACATTCAGGTTTTTTTCTATTCTCTCTGTGCTTACTCTTCCCTTGAGTTGAGGACTAAAAAATATTGAAAATGACCATAGCTGCTTTAGGTGTACAAACCATTTTAGTGACTCTCTGACTTAGGAGGAAGAGTGCTTTCCTTCATTTCCTTCCATGGCTTAGGATTGTCAGTGTCCTTCGGAAGCCGGATGTCCCAGTGTATAAGTCTTCTCTCTTGTCATAGCTCTTGCTCCAGTTGTCCCCACATCATCGTTGTTCCAGATTTCCCCATTGCTTGTTTTCATACCACTACACTGTTAGCCTTGTTTGTCATTGTGACTTGAATTCTCTTGAATTTTATGTGAGCCATGAACTATAAACGGAAATAATAGGTTTATAATGTGAAAGGATTATTATCATTTGGTTGAACTGCTTCAAGGGTTCAAAACTTTGTTTCTGTGTGAATGTGGCAGTAATTAGTGTCTTACCCTGGTTCGCTTGTGCAAATTTCTTTTCTTGAACTGAAGTGTAAGGTTTTTGAGTATCAGGAGATAGATATGAATACATATACACACATAGCACATACATTGCTGACCAATAGTTGTCTTCAAATGCTCTTGTTTATTTACTGTTCCTTAGGATTCTGAGTTTCCATCAAGTTACACAAAAATTACCAATAAACCTAAACACACCTTCTACCTTGATTGTGGATAACCTTAAATGGTTTCATTAAATAGGATGATCACTGCTTTTGGGAATATACAGTATTTGAGTCTGTTTCCAGAAATGTTTGCCTCACTGCAAGATTTAAAGTGTTTCCAGAGCAATATCATTAAACCTATTTCGGAGGGTTCTTAAAATTATAGTTAATAGACATTGACTATCAATAATATTTACACATGTTTTTGTTATTGAATTGAGAGTGCAAAGTCCACACTAAGTTATCAAAATATTTGATGTCTCCTTTTCTTTTTCAGAAGATGAATAATCTTTCATTTAGTGAGCTATGTTGCCTCTTCTGCTGTCCGCCTTGCCCAGGAAAAATTGCTTCAAAACTAGCATTCTTGCCACCTGATCCAACTTACACACTGATGTGTGATGAAAGTGGAAGCCGCTGGACCTTACACCTGTCAGAACGAGCAGACTGGCAGTACTCATCCAGAGAAAAAGATGCTATTGAGTGTTTCATGACAAGAACCACTAAAGGCAACAGAATTGCTTGTATGTTTGTGCGTTGTTCACCAAATGCTAAATATACCTTACTCTTCTCACATGGAAATGCTGTTGATCTTGGTCAGATGAGCAGCTTTTACATAGGTCTGGGGTCCCGGATTAATTGTAATATATTCTCATATGACTACTCTGGATATGGTGCTAGTTCTGGAAAGCCAACAGAGAAGAACCTGTATGCAGATGTTGAAGCTGCCTGGCTGGCTCTTCGGACAAGGTAATCATCTTTGCACTTACAGTGCATAAGTTACACTGTAGAACAGCAAAACAGAAAGCATTTCTAACACAGATGCTTTGAAATACAATATGAAGATATTTGCATATATTATTTGTCTTTGAAGTATTAAATTAAGAGATTTTATATAGTAGCCAAAGCATTCTTTAAAAATAGCTCACATTTTATGTGTATGTAAATGCCTAAGTGAACGTGTTTTTCGTATTTTTTTTATTTAAGTCTAGTAACATTTATATATTTCATCTCAAACTTTGTTATTAGGATATAATACACAAATTATTATTCTGTGCTTTTACTATTTGTTTGCTCTGTCATTTATAATATAAGAAACCTTTGTTTGACTATTAAGCAAGACACGTTGGCATCTTACTTTACATTTAGTCTACTAAAGCTTGGAAGGATCACCTCAATTTTCTTTGAAGTAATATTATTATAAAATTAATCAAGATATATCTCAATGTCATTCTTTAACTAGAACAGATTGTATTTGGGAACTAGAAATCCATTAACCTTTCTGGGTACAAGTTTTATAGATTCCAGAGTATTGTTTTTCATAATTCAAATTAGTATACAATAAATGGTAGATATCTTAATATAAATGGTTTCTCGTTACATATTGATAACCTACCTTTTTCACAGTATTTAAACTGAAGCTATAGGCTATAAAGAACCCACTTTTCTTAATTCAGTGTTAATGCTGATGATGTCAGGGAGAACCTCAATTTTATGAATTGGTGATGAGTGCTAGGATTAAAGGCATGTGCTACCACAGCCCATAAAATGTCTTTTAAAATGTTTCCTTTCCAATAAAGTTATGTCCTCATAGCAAAATTCTGTGTAGAGGGAATTCTGAAATTAGTTGCAATAATATGAAAACATTAATTTGAAAAGTAAGAAAAAGTAAATGTATATATGTAATAAATTATTAACAGAGTGATAAAATTACTTTTTAGGCCAGGCATGGTGGTACATGCCTTTGGGAGGCAGAGGCAGCTGGATCTCTATGAGTTCAAGGCCAGCCTAATCTATAGCGTGAGTTTCAGGACAACATTACACAGAGAAACCTGTCTTCAAAACAATAAATTACTGTATAGGGGAGGACAGGGAATTGTGTTCCCGATTTTTTATATAAAAGTTTTCTCATATATATAAAAATCATCTTTAAGAATGTTGATGTCATTTACATCTGGGCAAGTAACAGAATAATCATCACTTATTCGAATCTACTATTCAAATGATATTATAATATTTTAAAATAGAGCAGCTGAATTTAGTTGATGCACATAAGGCCAGCCTGGACTACATAGTGAATTGAAGCTGAAGCTGGCATGAACCACATAACAAGACAGCCTCAAAAAGAGGGTCAGAAAATAAGCTTGGCGTGGTGGGACACACCTTTGATCCTAGCATTTTGGAGGTAAACGCAGGCAGATCTCCAAGTTCAAGACTGTCCTAGTCTAAAGAGCAAGTTCCAGTATAGTCAGAGCTATACAAAGAAACCTTGTCTCAAGATAAAGAAGGTAAATATTAATAATACTACAATAATTTAGTTATTAAGGTACAAGTTGGGTGTTTGTAACTCACGCCTGCAATACCCATACAGGAGGCTATATGGTAATATTGGAAAGTCAAGACCAGCTTGGGCTATATAATTACAACCTGCCTACAAACATACACAGACACATAATGATAAAATTCATGTATCCACATTTGTAGTATAAATTCATTGAAAAGAAGTGGTTTTTAAGATACTAAAGTAGAACTCTAAGTAGCATCAAAAGTATCTTTTGAAATAAAACATGAAGATGCATTATTCTCTGTCTATAAGAGGACAAAAAGCATCATTTTCCTCTTTTAAAATCTTACTAGTTACCAGTTTTACAAAAAACCTGATGGTTTCCAGTCATGATTAAACTTTGATTTTTCTTGAGACAAAAAATAGCCCATGGCTATTCTTGAGTTCACAACAAAGGCCAAGTTGGCCTTGGACTCATTGGGTTCCTGCTGTCTCTCCCTTCCCAGTGCAGGGATTAAAAGCATGCAGTACTATGCCTGGCTGAATCTTTTAATATATACAATGGGCAATATTAATGAAAAACAGGAGCTAAATAAACTCTTTAAAAAATTCCGCAGACTTAAATACATTAAAAGAAGTTTTATGTTTTCTGTAATGTTGAACTGTAAATACAGTGGTAATGTAAGCAGTCTTGGGAAACTGACTTCTGAGTCTTGTTTCCTCAGCTATTTAATGAAGAGGTTGTGGCGAATGGCATCTGAGATCCTGTCCAGTTTTAGAAATTAATCCTCAGATTAGAATATGCATTCCTTGGATTTCCTTTATCATTCTGCAAGTTTAACATGTTCTTAGCATATCTCTTAATAGTAGTAGTTCAGTGAATGTGTTAAAATGCTTTTTATTCTGTTCTTATAAGAATATAATATCTAATTTAATTTAATATAATTTAAATAACCAAGAGAAAGTAAATACAATATAAACTTATTATTTAAATGATATTTTAAAGAAAATTGAGTACTCTAATAAAATAGTCATTTCTGACCTTCTGATGGATCAGCAGGGACAGAAATGAGTTTGGTCTATGCAGTTTTTCCCATAATCCTCAGTCTCTGTCTATGTGCTTTCATGGAGAGACTACTGGATTGGAAGTCAGTTTTAAGGAGAGGTTTACTATCAACTTACTGTGATTTTTAATATCTTGTCATTAAGCAGCTTAACTAGATTAGATGGTCTCTATAGCTCTTTTAAACTCATTATTCTCAAACTGTTATTGCTTAATTAGAACCTTTTGATTCTTGCTACTCTTAAGTCATTATTGCTGGTTTTAGCCCCAGGCCTACAACTGCTACAATGCAGTGCTGTTAGGCAGCTGACAGCAATAGTATGGTTTTATGAGATGTGCTGATATGCAGATGGTCACCCACCCAGCTTCTTGGTTCCTGGGAGCTTTTCTGACTTGAGGAGCATGTTGAGTCACTTAGGAACAGGTAGAACCCTTCCTGTATGCTTATGGAGGACATACTGAAGAAGCTGTGGGGAAGTATGCCATTGCCTGGATACTAAAAATGGACTTGAGTACCTAAAAAAGGGCACAGGAAGAGTTTCCCTTGCTCCTCTGATGGATGGTCAAGTTTCCCACACACACCCCAACCCCTACAACCCCTCAAGAGATTAAAAACCACCATCCAAATCACTCTTAGCTGCCAGAAACAACCACTCTGCCTTCTAAGAAAGGTCTCTAATCTTAACCCCTACATTCATTAGTTCCTATGGCATCTCACCTACATCTGAAGTAGTTTACAATTGGAAAAGTTACACTGTAAACAAGTAATACTTCCTGGAACATCTTAGGTATCCAGTAAATTTTTATGGATTCACATACTTTAATCTGTAGTGGTATTAATGGGGTTAAAGTTATATTCTTTAAAGGTTTGTAGTATGAATTCTATTCCTAATTAAACAATGCCATTTGGAATGCTAGGTCATCTGATTGGTTTTATAAGTTTTGATGCATCTCTATGAATAACCATAGGGAAATTACAATTACAATATTGTAATTGGATCTTGGCTAAAAGTATAAGTACCTATATTCTTTCCATACTGTAACTTTATGCAGCATCTCATCAGTATATCCAGTTTAGAAAATCACACAATCTTCTCTTTATGTACAGAGAAATCAAGAACATCTGCTCTATTGGATAGAAAATAATATCTCACGCTAAATAGCACCAAATATATGTCCATTGAAATGTGCAAATATTTAGTGCTATTTATATTTCAAACTTAAAATCACTAAAACATAATGAATGACTTAAATTTTTTTCATAAAACTAAAGGATAAATCAATATAAGAAATAAAAATAAAAAAAATAATAAAAAAAAAAAAAAACTAAAGGATATTTTAGTTATTGATGTTTCAAGACAGTTTCTCTGTGTAACCCTGGTTGTCCTGGAACTCACTCTGTACACCAGGCTGGCCTCCAACTCAGAGATATGCTTGCCTCTGCCTTCCAAGTGCTAGGATCAAAGGCATGTGCCACCACTGGCTAGTTCCATAAAATTGAAGTTTTAAGACTTTAGCAATTACTTTTCTAAAAGATTAGAATTGAGCATGAAAAATAATTGAAGCTTATTGTAACATTAGAAATTATGATGGCTAAGAAATTTTAATTTTTAAACATAAATTGACATCTTCTGAGATGTTTTGTAGCAGATCTTTAGAACAATGGACTATTTACTTCCAACTATTTTTTGAACTTCTGAATTTTTTAGATACGGCATTCGTCCTGAAAATGTGATTATATATGGCCAGAGCATAGGGACGGTACCATCTGTGGATCTCGCTGCTCGGTATGAGAGTGCTGCTGTTATTCTTCATTCTCCTTTGACCTCAGGAATGCGAGTTGCTTTCCCTGATACCAAGAAGACCTACTGTTTTGATGCATTCCCAAAGTAAGTTCAATATTCAAAATCATTCAGCTCCAAGAGCCGTATAATGACATTTGTCACTGAGCTTCTACCTCATGTAATTGATGGCATCGGAACTGTGAGTGACTGTCAGCACACAACTGATAAAAAGACTGAAATATTTGAGCATGAAATGAGGGCATATATCCTAAGTAGTGCACTAGTCCTTAGACAAAAGAACAAGTGTGTGAATGTAAATTAACAAGTCAAAGCAGCAAGTTGGATGTGGGATTCTACAAAAAGCAACTTGAGAAAGGCCCCAGACTTGCTGTAGGTGTAAAACAGTATGAAGTTTAGTGAGAGGCACAGCATGAAAGAAGTGGGGGAAGGTGAGTAATGGTACCTGCCAGTTGTATGTAATAAATATGTAACTCTTGAATGGCTAGAATAAGTAGTGTTGCTATACATAGTATTGGATTTAAAAGAAGTAGGGTGAAGAGTGTTTGCCACCTGCTGTCTTCCTAATTGGAAAAAAAATTAGTGGCCTATTTTTCTCAAGGACAAAGAAAAAGCAAGAAGGGAAAAGCTGGCAGTTTCATTTGGTCTTTCCTCTGTTGGCAGAAATACAAAGGATATTTCTGTGAATGGCAGACCAGAAGCCAAGTTATCACTTAGTTCTTAGCAGAAAAGCAAAAGTTATTTCAAAAACAATATTTATTTTGTATTAGACTAGAGAGGTAACTTAGCTGTGAACATGAATATCTGAGTTCAATCTCTAGAACTTTTTTTTAAGTAGGCATAATGGTGCTCACATGTAAATACTTGGCTGATGAGGGGTCAGCGAAACAGGTAGTTCTCTGGAGCACCCTGGCCACTGAACCTAGTCTGTTTAACTGAATTACAGAGAGTTGTTGAGATGTTGCTTTGCCAACATATTCTCTGAACTTATTTCATGTTTGACATACCTGTATATTTCTCAGGATAAGCTAGTTGAAAAAGAAAGTACAGTATTTTAATCTTGAATTCCTCTAAGTAAACATTGTTGCATTATTTATTAGGAAATAGAGCCTTGAGAGTATAGAGATTGCTCATCAATTTCACTAAGTAACTTATTCCTTTATAAGATTCCATCTTATTTGTAATTTAAGTGTTTTCTCTGTCTGAGGGGAAAATGCAGAAAACATGTTTGTAACTTTCCTTGCGTAGTTTCTTTGTCCAAGTTACCTTTCTAAAACTCAGTTTGTTTTGGTCTCTATCTTACATTTGAGGTGTTCGCTTCAATATCTGATCATTCAATATCTGAGTATTCTTATTAGTAAAGAACCACTATTTTGATACACTATGCAAATACCACTCTGTGAAACCGCCCTTGGATGATGAAGCCTGCCACAGGAGCATTTTCAGAACTCAAATAGCTCCAGAGTCAGCCTTTGTGTGTTGTGTGACTATAGTGCCTTCCCGAAACTGGAGTCCTTCATCTACAGACCTTCCAGAGTGGAAGGAAGTTACTTGGCTTTTCCAAGAAGTCTGGGGAAAAGGGACCTTACTGTGTTTTAAACAGACTTTAAAGGATTCCATCATGCAGTCCCCCACCTTTCCATGCCAGTGTCTTGGCCTTCTGGGGTATTCCATTGTAGCTTGGATGCCTCTTCACTTTGTCTTCTATTTGATTTACATTGTGTTTTTACTTATCTTATTAATAGTTATTTTATACACTTATCTGATTTGTAGCTTCAAAGTGTTTTTGTTTTGCTTTGTTTTGTTTTGTTTTCTCTGTTTTTATTTTATGATCTTAAACCAGAATAAACCCCAAAGCATTTTGGTTGAGTTTTAGTAACTGATAAAATAAGTGCAGCAGGGAATGGAGTTAGCACAGACAGGCATGGTCCTTGGGTTATGTTTCTTGAAGCCTAGGGAAAACTCAGCATCAAGGAATGAGGAACGGAGCTTCAGTGTAAGGGAAGCAGTGGTGACTGAAACAGACAACTGTGCACAGGTGACTTCCTGCAGTACCGTAGAGATCATAGAAAGGATGGATGGCTTCTGGATCTTACTGAAACTTTAGTGACTTCCATCCCTAAAGCTGATTTGTACAGTTCTAATGTTTGACTTTTCTGTTATATAGTTTATTGACCTTTTTTTTTTCTTTCTCTTATTCTCTCTAGTATTGACAAAATCTCTAAGATAACCTCTCCAGTATTAATAATTCATGGGACTGAAGATGAAGTCATTGACTTTTCACATGGCCTCGCATTGTTTGAGCGTTGCCAAAGACCTGTGGAACCTCTCTGGGTTGAAGGGGCAGGACACAATGACGTGGAGCTTTATGGACAATACCTTGAGAGGTTAAAACAGTTTGTGTCACAGGAACTGGTCAATTTGTAAACTACTCTGTAAATTTGCATACTGGGTTTTCTTTTCTTGCTGAACTGCACTCCTTGGTAAATAACATAAAACCTGAAGGTTTTGTTTACAAATCATGTAAGTTGCCTTCATAACTGTACAGGTAATGATTTGTTAACAGACTTAATGAAGGTTTTAATTACCATAACTTGAAACTGGAAATAGCAGTATCATGCAGTCAGGCTGTGTAATTTATATTTTTTCTGTGAATTTTTTTTTTAAACATCAAGATGAGTACTGTATGAAATTTTAATTCTATAAAATCAAATGCTGTAAAAGTATTGTCAAATGCTTTTGCATATCAAAAGCAAATTTATAAATATTTTTAAACATCTCAATGTACTAAATATCCTGGTATACTAATGTAATATTCTTTCAAAAAGCTGTATATCTAAAGCAATTCAAGTACTCAGAATAAACTGTAAAAAACAAAACTGTAGAAAACACCCACATTGAGTTGATGTATACTCTGTTGTACAGGGATAGAGGCTTAAATGGTTATTTTATTGTAAAAATAATACATTGACTTTTCTGTATTCTCCAATTATAGTACATTTATCCCCCCTCTCCCTCCCCCAAAAAAATGAAGTCTTAATTTTTATGCCATCTGTTAACTTACCAGCTATTCATTGTGTAAATGAGAAGTCCTGTGGCGCTGGATTTTAACTAGTTCTGGTTTATGTTTGGTACTGTGAGACAACTACTTAACATTTTCATTCAGTTATTTAAAGGACATTTAGGACTTCAAGAATGATTTTGTATGCAATGTTGTTTTAAATTTGACTAATTATTAGAATTGTAGTAGTCTTCCTTATATGAATACTTGAAACTCCATTAGTTTATCTTCAAGACCACAGAGAGACTGGCTGTTTGGTCCCTTTTCATCCTGGCTGTTTTTAAGAATAGGGCCTGTTCTTTTTGGATTACCATCTGAGAATGTCATGGGTTCCCTCCTGAATGCAGGGGATAAGAAAACATGCCATATGTTTTATATTAACCAGTATAGTAAAAAAATAAAGCTCACACACAAAAACTAAGTTGCCTTTCCTTGAATGAATCTTGCCTGAATAAATGAAAGAAAAATAAAAATTAAACTAATGGTATGTAGTCTAATTTGTACTGAATGAGAATTGAAATAATACACACTGTGGATATGTTTTTAAGGCCTTATGTAGTTTTAATTGTTCTGCTTGTTCTGTGGTTATGTCTAAGACTATAGTATATGATTCTTCAAAGTATATCAAGTATTGTGAATGCTTTGGTTCAGATATGTCAAATTAACAGTAAAACAACAAATGTATCACCCGGCTGTGCTTGTTTGCCTTCTTCTGAACTCCTTACCCCGACACTGAGAGCAAAAGTCAGATACCTTTCTGAAGTCAGACATATTTCTGAAGTTTTCTATATTTTTAAAAATTTGTTTGAACATTCTAATTGTACATTTAAGAAGGTTACTTTGATATTTCCTTATATGTGAATGGCTGTATGTAGCCTTCTGTTTTCCACAACCTTCCTGATCTCTAACAATAAGAGTCCTACATTTGTTTTGGTTGGTTTGTTGGTTAGTTGGCTGGTTTGATTTTTTTTGAGACTAGAGTCTCACTATGTAGCCCTGGCTACCCTGGAACATGCTATGTAAAACAGGCTGACCTTGAATTCACAGAGATGCACCTGCCTCTGCCTCCCAAGTGCTGGGATCAAAGGTGTGCGCCACCATGATCGTGTTTACTGTTCTACTTTTAGGTCAACTGTTTTAGCTTCTATATAGAAAAGAAACGTCATGCCTATCATTCTGTATCTGGCGTATTTACTTAACATAATGTTCTTTAATTTCATTCGTCTTACTGCATATGGCAGGGTTTCATTCCTTACGGTTAAAGTAATGCTCTGTTGTGGGTGTGTGACACTTTTCACTTGTTCACTAATCTGTTTGTTACTATACTAATTATTTAATTGGTCAGAACCTGGGCCCTGACAGTTTCAAGAAGCCAATTAAACAGTAGTAAAAAGTTAGTCAAAAGTGGAGGTCCATATTGAGGAGAAAAGCAAAGAGATCCAGTGAGCCCTCTCTCCAGGTCCATATTTGGAGTCCTGACACTAGGTTTAAGTTTAATTAGAGGGCAAGCAGTATGCATAGCTAAGTAGTGCCCATTAAAGTGTAGTCCAGCCCACCACTGTCTCAGCGCCTGTCTCACTGTGGCCAGACTTACAGTCAGAGCTTGTTCCTTGGCAGCCTTAACAAGCCAGGCTTGGAATACATCTTTAATAAACCCATTAAAAGGTCCAGATTGAAAAGCAGAGTCAGGTGATGGTGGCGCATGCCTTTAATCTCGACACTTAGAAGGCAGAGACAGGTGGATCTCTGAGTTTGAGGCCAGTGTGGTCTAAAAAAAAATTTCTGAAAAACAGAAAAAGACAAAGAAAACAGTGAAGAGATCACTTTAAGAAATGTGGACTTTTAAAAAATAGTGTTTTCTTTGTTTAAAAGTTTTAAAACTTTGTTTTAAAGTTTACGATATTTTTAAAATGTATTCAGTGTGGTCACACATCTGCTTCTTACTATTGTTTCCTGTGTTTAGGGTCCTATCCAAATAGCTATTGTGCTTACCAGTTTCTCAACTATTTCATTTCTATTTTCCCTAGTAGTTTGAGAGTGCCAGCTCTTTGATTTAGGCCCTTGATCCACCTTGAGTTGTTTGCATTAGACAGAAGAGAGGAGCCTCTTGCCATCCAGCTTCCTGGTACTGTTTATTGCAGAGGCTGCCCTTTCCTGGGCATGTTTGTGGTGCTTTTGGTGAGAATGAGCTGCCTGTGGGGTGTGTGTGTTTATTTCTGTCTTTGATGGCGGGGGGCTGGTTTTAGGCTAATATATGTCAGGTGTGGTGGTTATGACTCTTTAGTATGGCTTACAGTATTGTGACACACCTTGCTTTGGCCATTTTGCCCCAGATTGCTGTTTGGAGGCTTTTGAGCTCCTGTATGAACTTCAGCACTGTTATTTCTGGTTCTTAGTCCTCTGAAGAAGAAGAATACTGGTCTTTTGATGGGGGTTGCATCCAAATAGAGATCACTTTAAGAAATATAGACTTTTTAAAAAATACTGAGTCTTCAGTCAGTGACCATGGAAGGTATTTGCATTTTGCATTTTACATTTTGTGTGTAATAAATCCCATCAGTGTTTGTAATTATCATTACACAGGGCTCCTTTGGTTAAGTTTTATATCATTTTCTTTTGTTGTAGTTGTTGACTGCTTTCAGTATTTTAGCAGATTTCTTTTTTTAATTGTTTTTTCGAGACAGGGTTTCTCTGAGTCGTCCTGGCTGTCCTGGAACTCGCTCTGTAGACCAGGCTGGCAGTGAACCCAGGGATCCACTTGCCTTGGCCTCCCTAGTGCTAGAGCTGAAAACACGGGCCACCTCCACCCAGCTGGGTTTTAGCTGATTTTTAGTACTGATGTTTAGGAAAACTATTAATTTTGTATCCTGCTTTATTGAATTTGTTTATCATTTCTGACCTTTTTGTAGAGTCTTGGGCTTTTTTAAATACAACATCATCTGCACATAGGAATAATTTGATTTCCTTCCTATTTGTACGCTTTTTGTGTTCTTTTTTGGTTTTCCTAATCAAATTTCTTCTCATGCTGTTCTAAATAGGAACCCTGCCCATGGATGTCTCCTGTTGCTGTTGGTTCTGCCCTCAGCTTTTCACTGTGACACCGACTGTGGCTTTGTCATATGTACTTGTTAGGTTAAGGTGGTTTTTCTGAATTTGTTTAGAGTTTTTATCACAATGCGTCATTGAGATGATCATATGCTCTTTAGTCCTTCATTCTTTTAGGTGGTTACCTAAAAGAATGCTCATGTCTCTAGGACTAAACCAACTTGACATGGTTTTTAAAAATACAATGCTGAATTCAATTTACTACCATTTTGGGGTTTGACAACAAAATTTAAACTCTCTTAGTTTTAGAAACAAGATGTCCAAGAGCAGGGTGTTGATTGTGTTGTGAAGCTTTCCTTTGGCTTGCAGATATCAATGTTTCCTTTCCTAGCCCCTCACCGTTTCACCTCAATGTATGTACATCACTGGTTGTCTCATTCATTGTGCAAGAGTTTTGCATCCCTGTTCTTGAGGAATATCGATGGTTTCTTTTTGTGTCCTTGTGTGGTGCCAACTGCTTAGAATGGGTTTGGAAAGTGTGCCACCATGACCAAAATGCCTGATAAGGAGCAGTTTAAAGGAGGGAGATTTATCTTGGCTTGCCATTTGAGGGTACAGTCTATTCTAGCTAGGATCGTACCATTTGTGGAAACAGGAGACTGTGGCTGCTTGTTCACGTCAGTGAAGTGCTGTCTGTACTCAGCCCAGACCTGGGTAGTAACCCAGAAAGCTCATTCCTTGTGACCCACTTCCTCCAGTTGGGCCATACCTTCTGTAAAGATCCCACAACTCCCAAAATAGACTTCCAGCTAGATACCAAGTGGGTCCCACTTAAACTTTAACAGATATATTCCCTCCCTTTTTGCTTTTAGAATGGGTTGAAAGAAAGTAATTTTAATTCTCTTAATTTTAACAGAATTCATCTATGAAGCCATCTGACAGGGCTTTGGGTTGAGAGATTTAACTACAGGTTCAATCTTCTGTTAATAGGTCTTTAAGTGGTTTAATGGTCGCATGGATCTATTTCCATACATCATCAGTATTGAGAATTCTAGAGGGGTTTGCAGTTGGTTAGCATATAATTCTTTAGGATAGTCCGTAATGAGCCCTTGAGTGATGTTGGTTATTATATTTTTCACCATTTTATTCCGTGTTGCACCCACACCTCTTTTCTTGGTCCAAGTAAAGGTTTGTTAGTCTTTTCAGAAAGCCAGCTCTTTGGCAAGGCTTGAAAACTTGTGCCTGTAACCCTTGTACTAACGAGGCTTGTATAGGTGTGTCCTGAGTTTTCGATGGACCCCGGATACTTAGTATGGTCCTGTCTTGGACCAGTGTAAATATGTTTCATTGATCATTTCTGTTGTTTTCTTTAGTCTCTTTCATTTATCTCAGTCATTATTTGTTTCCTTCTGCTAATTTTTATTTGGTTTTTGGTTTAAGAGACAACATTGTTTGTTTGAAAGTTCTGTGGGTTTTTTATGTAGGCTCATTAAACTTGCCTTTTGGTAGATCAGAAAATTGTAGCATAAAGTAGTTAATCAGTGTCATACTTTTCTAAACCTGGACCCTTTGACAAATTTACCAGTTCTCTGTCCTATGTAAGGGGGGAATATATACATATCAGGTTTTGTTTGTTTGTTTTTTAAGACAGGGTTTCCAACTCAGAGTACCTCCAACCTCAGCCTCCTGAGTGTGGGGATTAAAGGTGTGTGCCACTACCACCTGGGCAGTTCTGTTTAAGAGCTTAATAAATAAAATGAGTGTTGAAATCGTAACAGCGATTGTCATATTCTCAGTACATTTATGAATTCTACAAAACTTGGCTTAAGACAACTTTCCCTAGACAGGTATTACAATTACAGAAAGCAAAGTAAACCTGAAAGTCTGAAGCTTAGTGATTGTACAGCTTGACCCTGCATCTTAGAAATGCAGAAAGAAACCCAGATGAAGGAGTTGCTCTAGGTTAATTCATTAGTAATGTTGTGGTGAGGCTTTAAATGCTGTTACCTTCCTTTAAGTAATACAGCTATGATTCTTTTGTATTCTAGCTATAGCTATCCTCCTGCCTCAGGCTGCTGTGTGCTGAGATTGCTCCAATGACCCCTTTGGGCTTCACAGCACAAATTGATTTGCTCTCCAATCCTTAATTCTGTATTTTAAATGACCCTAAATTTTCATCAGAATGTTCCTTTCCTATTAATTATTTAATCCTATAAGTGCTAACTTATTTTGCTTACAAAGTGAAATAACAACTTTTTCATATGTCAGTACTTATTCAGTATGGCTACATGGATAAGAGTTTATTTCTACTGCCCATTTACTACAAATTATAACACTGAAACAGTTTATACTAGAAAATAGACTGAGGTACCGTTTTCAGAAATGAGACAACATTTATCCTACTTCCAAATAGCTGATGCCTCTGACTGAATAGGAATGACTAATGCTGAGGAAGGAAGCAAGCGCCACTAGCCTGGAAGTGACCTACTTGACATTTGAGCTTTAAAAACAGCAAAAGAAAGAACAGGAAGAATAGAGGCTACAAATGGTGTTCGGCTGAAAGCTGTTAAATTGGCTTGTGTGCATCCAGATGGACTCGGACTTTGTATTTCCTCTTGGCAGCCATGACTAAACATGCATAATACAATTAGAACACTCAGGAAAAGGCTTTAATAGTATGATTTAAGAATAAAATTCATCCATGCACTAAGGCACACACCTGTAATCTAAGCACACGGGAAAAATTCAAGGCCAGCTGGAGCTGAGTACACCCCATCACAGAAAACAGCAAACTCATATTAGAAAAATGGAGGAATGCTGTTTTGTAATGTTATTCCTTTAGTAATTCATAGTAACTCATAGATCCCCCCCCCCCCCAAACTAGCTGGTAAGTGGTTGAGGTGAAATGTCTGTGGCAGAGCACTTGCCACTTATGTATAATACATTTCATCCCTAGCATCACAGGAATACAAATTTAATATATTCCAAAGTGACTGCTTATGACAGTTTCGAATTGGTGTGGGGAGGCAAATTTGTGGGCATAGGGCAGTCTGAATCAGAATTTTAAAACGCGCTTGGCATGGTAGTTAACGGTTGCCATGAGTTTCAAGCCACACTGGGCTGCCGAGCAACCCTCTGTTGCAAAAAGAAAAAAAAAGTACTGTTCCTTTCATAGTCCCTGAATACATAAACTCAAAATAGAATTCCATATTCAAAACTTCTAAATAGAATTCCATATTCCAAGATTTAATCGGGTGAAACATTTTTATTTAAGTACATTGTTTCTTTTGTAAAATCAGAAGGCATCTGTTCTACCATCAAAGACTTCGTAGTATTTGAAGCCCTTCTGAGTGTCAAAGCCAGGTTTCTAAGCCTTCTAGGTCTACATGAGAAAATAAAAACAGAAGAGAAGCTGAATCCATAGGACACTTGGAAGAGTCACTATTACGTCTGGGTGGGTGAGACGCTCTGAGAAAGGGAGTGGTCATATGAAGTGGGTAAGTGTGTGTTGGTTAACCGTGGTCCTGTGTTGGATCTCCAGCAACACAAGAAACATGATAATTAAAATTCCTAAGTAGCCAGTAAGGAAGAGAAATATAAATGTATTCACATGTGCTAGTGCCCATGGAAGCCAGAGAGGACATCGGGTCGCCTGGGGCTGAGTTTCAGGCCGTTGTGACCTGCCCAGCCTGGCTGTTGAGAACTGAACTCTGGAAGGGCAGCAAGAGCTCTTAAGCGGTAACTCATCTCCAGCCCCACCCCCACTCCACCCCTGTGAGTTACATAAACCCTTGTGTTACCGGAATCCAGTCAGAGTGGCTTCTTTGCTCTTTGCGTTCAGGTTTCTTTTACAATTCTCTCACAGTTAACTGTCACTTCAGAGTCCCGTAAATTCATTTCATTGGCTCTGATAGTTTAGAAAACTACAGTCATCAAACGCCTAGGACTAGCAGTGTGCTCAGTCATAGGGTGTGTACTTAGCATGCCCAAGGTCCTGAACACCCACTCGGAAGTGTGAGGCTACATAGGCTACATAGAAAATCCTTGTCTCGGAAAACAGAAACCTCATCAATATTTTAGAAACGGCAACGTGTTTTGTCCAAGTTTTCCATCAGCATCCAAACGACTAATCACACCCATTTGAGAAGGTGCAGGGAAACGTGTGCAGTGGTATGTGTGCATTCAGCTTGACACAGTTTAAAGCTATCCCTGACAGGTTGAAACATGCTGCTCAGAAAGGTGAGCAGTTAAAAAGAAAAGAAAGAAAGAAAGTAACCATGAATATGAAAGAGTGAGTTTACTAATACCAAAAAAAAAAAAAAAAAAAAAAAAAAAAAAAAAAAAAAAAAACTACCCACAGGCTGAGAAGAATCAGTACAATAATATACCTTAAGTCTAATAACCAGAAATATACAGAATCCAGAGAAAATTCACTTAAGTATGTGAAGACCCAGTTAAATATTCGGCTATTAATAGGAAACCCTGGTACAGCATTGACAGGAAGATGGGCATGGTGGTTCATGCTGTGGGTTACCAAATGTTTGTTGTCTATGCAGGCTATACGGTGACATCAGGTGTGATAGCTAATCTTGGTATCACCTTGACTATATCTGCAATCAACTGAAATGGAAGCATCTGGGCACACGTGTAAGGGAGTTTTCTTGATTGGATCATTTGAAGTCAGAAGACCTGCCCTACTCCTGGTAGCACAGTCCGAATTAGTTCTCTTGGAGGAACACTGCTGATAGACTGATTTTCTATATGGGATTTATTAGAGTGGCTCCCTGGCTGTGGTCCAGCTAGTCCAATAATGGCTGTCTTCTGACAGTTGTTCAGTCCATAAGGCTGAATGACTCAGCTGGTCTTCAAAATACATTGGGATCTTGAAGAATTACATTTGAATATCAGTAAATGAATGGCTCAGCAGTAGGGTAGATGAACTTGCCAGCAAGCATAATGACAAACAGGCAAAAAGCTACCTTCAATGTCCTTTCATATAGGCTACCACCAGAAGGTGTGGCCCAGATTTAAGGTGGGTCTTCCCACCTCAAATAATCTAAGACAAATCTCACAGGTGTGCCCAGTTGCTTGGGTTTCTGTTGATTCCAGATGTTAACTTGAAAAATAGGTGGAGTGGTGCATATCTTTAATCCTAGTTCTTGGGGTAGTATGGCAAGAAAATTCTGAATCAAACAACAGTCTGGGCCACATAGAACCTACTTCACAAACAAAAAAAAATGTAAATAATTTGAATATGAATAAATACACAGGTGTAGTGTATATGCCTTTGATCCTGGCATCCTGGCATCCTGGAGAGGGAACCAGGCAGATCTCTTTGAGTCTGAGGCCAGCCTAGTTTACACAGATATTTCCAGGCCAGACAAGGCTCCATAGTGAGAACCTGTCTCAAAAAAAAAAAAAAAGAAAAGAAAAAAAGATAAAACTGAAACTTGTCTTACTTTGGCATTCCTATGGCAAAATTTGTGACAACAGTGGTTTTGCCTTAAACTTTCAGAAGGGCTCAGTCCATCCTGGGTGGGAAAGCGTAGTGGAGAGAGGTTGTGGGGTAGCAGCTGTGTACTCACTAGCAAAGCAAAGAGCGGCTCTGGAGTTGAGGAACTGGCTAGACTCACCGACAGTGACCATTGTCTCCCAGCCAGACCTTCCTCTAAAGGCTCCAACCCCAGACAGCAGCATCAGATGGGGAACAAGTCAAACTGAAACTGTAATGAAGCTTTTTAAAAGTAATTAACATGCTGCACTGGTGGGGGCTGAACAGGAATCAGTCACTGGAACAGTTTGAGTCCATATGGTAGCCACATCTGGACCACTGCTGTACTTTGGAGAAGCCAGAGACAAGAAGACAAGAAGCAGAGCATAATTGCAGAATGAATCTAAACAGGCTCGAGAGCAAGGTTTCTGATGCTGCACAGTCTAATCCTGCCTAGTGTGGCCACAGGTTGGGCTTGAGGTCAGATGTTTCCAGGTCCTTGGTCTATTATCCAAAGAGACAAATTACACAAGTCTCTAGAACAGGTCAGAAAACACACTGCAAGATAGAGCAGGCCACATGAGAGTGTAGGAGGAGTCCAGATAGGCTCTGCTAAAGGGGATTAAAGAGAAGAAATTTGGTTGATCACTAGGGATGTAGTTTGGGTGGTTTTCTATTTTCATACATACATCCAGGTCACACATGCATGTCCCTTCCCATGATGTATATCCAATTATGCAAAGGCATAAGTTGGTAAGTTGGGATATTGTTCCTAAAATGCCACAATATTCCTTACTGGACAATGCATCTAAAACCAGTTCAGAGCTGTCAGCCTTTCCATTCTTCTGTCCAGACATAAGGAACATGGAATTGAACACAATCTAAGTTTGATGGTTTTCAAGGTAAAAGAAAACCAACATTGTTCATAGAGGCGTATGTGTATGTGTGTTTGTGTCAGATGGGGCTAGGTGCATCATTCAGAGAGGGATGTGCATGGTACATGCAGGTAAAGGAATTAGGCTGCCGAGGGTTAAGGGGGAATTATATTTTAGTTAAAATATAAGCTGGGCGGTGGTGGCGCACGCCTTTAATCCCAGCACTTGGGAGGCAGAGGCAGGCGGATTTCTGAGTTCGAGGCTAGCCTGGTCTACAAAGTGAGTTCCAGGACAGCCAGGACTACACAGAGAAACCCTGTCTCGAAAAACCAAAATAAATAAATAAGTAAATAAATAACCTTTTAAGTAATTAAGACAGGTGTATGCAGCTGGGCAGTGGTGGCGCATGCCTTTAATCCCAGCACTTGGGAGGCAGAGGCAGGCAGATTTCTGAGTTTTGAGGCCAGCCTGGTTTACAGAGTTCCAGGACAGCCAGAGCTACACAGAGAAACCCTGTCTCGAAAAGCCAAAAAACAGTGTATGTGGGGAGCCCAAGCCAACTAGAGCCCCAGGCTGCTAAGATGTCCCTTAAGCATGCCTGCCTTACCAGTCTACGTCTCCTAGAAATAATTTGCTCAAATCCTCATTCTAAGATGTGAAAGAGAGTCAGCGGCATCTCTCTGAAGCCCACTCGTTCTAGGACATTCTCTACACAGCACACCATAATGTGTGTAATAAGTGTATTAAATCTGTAGATATATAATACATACATATGCAGATATATGCATATGCAAGAGGAAAGAGTGTAAGGCCACAGATAATCTAGATTTAGCTAGATATTCTTCCAAATGTGCCGGTTTACTGTTGTGTTTGTAGAAAAAGCACTGAGTTCGTGAAACAGCCTAATTAAAGCTCGTCTTAGTTTCTTTTCTTGTTGCTATAATAAACTACCCTGACAAAAGCAACTGAAGGGAGAAGGGTTTGTTTTGATTTATAATTCAAAGGACAGTCCCTCATGGTAGGCATGTTAGGGCAGCAGAAGCGTGAAATAGCTGGGACAGAGATGAGCTAAGGAACACATGCTTACTAGTACCAGCCAACTCTCTTTGTAAACATTCCATTCTCATTTCCCTTAATGTAATCAAATCATGCAGAGGCTCCTTCCAGGTTCTCTCAAGTTGACAACCAATACTAACCATCATAAAGCTGCCCTGGTGTTATTTTGACTGTGTGTCTATATTTTCATACATATAGGTATTAGCATTGTGTGCCTCATATTACATAGCCTAAGCAACCATACAATAAGGGTTCACTAAGGCGGTGCCAAGGTTGGAGGGCCTCAGCAAAGGAGAGCAAATGTACTGTCATGTCTAATCCTGCCCTGCTCTGGTGACTCTGTCCCCAAACATGCTTCTTTTGTCTTCCTAGTCTTGCTGATTAAACTAAAGAGGCCAGAGGCAAGACAGGCCTGGAACATGAAATGAAAATGTCCTGGTTTCAGGAAAGTTTCATCCAAAGTGGTAAACCATCACTCGTGCTCACCTTCCTTAAGAAAACGGGGGGTGGAGCTGATGAGATAACTCAGCAGCTAGGAACACTGGCTGTTCTTTCAGACGATCTGGGTTCAATTCCCAGTACCTACATGGCAGCTCACAACTGCCCAGGGGATCTGACACCTTCACATAGACAGATGGACATGTAAACAAAACCCCAGTGCACAAAAAGCGAAAATCAATCGTTAAAAGAGCTCAAAGTAAATGAAATTGAATAGAAGACAATAATGATGACTACCCCGTCTATTCCACCTCAGTGCTTCTCTGCTGACATGGGGATTTAAATTCTGTTGGGGGAGTGATGTTTAAAAACGTAATTATTAGCTTGCTACTAAAGATTTAATATGTTATAAGGAAATTTAAATATAAATAATTTCTTACTATTAGATTTTTCTCAAAGATGGCACAAAAATGCAATAGACAACTCTAGCTAAGCTTATGACATGCCTTTATTTTGTTTTAATTAAAATATAATAACATTCACACACACACACACAAATTCCTTTTCTCCAGCTCTTCCCATGTCCATGCAAGCTCATGGCTTCTATCAGTCTGAGTTTCTCTGCTGTGATGGTGACAGCAAGTTCACTGCTTTGCATTAACCCATAAAGGGACTGGTGTGCAGGAGTGTTTAAAATGAGCAGCTTCTGAGATAGCTGTTCCAGAAGTTGTTCTCAGACACTGATCCCTCAGCTGTCCTGAAACGTAGGCTGAGGACCACAGCATCCTCTACTTCAGACTCCAGGGTCTCCCTCAGGACTTCGACAAGATGGCTCTACAGGAAGGAGCACACTGCACTTGACCCTGAGGAGGAAGAAACACTCAGGATTTAAACCAAGTCACCTGCCAGGCAGTGGTGGCCCACGCCTTTAATCCCAGCACTTGGGAGGTGTGAGGCAGACGGATTTCTGAGTTCGAGGCCAGCCTGGTCTACAGAATGAGTTCCAGGACAGCCAGGGCTACACAGAGAAACCCTGTCTCGAAAAACAACAACAAAGTCACCAGGAAAACATATATGTGTGTGTGTGTGTGTGTGTGTGTGTGTGTGTGTGTGTGTGTGTGTGTGTGTATTCTCACTATATATATAGTGATGTAAAAATATATGTGGGCTGGAGAGATGCCTTAGTGGTTAAGAACACTTACTGCTCTTAAGAGACCTCTGTTTGGGTCTAAGCACCTTCATCAGGTGGCTCACAACTGCCTGTAACTCCAGCTTCAGGGTTTCTGATACTCAGGAACTTGCATTCACAGGCACACATAAAACGTCCCCAAATATATGTGTATGCATGACTAATAATAAAACTTTTAGCACAATCAATGGATGCATTTAATTGTTTGACTTAAACCACCCCTATTAATTTGTATTTGTATCATTTAATGAGGTTCTAAGATGCTTTCCAAGCTTGTGTGTTTCCGAAAGAGGTTTTTAAGAGTGAGATCCCAAAATACTCTATAATCCACTTTTAAATTTTCCCACTCCCTGTGAGTTTTGGAAACTCCTGTGACTTCCCAAAGTAAGGATGCCCAGGACTTTGAATAAACAAAGGGAAACTGAAATTCACAAGTGCTCATGGAAGAGGCCAGACGCATACGTCCTAAAAGGTGTTCAGTGCCAATGGACAAGTTATTTTTCCATCTGACTTTTCTATTTCACGATACAGCTCTTACAAATGGTCTTACAAGATGGTACATGTGAAAAGCTCTTTAGACTTTAAAGCTATCTCCAGTTCTAATGATGAAAAGTGCGCATGGCAACTGCGCAAGCGCTGTTCACTGGCCACTCTTGTACAGTCCCTTCTTGCTGGGGCCTACTACCACTTCAGTGCCCAGTCAAGCCCACCTGCCAACTGCCAGCACTTAGTATTACTTCCTCTGATGACTTCTCTTTGCTGGACCTAGACCCAGGCCAGACCCTGATCCCACTCCCTGGGATGGACAAGGAAGGATATCTATTACTCATGCTTCCTGCACAGGTGCACCAAATCTGCCTACAGGGCGCATGCGTCAGCCCTTGCCGTTCTGCTGGTTTGACTTCAATAACTTGACTGGCTGTTTCTCCTGTCTTGTCCAGGATCTCTAGCTTTTTCATCACCTCCTCAAAGAAGCTGTCTGCTCCCAAATCTTTGTCTCGTGCTGTATCTGTCGGACATCTTGAAAGGGATTACATTAAAGGAAGTATCGTGTCAGAACACTGAACCCCAAACTACTATGATCTGTGTGGAGGACCTGAGAAAGCCCTAAAATGGAAAGACAGAGGTCCTACGAGAAATGACCAGGTTTTAATTCTGGTCCTGGCAATGTGGGCATTATACAATTGTTCTGAACCTCCCGGTCTCATCTTTTAAGTGTTTACAGTACTGTATCTGCCCTGATGACTTTACTCTCTATCTTCGCCACCATCACACTCACCACCCACCTCTTACCGCTAACACCCACTACCCACCACCCACCGCTCACTGCTCACCACCCACCAACATGCTTATTTAAGAGGCTTTTCTCAAACTCACTATGTAGCCAGTGTTGGCCAAGAAACTCAAGGTCTCTCTACTTCAGTCTCCTGAGTGCCCAGGTTACAGGATACACTATGTCTGCCCCTCTTCCCTCCTGCTCTCCCTCCTTGTAAATTACCATACAAAATTAGTTATGTATCCTAATGATATTTCCAAACAAACTGTGTCATAGTTGGCTATCCCCTCTCACCGTCCTCTGTACTACCTGAAGCCTCCTTTAGGTTTCCAACTCATACGTGACCGTTCGCCTCCTCCCTCCCTTGACTCCTCCTTACTCTTTCTTGACCTCCCTTCTACTTTCTGATTCGTGTTTATACATTTTTACATACACATGTATAAATGTTACAATCGACATGCATATGAAAGAACAGCCTCTCTGGGTCACTTGACTCAGTGTGAGACTTTCAAGCTACATTAATTTTCCTGCAGATTCTGTAATTTTGTTTTTCTTTACCACGGAGAAAAATGCCATGTGTATGTGTGCCACGCTTTCAGTATCCATCCATCTGCTGGTGGGCATCTACGCTGGCTCTACTTCCTCTCCATTATGAACAGAGCCTAGCTTTTTACTGGGCCTTCCCAAATAATAATAATAATAATAATAATAATAATAATAATAATAATACCAGGAAAAGAGGGAGATAATGGAGGAGAGGAGGGGATGGGGTGGGATTGGGGAGAAAACAGGAGGAAAGCAATGATAAGAAAACCCCGTAGGCTTAGCATTCTCCAGACCACCTGACACTGAGGCAGATAAAAGCTCTGATGACCACAAAGGTGAACACAGAGATAGAGGTAGAAGGGGTACATATTTGAGGATAGCCTGGGTTACATACGAAAGCTATTATTTAATTATATTAACTATTAACTATTATTATAATTAATTATTATATTCAGAGCCTCTGAATAATGAGTTAGCTCATTCTCACTCACACCTTAAAGTCTGGCATAAGGAAAAGTCACGTGCTAATTTACTCCTTGGGAGGCAACAGTGAGATAGAATCTGGATATGTAGACCAAGCTAGCCCCTTAAACTTGTAGTGATCTTCGTGCCTCTTGCCCCTAAAATTCTGGAATTAGAGCCACCACACTCAGCTTTATGTACTTGTTTTAAGTGGTCTCTATAGAGACTTCTAGAAGGGTCAGTATTGTTGGGTTTGATTTTTAAC
Organism: Arvicanthis niloticus; assembly: GCF_011762505.2. NCBI lineage: Eukaryota > Metazoa > Chordata > Mammalia > Rodentia > Muridae > Arvicanthis > Arvicanthis niloticus. The sequence goes on from NC_047658.1 coordinate 129,427,402, forward strand.
AAAGGAGTCTTGCCACATAGCCAAAGACAGCTAGGAATGTCCAATCCTGCTTTCACCTCCTGAATGCTAAGACTGTAGATATGTACCACCAAGCCCAGCTGCGTTGAGGATGCCCCATGGACCTCTATTTCTAACCGAGGAGTAACTAGTACAGTATTACCCTCCTACTGTAAATGGCTAGATAGCTAGACAACATACAAGAAACAGCTCTGTGGTGGTAGTATGGCTACAGCACAGTCAAGATTTTGATTCTCGACAGAAACCTGAAATCAACCCCACAACTATCCCAGACTCTGTCTACAAGTAGGGTTGCTAGTCAAATCTTGTTACATCTCGGACACACAACAAACTTCAGCTTGTCAGTGAAAGCAAAGGGAAGACAGCCCAGAACTGCTGCCCATGGTCTCGAGAGCCCCTGATCCCCTAGGGACTTCACTCAGGCAGAGCTGGATCCTTGATATCTTCTGAAAAAAAAAAAAAAAAAAATCAGGATGAGCTGGTTTGACGCACAGTCAGAATTTTTTTCAAAAGTTCAACAGATTTAAACATGAAGGTTAGAGAAAAAGACACTCCTGAGACTGAGGCTGTGAGCCTTGCAAAGGAAAGTCACATTTCAACGGCAGCAATAGCTGTAGGTACCGCTTTCGTGGCTCTTAAGTTACATCTCAAACTCCTGTTGGGAGACATTTTTCCCTCTTTTTCAATAAATGAGATCATAGAGTGGCACCAGGATGCTTTGGATGGGATTACAATCTGATAACATAAAATTAGGAGCCACAAGGAAGAGATCAAGACATACTTTATACATTAAATGGGGTTTCTCCTCATGGGAGTCCCGGAAAACTGCTGGCCATATCTGCTCAGGACTCAAGCACATATCCTTGCTATGTTAACATTCTTGTTTGAAACGGCCCTATATAAAAGTAATATTTTGTCTGCGCATAGAATGCTCACAGCAAGCGTTGTTAACTGTGTTGGAATCCTTAGCAACCAAACTCTAGAGTCAGGAGCGCCTTTTTTTTCCTGTATCTCCATAATTGTTGCTGTCTTTCTATCCTGCCTCAAGATTACAACCAAAGGAGAGTTTTAGTAGAAGTATTTGTGAAAGTACAAGGTTGTATTTGGCAACTCTTCTAAGGGGAAAAATTTTAAATACTGGCACAGGGAATGAAAATCCAAATGGAATATGCTAATTTCACTCATCTGGGAAGACCTAAATACTAGTTTCATGACGCTGAAGTGGCTAAAATTTTCAGAACAAATAATGGAAGGGATCAAGCTGCATATGAAAGAGGCCTAGAAATGTTCACAAGGACCTTCTTGATTTCTTGACTGAGCACTACTCTGTATGTAGAGCATGAAATCCCCCACAAGAAAAAGTAAAGATTGCCAGGTTCACACATGGCTTGGGGCATTTGAGTCCAATCCATCCAGACCTCAGGGACATCTCTGGACATATGGGGCTATTAGAGATCTTTAAAAACTCTCATATCTTAGTAATAGGTACTAAACGAAACACTAGTTTTAATATTAAAAAAATGTAAACTGACCCATGAGACTGGCAATTTCCATCAGTGACTGAGCTCTTGCTGACCCCGTGGAAGTCCCTGGGCTCAGTCCCCAGCAAACCAAAACAAAACAAAATGTTAACGTTTCTAAAGCGTTAAAAGAAAATTAAGGCAATCTTTGCAAATAACTGCCTGCAGGTATTTCATGCTTTTTACCCACAAACACCAAGATACTGAGAAAGGATGATTATGTGAGGCTAGCCTCCTTACACAGAGAGACTGTTGAATGGCAGGTAGGAAGGAATGTTTAAGGAGAAAAACACGATTTCAACACTTGACATACAGTACAGCATTCAATAAACCTCAACTTGTAAAGAAGGAATGGCTTCTGACCCACAGCGAGAAGAAAAGATGATACAAGGCCAAAAATGACTGACATTATGGATAACCTGAGGGGTTGTCATGGTTACTTTTTAAGTCAACTTGACACAAGTTAATGTCATCTGAGAGGAGGGAACCTTAAATGAGAAAATACCTCTATAAAGTTGGGCTGTAGAGAAGCCTGTAGGGCAGTGGTTCTCAACCTGTGGGTCAAGATCCCTTTGGAGTGTTGAGCAAGCCTTTCACAGGAGTCGCCTAAGACCGTAGGAAAACAAGGGTTGGCGACCAGTGATGATAGAGCTTAGCCGCTGTCATTGAGTGGCTGAGGGGTTTACAAAACAAGTTTCTGGACCGCCAAGGTTACTTGGGGGAAACCCTGTCTCAAACAAACAAAGGAGGGGTTAGCATTACATATTTTTGCCACTTAACGAAATTAATTTGTATCTGAAAAGTTATTTCTACTGACAAAATGAGCCCATTAAAGCCAAATTAAAGTATAAGGGCAGTTTTGTTTTTTTGGGTGGGGGCAGTTCTCAGTCTAGTTCAATGATCACACAGGAGGGGGTCAGTGAAGTTGCCACGGAAAGGGAGAGAGGGAAGGGGTTCTGAGAAGAGAGAGAGAGAGAGAGAGAGAGAGAGAGAGAGAGAGAGAGAGAGAGAGAGCCAAAATGCCTAGATTTTACAGTGAGGAGCCACTGGGTAAGAGGAAGCCCAGACCTTGGGTTGGAAACTTCAGCATAGACAGCCAGGTATGCCAGCCAGGCCCTGTAACGGGTAGGGACTGTGGGATGCTAGGAGAACCTGGAAGCCAGGTCTGCTTTAATATGTTAAATGTGCACTTCAGCCGCTTGTCCTGGGTTTGAAACCCAACTGTATCCACTCGGTTTGGGATTTGGTTCTGTGTGGTTCTTTGTATCTGCACGTTCTTCCTCCCACATGTTCTTTTATCTTTGTCCTCTTGTTTCTCTTCTCATTTCTCCCTTTCTTTCTTTTTCCCTCTCTTATTTCCATTCAGAATTTCCCATGCTCTGTCAAGAATGGATAATTTACAAAGCTGTTATATCATCCTAACCTGGGAAAACAAAGCAAGTAGTAACCATTGTTCCAGTTTGCCTTCTGTTACTGCAGTGAATACTGCGGCCACAAACAGCTTGAAGAGGAGAGGGTGTATTCTGCTTACAATTAACTGTCCAGTGTAGGGGTGGTTCTGATGCTTTGATTGGGAATTTGTATGTGAATGCTGAACCTGTGTGAACCTGTTCCCCAATTGGTTCTTGACAGTCAGTAAAGATGTTAGTAGCCAATGGCTGGGCAGAAGAGGCTGGACTTCCTAGTTCCTGCAGGCAGACCAGGAGAGATAGAAGGGGAAAGGTTTCCGCCATGTTTCCGAGAGAGAATAAAGTCTCGGGTGGAATGGCCGTTGGCCGCTTCCCCAACTGGGCCTGGAGTAGCAGGCAGGAGACTAGAAACACAACTAAGCCGAGGGCAGATTTAGGGTGCTAAACAAGAAGATAACCAGGCACTTTAGAGGGCAGATTTAGAGTGTTACGCTGCAAGTAACCACCACTGAGTAACTAATTCGAAGGACGATTTAGAGGTGTTGAGAGGTGGGAGCTGCAGGAGGTTTAGAGGTGCCCGACCACTGAGCTAAAGAGCATATTAGACATAAGCTAATGTGTGTGTGCCTTTCTTCAGCAGATCCAAGGGAACCTGGACAGAAGCTGGTAGTGTGGTCCGCCTGGAGGTTAAAGCAGATAGTAGAAACTACACGCTACAGTCCAGTCCATCTCTGAAGAGTCCCAGGATGGAAATCTGGGAGGCAGGAACTGAAACAGAAGCCTATTTGCTTTGCCCCACTTTCTCAGCTTCCTTTCTTATACAATGCAGAGCCACCTGCCCAGGGGTGCCACTTCCCTCCCATATCAAGCATGAATCTAGAAAATGCCCCAGACTTACCTACCGGGCAGTCTGATGGGAGATAATTTGTGTCAAGCTGACAAAACAACGGAAATAGAAAACCTAACCAGCACACCAGGAAACCACGAATGCTTACTATTAAGAGAGCCAAAGCTTTGTCTTAATAACTGTGCCTAAGACATCCACAAAACAAAAATGCTTCTAGCCTGTAACCCCTTGCCCTATGGACATCTATGTTCTGAAATGCTGGAGGCTGTTGTTTATGGGGGGTTGCAAGCCGCCTCCAGTTTCCACTCCCCTTAACAAGTTTGTTTGACCCAACTGCACTGGATGTATTTGATCACATGTGGGTGGGAGATAAGTGGGCAGTAAATACATCAGAATGTAGGCTTGCCCTTGATTGGACCTGGTAGGAAATACTGTGGCCTTCTGGGATTGCCTTTTTAAAGCTTCTATGAGGCGTGACTCATAGTCATTTTCTGGGAACCAGAGATGGATCTGGTCAGAGAGTCCATCAACCTGACCAGTATTTAATTGGCTTTAAACAGTGATACTGGTATTTTATTGACCAGTGGGATTAACACTATTTTATGACGAAATGTAAAAATCTCTGGTGTCAGGAAATAATTTGTTGATTCGTTGTAAAAATAAACAGAATCTGACCTTGTAGGCTGCCATTGGGGGAGGTGAACTAATCAGGTTTTGTTGATTTAGGTTAACTGATTGCATTTGTTTCCCACCCTAGAAACATGTACTAGGCATGGTCCCAAGAGAATAAATTTTCTTCTAGTGCCAAGCTACAACTCTGTCTGCAAGTAAAGTAAGAGGGCATGCAAGGACAGTCTGTTTCCGCTACCATAGCCATTACTCCTCATGACGTCCTATTTCTCATTCAAACACAATTAGCCATGCACAAGCCTCAGCATTTTAAAACACCACTTCAGACAACCAATAGCTTCTGGAGAAGACGCCAGAACATCAAATGAAATTCCAGTCAAACCGTTTGCTGTGGTCTTATCAGGTTCAGGCTAAAATGTGTCAGAAGGGACTAAAGGCTGTCCTAGATTCTAGTCTTGTGAACAAAACAGAAAACAATTGAACATACCCAAGGGACATAGCATAGTCTTAAAATTCCTGTTGTTAAATGGCGCGTGGCGGCAGGAAGATACTAAAAGCAAAACATGCTCAGACTGGAGAAAAATAATGTAAAGAGAAAAAGATGGAGAAGGCTCCTTAGAGAAAGGGTTGTTTTGATTTTTATGATTTCTGAGGAGGGGAAAGGGAGTGGAAATTGATTGATTGACTGATACATTTTTAAAAAAAATAAAAATATTTAGTTTTATTTTTATGTGTATGAGTATTTTGTCCATATGTATGTATGTGTACTACACATGTACCTGGTAACCACAGAGGCCAGAAGATCCACTAGAACTGGAGTCACAATTTTTGTGAACTGCCATGTTGGTTCTGGGAACTGCACTGGGTCCTCTGAAAGAGCAGCCAGTACTCTTAATCGCTGAGCCATCTCTCCACTCCACTCCCCCTTACTGATATATTCTTGCTCAGTTTCCAGCTACATCACTGTATGTCACTGGAACAGAAGGTAAGGAATAGAGATACTCTCCCAGAAGGTTATGCAACACAGAAACGAAGAGTACTTGGAGTTTTTAACTTCACATTCAAAGTATTTAGGAGTGTTCTGGATACTAAGATGAGAGCCGAATAATGAATCATTGATTTCTATGGCTTAAAAGGGAAAAGAAACAAAGTTCCCAGTAGCAAAATTAAACTGATAATAAACCTGTGTATAAGAATACAACAAATGGCGTTTCACAGCTTTCCCATTCCCCTCAAAGGTAGGAAACAATCTTGTGCTTGGCACGTATGGGTACAAATGTTTGTTAAAATGAGGGAAAATAACCAAGAAGTGGAAAATGTATAACTATTTAGCTTTGTCAAAGATATAGATCTGCCACTGAACAAAATATTTTATTTTGGCTCAAATAAATAAAATGACATTCTCCATGATAAGTCTGTAGCTATGACCAGAATAAAATGGAGTTTCCATACCCTTTAAAATGCCAGGACAGAAATGTAATCCGATTTGTGTTAGCCTTTGCCCCCGATTGGGGAACTTGAGCATAAACCTTCTTTCTCTTTTGTCTCTTTAGTTCTCTGGAAAGAGGCTCATGACTTCCCATTTGCCCCAAGGATACAGAGAATGACTGAATAAATGTGTCAAGAAACCTAGCAGTTTCCATGTGTCCTTTGTATGAGAATGTTAGCTACATTCCTTGATATGCTGAAATATATTCAAACGACTTGTCCAAGGAATCTCATCCATTTGTGTTATTTAGTTCCAGCAGCTGGCCAAGGAGCTGGCCCACTTCCAGCTGGAAATTATGATTCATGTGGTTATTGTATTTTGTTGAAAATACTTCTGGATCTTACTCTCACTAGAATGTTAATTTAAATAACTTTAAATACTACATACATTAAAACAATGAATTTATTTTTAAACGTTCAGATCCTCACGCCTACATCCTAATTTTGCTGCCAGCAGATCTTGCATGCATGCATGTGAGAATTGTAAATAGCCACAATTGTTAAGATTATGAAAAAAAAAAAAAAAAGATTCTTAACACTCATCTCCTGGGCTGGAGAGATGGTGCAGAAGTTAAGAGCATCACTGGCTGCTCTTCCAGAGGACACAGTTTCAGATCCCAGACCCCTCACGGTAGCTAACAAGGGTCTGTGACCTCAACTGCTGTGGATATGATGGCTTCTTCTGGCTTCTACAAGGAAGCAGGCACACATGTGGTACATAAACATACATGCACACAAAATATTCATACAAAATTCATCTCTTCAAACAACTTCAGAGGTTCTCCAGTTGAACGAATTATGTCACCATGCATTTGATTGGCATGTGTGTGTTACTTTTCCATCATTCTGACAAAGGTGCCTGAACTGAGATGGTCACTTTTTTGAGGAGGCAGAGTTTGCTTTAGTTCACAGTCTCAGAAGATTCTGCTCTTGGTTTCTTGGCCCTGTTGCTTTGCGTCTAGATTAGCACAGAATGTCATGGTGGTATCCGGAGGTAGAGAAGACCTGTATATCTTATAATGGCCAGGAAGTAGAAAGGACAGGTAGGGATAGGGACCCATAGCCCCTTAAAGGACATACTTCAAGTTGTATATATTTCTTCCACTAGGATTTACTTCATATTTTAAATTTTTTTCTTTCATTTTATTTTACCTCATATGTTAGGTCTCAGGCCCTCTGTGTGTCGGTTATGTCGCAGCTTCTTCACTGCACCTCCCCAAATGCTATATATATCTGAGTGTTTTGCTTGTATGTCTATATGTCTATGTACCTTTTGCATACTTGGTACCTGTGGAAGCCAGAAGAGGGTATAGGATTTCCTGTGAGCTGTCATGTGGGTGCTGGGAATGTAACCCACGTCTTCCAGAAGAACAGCCAGTATTGAACCATCTCTCTAGCCTCTTAGGCACCATTTTTTCTTTTTTATCTTTTCTTTTTGAGACAGCCCTGGCTGTCCTGGAAATCGCTCTGTAGACCAGGCTGGCCTCTAACTCTGAGATCGGACCTCCCTTTGCCTCCTGAATGTTGGCATACACCACCCATCATGCAGCTTTAGGTCTCACATCTTAAAGGTCCCACCACCTCACAAAAGTGGCACTCGGTGGAGACCAAGCCTCTGGGGGGGACACCCAAGCTAAGTAAACTTTCTTAAAATGACACTGGGAATACCCAAGTGGTGTGTGTGACCTATTGCCCTATGACACTGACCTGTAAGCCAATGTGTCCCACACGTTTTGTTTGTTTTTAATGTGACTCACCTGACTTCGAGGTTGACCTTGGCATTTGGTTCCTTTTAAAGAAAAAGAAGGGTTCATCCTTCTGTTTAGGGGTTGGCCCTTTGTTTCTTAAATATTTGTGTACTTTGGGAAATTTAGGAAATGTTTCCATTTTTATTTCTTATTTTTCAGACCAGACTTTGCTGTGTAGGCTGGGCTGTCCTGAAACTTGCAGTCCTGTTGTTTCCAACCCCCAAGAGTTCAGATGGCACCGCCATACCCAACTGACAACAATTTCCGTAAACATCTTTAATTTCAATCCTATCCTCGTGAATATTGTACCTGTTTTGTAGTCTCATACATTCTAGGGTTCTGTCCATTATTTTTCCAGCTTATTTCTTTCTATTGTTGAGATTGGGTAATTTAATTTATATTGTTCTAGCTTCAGGTTCATTGGTTTTATTTTCTGTGACACCTACATTATGCTCATGGTCTCATTGATGGAAAAGTTTTGTTTTGTTTTTTGGGTTTTTGTTGTTGCTGTCATTGTTGGTTTTGGTTGGTTGGTTTTGGTTGTTGAGACAGAGCTTCTCTGTGCTTGAAACTCTGGCTGGTCCTGGCTTACCTGAAACTCATTATGTAGACCAGGCTGGCCTTGAACTCATAGAGATCCTCCTGCCTCTGCCTTCAGGCAGGAGCCACCATGCCCAGTATTTGATGGAAGTTTTATTTTGAATGCTTTATTCTCAATTTGAAAAATTTCTAGTTGGCTTTTTTTTTTACATTTTTTATTTACTTTATGTGTCTGAGTGCTTTGTCTGCATGGATGTGTGTGGACCATTTGCATGACCAGTGTCCTCCAAAGACTGAGGGGGATGGGACTCCCTGGAACTGTTGTTGCAAATAGTTATGGCCGCCATGTATGTGCTGGCAATCTAATCTGCATCCTTTGCAAGAGAAGCAGTGCTCTTAAGTGTAGAACCATCTTTCTTGTCCCTATTTGTCTTCTTTTTATATCAACTACTTTTTGCTTAAAATTGTCAGGTTTTCATTTGTTTTAAGTTTGTTTTGGTTACTTGTAAAAAGTATTTTTATGATGACAGCTCTTAAATTCTTTTTTTTAATTTAATTAATTAATTTATTTAATGTCTGGGTGCTCTGCTACCTCTATCCCCGAATGCCAGATCTCTTTATAAATGGTCGTGAGCCATCATGTGGGTCCTGGGGATTGAACTCAGGTCCTCTGGAAGAGCAGCCAGTGCTCTTAACTGTTAAGCCATCTCTCCATCCGACAGCCCTTAAATTCTTGTCAGTTAATTCTAGCATTTGTTTAGTCTTAGACTTATCTCCATTCTTAGTCTCTTCTAGTTTTACTGGTTCTTTGTTTTACTGTTGTTGTTAGTTGGTTTGGTTTTCTTTTTTGGGGGGTGGGGGTGTTTTGTTTTGTTCTGTTCTTAAGAGAGTATTTTGTAAGACAGTATTTTGTCATGCTATGTCACTCAGATTGGCCAGAGACTCCTGGTCACTCTTCTTCAACATAATAAGCACTAGGATTACAAGTAAGTGCCACCATGTCTGGCTGTTTCTGTTTCATGTTATTAGTGATTTTCAGCTGTACCCTGAGTACTCTCACTATTGTGCTGAGGCACTGGGTCAGATCGAATTCTTCCACTTCAGCAGTTATGCTAGCACTGGCAGAGAAGGGTGGTAAAGCTTTATTATGGTGGGTGGTGACACTTTACTATTGTCAGCTGATGTGGAAGTATGGCTTACTTGTTTGGCTTCCATTGAAGCACAAAATCAAGAGAATATCACCTTACTGCTGGGTGGAGTAAGTTCAAGCTTTCATCCCCAGGCTCCTCCCAAATGGGTGATGGGAAAGCTAGTTACTACTACATTATAGTATAGAGCAGTGTAGTATAGTACAGTATAGTATATGGCCTTAGTGTTTCTATTGCTGTGATCAAACACCATGACCAAAAGCAGCTTGGAGAGGAAAGAGTTTATTTCATCTTACAAGTCTTGGGTATACTCCAACATTGAGGGAAGTCAGAGCAGAAACTTGAGGCAGGAGCTGAGGTAGGGCCCATGAAGGAATGTTGTTTACTGACCGGCTCTCCATGGTTTGCTTAGCCTGCTTCCTTATACAACCAAGGATCACCTATCTGCCCAGAGGTAGAACCACCCACAATGGGCTGGGCCCTTCCCCATCAGCCAATAATCCAGAAAACACCTGACTGACTCACCTACAAGCAATATAGGTGGAGGCCTTTTTTCCATTGAGGTTCTTCCTCCCATGTTCCTCTAGCTTGTGTCGAGTTGGCCAAAAATTAGCAACAAACAGGACATTTATATAGTAAGTTCTTACTAGCTTCCAAACCTGTCCTCTCTGGTACCTCCTGCATTGGGAACAGCACCCAATCAATCAACGCCAAGGAAATGTAGAAGACCTGGCTCCCTCCACCTTAGCACCTAAAGTAGAAGTTGCAAGAGGCTCATGTCTGCCAAGTGCCTATAAAAATCCTGACTCCCCACTGGGTCTTCCTTATTTCCATGGGTTGAGGTGAAGGAAGAGGATCTTGAAGCGGCTGGATGAAGTGTAGGCTCAGTTTTACTGTTGTGAGTAGCACTAGGGCACAGTTCATGCCGTGATACTTAGCTCTAGTTGACTGAGCTGAGCTGTTCTGTAAGACGATCTTTTTTCCCTTGTCCCGCAGCTAGGAAGAACTGGCTTTTTCTTAGGGCTGTTTGTCTGCATGTGTTAGCATTCTTGCACTGCGTGCTTAAATTTTTTGAAGCAAAAGAGATGCAGAGGTGGAGACTGTCATCTTCCTTCTGTCAAACTCATGTTTTTCTCTAGCACTGTTTTACATGAAATGACCAGGAGATGCGGGAAGATGTATATATACACGCCCTTGTGTCTTGGAGCCAGAAGTACAGTCTGATGCCTACGATTTAACCATCCCTTTTCTCTCCTTTGCCTCCTGCCCCCAATCCCATGCAACTTTTTTTTTTTTTTTTTTTTTTTTGTCCTCTCTGCTGTGACACTAAAAAGTGGCAAATCCTGGAGCACTACCCTCAGGTTTGGTCCGTCATGATTCTTCATCATGAAGCCTTCATCGGCATTCAGGGGATGTTTGAACCTCACACTTTTATCCCTTGCAAATAAATCCGGGGTGAGAGTAATGGAAAAACACCCATCACTTCTGCATCTTTTAAATGTACTCTGCGATGGGCAACACAGGCACTTTTAAGCCTGTAAATCTCTTCTGCTGGCACAAGGTTCCAACGGCAATCGGGACTGCCACTTAAAGGGGAGCAGTTTGTGCATTGCACAAAGGCTTTCAGCCAATGGGACACAAGGGGGCCTAAGATTCAGCTCAGCCTCGGCTTGCCAAGTCATGTACCCACAGGACTGCATCACCCAGAGGGGGTGCCTCTTTCAAATTTGCACAAAGCCTCCCTATAAGGGATCAGCTGGGTCCTGATCCTAACAATAGCAGTATTGCAGCGTCTCAATGGAAACATTCTCTTGGATTCCATCAACTCATTATGCTTGAATATTCAATTGCTACTCATACATAATTTATGTCATCGTGTCAAAATCATTTGTTTTTGGAGGCTTCAGGACACATTGCGCACTGTAGCCACAATCAAAATGGCTTTTTAAAGGGATTTCCTATTCTCCTCCTGGGATGACACCTTCCTGTCTACGAATCCTGTGGATTATCAGCAACTGGGTACCTACCAAGGGCTTTCTAATTCATTCAGCTTTCTCTCCAGAGACATCCTCTTTGCCCTACAGACCCTTTACATTTCAGTAAGTCCTTACAAGGTGAGTGAAGATCTCTGTCATGTGGAGATGATTGACAGCCTCACTGAAGAAGTATGGACATTTCAGCTTCAAACAGTAGTTAAATGGTTGTGTGAAGACATCAAAGTCACCTCAGAATAGGTTGCCATTCGATCATAAAAAAAAAAAAAAAAAAAAAAAAAAAAAAAAAAAAAAAAAAAAAAATGGGTCCTGAGATGTCACCTAGGAGCAGTGTGAATGTTCAACATTGACAAAATTTAATACCCAGCACCTGGATAAGAAGGCCAAATTCTCATCCACACTCTGCTATATGCCACAAAACCTTGGCTATGAGACACTTTCCGTGGGCCTTTGTTTCCATGTCTGAAAACCAGCTAAATGAAGTGTAGCGGTAATTAAATGCTTAGAATCTTGAGTCTTGGTGTCAAATAGCTTTTGGATTCTTCAGCAACTTCAGATCTTCAGGCCCAGCAGTTTCTAATTTATAGATGAGGAAAACAGTACTCAAATTAAGTAACTTGCCTGCAATCTCAAGGCCAACCTATGGATTACCTCATCCTTTCCCCAGATCTACTTGATAGGAAAGCCTACAGTTCTCCAATGAAACCCCTCTCCCTTCTCAGAAAACCTATGGAGAAAAAGCCTCCTTTATTGCAAAAATGAGTACATGACTACCTCAACCCGAACGTAAAATGCAGGTACCAGAACTGAGGTTTGGCTCAGTGGCAGCTAGCATTGCTGAGACTCTGGGTTAGATCTGTAGAACTGGAGAAGGAAATGAAGGGAAAGCATTTATTCCTTAGAGCCCAGCGTCAATAGCTGTGGGCCATGACCCCATATGGGGTTGTGTAACTGAATGCAGAGCTTGCAAAAACGTTGGCAATAGTGAAAGACTTCGCATTGTGCAACTTAAACTGAATTCAAAACCAAATATGTAATGAATTTGGGGTACTTCTGGCAATGCTTGCCCAGGTTATGTCACATGACCTCACTGCCGCCTTTATCTGATCATACATATGCATTCTGCATGTTGGGTTTGAGATAATTGTATACTATATGAATAGCAGCATTTTTTAATTGTACTTACAGTTTCTCACTCTTATAGAAACATAATGGCTTAATTACACAAAATAAAAGTATTCCTTTCCCATGACCGGCATTCAGCGTGTATAAGGTTAGTTTGACTTTGGGCTATCTTCTGTTGGAATATTTGATTTTTAAAATTAAGGCTGGAGTTTCATAAGAAGACATCAAATAAATTTTGGCTTGGGATGAGAACAAAATGTTCAGCAGTCCCTGAAATGTCACTAAGCATACGTCTGACATTTTTTATTTTGTTCACATGAAGTGTGTTTCTTAGCATTGACAATTATAAAATAAAAATGTAGATCAACTTTGGAAAACACTGACATTACTCTACACCTTACATTAACAAATGTTCAGCCATGATTTAATCATTTATAAAGAAATAACCAAGCAAGTACATCTCATTAGCATACAAATTTGATTACATTTTAAATAAGTGGTAAAAGTGTAATGAAGAAGTGCTTTAAAATAAATTTTTTACTACCACACATCAATATGCAATGGGAAACAATAACTGGACTTAGTGAATTATCAAGATAAATAAATAAATAAAATTTAAATAAATAAATCAATCAATCAACAAATGGAAAAAATATGACATGAACCTGAAAGGAGTTGTGTTGTGAGGACTCAGGGCATGACAATGACCATGTTTCCTTGTATGAAATTGTTAAGAATAAAGAAAAATTAATCTAAAATATAAATAACTTTATGACTTGTTATCAGTAAAGGTTTGATTTGCATGCATACTTCATGTTCTGCATACTGAGAATTATGTAAAAATTTCAGGCAAAAAAAAAAAAAGAGGGGGGAATTGTAGGGCTGAAGAGATGGTTCAGACTGCTCTTCCAGAGGTCCTGAGTTCAGTTCCCAGCAACCACATGGCTCATAACCATACGTAATCCAATGCCTTTTTCTGGTGTGTCTGAAGAGAGCAACAGAGTACTCACATACATACAAATAAATAAATAAATCTTTAACAACAAAAAAAAAAGGTATTGCAACACTGAATGAAAAAAACATCACCAAGAACAGGACCAGCACTGGCAACCAGAGTTCTGAAAGACACCTAGATGCACATCCAGCTCCTGAGAAACTACTTGGGAAGCCTGGTCACCCACTGACCAGGCCCCAACTGTAAACAGATTCCCCCCAAAGGGGGCCCTGAGACCTGAACAGGAATGCTTGCTCAGCAGACTTCTGGGAGCCAGGGAAGGAAAACCCAGAGACTCAGACTTGAGTTGAAATCCAGCAAAGCAACATTCAGTCTGTGAACAAGAATCCCTGGAAAGAAGCCACATCTACATCTACAAATGCAATTGTCTGATTAAAACTTCCAAGGCCAGAATTTGGAATGTTGCGGCTCTAAGGGCTAATTACCGTTTTTCTCGGTCTAAGAGCCATTACTTGCCTACCTCTGTGTTGGACCTAAAATCCTGATAAGCCGATAAAATCCTTTGGAATGTACTAACAAAACTCTAGTCTCTACAAATCAAAGGGCTAAGATAACATCTGAGGCCTGTAGCTGAGATTTCTCCTCAAGGCTACCTAAAACATTTCCACTGATGTATTTAAAAACTTCCTTAATAACTTTTGTTTTTGCTTTGTGACTATCAAAACTTCATGAAACTGCTCCCACATTGGAATGTGGTATTTGGTGGAGACCTAAATCTACGTTCTTGGGGGTATGGTTACTAAAATTTGGCTCCAGAGTAAACTAGTTCTTATTCCTTTTGAGATGAGAGCTGTGTTTTCAAGTTAACTAGCTTTGGCACCTTTTACCCCATCCAGATCTGTCTCCCTTGAATTGACTCAATATCCCTGTGCCTGTTTAGTAGGCCCACAGGCCCCACCCACACCCACCCATGTTTTTCCCTACTCTTTCCCTTTTCCCTTTCCCTTCCCCAAATCTCCAGACTAATCAGGTTGTGAGTTCAAAGTCTTAGGCTCCTGAGAACTGGGAATGACTTTTGCAATGTGATACCATTTTTATGATACTCTCCCTTTTCAGCCCACCTTCTTCTACCCAAACAGCCAGCCGGGCCACACTTTCCGCTGGCACTGTTGCTCCTAGTTCTAAATTTGTGTCTCCTGTCCCAGGTTTTCTCCACCAACTCAACACTAAGTACTAGTCTCATTCTGAGGCCCTGGTTGTTCTCTTTCTCTCTTTTCCTTTCCACTCATACACACAGTAACTAATATATTAAAATACACCCTACTGCCATCTGCCATTTATTTCCTAAAATAATTAGTGTTTTGAGGTGAGTAATTTTTGTTTGACTAGTATTGTACTTTCCTTGTGGGACTACCCTGTAATAGTCATGTATGCAGATAGTATTCTAATTTCAAGAGGGTACTGGGGATTGAACCTGGTTCCCCCAACTACCAGAGAGCAAGGAAAGCAGCAGCTCAATTCTACACTAGCCCAGTTTCAATATTGAAAGTATTATCTCTGAAAGACTAAGGCTGACTTAAATAAATAAAAAAAATAAAATAAAAAATAAAATACAAACGAAGGAGATGGTGGCGTGCTTGCTGACAGTCATGAGGACTTCAGCTTTGACCCACCAAATTCATGTTAAAAATTCAGGAATGACAGCATGCATATATACCTAGAACTGGTGTGTGTGTGTGTGTGTGTGTGTGTGTGTGTGTGTGTGTGTGTAGACAAGAGAATTCCTGGAGCTTGGTTCAATAAGATACTACGTCTCAAAAACTTAAAGTAGAGGCTCTCTCTCTTAGTCCTCCCAATGTAGTCCTCCCAAGAACAGCTCCATCTTCTCATGCAGTGCCACTCTTATTCAGTCCCTTGAAACATGATGGCGAATGTTGACATGAGTGGATTAGTCTAGCAAAGTAGATATTATTGACATTAATGACCCCTTCATTGACCCCAATCACACAATCTACGTAGTCTTGTATGATGTCATCCACAGCAAGTTGCATAGCACAGTAAAGAGGAATAAAAAGAAACTTGTTGATGCAAAGGCCATCTCCATCTTCCCAGAGTGAGATCTTCCAATCAAATGGGGTGAGGCAGTGCAGAATATGTTGTGGAATCTACTAGCCTTTTAATAACCATTGGGAAGGCCAGGGTCTACTTGAAAGGTGAAGTCAAAAGGGTCATCAGTTCTTCTCTTCTCCTAATGGCCCCATGATTGTGATGGGCATGTACCAGGAATAATACAACGACTCCCTTAAGATCTTCAACAATGCCTCTGGCATCAATAACTACTTATCTCCTCTGACCAAGGTCATCCATGGCCACTTTGATATCATTGTGGGACTCGTGGCCATAATTCCATCATCCACACCACTTGGGATTTAGTTCAAAGAAATAATCAATTAAAAATATGCATTCTGTTGTCTTAGCTCTGCTTTGAGTCATCCAGGAGACAGTTTCTGGGAATGGAATCTAATGATATTTTTTGTAAACTAGAACAAAACACCATCTCTTTTCTCAGGAGTTCAGACCTCTCCCTCGTAGCCACTGGGAGGGTGTGTATTTGGAATCCATTTCACAGAGGTGACATAGCCAGCCTTCCAGGTAGCTTTAGAAAATCCTATTCTCCAGCTTAGGCATGACTCATCTAAAGCATAGAGTATGAATGGCCTTAAGTACCAAGCTGGCAGAAAGGGCCACATTGTCATTATTTATTAAACATTTTACTAGCTCAGAGGGACATATCCGTAACTCCATTTTCCTCTTTGATTTTGGTGTATGTGTGGTGCATGTGTGTATGTCTGTAGTATATGCACGTGTGTGCATGTGTATGCACTTGCCCATGCATGTGCCTGCAGAAACCAGAAGGGGACATCAGGTTCCTGTTCTTTTACTTTCCACCTTATTCCTTCAAGATCTGTTTCTCACTGAACCTGGAGCATATGTTTTTCGACTATGTTGGCTGGCCAGCAAATCTCAGAATCTCTTGTCTCCACCCCTCTAGCAACCCAGCTCTGGGATTGCAAGCACAAATGGCCACACTTGCTTATCTTAGATGGGTGCTAAAGATACAAACTCTGGTCTTCACACTTAGGCGGCTAGCACTCTTCTTCACTAAGCCATCTTCCTAGATTCTGTAGCTTCATTCTTGTGTGGTACATGGTGCAGACCAAAAATCTCTCCAGGAGCTTGGCTTTGAGGTTTCATCTGTGAGGGTGAAGCTACTCACCCATTATCAAACTATTAGACAGAGAGTAGCTACTCAGTAAACATCTGGATAGTAGTTAACTGAAATAATGTACTGGTTATATTTCTTGTTGTTGATAGCCATAGTTGCATAGTAACTCGTATTTCATTGTGGGGAAGGAAATTAACACATTGGTAACATGGTAATGTGTCCCAAGCACTTGGTGCAAATTTATCTCATTTAGTAATTATAGCAGTCCTGTAAAGTTGGAGTAGTTAGTCCATTTTGTGGCTAAGAAAAATGAATCCAACACTATTCAAGACTGAATAAGTGTCAAAGCCAGGATTTTTGTTACTTTCCATTTTAACTGGATGTGTAATACTAGGTTTGGAGTAGGGGTAGAATGAGTCCTTAAAATTGAGACTTAGGTGGTGGCCTTGAAACCGAGCCATAGGCCCACTGGCACCTTGAACCCCTCAAACAGAAATGGTGGCTTATGGCCAAGACAATTTGTGGTAAATAAAAAATAAGCTCTTAATATTCTTAATGGATGTTTTATAGATGAAAAGTCATTTGTTAATTTTATTTATAAATATAAAATATGCATAAAATGCAGGTGAGCTATACAAAATATAACGTCATAAACACTCATGTGTCCATCACCCAGTTCTGTCTATTATTTCTTTCTTCGCTGCATCTTTTCTTTATTCTTGTTTTGTTTGTTCATTCTAGATTAGGTTTTACTATGTAGTCCCGGAACTCACTTTGTTGACCAAATTGGCCTTGAACCCGTAGCAAGGGGTCCACAAGTTGTCCCCTGACTACACGTATGTTGCAGCATGTACAAACTACACACACACATATACACACACACACACACATCACACACACACACACACACACACATACACACACACGGGTGCGGGGAGGGTGAAAACAGAATCCATCTGATTCTAGACTACAAGATGAATTTTAGAGCATCAGATGCAGAGACACTAAAACGGGCTAGGACTCGGCAGCAGGTAAAACCAGAGGAGAGGCAGTGAGGATGAATGGAAAGCCTCGGGAGAAGTGACAAGCCTCTTATTTGCAGTGGGTTTGATGTGAGAGGCCACGGATGAATCCTAACTCTGTTCTTCACCTGTGCACAGCAAGCCCTTTACTCACTGAGCCATCACCTCTGCAGCCTGGGAATTTTTAGATCCTTTAACTTCCTTGGGAAATATATAAGATCGACAGCACTGTCTCCATACTATTGATTAGTGACTAATCAAGAAAACCCCAGCAATTTGCTGAGGTCCTGGTATCTCAATACAGGAAGAGAGTTGCTGACTGCTTATGTAATCTGTTTCAGACCCTGATGCTTGAATTCTGCTGGAAAGTACCCTCTGAGTTTGGAAACCAATGCACCACCATAGATAGAAGATCTGATTGGATGAAAGACAGATGAATCTGGACTCTTGTGTCATCTAAAGTTAAGATATTTATCTATTCTGCAGCCTTGTGAGTGGAACCATAGGAATGTTCCCTAGGTTTCTGAAATGATCCAGGTAAACTTTTGTTGCTTTCCCAGCCTTAGCGTTCAGAAGTTGTCTTTTAGCACAGCGTCTGTCAAACACTAAATTGCATATAAACCCCTCTGGGGTCTTGAAAAAGTGGCAGATTTGCCTCTGAAAGGTCTGGGTGGGACACTAAGTCTTTGCATTTTTAACAAGCTCTCAGGGGCTGCCCATTCTGCTGGTTTGTCCTTAAGAACATGGCCTCTGCCCCACCCCCACCCCACCCCTCAGTCTCCCAAAGCCAGCTCCGAATATCAGAGCTAATCAGAACTTCACAAAGTAGATTGGGGCAAAGGACCTAAAACCATCTGAGAGAAATTTAATTATGGGTGTGAAACAGGGGTTACTCTCTTTGAAATTAAAGGCATGGCTCAAGGAGGATCACCAGCTAGTTATATAGCACATGTTACCACTACTCTGATTGGCTATTCGCACAGGATCGCCTCTCGGGTTGGGCCTTGGGTTGAGTGAGCATGCGCAGGAAGTGTGTGACCTTCTTATGGACTCAACCCAGGAAGCACTAAGAAAATGACCAATCCCAATAGAGATTACTCCACTCTTCATTTATTTCACACTGTAAGAATCGTTAAATATCATTTAAAGGGCAGGGCAGCACACAGTCCTCACTCGGAGCATGTCATAGATACTGTCTCGTTGCTGAGATGAAATTCCCTCACACACACACACACACAAAACCCTTAAATATAAAGAATTGACTTTCGGCTCACAGTCCCAAAGGAATACAGTCCATCATGGCGGGGAATACATGGTAGGAGGCAGGGAGGGCATGGCGCTGTGGATAGGGCCTGGATACTCACACTGCATCCACACGTGGGAAGCAGAGAAGGGACAAGAAGAGACAGGAAAGGGACAGGAAGTCTAGCTCCTGAGTCCCACTTCCTCAGCAAGGCTCTACCTCCTAAATAGTCCCCAACCTTCCCTAACAGCAGCTCAAGTTGGGCACTAGTTTTTAAACACGTGGGCCTATGGAGGACATTGGATGCACAAACCATATCTCTCCTCCTCTTGGCTCCTATAGGCTTATGGCCATCTACTGGAGGCATGTTAAATCGAACTTCAAAAAGTCCCCAGTCTTTAACAGTTCCAACCCTGCTCAAGAGTTCAGATTCTTATGAAACTCAAAGCAATCTCGAACTTAAAAAGACTGTGTGTGTATCTCACTGAATCTGTACCTCACTGATTCAACAAAGCTAGCTGACTGTTGAGTCTTTGGAGTCCTCCTTTCTCTGCCTTCCCCATGTTAAGGTAAACGTTCAGGTGAATGCCACCATGACTGTATTTTTGCACCATATGGATGCAGGGAATTCAAACTCAGGTTCCCATAATGCAGATCTGTCACCTTACCAGCTCTCGGCCTTTTCCCTGAATTTTCTGTTTCTTTTCCTATTGTTATCTTGGTTGCTATTTTTTTTGTTTGCTCATTTTTACTTTTTAGAGTAAAAATGTCTGGTTCCGAACTAAAAATCAAATGATTCTTCTGCCTCAACTCCCTAATAACTGTGACCCCAGACATTTACACTCTGTCTGACTTCAGCTTCACCTTTAAGTAACAAGGCTTACAGAACACAGAACGAGGGAGTGTCCTAACATTTGCGGGATGGGGGCTCCTGCCCAGCATCGCCCAGTGTCAGTTACAGGTTAATTCAAGAAACTCAGCATCCTCTGAGGACAGCTTTCTCCTGCTTATTTCCTTTCACCTCCTTAAAGGCAATCTTTGGGGTATGCTGAGTACTGCAAAGGAAACCGTGTATCTTCAAAGACTATCTCTTGTCCTCTTTGCCTGTGCTGTTCTCTGTCAGAAGCAATGGCAGTGCAGGGAACTTTGCAGAACTCAGAGTTCCCAGATCAGCACTCTGAGAGGGACTAGATCAGACGGTGTTCTTCCAGTTCATCATGCTGCAGTAAGGCCACAGAGGCACTGGGCCCTGCTCTTTATTTTTGACATTTATATTTTTGGTGACCCTGAGTGAGCTGTTTCCCGTCTTTTGCATAGAATATGAGAAAGTATCTCTGTTTTCTAATGCCTTTGAAAGATTTGTTTCCAATGTTTCCAGGGCAGTGAAAAGGTTGTGTGTTGTAAGCTTCCACAGCAGCTACAACGGAAATCACTGCGGACGGCTTTCAGGATCACACATCTGCAGTCAGGTGTGCACTGTAGTGCAAGACCCTGGGTTCCGGGCCCAGCACAGAAAAGGGAAGTCTGCTTTCCTGTCCTCTGCTTACCATCTATCAGGAATTTGGGAATCATTAATCTATACCACAAGAGGGCGCTTGGGAAATACTGGTTTTCAGAATGCCAGTGATAGTTTGAACTATTTTAAATATTTAAATAGAAATTAAAATGGTTTGTCAGGTCTGAACCTAACCGTGCTTCATGTAATTCAAAAGCAATTTGTAATCAAAAGTATCTCCTACTCTTCACATTTTAGATTAGTTTTTGTTAATGTGAATGATACTGATATATAATCAAGAACATTTACAGACATGAATTTACATAAGAGATTGAGTACAGGCTTCAGCTACGGTTGGAGGTCTGGAGAGTAGCAAGCTACCTCATGGTATAAATGAAGGTGAAATATTCCAAATTTCTTTTTTAAAAATGTTTTATATTTATTGATTTTATGTATACAAGTTTTGCTTGCTTGCTTGCATGCATGTATGCCCTTGTGAGTCTGGTGCAGAGGGAAACCAGAAGAGGGTGTTGATCTCCTGGAACTGGAGTAACTGATAGTTATGAGCCACCATGTAGGTGTTGGGAACCAAAACCAGGTTCTCTGCAAGAGTGGCCAGTGCTCCTAACCTCTGAGACTTCGTTCCTGACCAAACATGGCACAATTTTAAAGATAGACTATGGCCCTACATTTCCCTTGCCCTTTCCCTAGTTGGGAGCTTCCAGATACAGGAGACTATATTTATATAGTTTTGAGGGATTGTTACAAGAATTAAATGAATAAATTTATCTAAAGGATTTGAAACCATGCTTATCATATAAGCAGAACTATATGTGTGTATAAAGGCAATATTTATACACCTATATATTCATGTTCTATTGTTTTTATCACTAATTTTTGCTGAGATACCAAGTCCCAAAATCAAAGTTCCCCTCAGACACACAGAACTGGAAAAAGTTTTTCTCCTAACATTTCTCTCTTCCACATACCAAGGAAGACTGCCTTCATCTGATGGCCCATTATTGCAGTTCTAGACACTCCTACACTCCTAAGGTTTTCCTATCTTCGTGAGCATTTTATCTCTGTGTTCTTTTCTTTTTGTAAGCCTGTGGATTGATCTTAGGCATGGACAATAGACCTATGGACACTAGCTCAATAATCTACCATTGAGCTAAACTGCAGGCCTGATTGATCGTACACTACTGAAATCACTTCAGTGACTGTGTGTGATTTATTGAGTGTTAAAACATCCCATGTATAGAGTGTGGAGACAAACACAGAAAGAATGATAACGGAAAGTGTTAGCATTTGGAATGGTTCTCTACAAAATCTGTTTCTGTTTATTTTGGTTTGGTATTTGAGACAGGATCTTACTTTGTAGCCCAAGGTGGCTTTGAATTTGTAATTCTCCTGCCTCAGCCTCCCAAATGCACCACCATGGAATTTCTTTCACTTTTGCAATTATTCTGTAAGCTTAAAAATGATTTTCAAGGTGAAGTTGAGCAAAACAACCTGATCATAGTGAGTTCAAAGCCTTCTGAGTATGATATAGAAAGATAGTCAGACAGAGACAAACAGAGAGACAGACAGAGATGGAGAGAAACAGAGATAGAGGTAGAGAGACAGAGAGAGAAGTAGAGGGAGAGAGAGATACAGATAGAGATAGAGGGAAACAGAGAGAGACAGAGACAGAAACAGAGACAGACAGACTGAGAGAGAGGGAGACACACAGAGAGAGACAAAGACAGAAACACACACACACACACACACACACACACACACACACACACACACACACAGGGTGGGGTGGGAATAAAGTGCTTTGCTGGCTTTGCTTTGGGGATGTCTAGAGCCCTTACTTTTTCAGATGCATAGCTTGCCAGCTCCACCTCTTCAGCCATGGCACTTGATTATTAATATATTACCTCTGCACATGCTGTTGTTGAAGTTGATACTCTGTCTTCTGTATTTGTGCCTCAGAAAACTCCTTTCTGGTTTTGGTGTTGAGATGGGATCTCACTATGTAGTACAGGCTAGCCTCAAACTCCTGTTTCTCCTGCCTCAGCCTCCCGGTTGCTGGGATTATAGGAATGTGCCACCACACCAAGATGAAAACTTTTATAGTTCAATGCCCAGAGCGTAATCTCTCTGCTAAGGTGTCTGTGCTGTGTGCCTCAATCAATCCATTGCTTCCCCTGGGGCTCACACGGTTCCTCTGGTTCCTCCCCTTTTCTCATATTGTGTAACTGTTCTCCCATTTTATCCTAAACCCCCAACTTCTGCAGAACAGGGAAGTGTCCAAATTTATTATTAATCCCCATTTAACCTTAATTTGTTAACCCTTTATATTCAAGTTTCCATTGCTACTCTGGGGCCCTCACTTCTATAGCAGGAGGCTGCCTTGATAGCTTTCCCCTAACTTTTTCTCCTTTTCGATGAGATCCTGACATTCAGGCAACATCTTTGTTCCAGTCCCTCATCCTACCAGGTCCTTCTCTTGACTGGATTCCACCTTTAATGTTGTTTACTCTGCTTCTTGTAAGGCTGTCCCCTTCTCTATCAAAATAGCATGTCAGCCTAGTGGCCCTTCTAAGAGAACAATTATCATTTATTTTGTTTATATCTCCTGCTCAGAGAATTTAGATGGTCTAATCCTTCGCACTAACATGTAAAAGTTCTTCAAATGTCAATAATAAAAACTAACAAGATCCATCTATAACTTACATATCTGAGAAGTTAGCACTCTGCACACCTTGGAGAGAATGTCCCACTGGAGTCTTAATGTCAGTCTGCCCACACTTTAGGGGAACAGAAAATGACTTTTCAACTCACCAGATTTTTATTGCTTTCTTATCATTCTGGGCTGTAAATTTTGTAACTAAAAAAAAATCCTTGGAGAGGTAAAAGCTATGTCATCAGCAGAAAGGTGTAGTCACTTTAAAACATCACTGGCAAGGTCCAAATGATTCCTAGGCTGATGAACATGTTTAAAGTCCACCCATAGAGAATGAAAATTGACTGGTCCCATGCTTCCTGGTCTTTCTAGTTTAACTTTGTTCCTCGTGCCTCAGACAGTTCGATTCATGACTGGAGATCATTTAGTGAGTGAATAAGTGAACGAGACCAGTTTGAGGGAATGCCAGAGTCTCAGTTTACTGGAACAAGTAGGAAAGAAGAGCGTGGGTAGATTCTTCAGCTCTCAGCTTTGCCAAAAGGTCAGCACGGGATGCATCCGGTTAATATGCAGCGAAGGTGTTCAGCTCTACGGACTGAAGTACTGCGAACATCACAAGCTGTTCCCAGAACTGAGGGCTGTGAAGATGCTATCCGGTCCCTCTATGTCTCTGCTGCCGCAGCGGTTTTTCTGCTGTGGCTTTACTGGAATAAAGGACTGTGTTAGGGATGGCTGTCCTCTCATCTGCTTTTTATCAACACAGGACAGTTTCCTGTATTTGTCAGTGATGCGGAAATGACCCAGCTGACATTAGCACACACGAATGACTCAAAGTTACACTGTATTTGCTCCTCTGCCCGCCCCCCCCCTTCTAACTTTGTGTTTTAAATGATCCCCAGTTACTTTCTTCTTTTTCCTTTTTAGGATTTATTTTTTAATTTTAACTTTGCATATGTACGTGTCCATGAATGGAAGTGCCTGAGGAGGTCAGCAGGGGGTGTAGGATCCTCTGGAGTTGGAATCACAGGCTGTTGTGAGCTGCCTGATGTGGGTACGGGGACTGAACTTGGTTCCTCTGCGAGAGGATGCATTTTTTTTTATTATTTATTTTTTATTGGATATTCTACTTATTTACATTTCAGATGTTATCCCCTTTCCCCATTCCTCCCGCCCCCTCCCACGAACTCCCTATCCCGTCCCCTCTCCCACTGCTTCTATGAGAATGTGCCCCCACTCATCCACCCACGGCCCCCTCCTGGCTGAGCCATTTCTCCGACCTGAAGCAGTTACTTTTTAAAAGACCCACTTTATTTTCTGTCTGAGCTCATGGTCATTTGCATGGTAGCCAAGGCCAGATAATCTTGATCTATTGTGTGTCTCCGTTTTTTCCAAAGACTTTGTTCCTTCTGCTGTTAGAGACAGGGAAACTGACAAACGATGGTGTTGGGACAGAGGAGGGAGAAAGAAGCCTTAAATCACCAAAATGTGGTGCACCCTGTACATGGTACATGCTCAGCACGAACTGAGCGGGGAAGACTGCAAATAGGATTGGCTCCTTTCGGGCTGGAGCTGGATTGGCAGTGAGGGATGCAGATTGAGCCATGGGTTGAAGTCATTTTCTACTTCAGCCCTGCTCAGTCTGTGGGGAACAGCGGAGTCAGGAGTTAGCTGCAGGGTTTTGGGAGCAGGCCAGCATCTACATCTGTTCTCAACTGTAAGTGGACTGGAAAAACACTTTGAGGGGAAGCCAGTGAAGAGTGCACAGAATCTCTACTCCCTGAAAGGCCAGGAAAGAGGCGTTGATCCATCATAAAGAAGCTGAATTTAGAGGCAAGCCTTTATGCAAATAAAACGTGGCTGATTCTTCTTCTGTTTGTCAAGAGTCAGTCCCCTTTCTGACAATATAAGGGTCAGAATTGATAATATATGACAGCCATGTTGGCAGCAGGGTGTTCTTTTGCCTAAGTGTAAGCCCTACCCTTGGAGGAGGAGGGGGAGGAAGGAAAGTTGAAGGCTAGCATGGCAGAGCTTGTGAGGGCTTGTCTAAAACACAAAAAACAAGGTAGTCAGGTAGGATTGAAGCCTTATACCTCCCACTATTTCCGAGGAGTCTGGGGCTCAACTTGAGTGCTTTGGTAACGTTTACTAGACTCTGGACACACTTTAGTGAACTTCATACAGGGTTTCTTGTCTCCGAATACATGGCTCGCTATTGCTGTAGGAGCACTAGGTAACGATTTTTTGGCTTTGGATATGAAGAGCTTCTCTAGCAGAGAAATGTCGTGACTAGCATAAGTTGGAGCAAGCGTTACTTAAAGGAAGT
This sequence comes from Arvicanthis niloticus, assembly GCF_011762505.2. Classification (NCBI taxonomy): domain Eukaryota; kingdom Metazoa; phylum Chordata; class Mammalia; order Rodentia; family Muridae; genus Arvicanthis; species Arvicanthis niloticus. The sequence continues at coordinate 129,452,807 of NC_047658.1, forward strand.
AGTTTGGCAATACACGGGCATGGGTTCAAATTCCAACTCCATCATTTCCTGGTTGTATGACATCAGGCAAGCTGCCCTCTGACCCACAGTGGCTTCACCTGAGACAGGGATCATAATGTATGACTAACCAAGTTATTGGGAGGACTGGATGTCTCCCTAGCCACCTAAAAACAACCAGAAAAACATCAGCTCTCTTGTTATCTCCTTTGTTCCATTTCTCTTTATCATCATTATTATTTTTAATTGCATTTTTAAAGTTCTACTTATTATTATTATTATTATTATTATTATTATTATTATTATTATTTTGTGAAAATGGGACTTTAACTCAGGACTTTGGGCAAGCACTCTACCACTGTCTCTTTAGTCCCCCCCCCCCCCCTTTTACATTTTATTTTGCAACAAAGTTTCTCTACATTATCCAGCTAGTCTTGAACTTAGTCTGTAGCCCAGGCTGCCCTTGAATCTTGATCTTCCTCTCTAAGTTTTCTTTCAAGCTAGTCTTATAAGCCACACTGCCAAATCTTTCTTTTTTATTGATACAAATAATGATACTTATTTATTCATTGTAACTTGATATACGTATCCATATTGAAATGATCCAATCAGGGTAATTAGCATATCTGTAAATACAGTCCCTTCCCTTCCCCTTTTTTTAAAAGAATATTTTATTTATGTATATGAGTACACTGTAGCTGTCTTCAGACACACCAGAAGAGGGCATCAGATCCCATTACAGATGGTTGTTAGCCACTGTGTGTGTGGTTGCTGGGAATTGAACTCAGGACCTCGGGAAGAGTAGTCAGTGCTCTTAACTGCTGGCCCCTAATTTCCACTTCATTATGCTAACAACCGTCAAATTTTAAAAATAGGTTGTGTTTTTTTTTTTTAACACAGGGTCTTTGTTTGTTTGGTTTTTTATTTTTTTATTTTTAAAATTTTATTTTATTTTATTATTATTATTATTTTTGACAGGGTTTGTCTGTGACAGTCCTGGAACTCAATCTGTAAATCAGGCTGGCTCCAAACTCAAAGATCTGCCTGCCTCTGCCTCCTAAGTGCTGGGATTGAAGGCATGAGCTACCACCACCCAGTGAGACAGGATCTTTCTAAGTAGCTCTGACTAGCCTGGACCTCACTGCAGAAACCAGGCTGACCTCAAACTCATGAAGCTCCACTGACTCTGCTTCTGGAGTGCTGGGATTAAACGCATGTACCACCACCCTTGGATCTTGTTACCCTGAAATGTATGTATACATGTCAACCGTAGTCATCCCGTTACAACTAAACACCAAACCTTTTTTCTACACTGTGCATGATGACCCGTATCTCCCTTGCCCTTCCTTGCTTAGTCTTTGGTACCCACTATTTATGCCACTGGCAGCCTCCCCCACGAGATCAGCGGCCTTAGATTCCTCATGTGTGAGACCACACAGTACCTGTCTTTTTGTGTTCCCTCTGTTTTCTTGCTACCTGCCAGACACTGTTGCACATCCAGTTTTAATTTCTAAAAAAAGATGTTTTGTGTGATTGGAATGAATGAAACACATATGGCTTGTCTAAACTTATAATTGTTTTCATCAGACTAGCTAAAAGTGACAAGAGAAGCTAAGGGTAATAAAATAGGCTGGGCTGCCTATATTTGCCTATATTTGCCTATATTTGACGGAGCAAAGACTGAGTTTCCTGACTCAGTTTTGGGTTGGGTGAGTTGTGGCAAGGGTCAGCTGGGCTGTTTAGTCAAACGTCAGGTTCATCTTTGAAAGACTGTGTGAAACGGCAGTTTGATGTTTATGAGTAGCAGCTAAAGTATCCAAGGCTCTGACTAGCCTGGGCTAGCCAATATAAATGGCAGAAATAATTTCCAAATCACGTGCAAAAATATTTTCATTTTGGTTTTCAGAAATGTATGTTTTCTATTAATCAACAGTATGCATATAAAGAGAATTAATTATAAGTCACATGGAGAGGGGTGGGGAGGGAGAGGAGGAGAAAGATGGGGGGAGCATTATGGATTCTTGCATGCCTCTTTGAGTTATGATATTTTATGAACAATAAGATGATTTAAATAAAAACTATGTCTAAGGTACCTTTCAAATCTAACATTTTAGCATCCCGTGCTTTGTCTAAGCTGGCATTTTAATAACTCCTTCATTAAAATAAATACCAATGGTATACTGAGGGGTGACTTCAGTACTTCAGGTATTTTCTTGCTACAGTAGCACCAGGGAATCGGGGGTCCTATTTTATTATTTTATTATTCCTATCTTAAAGACAAGACACTTTAGATAAGACGACTTAAGTCAACTTTAGTGACTAACCTGTCAGGAAATAGTGCACAGACTCACTGGACTAATGCTTTTAACCAAACCTCTATGTCTTCCAGAGGAAACCCTTGCTGCCCGCTGACAGTGAGATGGGAAGCTTCTCCAGTAGAGACCTGGATGGCAAGCATCCTCTTAAATAAGAGGTATAGAGAGGATCGCTGGGCCCACAGCAGTGGTTTTCAACCTTCCTAACGCTGCAATCCTTAAATACTGTTCCACATGTTGCGGTGACCCCAAACCACAAAATTATTTTTATTGCTACTTCACAACAGTAATTTTGCCACTGTTACGAATTGCAATCTAAGTATCTGTGTTTGCTGATGGTCTTCGGCAGCCCCCGCGAAAGGGTTGTTCAACCCTCAAAGGTCTCTTGGTCCATAGGTTGAGAACTGCTGGATTAGAAACTCCACAGTGCTGTGAAGAGGCACAGTGGTTGACTTAACTGGCTTCTCCTTGCCATGTGTAATGAGCATTGAGTACACTTTTATTAACTGAACTGTTTATTGTAGTTCTTCATTATAAATGTCTGACTATGCTGTGAAGGCTAGAAGCAACTCCACTGCTCATTTATGTACTCCCTACCCTACTCCCAATTCTATTCTAGCAGTGACTAAGATTAGAAAGGGCTCCAGCGTGTCTGCATTCCCGAGTTCGAATCCGGTGTGACTCTGATCGAGTCCCGGGGGCGGGGGGGGGGGGGGGGGGGGGGGAGGAGCGCTCCAGACTCCTCGCTCTCAGCGCAGAGCTTCCTTTGCTTCATGAACAACGGACATTTCCCAACAGCGTCTTCTCAGTGCTCACAGCCCAGCTCGTACCTTCACCAAGACCCAGCCCTTCAGTTTCAGCCCTTTACATTTTTGTCCATTATCTTCCTTGAAACAGGCTGGGACTTTGCTGGCAATGCCAGCTGGCCTGGCCCAGCACCCCCTGAGAGAAAACTCATGTCACTTGGCCCTGGCGAACCTACTTGCCTTTTTTTCAGTTGTGCCTGCATCAATATGGCTGGATGTACAGGAGCCAAGAGGAAGTTCTGCCATCTGCCTATTCTGCGAGGAGTTGGCCTTTCTGTGGCTCTCACAGAGTGTTGGAGGACATGGTGTGGCTCTGGGCCAGTCCTCCCAGGTGCTTCCGCTTGGATCGCAGTGGGCTAGGAGAAGGAAGCCTGCGTGCAGCATCAGAGTTAAGGGTGCATGTGCTTGAGGATGTCAAAGGCTTCATGTACAATGGCAGCAGTGTCAGGAACAGAGTTTTACACTGTTGTACACGTTCTCTGAAACATGTCCTCATCACATTTGGAGAGTCACTTAGAAAGGCTTGGCTTAAAAAAATCCACATATTGCACTTACTGACTTTTTCTCTAAGATTAAGTGTAAAAATTACACACACACACACACACACACTTATTGTGTGAAATCACAGATTTCATAAAGCTATTTCCATGTAAGTATTTATCCTTTGAGCAATATACTACATGTCTATTATAAAAATATTTGCACAGCACAGAGGAATACAGAATAGAAATAAGTACCATTTCATCATGCTACCAGGGAAAGTTACTGTGAAACCTTTTTAATGTACTGTTTGTATTTTTTTAAAGTGCACACACACACACACACACACACACACACACACACACACACGGGGGTTGGGTTGTACCTCAGTGGTAGACTACACCCTCTTCATCCCCAAAATGATAAATATTTATATGGATTTTCTATGTGTGCAGTCTTCTCCATGGAATGCATTATGCCACATTTCCATGTGCCCTTAAGCCTCATTAATAAAACATCCAGCAGCTGCAATTATTTCAGTCTATGTTCATACTGTAATATAACTTGCTTGCTAACTTCTGTTGTTTTGTTTTTATTCCCCCTCCCCCCCTTTTATTGAGACTAAATCTTAAGTAGCCAAGGCCAGCCTTGAGCTTACTGTGTAGCTGAGGATAAACTTGACCCTCTTGTCTCCACCTCCTGAATGCTGGTACTTCAGGCCTGTGCCCCCATGTATGTGGAGCTGGGGATTGAACCCAGGGGTTCATTTATGCTAGGTAAGTGCTCTACCAACTGAGCTACGCCATAGACATTTGCATTTCTCTTTTGGCTATTACTTTGGAAGTAGGATCTTGAGTAGCCCAGACTGATCACAAACTCATTATGAAGTCAAGGATGGCCTTGAACTCCTGATGCTTCTGCTTCTGCAGCTCAAGTTTTGGCATTATAGACCTGCATCTCCACACCTAGTTCCATTTTTTGCTTTTGAAGACTGGACCTCAATATGCAAACTGAGATAACCTCAGACTCCTAACTCCATTGCCTTTCATTCTAAGTGGCAGGCTTACAGGATAGCTCTACCATGTTTGACAAATGCCTGTTGCCTGTTGTTGAGTACTTATGTATTAGATATTAGGTTATTTACTTGGTGTGTGTGTGTGTGTGTGTTGTATAGGTGCACCAGCACATGTGGGTTTACATGAGACCAGATCTTTCTGATGTCTCGATGTCTTCCTCAACTGCTTCTTTATCTCATTTTTTGAAACAGGATCTCTCACTGGATGGGGATCTTGCTGTCTCTGCTAGACTGTAAGCCTCCACTGTGTCTGTCCCAAAGCAGTGGAGTTACTGATGTGTACTGTGATGGACTGTGTATGCTCAGCCCAGGGAGTGGCACTGTTAGAAGGTGTGACCCTGTTGAAGTAGGTGTGGCCTTGTTGGAGTAGGTGTGTCACTGTGGATGTGGGCTTTAAGACTCTCATCCTAGCTGCCTGGAAGCCAGTATTCTGCTAACAGCCTTCAGATGAAGATGTAGAACTCTCAGCTCCTCGTGCACTATGCACTGACTGGAAGCTGCCATGTTCCCACTTTGGTGATAATGGACTGAACCTCTAAATCTGTAAGCCAGCCCCTATTAAATGTTGTCCTTATAAGAGTTGCATTGGTCATGGTGTCTGTTCACAGCAGAAAAACCCTAACTAAGACACATACCATCACACCCGGCTTCGTCTGTGGGTGCTGGGAATCCAGGCTCTGTTTCTTATACTTTGTGCAGCAAGTGCTCTACTATGGAGCCATCTCCCCAGCCCCATCACAGGCAAATTCTTAGAAGAACATTGTCAAATCAGAGGTCAGGATGACGAGCTTCTAGCTTGAAACTTGTGGTTCATTGCCAAATAATTTTCCAGAAAGCAAATGCTGATTTACATCCTTGCCAATAGTGTTACATAGAACAAATGTCTCAAAAATTCTTGCCAGCATGGGAAATTCTCTTTTAGAATCTCTGCCAATGTGAAATTCGAAGACTGAGAGCATTTGATCACTTACTGTCGGTCACTCACCACCACCATCCCTTAGTTCCAAAGGTCCGTGAACGTGAAGCCATGTTTGTATCTGTATAAAGACAACTCGAGTCTCTCTGCTGTGCCATGCTGAGGAATAGACTAGGCTTTTTAAAACCGCAAAGCCAACCCCCAGTGACCCATCTCCTTTAATAAGGCCATACTGCCTAATCCTCCCCAAGCAGTTCCACCAACCGAGGATCAAGCATTTATATATACATATGTATATGTATATATATACATATATATACATATATATGTGTATATATGTGTGTATATATATACACATATATGTGTATATATATATATACATATATATACACATATATGTGTGTGTGTGTGTGTATCCTTACGGGGGCCATTTTCATTCAAACCACGACATCAGATGGGTGTAACTCTTCTACCAGAGTGAAGTGCTCATGACTTTCTTGTTTTTGCTTTCCTTATGATGACACTAGACAAGATGACCTATGTGGACACCACAAACTTAAAAAAAAAAAAAGCTGAAGTCAACATGTTTAATGTTTTCTAAATTTGGTTTTCTTGGTATATTTGCAAAGTGACTTTAAAATTTTTTTTACTAGTATATACTAGTTGTACAAACTAATAGGTTTCATTAGAACACTTTCCTGAATATATACAACATTCTTTAATATTCATCTCCCTTATTACCAATAAAAGTAACTTTAAAAAAATTTTTTTATTGGATATTTTATTTACATTTCAGATGCCATCCCCTTTCTCCTCCCTAGAAAATCCCTATCTTATCCCCCCTTCTCCTTTTTGCTTTTGTACAATTTTTTTTTAATGTTAATCAAAGGCTTTATAAGTTTGGTAATGCTCAATAACAAGATGCCCATACAATCAGAAGTGTAACCCAATACCCAACCTAGATATACCAACTATCTTTGACTGGTGGAGACACGTGGACATCTGCCTCCATGTCCCCCCCCTCGTCCCCCCCATCACCTAGCTCCTCCTCTCCTTCTCCTCCTCTTAGTCCTCCTCTTCTTCTCCTTACTCCTCCCACCTTAGCTCCTCCTACATATCACCCTTCCTGTTAAAATAAAACTTTTCTCTTAAATTACAATTAGAGCATAACTATACCAATCTGTGTCAGTGAGGTACAAGATAGACCTAATACACAGTCCATCATTTTGTTGACTAACCAGAACCTCTGTCATCTCTCCTAACTAAAACACTTAGTTCTGAACCTGGCTTTTTTTCTTGGCTTTGGAATGAATGTCAGCTGAAAACCATCCTCTCAAATCTTTTCTCTGAAAGTAAATAGCAAAGATTGGCTATGAGACTATAGGTCTTCAACTCTGTCAGAAATACCAGAATGACTGAGTTAACTGAAGTTATGGGAAGCACAAAGCATAGCTTCTAAAACTTAGCCAATTTATACAGACCGCTGAACACCTGGACAGTCCCTATACTACAAACCGTTGAAGCATCTGATCTTCAGCCTTCTGGCCCAGGATCATCTGACAGACCTAGTGATGCAGAATTATTAAGGGCTGATTACTCTGTCTTGGGTCTTGGCAGATATAATCAGTCGACTATTCTGCAAGTGTGTCCTTTTCTGGACAGTAATTTGTCTGTAGAGGAAAAGAGGCAATTCTTGCCTAGTGGCTCTCACCACAACTGGAGTAACTCTAAAGATGCTCAATTTCTTCTTAGAATCCAAGACAGGAAGCTGTCAGGAGCAGACAGGTCTCTAATCAAAATAAACATTAATACAGAAATGTTTGTAACGTCAATTCTTCTGATGTTATGAAAACCAACTATCCATGTAAGGCAATCTGGACTGTTTTCTGTTAACTCCTCTCAGCTATTTCTAAATAAAATATAGAAAACACCCTAACAATAAACTCAGAGCCATGAATTTGCTTATAGGCCCTTAACTCACAGGCTAACCATCTCAAATCAGTTAGAAAAGTTAAAGAAGGACTGGGTCTAAGCCTTGTATTCCTAAATGTGTTATATAGGCACAACGCCTATGAGAGTAACAATATTAATCTCACTTATATTAATAAGAAGCTCATACCAATGAAAACCTTAAATTTGAAATCAAAGTAAATGTTGTACCATTTAAGAAATTATAACTTCATCTTAATAACAATTATACTTATTTCTACCAATAGGTTATGGCTATGCAATGAATCCTAGCTAATCCTCCCTGTTCCAACAAAACCATCACTTTTCCCTAGAAAGACAACCCAATATTAACCACCTCAGTCCCCAAGCCCAGGGAATAGGGGCACTGACTCTTCATTAACTTCTTCAAGCTGATTATGGGTGTTGAGATATTAGAAGAGGGGCAGGGGGAAGAGTAAGTTGATAAGCCTCTGATGATGTGTCTTTACTGCATCCAGCTGAAATTCCAGGACATCAGAGGTTCAAGCAGGTCTGCTTAGCTTGCTTGATGAGTAGACACACCAAGGCTGTATATTCTGCAATATACAATTCTCAAAACAAATTTTAATATCAAGATAATTTTTTGTTTGAATTCTGGAATGTAGTCTTTTGGTGGCCTGCCTCTGTCATGTCTAATCCATATAATTCTGGGAGTTTCTGTGAGGTGTGCTCTCACCATCCTCCCATTCCCACCTCCCTGTTCTTGAAATTCCCCAACACTAGGGAATCCAAATTTTCAGGCACCAAGGCTGTCCACTTCCACTGATGCTTGGCAAGAACACCCTCAAACTACCTATATAGGTGAAGCCATGAATCCCTCCCTTTGTGTTCTCAGGCTGGAGATTTTAGAATGGCTACTCCAGCTTGTTTCTTAGGACCATTTGCTTGAAAATTGTTTTCCAGCCTTTTACTCTAAGGTAAAGTCTGTCTTTGTTACTGGGGTGGGTTTCCTGTATGCAGCAAAATGCTGGGCCCTGTTTATGTATCCAATCAATTAGCCTAGGTCTTTTAATTGGGGAATTGAGTCCATTGATGTTACGAGATATCAAGGAACAGTGATAGTTGCTTCTTGTTATTTTTCTTATTAGAGGTGGAATTATCTTTGTGTGGCTATCTTCTTTTGGATTTGTTGGAAGAGGAGTACTTTCTTGCTCTTTCTAGGGTATAATTTCCTTCCTTGTATTGGAGCTTTCCTGCTATTATCCTTTGTAATGCTGGGTTTGTGGAAAGATATTGTGTAAATTTGGTTTTGTCATGGAATATCTTGGTTTCTCCATCTATGGTAATTGAGAGTTTTGCTGGATATAGTAGCCTGGGCTGGCATTTGTGATCTCTTAGGGTCTGTATGACATCTGTCCAGCATCTTCTAGCTTTTATACTATCTGGTGAGAAGTCTGGTGTAATTCTGATAGGTCTGCCTTTATATGTTACTTGGCCTTTTTCCCTTACTGCATTTAATATTCTTTCTTTGTTTTGTGCACTTGGTGTTTTGATTATTATGTGACGGGAGGTATTTCTTTTCTGGTCTAGTCTATTTGGCGTTCTATAGGCTTCTTGTATGTTTGTGGGCATCTCGTTCTTTAGATTAGGGAAGTTTTCTTCTATAATTTTGTTGAAGATATTCATTGGCCCTTTAAGTTGGGAATCTTCACTCTCATCTCTACCTATTATCCTTAGGTTTGGTCTTCTCATTGTGTTCTGGATTTCCTGGATGTTTTGTGTTAAGAACCTTTTGCATTTTGCATTTTCTTTGACAGTTGTGTCAGTATTTTCTATGGTATCTTTTGCACCTGAGATTCTTTCTTCTATCTCTTGTATTCTGTTGGTGATGCTTATGTCTATGACTCCTGATTTCTTTCCTAGGTTTTCTATCTTCAGGGTAGTTTCCTTTTGTGATTTCTTGATTGTTTCTACTTTCATTTTTATGTCCTGGATGGTTTTGTTCAATTCCTTCACCTGTTTAGTTGTGGTCTCTTTTAATTCTTTAAGAGATTTTTGTGTTTCCTCTTTAAGGGCTGCTACCTGTTTGCCTGTGTTCTTCTCAAATTCTTTGAGAGTGTTATTTAAAGTCCTTCTTAAAGTCCTCTATCATCATCATAAGAAGTGATTTTAAATTTGTATCTTGCTTTCCTAGTGATATGGGGAATTCAGGACTTTCTTGTGTGGGAGAACTAGGTTCTAATGATGCCAAGTACACTGGGTTGCTGATGTTTATGTTCTTGTGCTTGCCTTTTGCCATCTAGATCTCTTTAGTGCTCCCTGCCCTGTCTCTGACTGGAGCCTGTCTTTTCTATTATTTCGGTTGTATCAGAACTGAGTGGGGTGGGTGTTACTATTGGGGTAAGAGCTGGGGCCCGAGATCTGCTCAGTGCTCAGGTGCAGACAGGAAGGAATCAGTGCTCCAGGTCAGGAGTGACTTCCTGGGTCCTAGTGGGTCCCAGTTACTCCCTGTTTGTGGTGGGTGTTGCTGTCTTCTTACCTAAAACACTGCCTGGGTTAGAGCTCCTAGAAGGCCTGCTTCCTCTGGGTTCTGTGAGATTAGGGGCAGAGCTGCTGCCTGAAATCCACTCAGTGCTCCAGGCTAGAAGTGACTTCCTGGGTTCTAGTGGGTCCCAGTTACTCCCTGTTTGTGGTGGGTGTTGCTGTCTTTTCACGTAAGATACTGCCAGGGTTAGAGGTCCTGGAAGGCCTGCTTCCTCTGGGATCTGTGAGATTGGGGGCAGAGCTGCAGCCCGGGATCTTCTCAGTGCTTGGGCCCAGACCGGAAGCTAAAAGTAACTTTTACAAAAATACAGGAGCCATATTTCTGAATTTTTAAGTGTATCTGTTAGCACATAGACTCCGCCCAGAGACCTAGCAATGGCTTATGTCATCATCTGCTGCCAGGTAGGGGCAGCGTATTAAAGGCTTTCTATTCTCATGTGTTCCTGTCTGTCACCCCTTCTCACTTCTGTCCTTTTCTGCCCCCATGGCTCTGTCCTTATCTGTCTGCCTCTACTGTCTCCTTCTCCAGGCCTTCATTTCTCTTCCTTTCCCCAATAAACCCCCATTATACCATGGGGGTTTATTGCTTGGTGTGATTTCCCAGGAGGTTCTTGGCATGGACCCGCCAGGTACCCCCTACTGTTGCCCCCCCCCCCAATACCATTATATTTCATAATAATATTTTGAGGACTGGTATTCGCAACTAAAACACATCATTTTATATGATATCATCTACATTGAAATGTCCTGTTTTGTAAATAGAAAAAAAGTAAAGTATAAAAAGGTTAAAATTTGGTCTCGAACTATGTAAGGTTGGCCTGAAGTCTAGGATCCTCCTGAGGTAGCCTCTTCAGGATCTTCATGGGGCCAATAATGTTGGGTTTTATGCCTAGTGCTTCATACAAGCTAAGCACTTGCTCTGTCACTGACCTTAGCTAATTTTATTTCTGTTTTGATAATCTGACTGTTCTTGAGTTAAGAAAGACTTCATTCTGATATCTGTGTAATAACTAAAGGTTTAGCTCAAGGCCATATGTTGTGACAAACAAAGTGGGCTGGATTAATGGATCTAGATTCTGATGCCATGTTAGTAGTCAATCAAACCATCCCAACATTGCACCCTCACAGAGTCTTGGTCCTCTGGAAAAAAATGTAGCAGTCGTTGATGCCTTCCAAGTCAGAGAGTGTCTGATTATATTTCTGGTTTTTGATATTGTAGTCAAGGCAGAGAATGCAAATCTGGCTAATAATTTGCTGTTGGCAGGGCTAACAGAAAGGCAAACATCGCTTTGAAAAGTGTCTGTTCACAGCCATAGTTCCCTTCTTTCTTCTTGACAGTGTGAGATATTGACATCATTTCTTTATTTTTCTTTTTAAAAAGATTTTTTTTTTATACTTCTGATTATGTACTATGTGTGTATATGGGGTGTGTGTGCTCGTGTGTGTATGTTCCACCAGAGAACATTAGATTCCCTGGAGTTACATCAGGTTGTAAGTGGGTTTCAGGTATGTTGAAACCCTTAACTTGGATCCTCTGCAAGAACAACCAATGTCCTTAACCACTGAGCTCTCTAGCCAGCCCATTATTATGTATTCTCTAAGTATCTAGAGTATTCTTTCTCTAGTTTCCTTTCCAAGACCTACCTTTTGTGGAGAAAGAAAATGGAAAATATATATGAATATCTCTTCTGAATGACATCCCCCTCAAGAGTTGGAGGAAGAGGTCTATGAAATCAGCCTGGGCTATGTGGAGAGATTCTGCTCCAAGAAAAACTAAAACCCAAAGCTAAGATTCGAATTGGACATGGTTTTATTCATACAAAGTTGTGGTACCACTGGTCTAGCAGAATAGAAAGGGAATGATCTCATTTCTGCTAACATGTCCCCCACTCGTCTCTGGACATTGATAGGAATGTCCCCAAACAGCCATTGATCATAATTACAGTCTGGGTTCTCATTTGGACCAAGGCTGTACTCAGGTCCCCTTATATGCTGATGCTGAGAGGTGTCTTACAAAATCTTGAGGCTCCACAGAATTGTGTAGGAACAGGCTAAGTAGCTTTGATCTCCACACACACTGGTTGCATTCATTGTTCCTTCAGAAACAGCCAAGTAATCAAATGCTAATGAACTGAAGCTGCTGGCGCTGTATGCACAGGGTGCCCTCTGCTGGTAAAGTGGAGCCATTGCTAGAAAAAACAGGGGCTAGCTGAGCATTTGCTAAATCATAGCCTTATAACAGCAAATATTTTCCTGATAGCTTTTGTTTGTTTCTTATAATATTTACCTGAATTATTGGTAGAAAATGGTATACTTCCACCTACAGTTTAATGATTCAAGTTTTCATGGCAATATAAAATACAATAATTCCCTTTTGGGAATTTTAATATATGATGAATAAAGTTAATCATTTATGAAGTTTAACGATAATCATAAAATATGTTTCAAAAGAACTTTCCTTGTGTGTTGATGATGCAAAGCTCATGACATCCAAGATATTTTATTGGGAATGAACCCAAGTCATTAGGTAAACCTACTACTTTTTGTTTAGCTAAATAGTATTAAATCAACTCTCAAATGCTTACCAGATAAGATAGCACGTCTCTTAACCCTCATCTGAGAAACTTATTTTTGTAATAGATGATGATTAAAACAGAAACCTGCAACTGGTCAGTGTGCAGACAATAAGAGACTTTGGAGTGCTCCGGCTCAAGAAGACAGCTGTATCACATGCACCTCTCCCAGGGATCATCTAGGAAGAGGGGGTAAAAGATTGCAAGAGCCAGGGGCAGTGGATCACTGTAATCAATCAGTGATTTCTGGACCTGGGGCAGTCATATGTGTGAACTCACACTGGCTGTAACTGCATGTACAAGGTCTAGCTAGACGAAATCTCTTCCTGGATGGGGAGGTGGTTAGGAAATCCCCCTGCCCAGCCAAGGAGCTGTTGGCAACTGATGGATGCTGTAAGGGGCAGAGATAGTCAATTATCTGCTGGGATGTGGGCCCTGAGAGGCTAGCCACGCTCTAGCAGATGGCTCTACACCCAAGCACACACAGGCAAAACTAAGTGGACTTAGTGGAAAACCAAGAAACTGAGGGAATAGTAGGGGGAGGAAGGGACAGAAGAGATATTGAAGGGGAGGGAATGAGGGGGAAAAAAAGGGATTTCATGGAAATGGTATATGCACACATGACATTCACAATGAAAAAAGCATATTGATAAAAGAAAAGTGTCGTAGAATGTAGACAACTGTGCTCTTACGAATTCATAACTTTCAGTCTTGAATTTGTTTTTGTTTTTTAACCTTGATCTGTTTCTTTGAATTTGTGTCACACAAGCCTTTGCTTGCTGGCCTGGAATTCACTAGGCAGCTCTGGTGGAGCTACAGTTTATGCTTCTGCCTCCTGAGGGATAGATGCGGTTATACTACAGCTGATTTTAACTAAAAATCTTGAATATTTGATATACAGTATCTACTTATTTAATATTTACATTTTAAAATAGAAACTAACACCCATTATTTGACTATGTAGCTCAGGTTCTCTCTCTCTCTCTTTCTCTCCTTTTTTCTGTTTTTGAGATGGGGTTTCTCTGTGTATCCCTGGCTGTCTTGGAATTCACTTTGTAGACCAAGCTGTCTTAGAACTCAGAGATCTGCCTGTGTCTGCCTTTTGAGTGTTGAGTTTACTTTAGTAAAGTGGCTGGCTATAAAAGTAACTCAAACAAATCAATAGCCTTCCTCTACTCAAAAGATAAACTGGCTGAGAAAGAAATTATGGAAGCAATGCCCTTCACAATAGTCACAAATAATATAAAATACCTTGGTGTGACTCTAACCAAGCAAGTAAAAGATCTGTACAACAAAAACTTCAAGACCCTGAAGAAAGAAATTGAAACAGATCTCAGAAGGTGGAAAGATCTCCCATGCTCATGGATTGGCAGGATTAATATAGTAAAAATGGCCATCTTGCCAAAAGCAATCTACATATTAATGCAATCCCCATCAAAATCCCTACTCAATTCCTCACAGAGATAGAAAGAGCAATCTTAAAATTCATTTGGAATAACAAAAAACCCAGGATAGCAAAAACTACTGTCAACAATAAAAGAACTTCTGGGGGAATCACCATCCCTGATTTCAAGCTATACTACAAAGCAATAGTGTTAAAAACTGCATGGTATTGGAACAGAGACAGGCAGGAGGATCAATGGAATAGAATAGAAGACCCAGAAATGAACCCCCACACCTATGGTCACCTGATCTTCGACAAAGGAGCTAAAACCATCCAGTGGAAAAAAGACAGCATTTTCAACAAATGGTGCTGGTCCAACTGGAGGTCAGCATGTAAAAGAATGTAAATTGATCCACTCTAATCTCCTTGTACAAAGCTCAATTCCAAGTGGACCAAGGACCTCCACATAAAACCAGCTACACTGAAACTAATAGAAGAGAAAATGGGGAAAATCCTCAAACACATGGGCATAGGAGACAAGTTCCTGAACAGAACACCAATGGCTTGCGCTCTAAGATCAAGAATTGACAAATGGGACCTCATAAAACTGCAAAGCTTCTGTAAAGCAAAGGACACCATCAATAGGACAAAGTGGCAACCAAAGTCACACCAGTCAGAATGGCTAAGATTGAAAACACAGGTGACAGCAGATGCTGGCGAGGATGTGGAGAAAGAGGAACACTCCTCCATTGTTGGTGGGATTGTAAGCTGGTACAACCACTTTGGAAAACAGTCTGGTGGTACCTCAGAAAATTGAACATAGTGTTACCTGAGGACCCAGCTATACCATTCCTGGGCATATACCCAAAAGATGTTTCAATGTACAACAGGAACACATGTTCCACTATGTTCATAGCAGCCTTATTTATAATAGCCAGAGTTGGAAAGAACCCAGATGTCCTTCAACAGAGGAATGGATACAGAAAATGTGGTTCATTTACACAATGAAGTACTACTCAGCTATTAAAAACAATGAGTTCATGAAATTCTTAGGCAAATGGATGGAGCTTGAGAATATCATCCTGAGTAAGGTGACCCAATCACAAAAGAACATACATGGTATGCACTCACAGATAAGTGGATATTAGCCCAAAAGCTCACAATACCTAAGACACAATGCATAGACCACATGAAACTCAAGAGGAGGAAGGAAGACCAAAGTGTGGTTGCTTTGGTCCTTTTTAGAAGGAGTATCAAAATACTCAACCAGAGCTCCCAGGGTCTAAACCTCCAGCCTGAGAACACAAAGGGAGGGACTCCAGGCTCCACCTGTATAGGTAATTGAGGGTGGCCTTGTTAGGCATCAGTGGAAGTGGAGGGCCATGGTCCTCTAAAGTTTGGATCCCTAGTGTTGGGGAATGAGAGAGCAGGGAGGCGGGATTGGGAGGATGGTGGAAGCACACCCTCATAAAAATTGGAAGAAGGGGTAAGGGATAAGGGGTTTTAGGGGAAAATGGAAGAGGAGATAACAGTGAAAGGTAAATACGTAAAATAGCCAATTTAAAAAAAACAGATAATAGGTATGGCAAAAAATAAAAAAGATAGTTTACTTATTTCAAATGATTTTCAAAAGTTTCCAGGAGATCCTTATTGGCTAAGATCTTATTTTAAGCTCTTCACAAAAGAATTTAAGTCTCTGTTTAATATTCTCAAGAGAGGTGCAAATCCTAATTTCCCTCAACAATTAATTGACAAAAGAGGAGTGATTTTACAAAAAGTAGAAGAAGCTCTCATTAATTGATATATTATATAGATTGATTAGTTGTTGGCTGTTTTTATAATAATCCTTTGATAAAAGAGATTATTAATAAAGATTTATATTTCTTTAAATAGTGTCTTCATAACTCTCTGAGGGTGGAAGAAGTGGCTGTTGGGGCTTCTTCCCTGATTTTACAAGAACTCTGAAAAATCGGCTTTAAAAACCAAAGAGGGGAAACTGTACCCCCAGAATGAGTCTCCCCAAAATACTCTTCATCATGCCTTGTTCACTTTTAACTTTCTAAAACTATTACTGAGACCAATAGAAACTATGCCACAGCTATGTGCAAGGACTCTCTTACCCTTAAATAGAATGGCCAGGACCCAGTTCTCATATGGGGCTGAGGATTGGTATGCCTGTTTGATACCACAGAAGGCACAGCTAAATGGCCACCAAAAAGATTAATGAAATAAATAGATACCCCCACAAAACCAGGCCCAATAAGATGAATAACAATTGACATCCAGGGAAGAGAAATCTCCCTGAGAATTCTCTCTCTTTTTTTTTTTTTCCTTTCCGGGTAAAAGTAAATCACCCATGATGTCTGCTGTTAGAAGTTCTAATTCTGATGCTGGCCTCTGGACTTATACTAGTTAGACCTTCGATGGGCCTTTGACAAGGACATCAAATAGCTAGATATTGACATTACTAAACTGAAGAAATCCCTTGTTTCTCTGTCTGAAGAGATCTCCAAAAATTGCAAAGGACTTTATTTTCTCTTTTACAATAGAAAAGACTGTGTACAGCTCTAGACTGTGTATAGCCCTTAAAGAAGAATGTTGCTTTTACATAGACAAAACAGGGATGATTAAAGAGAGCATGAAAAAGGTCAGAGAAGGCCTTGAGAAAAGACAGAGAGAGAAAGAAGGATGAGAGCTGGTACAAGAATTGGTTGTCAACCTCTCCATGGTTGTCAACCCTACTTCCTTCCATCTTGGGACCATTAATTGGGTTATTTTTGCTTATTTCTTTTGTTCCCCGGGCCTTAAATAGGCTTTGTGAAACAATCTGATAGCAAAATCTATTCAGATACATTGTCATAAGTTAGCTATGGGGGACCACAAGACTCAAGATGAGGTTGTTACTCTATCCATGGTGTTCCCAAATCCCATCTCCACCCAACCTAAAAGAGGGGACTTCTGCCCCTAGACCAAGCAGAGAGAAGACACCCAGAACCCCCTCTGACTGGTGATCTGAATTCTTGCTTAGGCTGCAAGGCTAAGCACTGCAAGGGAATATAAATAAAAGTTAAAAATATGTTTCTGGGTTCCCTGAGGGACAAGCCTGACTGCATAGGGGTTGATGTCAAAAGTATCCCCTCTCCAGGAAAAAGGCATCGGGATGGGTATGTCTCTCTTGCCTCACTGGATAACGATAGGAGGACCGGAGCCATTACAAGGTCTCCTTTAATTACTGGAGGTCAGGCCTCTATACTCGCTGTGGCAAGATTAGAATTGCCAAGGCCCTTCTATACTTAGAGAAGGGAGGAGATGTCAGGGGAAGCCCTGCTTATACACTGAAGGCCTAAAATCAGCCATAAGCCTAATATCAGCACTAGGCCTGACATACATGCCTGCTAACACAAAGTCTTGGGCCTCTGTGGAAAAACACTGAAACAGATGGCTATAAGCTATTGTAAACAGGCAGCTTTTGTGGAAATTTACCAGCCTGAGTAGTCATAGACCTTGTAAATAGGCAGCCTTGGCGGATAGTACCAACTTAGATAAGGATAAGTGAATCTTAGGCAGAGTCATAGTGACCTGTCCCCAGCTGATACCCTGTTTTGAAAACTATCTGTACTTCACCCAGCTGATACCGTTTTGAAAACTATCTGTACTCCCCCTGAACACCTATGCTCCTGTGTCATCCCCTTCCCCACATCCTGCATTTTTCTGTTTATAACCCATGTGTTAAAAAGTAAAAGTTTTGATTTGATAATAAAAATAAAAGAGGAAATATACAAGATAGTTAAGGAAGTAAAATTAGTTTTTAGTTGAGACAGTAAATGTTTCTGTTTGAAGCTTTTTGTTTAAAGAGAGGGAGGATTCATGCTGTCTAGACTGGCCTCTCACTATGTAATGAGGATGACCTTGAACTTCTAATCCCCCTGCCTTTACCTCAGTGCTGAGATATAGATGTGCACCATCTTGTTTTATGCACTGCTGGGGATTTAAAGAGGCCTTCCTGTATGCTAGGCAAGGAGTCTATCAACTCTGTCCTCCATCGCCTGAAACAAAGTTTTTAATTAATGAAAAAAAGTAATTATAGCCTTTGAAAATCTTTATGATTGTTTCCTCTGTTTTATTATATCACCAAAACATTTGAATTTAGCCAGTTACTTTTATTCAGTTGTGATAAAACTTAAAAGGGGCGATTCACCAACAGTTATTTATTTGAGAAAAGATACATACTTCAAACCCAAACCAAATTAACAAAACACAGTGGTGTGTCCTGTGAAGAACACAGAAATTCAGGAATGCTGGCCAACCCTGGGATGTACTGTGAAGGGCAGGTGTCAATTAATAACCAGACTACTGTGTATAATTGGCTCCATCAGTCAACCTACCTAGCCCACCAATTCTTTATAACTGTGTCTCATAGTAACGTGTTTAAATAACTTTAGACTTAAACAGAATATAAACTATTATAATAAAATAAAGAATATCCATTCTATATAATTAAAGTACTTTAAAGAACTTTAATACTCACATCAAGAAATAGGCATACATTTATATGAAATGTTTTCTTTTTTTCCCCCTTCCTTTTGTTGAGCCAAGGCCTTATATAGCCTAGGTTATCCTCACAGTCACTGTGTGGCTGAGGATGACTTTGAACTCCTGATTGATCCTCCAGCCTCTACCTCCAAATTATTGATGTTATTGGTGTGCCCTACCACACCTGGCTTATTTCTTAAAACGACCTTAATGAACATGGCTTCTCACTTCCAACTGAATTACTTTTGTAAGTAACTTCTGAAAGTGAACTTCCTTCTACACTGACATATCATGATGTCTTTACGTTTCTACTGATGACTAGATGATACTGGTTGCTACTTAAAACCAGCGATTTAAAAATGGCCTTTGATACTGAACTAAGACAATTCCTAATTGATAGCACTCTACTTGAAGTGTTATCATGAAAGTGGTGATGCTCTTGTCTGTGTCCCTTTCACAGGCCACTATCTGTTTCCAATAGGCATCCTTGTAACTTCTCAAGTAAACTAAGCCTTTGCAGTTTTCATTAAAACAGCATTGTGCAGCCTTCATTTCCCAGCATGCTCTAAGCTCTCCATGTGATCCAGCCGGGGGTCATGGTATAGTCAGCGGCATCAGTTGCTTGAATGTGCTTGTCCAGACATTCCATTGAAATGTTCTTATAGTCCTCCTGCTGGCTTTCCTGGCCATGATAGTGCACTGTGGCCCCCTCGTACAAGCCACTTGACTGCTACTCTTTATCAGGTACAATATGTTTCTTGCATTCATAATCCATTTTATTAAACTCAGTATTCATCTGTGTCCAGAAGTATCTCGAGTCACATGATAGACAGTAGGGGTTTTATTTGTATATGAGCATGTGTTCGTGTGTGTGTGTGTGCGGGGGGGTGGCAGGGTGGTGAGCTTGCACATATGTATGGAGGCCAGAGGACAACCTCAGATGTTTTTTTCTCAGCAGCAAGTCTACCTTGTTATTGAGACAAAGTCTCTCACTGGCCTGGAGCTGATCAATTAGGCTACACTCACTAGGCAGCAAGCCACAACCTTCCTACTGTCTTTCCTACCCTATCTCTGAGGCTACCAGGCCATGCTGGTCCTGAGGATCAAATCAGGTCTTCATGCATGCATGACAAATACTTGACTGAGTTATCTTCCCAGTCTCCATGGAGCTTTCTAAGCCACACAACTACCAAATTAGTTTTCTAAATAGTATCGTTTGATTATGGCCACAGGGAAGGGGGGCGGTGCTTGCAATTTTTAAGCATCCAGATATTTCATTTTTATGTTGTTTTCAATTACTTATACATAATAAAGTTCATATGTAAAAAAGATACAATAACTGATCAGTGTAAGAGCCAACTACTTCATTCTAAGCGTTAGTGTTAATAGACACATTCTAAATACTTACTGCTCAGCAGATAATAACTGAATTAACAAAAGATCATCACTGAAATTCCTCATTGATTTTCTAATTTAAAAAAACATTATATGCTTATTAGTATTTTGCCAGCACTTATGTCTATGCACTACTTCCATGTCTAGTGCTGGGAAGGCCAGAAGAATGCATCCTATCCTCTGAAACTGGACTTATGAGCCACCACTTGGGTGGTAGGAATCGAACCTGCATCCTTTGGAAGAGCAGGCTGTGCTCTTAACTGATCAGTCATCTCCAGAATTCTCCATGTTTTAAACAACATGTAGCTGTGACTTCATCTTCTACTTATGAAATGTATCCTGTTCCTTCAAGGAGAATTTTACACCAATCTTCTTCAATTTCCTCCTATCGCATGCTAAACTAGACCCATGAGTTCATTTTGTACTTTAAACATGCAAGACATCTCACAATTGTAACCTCATTTCTAAAGTATTTTTGTACCTTTGAAAAAAGTCCAGGATACTCCTGGGAAGCAGAAATGGCCTGTGCCATGGGCCTGTGCTGCTCTGTGCAGGGCAAAGCCTTGGGTGAGTCTATTGCATGGATCAGAACTTCCAAAAGAAGAGTGTCTCTTTCTGTTTTCTAACATTCTGTTTACATTGATGATTCTTTAAAACTTACAGCACTCTCCTGGATGTAAGCATGATTAGGAATTCAGCTCAATATAAGTAAAATATTTTTTATAGGGTCTTGAGACAGGGTTCAGTTGGTAGAATGCTCACAAAACCCTGAGGTTCATTCCCAGCACCTCATAAAACTGAAGATGGTAGCACATGCCCAGAGGCAGGAGGATCAGGAGTTCATGGTGGCCCCCCCCCAAAAAAAGTTATTTACTATTGAAGAACAGTAGTTCTAGGGATGATTTCTCTGTAGCCATGTTATTTATTCGTGTCAAATGTTTTCACATATTTAAAAGCTGAGCCTTATATATGAGTCTTTTATATGGAATAAAGTGATGGTTAGTGCTAATTGGTAACTTGAAAAAATTTACAATCACCTGGGAGATGGTCTCTCAGTATGCCTTTGGAGGATTATCTAGAGAGCATTAACTGAGATGGGAAGACCCACCCACTGTGGGCGACAACATTCCCCTGGCTAGGATACTGGATTATGTGTGTTGGTGACTGAGCAGCAACATTCATCCATAGTTCTGTTGTGATTGTGGACGTGCTTCAAGCTTTACCACCGTAGACAGACTGCACCTTAGAACTATAAGCCAGAACAAACCCTTTCTCCCTTAACCTGCTTCTGTCAGAATATTACATCACAGCAACAGAAGAGAAGCTAAGACATATAGCAACCTGTAGGTGTAATCATGATGCTAGAACTATACAATCCCCACTCCTTTTCAGAAAGAAGAGTCACCTGGTATATGCTGGGATTGGAATATTTAACTTTCCATTTTTGCCTTTTGGAAATGGATCAGGGAATGGCCATCTCCATGGCACTAGCTTTTGAACTTGCAGATGTTTACAGAGCAAGTTGGTTGATGCCATGAGCTGAGTTTTCATGTAAGTCTTCATGGTTGGTCCTGTATAAAGAGACAGATTCCACTTTCTGTTTAAAAATCAAACTCTCTGTTCTTCCCCACCTGTATCATCAGTATGTCTTCCTAGATTTTTTTTTTACTGGTGTGATTGTATTAGCACAACTGCCAAAGTTGACATTTAACAGCTATTTATTTAACAATTACGAATAAAGAATAAAATAAAAAAAACATGGGGCCTCCACCTTATATTTTTCTTTCATAGTGTCATTGTCAATAAAGACCTGAAATAATCCTCAACAGTGGCTGAGAACGACAGTGTTTGGGGACATGAAAAAGTGGGTCCTGGGGCTGGAGAGATGGCTCAGTGGTTAAGAGCACTGACTGCTCTTCCAAAGGTCCTGAGTTCAATTCCCAGCAACCACATGGTGGCTCACAACCATCTGTAATGGGACCTGATGCCCTCTTCTGGTGTGTCTGAAGAGAGCAATGGTGGTGTATTCATATGCATTAAATAAATAAATCTTAAAAAATTAAAAAAAAAAAAAAGAAAAAAAGAAAAAGTGGGTCCATACTTTTAATAGACTCACAGAACACTATGAATTATATATTTTCTTTGGGGCATCTTATCTTACTTTCATTTCTAAAATATATTATGACACATTTTAAAATGCTCTTATTATGTGTGTAAAATATTCTGGACCAAAAACCTAAGCCTCACACACACAGTGAAAGGCCTAGAATTCAGGTTACGTTTCAAACACTTGAAACTGGGGCACAGGTCCCTTCCTACCCCTCTTTGCACCCCTGCCAACTTCTTTAAAACATTATATTGAATTTCCTTAGAGGAAGGGCAAACAAAAGCCTTTTATAGTGCCCTGTATTTCTAAACCAATAGCTTCTTTTGCACAGTTCTATTTATTGCATAATTAAGAAGAAAGACTATTCATGTTGAGGGGAAATTTTCTTTTAAAATGCTGGAAACCTTGTAAAGTGCAAAAATTATAACTTTTTTTTTTTTTTTTTTTTTTACTTTTCCACAGAGAAAAATAACTGTCAAACGGTTAAGGCTTGTATAGGCAATAATAATTTTAAAACAAATGTTTTATGCAGAAATCTATGTTTTAGGTTTCCATGGAATAAAAAATATTCTGTAGAGATGGAAATATATCATCATATTGAAAATGTATTCATGCCCTTTACAAAAGAATATGACATTGTTGATCATGGAACAGATAGAAAACAGGAGCATATGTTCAAAAAGTGATCTTCCATGTAATTATGATGATCCGATATACTGATAGCTTGATCTGCTGTTACCAAGGGATTCGAGCCAATTATGTACCATGTGTATCACAATAAATATTCTGAGACATAAAAAGCTAAAAGTATTAACTAGACTTGCTATATAGTGGTTCAAGGTTCAGTTGAGACAAACTGCCTCAATGAATTAGAGAGAACCCAAGGAAGACTTGATATCTACTTCAGGTGTCTAAATGCACAGACATACATGCATCTGTGCCCACATACATGTGAACATGCATATAAACACATCTTCATGACAGTCACATATATAGCACAAACATGGAACATGAAGAAATAGTTCATTTAAGAAACAGACAATTACACTTGTAATTACCTATATGACTTGTAACTAAACATATGCAGTTAACTACATGTATGAAAAATGAATAAAAATAAAAATAAAAATCAAGGGGCTGGAAGATGACACAGTGGTTAAGAGCTTCTTTGCTCCATCCTTTTGTTGACCTACCAGCACCTCTGTCATCTCTCCTAACTAAAACATTTAGTTCTGAACCTGGCTTTAGGATGAATGTCAGCTGACGACCATACACTCATATCTTTTCTCTCAAGGTAAATAGCTATAAGTTTTCAACCCCGTCAGAAATCCAGAATGACTGAGTTGACTATAATTGTGGGAAGCACAAAGCATAGCTTCTAAAACTTAGCCAATTTATAGAGACCTCTGAACACCTGGATACTCGCTCTACTTCAAAACGTTGGAGCATCTGTTCTTCTGCCTTCTGGCCCAGGATCATCTGACAGACCTTAGTGCTGCAGAATTATTAAGGGCTGATTACTCTGTCTAGGCAGATATAATCAGTCGACTATTCCTGCTCTGGTAGAGGACCTGGGTTCAGATCTAATCACCAGCTTTGTATCTCACAACCATTTGTAACTCTAATGCCAGGATTTTGGCGCCCTCTTTTGGCCTCTGCTGGTACTGGTCATTCATACACTGCACCATATATTCAGATAAAACACTCAGACACATGGAATAAAAATAAACAAATATTTAAATAATATATAAATAAAAACTTCCAAGTACAAAAATACACTGAAGCCCATCAGTCTATAACTTTAATAGTTTAAAACACTAGAAAATATTTGTTCATTTCCCCCCATACTTCTTGGCAATATCTTTCAGAGTTAAGTCTCTGCATCTTACATGTTCATTCCTGTGAATCATTTTATTGAATGGTTGCCAAGTATTTATTAAAGCTTGGTTTAGAATATCTGAGAGGGGGCTGGAGAGATGGTTCAGCAGTTGAGAGCACTGACTGCTGCTCTTCAGGAGGTCCTGTGTTCAATTCCCAGCAACCACATGACCATTTGTTATGGGATCTGGTGCCCTCTTCTGGTGTTTCTGAGGACAGTGAAAGTGTACTCATATACATAAAATAAGTAAATAAATATTGAAGAGGAAGAGGAAGAAGAAGAAGGGGAAGAGGAAGAGGATGAGGATGAGGATGAGGATCTGAGGGGATCTGTACCTGTTATGGTGCTAGGAACCAAATCCAGCACATTGTACATGCTAAACAAGTGCTGAACTATTATTTCCCCATTTCCAATCTCTCTTTTAAACAAACAGACAGACAAACAAACAAGCAGTCTGAGAGCCATTTAAAACATGAAGTGAACTTTTAGCTCTAAAGGTTTTTTTTGTTTTGTTTTTAGGCTTGGCATATATATATATATATATATATATATATATATATATATATATATATAAAAAAATAATTTGTCCTGCATGTGTGCCTGCACATCAGAAGAGGGCATTAGATTTCATTACAGATGGTTGTGAGCCACTATGTGGTTGCTGGGAGTTGAACTCAGTATCTCTGTAAGAATGGCTCTTAATGGCAGAGCCATCTCTCCAGCCCTAATTCTAAAGTTTCAATTTCATCGTAAGCACAAAGTTTTTATTGAGACATATACAAGGAAAAGTGTATCAGTTTCTTTCATACCACTGTAGTAAAACACCATGATAAAAGCAAATGAAGAAAGAAGGGTTCACTTTGGCTCACAGTTCTAGGCTGCAGTCTGTAATGACATGGAAGTCAAGTTGTCAGGATCTGAAGCAGCTGGTCACTTAGCATTTGCAATCAGGAGAGAGCGATGAAGGCGTACATGCTCCTGCTCAGCCTGCTTGCTGCATTTATACACCTCTAGTTCTGCCCATAGTTGAGATCAAGCTTCCACATCGATTAATGGAATCAAGGGAATCCTCTGGGAACATTCTCAGAGGCTCTTCTCCAAGCTGATTCTAGATTGTATTAAGTTGACAACTAAATGTAACCATCACCAACTCCACCCCTTTGTCACCCTGACACTCAAATACATCAATTTACAACATTATCCTTCTGTCATGATATCTTACCTGTTGTCTTCTCAGGACAAAGAAACCCTGTCTTAGATATGGTTTCATTGCTGTGAGGAGACACCATGATCAAGGGAACTCTTATAAAGGAAAACATTTAATTGGGGTGGCTTACAGGTTCAGAGGTTCAGTCTATTATCATAGTGGGAAGAATGGCAGTGTTCAGGCAGACATGGAACTGGAAGTGCTGAGAGTTCTACATCTTGATTCACAGACAGCAGAAGGAGACTGTGTTCCACACTGGGAAGAACTTGAGCATAGGAGACCTCAAAGCCTGCCCCCTCAGTGACACAGTTCCTCCAACAAGGTCACACCTACTCCAACAAGCCACACCCACTCCAACAAAGCCACACCCACTCCAAGAAGGCTACACCTCCTATAGTGCTACTCCCCATGTGCCAAACATTTAAAAACATGAGCCTTTGAGGGTCAAACCTTTTCAAACCACCATGGACACATTATAGTACAAAAATATAATCAGTCCAATGTTATCATAGTCTAATTATAAAGGTTTCCATAGCTGTGAACAGTTCCAATCCTGTTACAGTCCAAGGTCTCTTAACTGTAAGTGTCAATTAAATTAAAAAATAATTACTTCCAATGTACAATGGCACAGAGTAAACATTCCCATTCCAAATGGAAGAGTTTTTGCATAGTGAGAAATGATCAAAGCAAGACAAAGTCAAAATTCATCAGGCCAAACAATAAATACATCCTTCAGCTTGATGACTAACATCTGGGGCTCACAACATAATGGGGGGGGGCTTCAAAAGGCTTGAGAAGTCCTTCCTCAGCACACATAGACTGTCTCTTGATCACCAGTACACTCCTGCAGCTCCCCTTGGTGTATGACCCATTGTGGAGGCATCTACAATATCCTACGGTCTCCACAGCAACTTGAGATTCCCTCTCACAGCTCCATACTTCTCAGGCTCTCTTTTTCAGGGACTTCTACCTTGTCACATATCACCTGGCCTCAGTGGGTCTTCATGACCTCCTATAAGGCTTTTCTGTCTTGTCACATTCAGTACATTCTTCAGTACTACACTGATGACACTAGCTCTGCTGCTAGATGGATTTATAACCTGTCTGGCCCCTTCGGACCTCTGGTAGATAAGCTTCAAGAAGCTAGGTTTCAAAGAAATTATGTTGTATTTAGCTTCACCAAACATCATTTCTTGGTCTACACAGTGGCCTTCCTCAGTCATTAGGAAATATAGGGACGACAGAGACCCATATGTAAATTTCTTATATCAGGAGATACAGAAAGAAAACAGTCTAAACCACTTCTTAGATTAGTGATTCTCAGCCTTCCTAAGACGGTGACCCTTTAATACAGATCCTCATGTTGTGGTGACCCCCCACTCCCAATCATAAAATTACCTTCGATTGCTACTTCATAGGTGTGATTTTGCTACTGTTATGGGTCATAATGTAAATATCTGACATGCAAGATAGCTGATGCACAAGCCCGAGAACCAATATCCTAGATATATAATTAATTCCTTCCTGGGTCATAAGGAAAGAGAGTAAAGACATAGGCTGGTTTAATCTTTTGATACTCACCAGTTTCTTCAGAGATAGACATATATCCAGTTTTGGCTGAAGGAAATAAACTTTGGGAAAGTTAAAAACATTAGGGCCATCTGTTAGCCAATTCCTTCCCATCATCCTAACACTACAGCCACCCACATGCCAACTAGGCAAACTTTTATCAGGAAACTTTTCCAAAAAAGTACCAGTAATTACAGCCTCCATTCCTATCTCCGAAGTTCTCAGCTGCTATTCAGCTTTCCTGTTTTCTGGTATCTTGTTCCATTCCGGAGAGACTTTTGTGCTCTCAACATTAATCACCTGGGTTTTCCATGACTTTCCCATTACCCAATCCTCACAGATAAGAACAATGTCAACAGTGAATTAACATGTTTTCTCAGAAGGGAAAGAAAGGATTTCTGTTTTATTTTATTTTACGTGTGTGTGTGTGTGGTTTTGTTTTTGTTGGTTTTTTTTGTTTTTGTTTTGTCTTGTTTTTTGTTTTTGTACACAGGTATGTGCATACCATGAATGCCTGGTGTCTACAGTGGTCAGAAGAGGTTGTTGTTGGATCCCCTGGAACTGAAGGATAGTTGTAAACTACATTGTAGGGCTTGGGAATCAACCCCAGATACTCTGTAAGAGCAGCAGATGTTCTTGACCTCTGAGCTCTGGAATTCTGTTTTTAAAAGATAACAGAGTGTTTTCAAAATAAATTGTTCATTACCTAAGTGGCATTTTGGATTGTAGTAATGAAAACATTGATTAGGTATCTAACTTATACCTGTGTATGGAGTGATTCAGTCACTGTATTATTTAAACTTCCAAGAAAGAAATCATAAACTTTGCCGGGCTACACCATTATTTTTTCCACTGGTCAAAGTAGAAACAAACTATCACACACAGGAACTAACAAAAGTACTGTGGTGGTTTGAATAGGGTTGGCCCCTAGAGACTCATGAGTTTGAATGCTTGGCCCACAGGGAGTGGCACTATGAAGAAGCGTGGCCTTCTTGGAGAAAGTGTGTCACTGTTGGGGCAGACTTTGAGGTGTTCTATGCTCAAGCTCTGTCCCGTATGGAACACAGTCCCTTTCTGTTGCCTGTGAATCAAGATGTAGAACTCTCAGCTCCTTCTCCAGCACCTTATCTCCCTGGACACTGCCATGCTTCCCACCATGATGATAATGGACTAAACCTCTGAACCTGTAAGACAGTCCCAATTAAATGTTGTCCCTTATAAGAGTTGCCTTGGTCATGGTGTCTCTTCACAGCAATAAAACCATGACTGTGACAAGTACAGAACTCCAATGTCTTACTTTTTAAAAAATCCTATGTATTTTAGAAATGAGCAAAGGTGAGAATCCTTGGGACTGGAGTATAGTTTAGCGGTATAGTTCTTGACCCGAATGCCTTAAATAAAACCACAGGCTATCCCACAAACAAAGCCCTATTTATTTTCTTTTCTCTACTCATAGATTTCTTCGGGTAGAAACAACCATGGGCAGACATAGCTATCAGTGAGATAATTCATTCATAGAAATATCTGAAAGTGAGCTACACATCTGCAATTCTAGTACTTGGGAGGCCAAGCAGAAGGATTGCTCTGAAGTCAAAGCTCGGCAGAGATATATAGCAAGACCCTGTGCTAAACAAAGAAACAAAGCAAACAAATAAAGGGCCGGGGATGTAGCTTAGTTGGTAGAATGCTTGCCTACTGTCTTAGCTACTTTTTCATGACTATGACACCATAACCAAGGCAACTGATAGAAGAGTTTATTGGGGCTTACAGTTCGGTGAGTCTATAACCACTAGGGACATGTTGGGGACCTTGGCAGCAGGTAGGTAGGCATGGTGCTGGAGCAGTAGCTGAGAGCTTACATACTTAGCCTCACGTGTGAGACAGAGAAAGAACTAACTGGTAATAGCATGGCCTTTTGAATTTTCGACTTCCACTCCCTAGTAACACACCTCTTCCAAAAAGGCCACACCTCCTAAACCTTCCCTAATAGTTCCACCAGCTAGTGACCAAGAATCTATGGGGACAGTCTCATTAAAACCACACATCTACCATGCACAAAAGCATAAGTTGATTTCAACATTACATAAACTTATACCTGTAATCCTAGCACTTGGAATGAGGAGACAGTTGTGTCAGGAATTTGAGACCCTATTGAAAGTATCTGAATTAATATTGGTTTTAAAATATTTGGACTTGGCAAAGGTTCCCACCATTTTATGATAAGGATGCTACAGGCCACCTAAAAAGTTTATGTAAACAACATGGGTTAAGTTGAACATCTGATCTCCTCCTGAGAGTCTGCACTTTGGTATTTGTGTGGCCAGTTCCCCAATGAAAATGCTAGGCACTAAGAGCCTAGTGAGCTTGTGTAATAGAGGATATCTCAAATATGCTGTTACCACCCATTGCACTTACTATCCTGTGGAAGAGAACCCTCAGAAGCCCACCCTGATTACCTCTGGATTTCAGCCACAAACTTTTTTCCTTTGCTGATTTTACTTCATATCTATTTCCTGAAATAAATCATAATTATAATCATCCCTATGTTAAGAGCTCTCTTAGTAAATCATCACACCTGGGAATAGCCTTGTGGGCCTCTCACACAGTCTCCTTTATAGGGCTTTTCTAAGTATTAAATGTGATTATAGTCAGAATTATGTTACAGTAATAAATGACAATAAAAATACAGCAATCCTATTTATGTTGTAGTAACCTGATGAGTTAGAGTTACTTGCTAAAAAACTGAACAGAAAAAGCAGCATTATGTGGATGCTGAAATGGTGCTGATGTTGCTGGTGCTGATGTTGTGATGAGTTTAGGTTGTATCTAAAACACAGGAGGCAGAAAAATAGTATTATTCAACCCCGTACTTTCCTGAACATTTTTTAAAGGGAATTCCCTTAAAATAACCATAAATAAGTATGAGGTTTTATTTACATTAGGACAGTTGGGATAGTATTTTAATGCCTGGACTCTTCTGCTGGGTTTGCATGAATGAAGACTTGATGCAACTAGCCAGACATCTTCTCAGATAGCTTTTGAGCATGGTGAGAGGAGACACACTGTGCTGTTCTTACCCTTTGAGAAAACAGACTTCACCCACTTCCTGTGTTTAAGGGTATGCAATGTATTAATATTTGCAAGAACTTATTTGGGATCAAGGTAGGTGGACAACAGAATGTATTTCCCTCTTGTCAAGGTTAAGGGCTCATGCCCGACTGATCAACTAGAAAGTGTGGGTTTTGCATTTCTCATAAAAACTGGTTCTGAGGGGTTATTTATTCCTAGGGGTTCTGAGAGAATTATTGATTGTCTAGACTGAAGCCCTGCATATAAAACAGGGTCCTCCAGTTTTCAGTCACTCACTACTACGTTTATATAAAATAGATGACAACTTAAAGCCATGAGAATATTTTGGTGATGTGAAAGACTTAGATGTATAGGGGGTCAAGGGCAGAGAAAGCATCTGGAGTATGTCCAGGTCTTGTTGCACGAGGCGTGTGATCCTGCAGATGTTGTTGGCATCGGTGGTGAGATGTCCTATGGCTATTGTGGTAAGAAAACCATGCTTCAGAGCCCGGGAAATTGGCAGGAAGGGCACTTTATCTACAGTGGAGAATCACAACTTGAAAAATGACCTCGTGATACGAGGTGGTGACAGAGACAAAACCCTGTCAATGTTTTCCAGACTGTGAAGCTTTTTGTTGTGAACTGATGCATATCAACAAAATTAAGGGAAATACAGCAGTAATTTGCCAAAACTGAAGGTGTGACATCTGAGCTTGAGCATTAGGAGGGCCAGAGGGGACAGGTAAGCTGTGTGAGGTGTAGTCCAGCCATTCAAGGGGACATTGCTTCAGTAATTCTCCCCAGGCAGTGAACACTCTTGACTAGCAAGGGATTCTGCATGACCAGTTGGAACAGGAGAAAAAGTGTTGGCTCTGTAAGTGAAGGCGAGCAGGACACTAATGGCAGTTTGTCTGTGGAACATTCAGAGGTGGTTGAGGGAGGCTGGCCAAGGAAAAGCCTCCCAGGCAGGAAGACTTTTAGTTGTGCACCTGGGCATCCATTTTGTGTGGAAACACAAGTAGTTTGAGGTTAAAATACATATAAACCCATGGGCAAATGGCTTGATGAGTTAGCCAGGAGCCTGGAAAGAAAAATGGTTTGCGGCTTAGGGTGGAGGCCAGTGGATAGACTTTGAAGAGACGTTAAGCTACAGAGAACACATGGGAAAGTCATAGAAATCCCACAAGGCAAATTACCTGGATAATTGGCTGGCAGCTAGCCCACACCATTCCACTGCTGGCATGATGAATGTGTGAATCAAGTAGCCAGGGTAGGCAAAATGAAGGCCACATGGGGAACAACCTTTCTGAGTTTGAACTTACTGTGAGTGTCTATCTGCCAGCAACGAAGAGTGGGGAAGAAGGGACTGCACTGGACTCCATTTGTCTTGAAGACTACCTGTTTTGTCAGCAATAGACAACTATTTTGAGTAGAGGTTTTCCTTTTCCTGAATTCTGGGCCTCCAGAAAGAATCCTCTCTGAGGACTTGGGAAGGGCTCAAACCACTAGCCTGGAAACCCATTTGTATCTTTGTACTAGAAGAAGGACTTGGTTATAACAAAAGAGATGTGAGAGGAACACCTATCATATGCCAGGCCAGCTAGCGTCCATGACATCAGTGTTGGGACAGCTTATTGAAAGACTGCTCAAGGACCAGCTTACAGCAATACTTGGAAGGGGCGGGATTGCATACAGGGGTGGGGGCTAACTGCACATGGACCTTCTGCACCATAGAGTTGAGAAACTACACGGTGGCTAGGGTGCTCATGTTACAGATCAGACTTGTTCTGCAGTTTGTTTTTTGTTTGTTTTTCCTGCTCTGAGTCTCATTCAAAGCTGGCAGATTTTGGTGACACTAAATATATGGACCCCAATCATGCTTGTAGGTATGAAGTGTGTTGCTTTTGGGACCCCAAAGAGGCCCAGGAGACACTGTGTTTCTTTTCACTGGGAGAGACGCAAGGTGCAATAATTAATCCTTATTTTAGAACCTTACTCTGGCATACACCTTACCCTCGTGATTCTTGAAATTTTATGGATAGAGAAGTCCTGAGTTTCAAGTCCTCACTCTCTGGAATATAAGTCTCTTACTATAACCTTTGGCATGCTAACCACTTATAATGTCACCAATAGCTTTGTGTGATATTTAGATGGTCTGGATCTCACTGGGCTATGTTATGGCAGAGGGCTACAAGTCCATATAGCCCCGAGGTAAAATTACAATGGTGTATCATTATCTCTCTATATAAATTCCAACAAATTTTTGGTCTCTGTTTTCTAACTGGGGTAGAAAAGAACACATTTACAAAGTCAGTGTTTGCCTATTATGTGCCCAAAACCACATTATTATTCTTTGTCAGGAATACCAGATTAAGCATAGCTGTGATTAGCCTCCTGAGTGGTTAGGTTTGTCTGCCTGCTTCCTGGCACATGACCTCTCCATTTCTCTCTCTCTTTTTTTAATTGGGTTTTTCTTTGGGGCACATATTGTAATATGACATCATGTCACACTCCATTTGTTTATTGTACCATTCTTTCATGTCAGTGAGAAAGTAGGTTCTACATGGCAGGTGGTTTTCCAGTGTTGTTCTTTGTCATGTCTTCAGCTCCTGGAACAAGGCTTGGCATACACTGGGAACTCAATATAGACTTGTTAATGGATAAATGCAGTTTTCTTTGTTTGTTTGTAAGGAATCATGAACTCTTGTCTCTGATTCACCACTTGGAACTATGGTGGATTATTTATTCCTGAATGGCTTTGTTACAACTCAAAATACCAGTCAGAAAAATATCTTGACTTCTAACTTCTTTCTTCTAGTTTTTTTTTTGTTTTGCTTTCTGAGACAGGGTCTCAGTATGTAGCTAAAACTGGCCTAAAACTTCAAATCCTCATGTGTTAGCCTCCCAATTGCTGAGATTACAGGTGTGCACCAAACTGCTTTCAGTGCTTAGCTACTTTAGCTAATTTTAGTTTGCCAGAATCCTTTCTGCCAATGGAATACTAAGGTATGGTCTCCAGAATTTCTCTGGCCAATTTTGTCTCTCAGTACCAGCACCAGTCATTTCTTGCTACAGTTAAATCCAGATTTATTTTTATTCTTCTCTCATACATTACATCACAGCTGCAGCCTCCCCTTCCTCCACTCTCTCCAGTGCCTCCTGACACTTCCCCTCTTGCCCAGATCCATTCCTCCTCTATTTTCCTTCAGAAGAGAGCGGGTCTTGCAGGGATACCAACCAAACATGGCATAACAACGTTACAATAAAATGTGGCATGAACCCTTATATTAAGGATGGATGAGGCAAGGGAAAGAGTCCCAGCCCCCACTCTCACTGTTCAGAGTCCCATAAGAACACTAAGCTACACATCCATTACTTATATGCAGAGGACCTAGCTCAGACCATACAGGTTCCATAACCGTTGCTTCAGTCCCTGTGAGCACCCTTAATTGATTCTGTGTAATCCAGAATTTCTTAATCTGGAGCTGGTGAACCCCAGTGCCATCTATGGGTAGGTTTGGAAAGTCATTTTGGAATTATGCCAGAATAATGTGCTTTTTATTCATTTGGTTTTGAAGGATTAGATCATAGATTTATGTAGATTTTTAAAAGAGACCTTATAAACATAGTACAAATTCCTTAAATGGCCAGGCATGGTGGCACACGTCTTTAATCGCAGCACATGGGAGGGAGAAAGAGGTGAAACTCTGTGAGTTTGAGGTCAGCCTAGTCTAACATAGAGTTAGAAACCAGCTAGAGCTAAGTAATCAGACTCTTTCTCAAATTTTTTTTCTTAGCCGGATAGTGGTGATGTACACCTTTAATTCCAGCACTCAGGAGTCAGAAACAGGCAGATTTCTGAGTTTGAGGCCAGACTGGTCTACAGAACAAGTTTCAGGGCAGCCAGGTCCACACAGAGATACCCTGTCTTGGAAAAAAATCAATTCCTTAAATGGTTGATTGGCACCAGTTTCCAGCTTTCCATCTACCCTTTTAAGCCCCAAAGATGATTGGATGCTTTTTATGACACAGGACAATTGATTGGACAAAAGTTTGGTAGGTCTCCTGGATCTTCCCACAAGGGTGTTAACAAAGTTAAGAAATGTGGTCACTATCAATGTTGCCTTGACAATATAATGCCTTGCAACTACTGCAGTCCTTTGAACTGTGGACCACCACACCTGTTCATATATATTTAAGCACATCTATGAAGACACTTAGTCATCTACCATCCATTTCTTTTCTGTTCATCTGTCCACCAGCTCTCCTCTGTACAAACCACAATCCACACAAAGGAAACCTTTCTCAAATGATGGACGTCCATTTTGTTTCCCTTCAGAACCTAATCCTTTCTATGTAACAACACTTTTTTTGTTTGTTTTGTTTTGATTTTTTTATTATTTAAAACAAATTTTAATTTTAAATATATTTTGATCATATTCTTCCCCTCCTCTGAGAACTTCCCGATCTTCTCCCATTCCCTATACACTGAACTTTAAGTTCTTTGTAAAAAAACAAACAAACAAAAACAATATGGGGCTGGTGAGATGGCTCAGTGGTTAAGAGCACTGACTGCTCTTCCAGAGGTCATGAGTTCAAATCCCAGCAACCACATGATGGCTCACAACCATCCATAATGAGATCTGATGCCCTCATATGGGTGTCTGAAGACAGCTACAGTGTACTTACATAAAATAAATAAATTATTAAAAAAAAACAATATGGCAACAAACCCCTCAAATATAAGAAAACAAAATAAAACACCACCCAAAATGGAAAACAATAACAATAAAACAAAACAAAACCCCTCAAACTCAACTAACTGCAACCAGATAAAAGCACACACAAAAGACTGAGGAGTTGTTATATGTTGTTAGTTAACTATTCCTGAACATGAGGACTGCCCTGGAGTGGTTGACATATCCAGTGTCGTTCTATTGGGGAAAACTGATTTTCTATCTCCAAGCAGTTATAAATCACAATTTAGTTGTTAACCTTTACTCTAGTACCTAGGTTTTCATTCATTCATCTATTTAAAAAAAATATAACAAAAATACTATAAGATAAAACTAGAACCATCACATTGAAGTTGGACAAGAGAAACCAAAAGAAGTAAATGAACCCAAGAGAAGGCACAAGAGTTAAAGACCCACTTGTTCATACACTCAGAAATGCCTAAAAACATTAACCTTGGAGCCATGATGCATATACACAAAGGTCCATGGGCACACCTGTGCAGACTCTGTGCATGCATGCTAACTCAGTCTCTGTGAGTTCATAGGAGCTTTGCTCAGTTAATTTAGAGGGCCTTGTTTTCTTGGTGTCCTCCATTCCCTCTGGCTCTTACACTCTTTTTTTTCCTCCTCTTCCATGGGGTTTCCTGAGCTCTAACAGGAGGAATTTGATGGAGAAATCTTATTTAGGACTGAGTGCTCCAAGGTCTCTCACTTCCTGTGCAATGTCTGGCTGTGGGTTTCTATATGCATCTCCATTTGCTGCAGGAGGAATCTTCTCTGATGATGGCTGAACCACTGCTTAATTCTCTGTTGAGCTCACTGTCTTCTGTTACTTCTGCAGTGCCTGGGTGTTAAGAACAGTGTTTCTAGCAACAGTTTCAGATGTTTTCCCATAAACTTTTGATGGTGATTAATATTCATGAGGAAAAGTGAAAAGGAAATAGCTTCTGCCTTTTGAAATTACCTTGTTCAGTGAAATAACATGGATGTAAAAATCCTGAGGTGGCACACTGTGGCACACGCCTGTAATGCAAGCACTTAAAGGATGGGGCAGGGGGCTCCAGAGATCAGCCTGGGCTACATAGGAAGTATGCCAGCCCAAGCTACATATTGGCTCAAAACAAAACAAACTGTAAAACAAATAAACAATCAAACAAAGAAGCAACAACAACTCCAAAGCAACAAAATAAACCCCTCCAAGTTTCTCATTTTCATTGCACTAAGATTAAACATTCAGTTATGTGTGGCTCAGTGTGAGTGCTCGCCTGGCATTTCAGAGACCTTAGTTTTAATCCCAGTACCACACACACACACACACACACACACACACACACACACACACACACCCCATAAAACACACACACAGCACACACCACACACATGTAACACACACACACACAATTCAGTGTAAATCAATTCTCGTCTTGCCTAGAGGTAATCACTAGTGACATTTGGTGTATTTATTTCTAAACTCTACTCCACTCTCCCACACAACCATCTGCACTTGCTTTTCTAAAAATGAGATTCTATTGTACATGGTATTTTAGAACCCACTTCACATCTCTTGAATGTCTCACTAAATACGCATTTACGCCGCATGTTAATGATGACAGGGAATCTCTATGGAGGTTGGGAGGTGGTCCCAACTCTTACAAATAGTGCTGAGGGAGCTGCCTTGTATAAATGTTCATGAGAACAGATATTGTCTATATATGAGTCTTGTTTTCTGAAATAAACCGAACGATCAATAAACAACACTGTCCCCCCAACAGTTTAATGGCATAATCCCTAAATTTCCCTCTGTCTAAGAATCTAATTATGGCAGATATGCCTAAGTTATAACATGGTTTTCTTGCTTCTGCAAGAAATTTATCTTGCACAGATTAGATGAAATACTCATATCCTTAAAAATAACTGAAATGAACAGAAGCAAGCCTCAAACCTTTAGAAATCCCTAAAGATTCACTTGATGGCATGTATTAATACTAAGTCATTTCAGATGCTAGTTATCTTTTACCTAGCTTCGAGCTGATTCTGTCAGGGAAATTTATTCAATTAAATTTTCCCATTAGCAGAGCTCATCTGAACCCTCTAGAGAATGAGGCTCCTCATGGATACTTTGCAGGTTTAACAGTTCATTTTATTTTTTTTTTAAATAAATAATTAGAGCTGTTCTTACAAAAGAGAAAGGTTAAATTGACAGCTGTCTTGATAATTAACAGTCACTCGCTTTTTCTGCCTACACTAAAGGACATTATTCAAAACATTGTCTGTGCTCTCCACCATTCATGCGATAGAAGACAAAGACGTTCTGACAAGCCAGTCTAGACTAAAGGGAATCAAGGGGCATGACAAAGGTGACACACAACCCTTGGTTGGATTCTGAGTTCTGGACTGGGGACATTGCTGAGGCCATGGATGAAGTCTGAATGTGGACAGTGTGCTGGATTTGACAATGTGCTATATTGTGTCATAATGTTCCTTTTCCCAGGAGATACAGCCTGAAGTATTTAGGTACTAAAGAGAATGACATCTGCCATTTATTTTCCAGTGGTTCAGACAAAACCTACTAAATGTGCAGAAAAAAGAAAGAGGGGAAACATACAAAGATGTAGCAAAGTGTTGACAACTGATGCATCTGGATGAGGGATCTCCCACTCCATTCTCAGAAGTCCCATAGGCTTGAAACGATGCCAAATGAAAAAGAAAACTTGTGCCCAGTGGCACAAGCCTGCAATGCCCGCTGCTCTTAGGAAACTAAGGCACAAGTTCAATGTCAAGACTTTTCTGGGCAACTTAGTGAGGCTGTCTCACAAATTGACCATGACTAAATAAAGAAGGCTGGAGGCAGAGCTCAGACATGTCTCTGTGATCTCAGCCAGAGAGCCTTTGTCTTGGGCACACTCCAACAATGCAGAGAGAGACAGACAGACAGAGAGAGAGAGAGAGAGAGAGAGAGAGAGAGAGAGAGAGAGAGAGAGACAGACAGAGAGACAGAGACAGAGAGAGAGAGCCTGCCTTACTGTTTTTTCCTAGTGGTACATGAAATTGTATAAAAGATACACCTCTAAAGTGGCATTCAAATATGAGAGCAGGCTTAGTCTTCAAACATGTCTCTTGTACACCAAAATTTTTATAAAAGAGAGTGAAGCAAGAGATAAAAATGCAAAAATGAAACAGACAAGGGTGTTCAAGAAGAAAAAGAATAATAGTTTCAAACATGGAGAGTTTAACATGTAGAAAAATTACATGTAGAGAACAGTAATATCAACACGCATTTATTCAGAACCTAGAGTTAGCAATTGTCAGCAAATTTCTACAGATGTTTCATTTACTGTTTTGTGCTAATGTTTTAAAAATAAGGCCATCAGGACATTTGTAACTATGGCACCATGGTCAAGCCTGGCTAGAGTAACAGTGATCCCTCAATGGCACCTAATTCTTGGTCCATATTCAAATATTCTCCCTGGATCTCAAATGTATCATTCGTTGATTGGTTGGAATCAGGAAGGAAAGTGCACATTGTCTGTTCCCAGTGTTCCCTGCAACGTCTCCCTTCTTCCTCCCCTTGACAGAGGATAACCTGGAGTGGGTTGAGACAGTTAACAAAGAAGTCTTTGCCAGATAAACTAATTATACCCAAACACACTTAATTTAAAACAAAGGATGTTTTTCTCCTTAGGCACAAGGTAAATGGAGTTTTGAATATTATTAGCTATCCTCTGAGTCCTTGCTACTCTCTCTGTGGCATGATATTGATAATGCATTCCAGAAAGTATACGAAATACGTGGGGATCCTTGTTACTAACACACACACACACACACACACACACACACACACACACACACACGCACACGCACACGCACACGCACGCACACAGGCACGCATGCGCGCAACACCCCCCCCCCCCTGCCCCGCACGCATGGGCTCAAATTGGCACTATTATTTTTTTCTTTGGCAGAACTACCTAACCAGCAAACTTGAGAGTTAGCCCAAGGTATTATTTCAGCTAAATAATTTTAAAAGTAGAGAGCGAGAGTCCCGTTGAGAATACTTCGCCCTTTTCTTCCTGTTTTCTCCTTAAAATCCGAATACCAAAATTGAAGCTGGTGCTAAAACTTTAAAATCCTGATTTGTAGCTATGCACTGGGGGAGGGAGGGTGAAGCGATGGTTCAGCCATTAAAGGCGAGGCTCACAACCAAAACGCCAAGACATGCAATGGGAGTCCATTCTCCTCTGTGGCATACACTCTGGGCTGTGTATGCAGCTGCCCAACACGGTGCACGAACAGGCCCTAAGCAGGCAACCTGCTGGCGCAAAGAACCAACTTTCCCACCTCTGCTTGTTGCTCTCTGTGCGTCAGCAATCTTGCTGTGATCGCAGTGCGAAACTCTGTCGATGACCGTGTTATTTCCTGTGTAAATGAAAGTGCGTCAGGGTCTCACGTCACATGGTCACCCCAAGGGTCCCAGTTCACAGCTCTGTCTGAGCAGCATGGTCTAGAAGAAATGTTCCACTCCATCCGGCAGGATTCCCCTCCTTGGCATAAGGCCAAGTTCAGTTTACTGTTTTGTACCGTGTGTGAAGTTTGAATCCCTCAGCTGTCCACACCTTACTTTGACCTCGGTGCTTCCTGGAAGGGAAATCGAAGTCAAGGACTCCAACTTCTGTCTCATGACAGTCAAATGTTCTTCACACTGGAGATCATGTGCAGATTTTGGGGTTTTGTTTGTTTGTTTTTTCCTCTTGTGTTGAAGGAAGTGTAACAGGCCAGACTCCTTGGGTTCACGTTGCTGATGCTTCCTAACTACACACTCTGCCAGAGGTAAACCAGATGTTCTTAGTTCTTCTAGTGATGTCTACTTCCTGAGGATGGTGTGTGAACCAACGGAATCCATATCTACTGTCACTCCCCTCCCCCCTTCCCACCTCCTCCCCCACAGAGACAGAGACAGAGAGAGAAATGAGAGAGTGAGAGGAGAGTGAGAGAATGCAGGAGAGAGGGGAGGGGGGAGAACAGCCTGGCTCATATTGACAGTATATGTGCCCCTATTTATGTGCAGGTTTTGTTCTTTGTGCTTAGTGATAGTATGAGACCCCAATGAAGCAAAGGCAAGCAGTCACCTCTTAAGGTGAAGATTCTCTAGCTGCGGAAGCAAGGCATTTAATGAACTCCCAAGCTGTGGCTTTTGGTATTGTTTGATTTGGGGGAAGGAGCAGTGTATAGTACCAGGACTATGCTGGATTCCTTGATAAAGGAACTTGGTATAGGTAGTTTCTTATTTACTTACCTATACATCTATCTATCTATCTATCTATCTATCTATCTATCTATCTATCTATCTATCTAATAGTATGTTGTAGCCTTGGGGAATGATTTGCTCTCATTTTATTGATTTACACATGGCAACACTGAAGCATGAAGGAATTGATAATTGTCTAAACCGAAAGAATGACTTAATCGATGAGTCGGGATTTGAACTTGAATGTCTTAGTCCTCATTCATTTGTTCCACAGACAGAGATGGGACCTGTGTTGTCAGTGTTGCAGGAGATCTATAGAAAACATAGCAAGTGAAATGACCTGGAACCAAGTTCTGCATCCTTTGATCTCCTTGTTGGTGTCACTTCTTCAGTCAGCCACAGAGCTCAAGGTTAACATCTTCACAACTGCCTGTGTGATGACGACTTCTTGTTCTCCTGGGTTTCCTGAAAAGATAGCTATTTCTTTAGTATTGCAGACAACCTAAAGTTGATGAGGAAAATAAGCCTTACTTTCTCCGAGTTTTAGTCTATCTGTGAAATGAGGACAGGTACCCTTAACATATGATTAAAAATTTAGATGTTATCCTACTTATTAGAGACAGTATAATCGTGTACATAGTATATCAGCTAACTTTAACTGGTCACTCCTCATTGTCATGTCGATTACCCATTTACTGCTCTGTGAGCTGAGAATCATTATTCTCCTTTGCCAGATAATTAAGTGGAGGCGTGGGGAGGTTAAGCAGCTCCCACAGAGTCACACGGATCTGAGCCATGGGATGGTGGGCATTTTTATATTAAGCAGGGTTGAAAAAGAGAGGAGACGTCCATGGATCAGAAAGGAACAGGTAACCAGGAGACTAAACTTGAGTATGATTTTTGCCAAGTCTCACCACTCTTTTAAGCAGTTACTTGCATTTTGAAACCCATTTTTCTCAGCTCCTCAGCCTGCTTGGCCTCAGAGGGGGCTTCCTGTTGGCCTCTTTGTGGTATGAAGTCCATCAGCGCCTACTCACACGAGCTGGCTCTTTGTATCTCACTGTAAGGTTCTTGGCAGCAAATATTAGTATTTTCTTCTCCAACACAGCCATTTGTTGGTTTCCACTGGTTCAAGTTACAGCATGCAAACATATTTTTTCACTTATGTGTACTTCTCTTGGTATGGTTTAGTTTCTAGCTATTTACCACTTTAAGTCAGTTTGCTAAACAGGCAGAGCACAGTTTCAACTAAAGTCATAAACAAAGGGACACATCTAAAGCGTTAGCGAATCAACAGGAAGAGTCGGCAATGTAACTGAGAGACCGTGCTTGCCTGCAATGCTCGCCTACGTTTAATCCTCAGCACTGCATAGAGAAGAAGAAAACCACAGAGAAAGAGAGCAATGGACAGCCAGTAAGCATGAGGGCACGAGGGAACTACAACTGACGCTACCACTCAACCACACTCAACCACACTCCTAAAGACCGATGTCTTGAGATCATGGTATCACTTGTTTCTATTGAAATATAAGGTATGCTATATACTTACGAAGATACTACCGTGTGTCCAATGAAGGGATAGAACATAGAATTTTTGTCTAATGCCCTTGGTAAAGTATATTGGTATGACCCCTGTGTAGGACTGTGTGTCAATGGCCTTTTCAAAACTTATAAGAAATCACTTTGTTTAGTCTAGAGCTTTTTTTTTTTTTCCTCCACAAGACACAGGAGGAGGCAGGCGGGATTCAAACACGTGCAGAGAGACACACGCCCTGGTTCTAGGCTAGAGTTTCTTAACATAAGTATCCTTGAGGGTTTGGGACAGTCTTCGCTTCATTCTATGTGTTGGAAGGTGTTTAGGACCTTGCCTGGACTATATTCACTAAATTCCAGTAGCAATTTACTCCCACACCCTTTGAGTGAAAAAAAAATTAAAAGTGCCTCCATGTGTTGCCAAATACCTTCTGGGAGACAAGATCACCTCTATTTAAGATATACTGATTGATTTGGGAATGGAACCTCATGCTGGAGATTACATATTTCAGCATGTGGGAGGCTGAGGCAGGAGGATGGAGAGTTTGAGATTAGCCTAGGCTACTGAGTGAGACTGATTCTAAAGAAAAAGGAAAAGAGCTGGGCAGTGGTGGCGCACGCCTTTAATCCCAGCACTTGGGAGGCAGAGGCAGGTGGATTTCTGGGTTAGAGGCCAGCCTGGTCTACAGAGTGAGTTCCAGGACAGCCAGGACTACACAGAGAAACCCTGTCTCGAAAAACAAAAAAAAAAACAAAAAAACAAAACAAAAACAAAACAACAACAAAAAAACAAAAAAAAAAAAAGGAAAAGAAAACTATGAGTTTGGCTTGTTGTTTGTTTTCTTGGATTCTGCTGCAATGTTACTAGGTCAATTTTATATATAGGGCAGAAGGACTAGGCTCAGGTAAATATCGGGATGGCTGGATCTTCTCTCTCTCATATCTGTAGTCTTCTTTCCCCATACACAGCCTCTCAGTCCAGTGTCAGAGTGAAGATGCAATGGTCTATCTCCTGCTCTCTCTAGCAGAATGTGCAGAATGTGTCCTGGGCTGCCAGTGACATAGACACCTGCCTGACATTCATGTAGTTATTGCTAATTTTCAACTAAGTAGTGTTTCAGTGAAACACTGTCCAAGAAATAATTGTACGTTCATGACTTCCTTTGGTATACTGTGGTTTCTGGGTAGAGAGCAGCTCAAACAGAAGTTAGGCAAGAGTTTGTGTAGCTGGACTTTCCCAGGTGCAGTGTTTTGAGCCTGGCTTCCCAGACTCCCAGGCTCTTTTTCCAACACAGCTTGTCAAAATTCTCTTCTGCAGGGTAACTTCTTTTAAATCTCAGCTTAACTATCACAGTTTGCAAGAAGTATTCCCTGTCCCTGTTATTACAAATTCCCTTCCCCCATCAAACCTAGTCCCTCTGTGCAAATGCTCTCCTTATAGAACATATGTGACAGAGAACGATATATGTCCAGTCCAGAGTCGACTGGTGAAACAGGTGATATTTAGAAATCGGTGCTCAGTCCGGATTGTTCCCAGGCAGCCACCATGTTCCCGCTGTTCTCACTCACACCTCGGCTCCAGCTAGCTAGAAGTGCCAGCCCTGGCACTCATGAGATGTCAGTGTGGCGGCTGGCTCTGCCAACCCACCATGCTGCCCCCACAAAGCTCAGCTGAGCCCCTAATAATATCCACCGCACTTGCGGTACCCGGTAAATGTAGACTCTTAATACTTAAAGATTATCCAATAGATTTATATATTTGGAAATGCTCAACAAGGTGCTCACACAGTTAGAATTGTTACCCAATTATCTAACTTAGATATTATAACTACCTTAGACTGCTAGAGACACTCCATCTGTAGCCATCTTTCCTCATCCTCCTCTTCCTCTTCTTTATCCTCCTCCTTCTCCTCTCCTTCTCTCCTCCCAACTCCTCACTCTGCCTACCTCTCATACTGCCCAATTACCCAGCTTTACTGCAAATACAATGTAGCAGGAAAATATCCTGCTACAGACTGGGAATAGGAGCTCACCAAAAATGTGAATGTAGGGAGATGCCATCAATATTTGGGAAATGTAAGTAAAATGCATTGCTTTTTTTTCTTATCAAAGGGTTAAAGAAGACAAAATTCCATTAAAAAATAAAACAAAAAAAAAATTCTAAACTGTGAAGAAATTACTTGGCAGAGATTCAAATTCTTCCAAGGTCTGCATTTCTTGAAATCAAAATACATGCTTGGGTTTCATTTCTCCCTAGCAACTGGGCTGCTCAGTATCAGCCAATAGTGTAAGAGGGTGAGGCTGAGCTCTGACCACTCAGAGTGAGGCACAGCATCCTTTTAGTCTAGGAGTAAAAACCTAGTGGGATGCCCAGTGGGTGTGCCTTCTTGCTGGATTTAGCACAGCTCTATGCCCTTCTGCAGAAGCAAAACTTTGCCTTGATGAAAAACTTTTTTCCCTTGGTCATTTTCTTAGGCTCCAGATCATTTCTTACCAGTGTAACTTCCATATTACTCAATAGGCATGATTTTTATTTGCTCCAGAGAGTTTTTTTTTTCACTTTCTGTGCCGTTGTCTTTATTTGAATGAGACATATTCCCCATAGTCTTAGACAGGTGAAAACTTAGTCTCAAGTTGGCAGCAGCGTTTGTGGATGTTAAGGTGGCCCAGTCTTGCTGGAAGAGGTGTGGCACCGTGGATGGAATTTGAGACTAAAAGCTTTGTAGTGCTTATGGTTTGCTCTCGGACTCATGAATGAGATATGGAATGCAGGCCTTCAGCTTCCCGCTCAGGCT
The DNA here is from genome assembly GCF_011762505.2 of Arvicanthis niloticus. Lineage (NCBI taxonomy): Eukaryota > Metazoa > Chordata > Mammalia > Rodentia > Muridae > Arvicanthis > Arvicanthis niloticus. The sequence continues at coordinate 129,496,894 of NC_047658.1, forward strand.
GACACACTTGCTGACATGTTTCACTACTATTATGGACTCTAAGCATCTGAAACAGTGAGCCAAAGTAAACTGTGCTTTCTATAAGTTTTCTTGGTTATGGAGTTTGGAATCTAATCCCAGCAACAGAGAAATAGCTAACAGCCCTCTTTCCCTACCAGGTGCTGGGGATTGAGCCAAGACCTTGTGCATACAAGAGCTCTCCCATTGAGCTATGGTCTTGGCCCAGTTTGCTCTTATCAGGAGGAGGGATCCTACCCTACTTTGCTTCTCTGTGCTGTGATAAAACACTGACCACAAGCAACTTGTGGAGAAATAGTTTTACTAATTTAGAGATTATAGGGGAGTTAGGGCAGGAGCTCAAAGCAGAAACCTGGAGACAGGAACCGAAGCAGAGGCCATGGAGGAACCTTGCTTACTGGCTTGCTCAGTGTGGTCTCTTAGTTCTTTTGACTATCTGGCTGGAGTTGCACTGCCTAGGATTGGCTGGATCCTCCCATATCAACAATTGATTAACAAATCAATAATTAAGAAAATGCCCTATAGACAAGTCAATAGGCCAATAATGGAAGCAAGGTTTCCTCTTCCCAGCAACTTCAGTTTGTGTAAAGTAGACAAAAGTAACTAGCAAATCTCTATAAAAAATGTAGGGGTTTGTGGTTCCATTTACCTTCTCTGGAGAAACAGCACTTGATTGTTGAGTGACTAAGTGAGCTTTCTCTTGAGTGTTCTGAGCAGTATTTAGCTTATCTAGAAAAGATTTGGTAACAGTGTGTCAATACAAAGGTTTAGAAATTCTTCCCCAAATGTAAAGTAACTTACACATTTTATCAGTGCTTTTCTGACAGCACCTCAGCACCTTAGATTAATTATGAAGCTTTTTTTTTTTTTTTTGAGACAGGTTTTCTCTCTAGCCCTAGCTGCCCTGTAACTTGCTCTGTAGACCAGGCTGACTTCAAACTCAGATCTACTTGTCTCTAACTCCTGAATGCTAGAATTAAAGGTATGTGCTACCACACCTGGCTGCTTGTAGCAAATACTTATATCCAAATGGAGTATAAAAATCACATTTTACACTTTTGTTCTAAATGGCATATATATATATATGTGTGTGTGTAAATATATGTATGTATATAAATGTATATGACAGTTTGTGTATATGTATACATTTGACAGTTTTGTTAGTTAATATTATTTAAGTAATTTTTAGCTAGATTTATTGAGGCACAATTGATAAATAAAAACAGTGTATACTGAAAGCAGACAAGTGATGGTTTAATACACATGGGCTTCAGGCAAGGCCTTCTGCCATCACATCCACCAATACACTCTGCTTTACACTTAGTAGGCTAGTGATCTTGACTGTCTTTCAAAATAGTCTCATCCTTATTTTTTCAGCAAGAAATAGAGAAAAGTAATTTTAAAATTGTGAAATATAGCTGGAATGGTAACTTTAAACACTTGTTAACTATGATTTTTCAAGTCAAGGTGAGTTTCCAACTCCTAGAGAATTCTTTTTCCACCCAAAGGGGCCTGGTGATATTGAGGGGACTCCATTATAACTTTTACATTTAAATTAGTTTTCAGTAATAACTTTGGGAAGCACGGAAAGCTTTTGTATATTTTGAGGTAATTTCAGTAGGGACACATTACTGGAAGTTACATTTTTCCCTTCTAATTTCCCTGCTTGAAGAGAACACAGGCTCTTATCCTTTGTAGGCAGAGTGGATTGAGCGGATTTATACTTTTTTTTTTTTGCTGGGTGCCTGGAAGGAAGGAAGGAATAAAATCCAGGTGATAATATGTGATTTAGGATATTGGTTTTATTCCAAGTTGAAATTTATATGCTGGGTTACCCCATTTTTGGTTTCTATGACAAAACACCTGGAACAGCTTAAGAAAGAGGCCACAGTTCTGGAAGCTGATGAAGGGCTTGGTGGGAGAGGCATCATAGGAGTTCTTGCTGGAGACAACATGGCAAGACAGAAAACCCCAGATTTGGAGGCACTAGTTTTACTTTCTAAAATTTATGATAACCTGCTCCCTTTAAGAGCTAACCTCAGAGTCTTGATAGGAGAGAACTACATGAATTCCCCATCCTAATCTAGACCCTCCCCTTGGCCTAAGCTCTTGGAGGTTCCTTCAAATCTCCCATCACCATCTTGGACAGTGAGCTTTGTACACAGGAGCTTTGTGTGTATGTGTGTGTGCGCGCACGTACACATATGTACCTATGTATATATCTCTCTATTCTTATATAAATTCATTATTTTATTAGAAATCTCCTAGTATCCTGCATATATATGAACATACTGAAGAGATGCCACAGTTCTTATATTGTTTACTTTTTACAGATGTCATGAAATGCATAGCAAAGAGGAATAATGATGCTGTATGTATCTTAGGGACATCTGGTAGAAAATCTTAATCCAAATTAAACTACAGAAGCGATTTCACTCAGGTCAAATGACCTGAAATAACTCAGAACCATTCTCAAGGGCAGTCTTCAACTGTGGAATGAGAATAAGAGACACTTTTCAAATTCTTCGGTCTGGGTGCCAGCTGCAAAGAATACCACATATATAAAAGTGACTGTGTAAGTCATGAAAGAAAAAAAAACTATAAAGAAAAAAAAAAGAAAAAAAGAAAAGAAAATTGGGAAGATATGCCATTTAAGAAGGTTTTTACAGGGGTTGGAGAGATGGTTCGTCATATGTTGAGACCCACACTCTGCCTCAACACTTTGGGGGCTAAGTGCTCTGGTCAAGAGAGAGAGTGGGGCTCTTGGGGCAGGAGACACGAAGAATGGAGACAAGACAGGGTGTGATTCAGTCTCTCTTCTATTTTCTCATGTCTCTCTCAAGTCTCTCTTATTGAAGGGAATTCTGAGGTATTTATATATACAAGCAGGAGAACACAGGTGAAAACACTTTACCACGTGCACCATATAGCTGAGGTCACTAAACAGCAAAACAAGCTATGTGGAATAAACAATATATTTATCAGAGTGTGCTTCAGCTGTTATAGGCTTTTGACAACCAAGTCTTTCATCAGGGTATATGGTTCCAGATGGCTGCAAAGTTGATCTAGCTGCTTTCTGCTTAAGTCAGCTCCCAACAGGTCCCCCTTTTTAAATTTTTTTCAAAAGGGAAGGCTGGGAAAACTTACGGAAACCGTGCCTGTCCTAGGTTGGAGCAAAGGACCCCAGCCTCACTTAAGATGGTGAGGCCTCCCTTATTTTAGGGGCAAGGGTCTCTATGCTCTCTTACCCGTCATTGGCTATCCGGCTTAGCACGTAAGTTAGGGGTTAATCCTTGTCAATCTTGATGACAGAGGTTTTAGAGTCCCCTACTTCCAGCCTGTAATATTGGACCTGTATGGGTTTCATTTGTTATCTGTTGCCGTACCAAAGCCATCAGTTTGAACAGCATGAACCCGAAAGACAAGAGACTTAATATCTAAACCATTGATATAAAAGCAACACTCTTTAAGGCAACACACAACTTCCCCTGTTGGAGAAGTGAAAGGTCTAAGCCTTGTACCCACAAATTTATACCAATGAAATCCTTGAATTTTGCATCAGCTTAGTAACAATTATACAGATAAAGACAGCCTAATATTAACCACCTCAGTCCCCAAGTCCAGGGAATTGGGGCGCCGACTCCTCATTAACTTCTTCAAGCTGAACATGGGCGTTGAGATATTAGAAGAGGGATGAGGGGAAGGGTAAATTGATAAGCATCTGAAATCTGTCTTAACTGCATCCAGCTGGAAGTCCAGGGCATCAGTGAACATGCAGGTGATAAGAAGATTCATTCACCAAGGCTGTGTATTCTGTAATATACAAATCTCAAAACAAGTTTTAGTATCTAAATAATTATTTTGATTCTCTGAAATCTAGTGTTCTGGAGGCCTACCTCTGTCATGTCTGATCCATATAATTCTGGAAGACATAACTACTACCTTAATGACCTCATCAGAAAACTCATAGAAAAACCTTTTTTTCCAAATTAGCCTTTCCTTAAGCCAGTAACCAGAAAAACCTTTACATTGAGTTTTTATCCAGAAAAATATTATACAACTCAGAATCACACCCATTTTGAAAGTTAAATCAATTAACATTATCATTCTGCTTAGCTCTCTGTCTAGAGCAGCCTTCTATTTGTTCCTCGCGTCTTTAAAGCCTTTTTCATCTGTTTTTACTCACTTATTTCTTGCCCCATTTTCGTTACTATAACGTTTATTTATCTGTTTGGCTCTCTTGACTCAGAGCAGCCTGCAATTTACTCCTTGCATCTTTAAATCCTTTTTCATCTGTTTCTATTTACTTATTTCTTGCCCCGTTTTTGTTACTATGTAATCACCTTTGTTTCACTTCCGAATTCAGCCAGCTCCGTCAGTCGACTGGTTCTCCAGCGCAGGGTGTCTTCCACTGTATCCCGCTTACTGGAGTCTCTGTTCGGGTGCCACTAATGTTGAGATCCACACTCTGCCTCAACACTTTGCCTCAACACTTTGGGGGCTAAGTGCTCTGGTCAAGAGAGAGAGTGGGGCTCTTGGGGCAGGAGACACGAAGAATGGAGACAAGACAGGGTGTGATTCAGTCTCTCTTTATCAAGTCTCCTCTATTGAAGGGAATGCTGAGGTATTTATATACGCAAGCAGGAGAACACAGGTGAAAACACTTTACCACGTGCACCATATAGCTGAGGTCACTAAACAGCAAAACAAGCTATGTGGGATAAACAATATATTTATCAGAGTGTGCTTCAGCTGTTATAGGCTTTTGACAACCAAGTCTTTCATCAGGGTATATGGTTCCAGATGGCTGCAAAGTTGATCTAGCTGCTTTCTGCTTAAGTCAGCTCCCAACAGTCATACGGTAACATGCTTGCTGCAAAGCATGAGGACCCGACTTTAGATCCTCAGCTTTCATGTAAGGAGGCAAAAGTGGTTGTGTGGTTGTAACATCAGTGCCGAGAGGTGGAGGCGTGAGGAATCTAGGGGCTTGCTGGCCAGCTAGGCTAGCCAGATAGTGAGCTCAAGGCTCAGTAAAAATCCTGCCTTGCAGTAAGTATTAGTCTCAATTGGGAGTTTCTACTCCGCCTTTGATCATTCAGTTCCCAGATAAAAGACTCACAACTTTTATATTTATAATAAGCCTTTAATGCACTAGAGCTGGGCAGATATCTACCCTTCAATCTATTAGTATCTACTTCCATATCAATAACCCTGAGTTATAACTTGCCATATTCCAACTGGGCTGCTCTTAACACCAATTGGCCAGCCGTCATGGCTTCATGACTCATCTACCCCATGGCATCTTCTCCTCTTTCCAGGTTCTTCTCTCTTCATACTTGTGGTCTCTTCTCAGAAACCAAGCCCAAGAACCAAATCCTCCCCCCAACCCCCGCCACCTCTCTTACACCCATTATAGGCTGTCGCATCTTTATTCAACCAATTGTTTTAAATTCAGGGGCAAGGTTACATATCATCATGAAGATTTCCTCATCCCTGGGGGGCAACCAGTATTTAGCATTGCAATACATAGCAATAGACCAAACCTCAACAATCCTATTAAAAAAATAAAATGAAGAGTCACAGAGGAAAGCACCCACTATCCACTTCCAGACTCTATGTGCCTACCTTCAGATGCATTTGACACAGCATGCACACACACACACACACACTACCATTACCATAACAAAATACTTTGTGTGACTTTTTTAGATGTTGCTTGAGGTCATCTTTTCCTCAGAGTAGAAAATCCCGTTTGTTTGTCTGTTTTAATGCTAAAAGATCTAATTTCATTCCTATCAATCTAATACAATTTAGAAGTTCGAAATAGAATACACACATGTTTTTTTTTTCTTTTTTTGTAAAAAGATTGTGTCAGAGTTTAAATTACACTGGGAATTGCTTACATCATAAGTTAAGGCAAATGGCCAGCAAGCTCAACAGGAAGCAAGCAGCCTTCATTAGGAACCAATAAAGTATGAGAATGTAGTTGGCTGGACACAAGGAAATAAATAAAGAAAAGATGGTCTGTAGACACGCAGTTACACCATGGTGGGGAAAGGTCACAGTACATTCGGTAATATTATTGTACCCAGTGGATGGGGAGACGGGGTGCTTCTAATGCTGTTAATTGAGGTGTGGATGGGAAATGGCCTCTCAACACCTTCCTTGTGAGTCATTTCCACACCCATGCACTGGCACTAGCAGGAACAAGTATGGCCAGGATGGCACAACTCTAAACGATCATTCTGACCTTCACAGGATGAAAGTTGTGTTCCAAGGAACTAAGTTCTGACAGGCTGGAGGAAAGGTGCAAAAGACAGAATGGATGAAAAGTCAAGTGATGGTCTGTCTTTAAAAGATTTAAAGCTGGACACTGCAAAATGGGAGGTAGCGACAGTCTTCCCGAACATACAGGTGCTTCTGTGCCCTGTCTCAGCATGAGGTCCACTCCCTTCTTCCCAAGGGCAACTCCATTTTCCTCTACCTGGCAGGCAGGGTCAGTCATCAAGCCCTGTAGAAATGAATAAAGGTTAATCATGACTCTTGGAGTCTTTGGGTGTCCAGTCAACCAACTTTGAGCAGTGGGCAGGATGGGACCAGCTGGGTTGAGACTTATGGGACATCAGAGCCTTTAGAAAAGGGGCATAGCAAGCATGTGGATGGGTCATTGGCACTGAGGGGAAGCCACAGCTGTCCCTTAGATAGTTCACTAAGAAGGTGACATTTGCTAGTCATCTGGAGAAGAACCAGCAACTGTGGTAATAGTCAGAGCTACTAAGTTATGGAAGATGAGGACTGGTGTTTCAGAGAGACCAGGAAAAAGCTTCTCTCTCTCTCTCTCTCTCTCTCTCTATCTATCTATATATCTCAAACACACACACACACACACACACACACTAGAAGCTTGAAAAAAATGAAGCATGTTTAGAGGGTGAGTGCTACTTTTTAACATTAGAATGTTCTAACTTAATGTGGGTAGTGTTTTTTAAAATTTAATCTGTGACCTTCAGGTATGGGCTGGGTTCCAAGAGCAGCCAGTTTCTGTGCTTGACCCCTAAAAAAATCACTGTGAAAGTTACTTGATTTAATATTTCAGTTTAGCCTAATCTTGGGAAGCTAAAGAAGAGCAGATCATAGATACCAGTTGCACAAATGGATGGAAACTTTTGAGTGCCATAGTTGAGCTGCCTTTAATTCTCACAGTGACTGCCAGCTAAGTGCTACTAGTATTTCTCTTTAAAATTGCAAATATGCAACCCAGAGAGGTTGGATATCTTATCCAGAGCTACAGTAGTGACCTGTGGACCTTGGTTCTAATCCAGACAATCTGACTAAAGGGCCTTTTCTCTCAGACAATGGGCGATCCTGCCAGAAGACAGTAAAGACATGCCATGGCAGGGGTAGGGGTGGAGGACATCCTCTGAGCATCCCTCTCTCCCTGATGCTTTGAACATAGCAGTGAGGACATCACATATCATGTAAGTGGGTGGTATTCCCATGATGGACCAATTCCAATGACTGCTTCAGAAGAGTGTCTAAACACCTAGCCCTTTAGACCCATTTTGCTGGGCCATGCTAGCTGGAATGCTTCTAGTGGGGTTGGTGGTGGGCATTGGGAGCACACTGATGCATAGTTTTTCTTTTCTGCTTCTGAACCACTCCATTTACAGGTACCACTTGATGGACAGGCCTAACGAACATCCTGCTACTCTGTCTTAGAGCCTGCGTCCCTGGGAACCATGATTGATTTCACTGATGGTGTGTGTGTGTGTGTTCCAATCCTGTCTCCTTTGCAGCTTTCTTAACAGTTTCTTTTGATTTTTTTTTCATGTTTGAGATGAACATCTAAAGCAAAGTTTATAAAAATTCTCAAAGGCAGTCTATGAAAATATGCCCCCAAACTCCTTGTTAACAGACTTCAGTTTTTAAGCGTAGTTTTTAAGTTTCGCCTGAAAACTGAGCAGAAGAGAGAATTTTGTCTCTCTAATCTTCCTGACTCTCAGCATCCATTTCCCTTGGTTTGGCCGGGAATACAGATGGTGGAAGAGCTCTTTACAATCAAAACCTCTTTTAAAATAGTTTACATGAATTTGTGATGACTATTTATAGCTACGGAGTAGTTGGCTGCCTTAATCCTAATGTGCTCTTGCAGGAGCTATTTAAACATTCCTGGTTCAGTGTCGCATTGGCATAATCACTTTCAGGAGGATTAATATAATATGTCTGAACTTTAACCAAAGTGCCTGGTGCTTAATAAAGATCCAGAAGAGCCGTTGTGTATACATTTGGCACAAGTCAGGATGCAGGTTGCCTCAAACCACAAATGGATTTCTGTATTTCCAGAGGTCTGACATTTGAAGTCAGTTACATTAGTGTAGTCAGCTTCTAGGGAGGTTTCTCCCTGGACCCTCCCAACTTCTGGTGGCTGCTTGCCTCCTGCTTGACTTCTGGCTGGTTTTTATCACTCCAGCCATTGCTCCCCTGGTCATACATCTTCCACACCTTCATGTTTTAAGTTTCTCTCTGTCTTCCTCTCCTAAGTGTGATTGCAGTTAGGGCTCACCCAGGCAACTCAGAAAAATCTTTCAGTCAAGACCCTTACCTTAATCACATCTCCGTACCTAGTAGATGACACAGACACAGACACAGACACAGACACAGACACACACACACACACACACATATGAATGCACACATGTTAGAGTAGCCTGCCTCTCTTCTCTTTTAAAAAGTATTTTTAGTATTTTATGCCTGCATGTATGTCTGTGTAGCTACCATTGAGGTCAGAAGAGGGCATTGGATTCCCTGGAACTGGAATTAGAGACAGTTATGAGCTGCCCTGTAGGTTGCTGGGAATTGAACCTGGATTCTCTAGAAGAGGATCCAGAGCCATTTCCCATTAAGGCAGCCGAAAGAGTCCTTCCTCCTTCACAATTTGTCATAGAAGACCATCTGCTCTATTATTTTAAGTTATCCCTTTTTCTCTTCTAAAAAGGGACTGGGGCTGGAGACAGCAGATGGGTAAGGATTCTGTGACTTCTCAGAAGTATGTAGAGCAGCTCCTTGCGTATATCTTTCCAAGGTTTTAGTTAACTGTGGGGTCGGTTTAGAGGCATTTCCAAAATTCACATTTGCAGACTCCTCTGACTCAGTCCATAGAGCTTTGTTGAGGCAAGCCCAAGTTTTTCAGGATCTCAGGGGAATCTTCTTGGCCCCAGTCTGGAAACATTGATTCAGTTCTATGAAGTTCTGAACCAAACCTTGGAAATAGGGTATTCCCCTTCTGTCTGCTAGTGTGTCATAGTTACACAGTTGCATTTTTACTGGAAGTGGGAAGAAAACGAACAAACAAACAACAGTGAGCCCGAAAAATGAACAATCCTGTCTGTACAGTATGCATTGAAACAGTTCCCCAGCGGGGACACTCAGAATTGAATAGAGGATGATGACTCTCCAGATTTGGCAATCCGGCAGCTGTCATTAGTTCCTGACCTCGTGGGTCTGACAGGCCAAGTCAGGTCGCGCCCTTTGCTGCAGGAAAGGCTTTTCCTCTGCCAGGGCAACTTCCTCCAGGGGACTGTGTGGTGGCAGGGCTACTCAAGCCACCCGGCCAGTATATTCTGGAGTAGGGTGGGCTAAAGATTGGCTTTCAGTGTTGCATCTCCGCCCCCTTCAAGCTTCAGCCACTCTAGAGTAGCATGGGCAGAAGGCGTGACCAGACCTAGGTATATTTATTCTGGCCTTAGAGTGAGATGCTGGGGCTGCTCCAAGCTCACAACCTGAACGGACTCAAGTCAAGAACACACTGATTTCTGTGTGAGAGGGCTACGAATCCAGCTCCCTTGCTGGCCAGGTGGGGGCAGCCGAGGCGCCATGACCCGAGGCTCAGAAAGTTTTGAGTGAGGTGGGAGGTGTGTGTGTGTGTGTGTGGGGAGGGAGTGCAGATATTATTGGGGGAAATATTGCTGTGCCGAGTCAGCTTTATTCTGGAGTGATGAAAGATGTCTAACTCAGCTATTGAATGACGACGGAATAGAGCTCAACCGTGTGTGTGTGTAAGAGAGAGAGAGAGAGAGAGAGAGAGAGAGAGAGAGAGAGAGAGAGAGAGAGAGAGAGAGAGAGAGAGAGAGAGAGAGAGAGGGGCAGGCTCAGTTTCAGTGATGAGGGGGCGCAGGCTAAGGTCGGCTTTGTCAAGAGGTGACAAAAAAGGAGTATCAGACTCCGCTGCTCCGCTGGGGTGATGAGGAACACAGACTCAGGTTCAGTCCCGCCAGTTTTCTTGAACTCCCAGGTAGTCATCTGCAGCCGAGGGTCAAGGCGTCGCTGGGGAACCCTGGCCGCGGACAGTGCAGGCGGGCGTTCTTCCTGCTGAAGGCAGCTGGAGGCGCTGAGCCTTCATCTGCGGCTTGTGGTGGGCGGAGCTTCCGCAGGTCTCTTCCCTCGGACAACAAACCCCGCCCACCCAAGGCCCCGCCTTTGCACCCGCCCCCCTAGCTCGCGGCCGCCTGCCCAATCCGCAGCACTCTCGGCCCAGCCGACCCGGCGCTTGTGTGGCCGGAGGCTGACTAGGGGGACCCCAGCGAGCCGCGGCGCCCGCTGAACCGGGGACCTGCCTGCGCGGCTCGGGAACGCGCCCTGCCGCTATTGTCTCGGGGCCGCACAGGCTCGCGCCGCCCGGACGGCGATTCCCCTCCTCTTCCTCCGGGAGGGAAGGATCCAAGAGCGCCAAGCCGGGCTGGCTGGAGGAGGTGGCCGCGAAGGCGGAGGGAGGAGCGTTACTCCCCGGCCCCGACTGCTTCTCCTTCGGCGTAGGCTGCCGCTGAATTCAGAGCGGCAGCGGGTCGCGGGTTCCTGGCCATGGAGAGGAGATCTGCACGCGGGGACTCCCGGAGGTCCGCTCCCGCTCCCGCTCTTCTGGCCATCGCTTAGACACCTGAGTAGACAGACGCCAGGAGGGGGAGGGGAAGGTAAGGCTCCTCTGGTCCCCCGTGCCCAGCCCCGCCTCCTTGGCGGTCCCAGGGTCCCGGAGGGCGCAGACCCGACTTGCGCACCTTGGCGTCCTGGAGGCCTGGCCGTCCCTTTGCTGGCGTTTTTAGCTGAGAAGCACAACATCCTGTGGGTCCCAGCGTCCGCCTTCGCCTTCCCGCCGAGGTTCGCCCAACGCGCCCGAGACTCAACCTTCTTCCACGGAAAAGGGTCCTTAGGAATAGGGGTTTGATCCCTTTTCATCCACTTTGTGTTCCCGGGGAGGGTAACAATGGGTCTTATAAAGTCCGTGTGAACAGCCCTAAACTTTCTGGAAAGGCTGCGTGGGGGACGCGGACCGCAGTGAAAGATTGATGGAATGTGCATTGTGGAGCCTTGGCGTCTACAAGAGCGCGCTTGTGTTAAGTTTGGTGGTGGTGGTGGTGGTGGGGGATCTTTGTCTCCTACTGTTCCCCTGAGTTAGTGTGACCCTACTCCTTGTGGTAAGGCACAGCTTCAGAATCTGGGCATCTTTAAAACTGGGGACCAGTTTTAGCACAGTACCCACTAACAACAGTTGCCGGCAGAGTTGGGAGGTCCTGGCAAAGAGTGGGGTTCTCATTGAGAATGCCCTGAGGACTGCACTTAATACTACTTACTGCCCTCCAGCAATAAAACCAAGGTCTCTGCTGGGGGCGGGGGTGGGGGTTGTTGTTTGTCACCAGACCCCCTGTGGAGCAGAAACACTTCTCTTAAATCCTCCTTGCTGAAGGGTAGGAAAACAGACTTTGACATATGTCTCCTTTGATTAGCAGTTGGGGTTAAAGGTACAGTGCCTAGTCTTTTAGGAACTTCCATTCTGCTCCTGAGCCACACAGTGTGTGGTTCTTGGACTGACTCCCTTGTGCTGGTTACTATGTGATGCTGCACATTTGCACATGTTGAAGGCATTGCAGAAGTCTTGAGGGCTCTTACCAGTAAAAAGAAAAAGTAGAGGGAGAGGAGGCTGGAGAAGAGTTTCATCAAAGCTAAGGAAGGCCTCAATTTCCACTGCAACCAGGCATATCTGTTGGAAATGGCCACTAAACTCAAATACATACAAATTATATATACCCCTAAAGATTAAGAAAACTTGACCCTTTAGCGTTGGTCTGGGTATCCTACTGGGTGTGTCCCTCATTGTCTTTCAAAGAGTTCCTTTGAGTTTGCATTTCTGGACAAAGCAGAATGTCCATCAGGCATGTTGATCATTTAGTTAACCTAGGACAGCTTGTGATGGTGTCTTCTGCCTTTGAACTAACTCTAGTTATTTATGTGTAGGCTGGTGGGTTGGAGCTGGAAATTTGTCTTCTAACTTGAAGTTCACTCTATCCCATGCTATTTATCTAATTTTTGTCCTCACAGAACGGAGAGTTAAGGTTAGACGTGAACTCTGAGCCGTTTGTCACCTGCTCTCTGTCAGCCTGTGGATGAGAGTAAGCTGAGGCGTGGTGAGTGTGCATGTCTGTGTGTGTGTGCAAGACATTAGCATCTAAATTCTTCTCCGGGTTCCTAGGAAGTTCTGTGTAATTGGGATAGCAGGTCCATGGCTAGTTGTTTGAGGAAGGTCTCTTCTCTTCATCTAGCCTATAGCTAGTGGATTTCCTGAAATGTTAGAATCACAGGAAAGTCGAATATGGCAGCACCTCAGCTATGCTGTAGGGGACGAAGTTAAGCCTGTTGTTACAGATACCAAGAAAATGGGCATAGAGAAGACTTATGGACCATTATGAAATCGAAAGGGTACCACTTAGTAGCTGAGTGTGCCCCTGAGCAAGCTTCTGAAATTGAGATAAACGAGCCACATTTCAGAAGGAGAAAACCATAATCACTATTGACCGGATTGTTTGAGTCCCACATTTGTCAAGGTCTGTACACTATAAAGTGCTCTGGAGTACTTACTAGTAATGCACCCATCTATCCATCTGCCATGGATCCATTACTTAATACAACCACTCAGCATGTGCCAGCCATTCGGGAAGAACTCTGTGGCACTTTCTATTAGCAGGAGAGGGAAGTGAAGGAGTGGCTGCCGATGAGGAAGCCAGAGGGCAGGAGATCCCTGTGTGTTTTCCATTGACAAAGATGAGTAAGACTGCAGCTGTGGAAATGAGTGTTTCTGGGGACCCAAGCACACTAACAATACTAAGATCTTCTCGGTGTGTGAATGGGAGACCCACTGTGCCCATGCTTCTTTAGGAGGGCAGAGGAAGTGCTCACTGGAGGGTTGAGCGTGGCCGTGAGCGGCAGAATCGTTTCTGACATTTATTTGTTAAATCAGGCAAAATAGAGACTGAAAATTGGCATAAGAAGCATCACTTTTGTTTTTCTTTATTTTTTTGAGACAGGGTCTCACTGTATGGCCAAGGCTGGTCCCACACTGCTGAGCCACCATGGCTCTTCCTGTTAACGGGCCTGGCATTCCACCTAGCAAAACTGAAGGTGGGAAGTCAGGCATGGCTTTGAGAGAAGAAGGCTTTGGCTGTTGAAAACAGTTTGCTGCTGGGCTAATTACCCAATTTTTTCATCCATGAGATAAGGTTTAAAATGCTTGATGAATATACTGGAGTCAACTAAGTTTCCAACTGATATGCAAATTACTGAATTAGTACTGCCAACCCGAAGGTGTTTTAGACTGCAGTTTGATACAAGCTGTAACTAGATATAAATTATAGCTTAATCAAACTGGCTTCCGCCATAGGTTTCCATTTATTGGCTCTTGTCAGAATGGAAGCAGGTGTGTGGGGCTGCAGGCTGCCTACTGTTTGTTCTGTGATACACCTCCCTTGTCAAGGCATCTGCTCCTCCCCCTCGCAGGGAATCTTTTTACTGGTTTTGACTTGTGAGCATTGACTAAAGGGATGAGCTCTCTGGTACAGGGCATCACTCAAAATGGCCTGAGTTTGTCTCTCAGGCCAGCTTCCCTTTTACTCCACTGTCCCAACCGGGTCAACTTAGGAATAGAGTGGGGGTGGGGCACCCGCATATCTGAGACTATGAAAAGTCACTCTTACTGTCTGCATTTGTAAAGAGGTATAATTTCCCACAAGACTGTTGAACGCTCTCCTGGCAGCAGCTGTTGTCAGGGTGAAACCTGAAACTGTAAGCGGTGCTCGCTTTAGTTCCCCCACTAGAAATGCACATAAGGTCAGCTGACTTTTTTTCTGAATCACTGCTGGTGGGAATCTAGACTCAGATATTTAAAGGTATAAAGTTAAATGTGGCTTTTGTGGGTGCCGTGGATGTGAGCCAGGGTGTTGGGCACTGCTGTACTTGCTGAGTCCTGACCTGTAGTTCCGAGGGATCCTAAAAATCCTGATAAAGTAAGGAAGTGGAGACCTGAGAGTCTCACTAATTAGCTAAGGTCATGTAGTAGATTAATGGCTGAGCAGGGACAAGAACCCCTTTGTCCTTACTTCCAGACGGTGATTTCCCACCCCTTCCCTATTTTCTCGTTTATTCCGCTTTGCTTTCGTTGGCAGTTATTTAAGTGTTTAGTTTTCACTCGAGCTTAGAAACCCATTGTGCTTAAGTTTAAAAGGCAGACCCATGTCTTTTCGTCTCCCATATTTATTTGTCTGTGATATGGAGCACATAGTAGGGTGATATTTTTGGGAAATTTCTGTCAGACAAGGAACTCAGAGTAAGAATGTTAGCTTTACTTGCATTTTCTGAAAACAGGATACAAACTTGCAATATTGTAGAAGTGCAATTTTTTTTTTTTCCCCCACTAAGAAGCAAGTTCCTGGAAACATGCAGACTTTTTTTTTTTTTCTTTCTTTGTGAATCATAGGGGATAAAACCATGTTAGGAATAGTTTGTATATTCTTTTGTTTTCTCTTTGTTCCTTTTGAGAAACCTTTAATGTTGGTCATCAAGAACTGTGTTCAGTAAGTATTTTATTGCACTTCTAGACTAGGCAAGGCACTTGGCATCAGTAAGATAAATGAGGCATTGAGTCTGTAGTAAAATGCCTCTAAAAAAAAGTAAAACAGACCCAGAAAATGTGCTTACTGTCTCCTTACAAATTAGATCTTTGTTCTACGAGACAAATCTGTTTTAAAATTATTAGTAGATTTCCCCCTGTAGATAGATTTGTAACAAGACATTCCTTTCACGAGGTGGAAAAATGAACTTTTTTACATGAGGCATACCAGGGCTGCTTCTTAGTGTAGACAGTAGGTAAAAGTTAAGTTGCATTTAATAAGAATTTTTACTGTTGTTTGCTGTTGTTCCTTTGTTTGACATGGTGTCCCATGTCCCTCAGGCTGGCCTTGAACTTGTAATACAGCCAAGGATGACCTTGAACTCCACGTCTGCCTCGTTCCGGGGAACTTTATAATAGACAGTTGCTGAGGAGAGATTGTAGTCCTAGGCTTACTGTGTTAAATGGTTTTAGCATTGTGTGGAAATGCTATTGGGATATTGTTGCTTGAAAGACTTGCAATTTAAGACAATCTAGATTGAGCCACCAAGAAAGGAGTTGTCTTTATTGCCTCTGAGTTTGATGAAGTATCTTAAGACACCTCTACCTCATCAGGTGTCTTCTTCTTGGTCAGGTTTGGAGACTGAGTCTCTTGAGTGAACCAGTTATTGATTTAGAAGCTTTGATCTACTTATTGGCCTTCATTTTGGAGACTGCAAACTTCTGCATTATAATTGTTTTAGCTCTGGGTTCTCTGTTGCTATTCTTTCCTGAGGAGTAAGTAGTTTGGCAAGTTTGATAAGTAGGAAAAAAAAAAAAACAAAAAAACCCTGCATTCCATTTCAGAAGAAATGAGAAAAATTCATTGTGTGTGTTTTTTTTTAAAGCCAATACTATAATACTATAGAACCAACCTTATTGACTATGAAGTCTTCATATGAAGCTTGAAAGCTTGTACCCATGAAGTTAAAGATGTGGCCTTAATTGCTCAATGGGAATGCATGGATAACTACTCCCCGACTTATAATCAAATATAAGTAAGTGCTAGTAGCAGGATGTATTTGAAGGTAGTCTAGCTCACAAGGTTTTCAGTTCTCCCTGGTCACCATCATGGTGCCGACAATGCTTGTTCATGGGAGGACTTGTCTTTCAACTCCAGTACCCCTTGATCAGGGCAGTTGCTGGCAAGGTGTAATGTGGCTGCTTTGCTTGGCTGAGGTTTTACATGCTCTGGGAGAGGATGAAGAATGACTTGTAGCTAGGCTTAGAGCTCACCTGCAGGTGACATCATGCCCTTAAGATCCAAAGACCATGAAAGACTTCTTGGGTTTCCCCAGCCACCTTGGTTGTTGTTGGGCAGTGCACTGTCATTCAGGGTGTTGGTGTGTACTCACAAGGTAGGGGAATTGGTCCTGCACTCTACTTTTGGGTAAGCTAGTTTGATGGGGTTTTTAGGAAATGCAAAGAGTGTTGTATTCTTGTAGACTGAATCCGATTGCATAAATTCAGATCCACCCAGCTAGTTTCTTTGTTGTACCCTGTACTGCAGTTCCTTATTGCCTTACATCATCTCCTTACTGCCCTTAGCACTGGACTTGATTGGAGGATCGTCTATGCTTGGGTGTGCCCTGTATATGTGTGTGGTATGTATGCTTGTGTGTATGTGTATATTTTAATTACCATGTCTCTATTGTGAGGCAGAACTCTTGTGTTCAGAGGTGGTGGTGCACACCTTTAACCCCAGGAAAGAGGCAGGTGGATTTCTGAATTCGGGGTCACCTGGTCTCCATAGTTAAATTCCAAGATAGCCAAACTACATAGGAAGACCGTATCTCAAAGAACAAACGCAAACAAACTGGACTTTGTTCTTGTGTTCTCGGATTAGAAAGCTTCCTGTTGAGGGGAAGGGTGGTAGTATACTTGGGTTCTGGTCCTGTGATTGAATAGCCTAGCTCATTTCAGCGTCTTTGCTGATCTTTCTTGGCTTGAAAAACAGGCCAGAGCTTAGTCTTTATTCTGAGTCATAGCATTTCAGTGTTAGTGTTTCCCTAGATTATGACCTTGTGGTAATCTGCACCTGTTAGTCAAACACTCCTCTGGTTTCAGCCTCTCCCCTACCTTTGACTTCTACCAACATAACTTCCTGGTGCTTTCTTCTTCAGCAACATTTTAAAGGGTTGTCCCTGGCAGTGTGCAGAGAGAGCAGCCAACCAGTGCAGGCTGCTGGCAGCCCTGCCCTTTGCTGGGTTAATTAAATCAGCCTCCTCCAGGTCAGAGCCAGGCTTTGGGTCTTTCTTTGGAAGGTCAGCTGCAAGGGTATGACATGCTGGAGCCTCCATTGTGCGCCTCTGCACTGCCATCTGTCACTGTCAGCAGGTTGGAAGCCTCTCTTGTGTCTTTCTAGCCAATGGGGAACAAGGGTCTGGGGTGGGAGGTGGCCTAAGGAGTCTTGGAAGGGATTGGGGAGGAGCTTTCTAAAAGACTGAATGAGGGGAGAAGGAAGGAATCTGAGGAAGAGTTCTGGGGTAAAAAGAAACAGCAGAGGGCCAGGATGCAAATGACTCTTCCCTCTCTTTGTCTGATTCTTAAAATTGCCTTTGAGCAGGAACTGCACTGAGTACAGTTTTAGATCTGCTTGGCTTTTGAGATTCGTGAGTGGGGGCAGCTTTCACTCTGCAGAAAGACCAGTGGGCTTTGTAAGGTAGGAATGTGAAATGGAACAGAAACGGAACAATCCATAAAAGCTGACTGGTTAGCACCTGCCTGAGGCAGGTCCCTATTTTTTGTGTGCCTTAGCAGAAGACACTATAAGGGCTCACGTAGAATGCCATCCCCTGAATTTAGGGGGACATTTTTTTTTTTTTTTTTTTTTTTTTGTCTTGAGATCTTTTTCTTTGTTTTACTTACAGTTTGATTATGTGGCATTGAGCACAAGTGACAGAATCCAGTTTGGTCTGGTTTCTTGGTACTATTGCAGAAGCTCATTCTAGAAAGCCTTTCATAATTGACAGTTCCACAGTCCCTGCTCCCTGCCCACCACCCCTCTCCCCCCAAGGTGTGGCTTGTGTGCTCTGCACGCATTTGCTTTTATTTCTGCTCGAGCCAAAGTGGAGTTAGTCTTTGCTGCCTCAGCCCCTCAGGCTATACATAGGCAATGTTTTTCCTAAAACACTGGTGTGATGGATACCTTTGGTTTCTTTCAGCTGTTGAGGACTTAGAGTCGACACCCACTGCTTCTTGTGGACTTGGTTAGCAGAGTTGAAAGGGCAGCACTCTTCAGAATATTTATTGCCAGACAAAGAATATTTATTGCCAGACATATGCCTCATACAATGTGAAGGACAGGGACATAAGAATTAATTCAAATGCTTACAAGCCACTTACCTAACAATAATAGAAAGTATTCACTTGGCTGGCTTTTGGTCTCAAACATTTGCAAATATCCCGATTTTGGTTCTTGAGAGACAGGGTTTAGCCTTGGCTATCCTGAAACTCACTCTGTAGACCAGGCTGGCCTAGAACTCAGAGGTCCACCTGCCTCTGCCTTCCCAGTGCTGGGAGATAAAGGCATGTGGCACCACTGCCTGGCTAATAATTCATTTCTTAATCCCTGTCCTTTCTTATGTCGGGGGAGCTTTGTACTTAGGGCTTAGCTGTCCTTGCACCGGAACTGTGGCTTGGGTATGCGGTGCTTCAGGAAAGTAATTCAGGAAAGACATTGACCGGGCTCAATGTAAGGAAAGTAGTTGCAGTGAATTCAGCCAAGATTTCAAAGCCAGAAGGTTGCAGGGAATGTGACATCCCCTGGTGATGAGACTGAAAGGAAAAAGAGGCTTGGTGTCCTGAGGGAGGCTGTACCTTGTAGCAACAGGGTGTATGGGCTGTAGGGCTTTCAGTTCTCTGGGAGCGTGCTTATTCAAATCTCAGTTCTGAGTGAAAGGGCCTGGTTCTGTCTCAACCTGTGGTCTGCTTCTGTAGCCATTGTATGTACAGATAGAGGGTTCATGTTGAATTCTGCCCAGTGGTTATTTTAGGAAAACATATTTATACTATATGCATTGGGAATACAGTATGTAGTATTTTATTTTTCCCTAAAACACATATGTGCGTGCGCGCGCGCACACACACACACAGCTTTCCAACCTTTCTTTGTCCCACAGAAATCTATATGTGTTTAAGTATGCAATTTTCTTGACACTGGTCAAATTTAAATATGTACTTGAAAGTCTGATATCTTAAAGGGCCTAAAAAGAAACCCTCAGGTGCTAAGGTCACTTCTCATTGAACAGTTTTGTATGTTCAAGCCCCTGCTCATTCCGTAGCAGCAGGCACAATCTCTATGTAAAGAAGAACCATGAGACACCTAATGTTATCTCTTTAAGCCAAACCAAACTACCAGCCTGAATGTCACTTTGCTGTTATTCTTTGTTGGCTTTCTCTCTAAATAATCGAAAATTCAAAGCAGCTAGGGGCTAATAGCTTGATTGGGTCAGAAGTGTTATATTTCCTAATCTGTGTTTTCATAGTTTGTGTACCCTCTTTTTCTGGAATATTTTACTTTTTATTGCATGTTTTTACTTTTTAGATACAATAACGATCACATTGTAAAGATTTTCTAAGATTATAACAGAAGAGAAAGTTAGCTTAGTCAAGTTTTAACCAATTGGACAGAAATTCTTAGAAGCAAAGGTTGTTGACGATTCTGTTGGTTGTTCTTTCAAAAATTACCACCTTACTAAGAAGTCTTTATGCTGATATCTTGTCTGTTTCTTCTAGCCTGTATTTTTCATTTGGAAATAGATCCTCATATGAAAGAGTATAAACAAAGCAAAAGGATTGGACTCTTACTGAGCGTTCTGTACGATTGGGAGCTGCGCCTGTCTGATGAAGCACAGGGGGAGCCACTGCAGTGGGTGGTGGGGCTGGCTCATTTGGAAAACTGATGCTTCAGAAGGGGAGCGAGTGTCCTCCATCACGCTGTAGGTAATAAGCACCTATGGTGTGCATCTGGCGTCTCCCTATACAGGGGACTCTCCTGCTCATCCTGCTCGTCATATTCTGCCAGGAATATAGAGGGGAAGGTTTTCCATTATACTCTGTGGTTGAAATCATTGGGGCACACTGTGAAAGGGTAAAATTAGCCAGCCAGTTTGCCAGCCTCTCTGTAGGATTCCCGCTTGCAAATGTGACTCAAGCTATCTGTCAGCAGAATGCAGAGCTGTATTCTGTAATAGTTAAACAAGAGCTGACTTTCTAGTTAAATTTCTCAGAGCCTCAAAAAAATATTAAAGGGTGGGGCTGGAGAGATGGCACATGGGTTAAGAGCACTGGCTGCTCTTCTAGAGGATGAGAGTTCAATTCCCAGTACCTCCATCTGTCTGTAACTCCAGTTCCAGGGGATCTGATGGCCTCACACAGATGTACATACAGGCAAAACACCAGTGAACATAAAATAAAAATAAATTTAAGATCTATTTAAGGTATAAGTGAAAAATTCCTGTGGGGGTGGGTAGGGAGAGAAGGTGCAGAGAAGAGCAGCTTGGGGAAAGAGGAAGATGGGAAGAGAAAACCAGAAATCTCTAGTTTAACAGATTCTCCGGGACTGTAATTAACACAAGATTAGACAGATTTTCACCCACTCTGTTTTCCTTCCACTATGTGTGTGCATGTGTATCTATACAGAGTAAATATATGCCCTGTTATACTTGGAACACACACACACACACACACACACACACACACACACACACACACACCACCTCCTAGCATTTATGATGAATTTCTGCAGGAATTTGTAGTCTGAGTACAGCCACCACTTATTGAGCACCTACTGTCTATACGGTCATGTGTAAACAGCAAGGGGAGACAGATGGATAGTTAGATAAAATAATCAAAGCAGAAGGGTCAGAGCAAGACTCTAAATAGTATAGGAAGAGCAGACACAGCGGGAATGTAGAGAGCCAGCCTTGTAGACAAGAGAATATCCAATTGTTTAAAACCCCAAACCAGTCCTCTCCAAGCCCCACCCCTTCTTATAGGTTAAAACCCATAATTCCCTTTAACATTGTCATCATTAGAAACCATTGCTTTCTGTGATAACTGGCTGTACTGATACCACACAAATCAATTTGTGGCTCTTTATCAGCTGTACGTGCTCCATGTGCTCCTCCAGCCTTGCTATTCATTGGGGCATGCACATGCCTGTTTTCCAAGAAGAATATTTTATTTAAATTACAGTGAGGTTTTAGGGTTGTTTCAGTGGGTGAGGAGGGACTGAGAATTGGAAATAAAAATTACATATTGCATATTTCTTTGAATGACTATTTTTCCTGACATCAGGATTTGTAAGTGAGGCTTTTACAGTCTTAGAAATACCTTTAGTTATCTGTCTCCAATATTTACTTAGGTTGCTCATGTAAGAATTTCTAATTATTTGCTTGTTTGGTTTACAACTAAGTCTATTGAGCTAATAATATCTTTATGTCACCAGGTATATACTCATAAGATATTTGTTTCAGGGAGCTGGAGAGATGGCTCAGTGTTCTAAGAGCACTGACTATTCTTCCAGAGAACCAGGGTTCAATTCCCAGTACCCACATGGCAGTTCACAACTGTCTTTAACTCCAAGATGTGATACCCTCACATAGGCATACATGCAAGCAAAATACCAGCTCATGTAAAAGAAAAATAAGTACATTTTAAAAAAGATGATCATTTCAAGGATTTCTGAAATATAATCAAACACCAAAAATTATGCTTTAAAAAGTGTGGAATGCTTTTCTGATCTCTACACGAACGACTTGGATATTCCCATTGTGGAAGCCACATCCGGCTTGTTTACTTCACGGACAGTGCCATGCAGATTAGTCTTTAGACTATATATAAAATATGGATGAGCCCATTCTTTGTAATCTGATTTTCACCACAAGAGTGACCTTTAAAAAGTGACTGGTGATGCCAGCTCACAGCCTTAAAGTGAAACACGAGTCCCCCGGTAAAACCCATTTGGTGCCTGATGCCCACACTGAAGCTGGAACACTGGAGGAAACACCAGTGCCCTTCCACTGCTGGATTGTCAGGCTTAAGCAGCTATTGTTGAGAGCTTGGGAGGCTAGACAACATTTTGGTGCTATTTCCTAGGTGGATTTTACCTTTTCTTCCAAACAAAGGATTTAAACTGAATTGGGAAGCTAGATTTCTTGAGGATGCCGGCAGGCAGCTTTTGTCTGACCCTCAAGGTTTCTGCTCAGCCCTCTAGTGACCCTCCAATGGTGTGAGCACTGCTGCTTTCTGAATTTGCGACACGTCTTTTTTTCATGAATAATTTAAATCTCTAAGTGGCAATCGATATTTTTTAAAGTAATGTATTCACAGTGCCATCTCTAAAGTAAATCCGTCAATGTTAAATGTTAAATGAAACCTGAAGGAGGCATATGTCTGTTTTACAATTTTAACAATTTTCATGCATTGAAAATAAGTTATTTTTTGTATTGTTTATCCTAAAATATTGTAGAAGTACTATTTTACTTTCAAGGACAAGAATGGTGGCTTGTAGTAGTCTAATGGATTCTGAAGGACTCCTTTATGGCAGATGCCTTCCAAATTTTCATGTTAAGTTGCCATTTTGTGACACTGAGGACATGTTATTGTTACTTTCAGTGGATTGGTGACTCCCTGGAGACGCTTTGCTTTTCAGTTTTTGGTGTGTGGCTACATATGGTGTGACACATTATCTCCCGAAAAGGCCCTTCAGTCTGATGAATAACACCAGCCCTTCTCACCCTGAGACAATGAAGCAGACAGATTGCAGCTCAAGGGGGCATCCATGGCACCCTTTTCACAGAGGATCATGACAGTTGTGTCCCCTCCTAGTGAGCCTGGCCCCAGGAACATCCCCTCTACCCCTTTCTTTGTTAGTTGACAGCTTTTCTTTGTCACACTCTGCTAGGCTGTGCCCAGTGTTTGGGCCTGCTGCTTGGTAGTGGAGCAGTTTCCTCAATAGCACCTTGGATGGTGGTGGTTTTTCTTTGTCTGAAGTGTAAGCTTCATTTAAATAATGACCTCAAGTTTCATCTAGACAATGGCTTTTATTCACACATCAAGCCTCATGGATCCAGTCATTTTGACAAACGCACCAACTCAAGACAATGGTCTTTGCCTCATGTAAACTCATGATCAATTCCTGCTTAGACTTTCTCTTCGGTCCCCATTCATTTCCATGTCATTTGGGTCCTGGAAGTACTTATTTGTGGACCAGTTTATGTTTAATGGGTTTGCTGAGTGTTTAGAGCGATTTGGAGGCTCACTGTACCACTGGATTCTTGTTTTTTATTTGGTAGCAGATGAGGAATTTACTGTGAGGGTATTGGATAAAGTCAGGTGACCTGAGATGCTCTGGTTGTTAAGGGATATAATGGATGTCATGTTTTCTGACGGTGTTGAGTACATCATAGTTATCAACAGTCATTGTAGTAAGGCAAGGCATTATGGTGGAGCTAGCTGGCTCGTCCCTCCTCCCTCCCTTCCTCCTTCCTTCTTTATTTTTTTCCTATCCTCTCTCTACTAAATCAACAGTTTCATTCAAAACTCATTCTTCCTAGTGCTGACTATGATGAACATAAAGAAGAGGAGGACCTTTGTGTGTATCACTTTCTCTTAGCCCAAAAAGAAATCACGGATCATTAGTCCAGTGAACTTATTCATGGAAAATTCCAGAAATTACCATACTGTCTGAGGCCAGTTAGGTTCTGATTATCCCCTTGCAAACTGTTAAGAGCCTGATCTTTAATCATGGTCCTGGGCTGTTAAGTGTGGATCCCTTTCTAGGGTTCAGCTTTTTCATGAACAAAATGGGGATAGTGTTGCCTACTTGTAGATTTGTTGGATTAAACATATTTTAGTTTAAAAGAATCATTGGAACTTTGACTATTTTAGGATTTAAGAAGAAAAATAAAACTTAGATTCTTTTTTACCTTCACGCTTGCCTGGTATTGGAGATGGACAGGAGGACACAGCTTACTGTATGTAGTTCATGTTGGCTTTGAACTTGCTATGTGGCTGTGGTTAGCACTAGAGTCCTGGTCCTCCTGCCTCTACCTTCCAAATGCTGGATTATTCTAAATGCTGGATTATAGACACACGTCACCACACCAGGCTAACTTGCTCACACTGAGTGCATTCAGAGTCTGTACATAAGTGAGGTTATGGGAAGAGACGGTTAAACTGCTTAACCACGAGATAGCCCCAGTCAGGGAATTGAACATCCAGACTTGAATGCCTGTCTGTTGGAACTTCCTAGGGCATTTGTTGGGTTCTCACAGGATGATGCATGGACTTATAATTTCAGTTTAAAGAGTTTAGGGTGGTGAGGCTCAAAGTGTGTTCACTTACTTCAGTGTCACCTGAAGTGTCTTCTTTGCAGGAGTTGGGCCAGAATCACAGGGACTAAGCAAGAGTCTGGGAATCTCCATTTCTAACAGGCTTTCTTAATGCTTATTACCCATTCTGAAAACTCAGAACTGTTGGTGGGAGCAGGAAGCTTCAGGTGCTCATTAGATTCTCTTGGAAATGTTAATTTTCCAGCAGCTTTGACCCAGCCTCACCACCCTAACTGAATTGTTCTGGGGCGTGGCCCTGGGCCCTGGGCAACTGTAGGATGCTTCTGTGCTCTGTGGTGGAGAGGCAGTGTCCTTAGAAGACAACCTAAACTGGGTGGCACCCAGTTAACTGAATCGGGGATGTAACTGACTTGGTATTTTCAGTCGGTGTCAGGCTAAGGTGAGAATGGAGAAGTGTGTGGAGCTGCGGCTCAGGGCATTGAAGAATTCCTGAAAAAGGATGGTGCTGATGGTCATACAACTTTACAAATATATTTAATGTCACTGGATTAAAAAAAAAAGGTTTATGCATGCGTTAGCATGTTATATGTTTGACGGCTGGAGGTGTGGCTTAATGGTAGAGTGCTTGCCTTGAACATACAAGGTACTGGGTTTGATCTCCAGCACTGAAAATGTTTTTCAATAAACTGGGATTATGCCTCTAATCCCAGTATTTGGGAGGCTGAGGCAGGAGCATTGTCATGTGTTTGAGGCTAGCCTGGGTTATATAGTGAGTTCTAACCCAGCTTGGTCTATAGGACCCTGGCTCAAAACAAAGTTTTAACACTATTACAGCATACACATTGAAACCTTATTTTTCTTTTCACAGTGACAGGGTATCATGTATGCCGCTGGTTCCAGGGGGCACTCCCCTGCTTCCCTGCAACCTCAAAACGGAAACAGCCACCGCTCACCTGGTTATGTTCCTGGGAAGGTGGTTCCCTTACGTCCTGCTCCTCCTCCAAAGAACCACGCTTCAGCCAAACTGACCTCCAGGAGCCAAGAAGCCCCAGCAACCTTTGCTTTCTCCCCGGAGGAGCAGCGAACTCCAAGGGAGAACCGAAAGCAGAAGAGACACAAGAACACCTTCATCTGCTTTGCTATAACCAGCTTCTCGTTTTTTGTGGCGCTTGCAGTCATTTTGGGAATATCCTCAAAATATGCCCCAGATGGTATGTGCTCCTGCCTGCATGTGTATGTGAATGATGTATGTGTGCTGTGTGCGCACATTTAGAGCATGATCCAAAAGAAGAGCTAATGGGAGAAGGTAGCACAGTTTAAAGAAAAAGACCTTTCGTTGCTGAGGCTGGCTGTAGCTACCTCATGCACAGGTAGGATGAGGTGTGACTTCTTATGAATAAGAGCAGTTGTTTGAGGAATCTCTGGGAAATTGTAAATGAGAAGGCTTGTCATTTTTTTCTGTTGTTTCCCCCCCATCACTGTGTCTCAGGGCTCAAATTGTTCTTGGAGCATCTCTTTAAATGTTCTTTACAAATCCCGTGGGACTGCAGGATCATCCTGTTGTGGGAAGTGTGGGTTTAGATATCAAAAAGTTTACTTAGTTGTCCACATAGTGTTAAAACGGACGTGACTAAAGAAGATCTTGGTTGGTGCTTTGACACAGGTGCGATGAACAGTGCAAAAACGTTGTTAATGGAATGCATCCTTCAACTTGCTTCTGTTGGACTCTAAAGTTCCAAAACCAGGGGACGGGCTCCCCCAGAGACACTCACGAACGGGACTCGCTGCAATAGCATGAGGTTTATTGATGAATTGATAGTGGCTGGTGCACCGGGGCTCGTCTGCTAGTAGGCAAGAAGAACCCCGAACTGAAGTTAAGGGCAGTTTATATACAAAGTTTACAAGGACAGTGAATTGCTTCTTCGACAATATTAACAAAGATTTCAAACAGCCGTTTCCAAGCCCGGTTTCCGTTCCCAGGCTCAAATTTACACTTTTATCTTTATAGCAGAGAGGGTTCGTTTAAGTGGCTTCTGTTTATCCAGGTGGTCCATCTCCCTTATCTTGGGCCCTTTCCTCCGGAATGTTTGTTTGGGTCTTTGGAATGTGCTCCTCCTGGGACGTACCTCGAAGGCAGCTAATATTTGAGTGTAAACCGAAAGAATCCTTTAATTTTAAGTTCACTCTGTGACCTGAAATTACATTCTTACATTTAATTTTAAATTCACGTTGAGACTTGAAATTACATTCCTACACTTCCAGGTGTGTAAGTTGATACATTTGTCCAGTCTACCCATTCTGTTCATAGCTGACTATCATGAAGGGAACTTTTTAATTCCTTAAGCAATGATATTTGCTTATCAAGAAGCCAAGCCAGAAACGTAATGATCAATGCCGAGGAGATAATTCAGTTGGTGAGGATCGAGTTTAATTCCCACAACCTATGTGGGGTTAGTCAGAGCCACCCAGAAATCTAGGGGCTCCAATACCCTCTTCTGCTTCCCTTGGACATACCTGCCACGCACTCACAAATAGATCTGAAAAAGATTTTTGGAAAGAAAACAAAACCAAAATTGGACGTGGTGGCATGTGCTTGTCATTGTCATCCAGTGCTGGCAAGGTGGGGCCAGGAGACTCCTGATTCTGAATGGAGCCAGCTTAGCCCGACTGAGGACTTGACTGACTCTCTGTCTCTACATGCATGGTTACTCATTCCTCACTCCTCAGATACACACACACACACATACACACACACTCACTCCGCAACTGGCAGAGGGAAAGAGTAAGGGAAGGAGGGAGGGAGAGAGTGTGAATATGTGTGTGTATGTGTCTTTGTGTGTGTGTGTGTATGTGTGTGTTTTGGAGAAACTTGTTGCCTGTCAGCTTCAGTATGTTTTCAGCTAACAGTAGCTTCATGGAAGTGCCTATGGAACATACTAAAACTCAGAGTCCCTGGGGCTGTGATGTAGGACCGTCTGGTTATTATTATAACCAAGTTGAGTATCTCTTTGTTTTTTTGAACAAAGTCTATGGCCGATTTCTGTCTGAGTAGACGCTGCTTAGCTGGATTTAGCAGTGTGGCAGTTGAGTCCCCTTTGGCCTTTTATAAAGCTTTCAAGTATTATTTTATTTTGGTTTTCAGGGTACTTTAAGGATTTTGTAAATTTTAAGGTCCCGGAGGAAGTAGTTACCAACATTTCTAAGAGAATACACAGGGAGTAAGAGACATGAGCCTGTCCACATCTTTGTTGGCTGAGCCAGTTGGCCTCACTGTGAATTTATTTGATTTCCCTTACATGGAGAGCTGAAGTTCTCTTCCCAGTTCCAAACATAATAACCAAGTTCTGATTCACAGTTTCCAAATAATCTTCAGGAGAGGGAAGCCAGACTAGTGGGAAATCAAAACTGAAGTCTGTGGCTTTCCTTGGAATTTTCTTAGTCCATCTGAACCACCGGGCTGCAGATATGGTTCCTTGAGTCGGTGTCCTTCAGTTTCATGTGTTGGCCATACAAGTGCAGAGGATCGCTGGAAGCATGGTGTGCTGAAATGTGTATGCTCAGCCTCACTGTGGTTTTCCCTGTTACAAGTGTGCTGACTCTGCAACTGAGCTAGCCTGGAAGATGGGACTGGCTGAGTTGATTTT
The DNA here is from genome assembly GCF_011762505.2 of Arvicanthis niloticus. Taxonomy (NCBI): domain Eukaryota; kingdom Metazoa; phylum Chordata; class Mammalia; order Rodentia; family Muridae; genus Arvicanthis; species Arvicanthis niloticus. Next base: position 129,524,823 of record NC_047658.1, read on the forward strand.
TAATTGTATCTTCACATCATACATTTTTTCACTTAAGTATATTTTACTGCAAAGAACTGATATACATAAATAAATGTATATATACATATATATATATACATATATATGTATATACACACATATATATACATATATATATATGTATATATATGTGTGTGTATGTATGTATGTATGTATATATACATACATATATATATGGGGGGTGATGGTTCTCCTGAAGTGTGATCTCTAGGAATTGATTTCAAACAATTAAGAGAATACACATAACTATTACAGTGGGCTTCAGGTCTCCACAGACTGGAATTTTTTCTCAGTAGCTTGTGATATGGGACACACATTTGTTTCTTATCTAACACTATGGAGAATTCCAGCCATATGTTTTATGAAAAAATTGGGAGTTTGAAAAAAAAAATGTCGTTTTATTTTTGGTAGTACTAGGGATTGAACCCTGGGCTTTATGCTAAGCAAGAGTCAGCTAGTGAGGCACACTGTCAGCCCCAAGGATACTGCCTTTAGTATAATGATAATGAACGCTGAATAATGTGAAGAGTTAAATATTAATTATGAATCTGGTATGAGAAGAACAGTCCCCTCAAACAGTCGCCAAGACCTTAGTGAGGCTAATTTAATTCTAGTTGCTCCCACTTCAGAGTGATACCATAAACTGCTAAGGTGTTAGGAACAGGAAGATGACAACATTGGATGTGCAGGCTCAAAATGCAAATGTAGATGCTCTTGTCCGTTATTAGTCCTCTACTGTCACCCAGGAGCCTTCAACCATACACAGTGTGTCCTCTTCCTGTCCTAAGCACATGCCACTCATTCCTTCATATGAATACAGGTGCCTAATTTAAACATAGGTGACTTGAGTGGCAATGGACCAGGATGGGGGGAGATACTTATACTTCTTCTATTCTTTTTAAAATAGGTATTTTTATTGTTTTTATGAATGTGTACCTGTGTTCATGTATCTGTGTGAGTGCATGCCACCTGTGTGGGTTGATTACAGAGACCACTAGAGGATATTGGATCCCCTGGAACTGTAGTTACAGGCACTTGTGAGCTCGATGTGGGGGGTGGGAAGCACATTCAGGTCCTCTGCAAGGCTTCTTCAAGCTCTTAAACATCGTTCATTGTTCTGTCTCCAGCCCCAACATTTCTCATATTCTTATCTCCTCTTTGTTCTCCTCTGATTTAAATATTGTCCATCCTTTGGGCTCTGAGTCTGTGAAGCTGCCTCAGTAACTCCAGCTTTCTCTTCCTTTGTCTGAGGATACTTGCATCTGAATTAAGGACCACATAATTTATCATTTAATTATTTCATACATGATGGCTTTTTCCCCCCAGGCTAATTTATAGACTTGAAGGACTATGTCCTGTCTGTCCCCTGCCATCCCCCACCCCATCCCATCTATACTTTACAAAAATTCATAGTATCTTTTACAGAGTGTACAAATGATCTTCGACAAATTTGAGTTATTAGTAGATCAAAAGTGAAGCTGTGCTTTTTCTTTCCCCTATAAATCTTTCCTACACAGACAGCTATCATTTTATTTTCTACTATTTAAGAGGCAAATTACAATTCTGTTAAAGGAAGATTACAAGCAACGGACCTCATTTCTTCATGTGGCACTTCCATGTTACTTAACTTGCTAAGTAATGTTTGTGGTGGCTTTTCTGCTCTTAATTTCCTCATCTCTGAGAACGAGAAGTCATGGCTGGCCACTTGCATTCTGCAGTTGTGTTGGGAAAGTGTGCATGTGGAGAAAGAGGTGCTGTTACTGCCTGCTTTCTAATTCTTGTGTTTAGGAAGGAGCTTGTGAATGTATAACGTACATGTTAGACATTTCTACAATTTCTGTTTCCATTAGTCAAAGTGTTGAGAGACAGAGTCAGAGACAGAGAGACACAGAGAGAGATACCGAGAAAGACAGAGAGACAGAGGGGGTGGGGATGGGACTCAGATCCAGGACTTCAGGCATGATAAGCTGAATACCAGTGAACTATATTGCCAGCCTATTATTTTCTTTTTAAAAACGTTTTTATAGCATGGTTCCAAGAGAAATTGATAATTCCTGTGGTTTGTTTCCAAAGTTGGGTAGACAGGGGAACTTCATTTTTATCTTGCGAAGTTTAACCTGAACCAAGTGCTGATGATTTAATTTTTTGCTAATATTTATTTTTATTTTAAAATATTAAAAATATTAATATTTAATATGTTCAATATATTTATTTAAAAATATATTGAAGTAAAAAATTGGTTTCTCTCATCTTTGAAGTCCCTGTCTCTGCACCTTCCATGCAGATTTGTGTTCAGTGACAGTGGATTCTTGGGCTTGGCTGGTCTCCTGGTTTTCTTGTACTTTGTTGGCTTGTATTCTACAGCAGGGTTATGCTGTTTTGTAGAGAATTGTCCAGATCAAAACCCTCGTCTCAGGAACTGGGATCCAGGACAAGATTCTGCGAAACACATTGTTATCAAGGAGGGGGATATGTTCCGCTTGACCTCAGATGCTACAGTGAATTCTATAGTCATTCAGGATGGAGGTAGGTAATAGTCCCTGTCTGTGGGTGCCACATGGATGCTCTGTAATGTGGGGGACATTGGTGTTCCCCATATAGAATATCTGTAGTATGCTTAAGAAAGACATAAGACAAAGAAAGGGATGCCCAATTATTTTCTCATTGCTGGGATTAAGTGCTTTACAGAGTGGCTTAAGGGAGCAGTTTATTTTGACCGGAGTTCCAGAGGGAACAGTTCGCAGTGGCAAGGGAAGCATGGTCACTAGTGTGTCTTCCTTTGAGGAGCTTGCAGCTGGGCCTATCATGGTGGCAGCCAGGAAGCAGCTGGGACCAGAGGCCATTCCCAGGGACCCACGTCTACTAGCTAGATCACAGTTCCAAAGGTTTAAGTGGTGTTGTTCCTTGCAGGACTGCTTGTGTTTGGGGATGATAAAGACGGATCCAGGAATATAACTTTGAGGACTCGATACATCCTGATCCAGGATGGTGGGGCGCTTCATATTGGAGCAGAAAAATGCCGCTATAGATCCAAAGCGACGATTACCTTGTTTGGCAAGTCGGATGAACGTGAAAGTATGCCAACATTTGGCAAGAAGTTTATTGGTGTGGAGGCTGGCGGGACACTGGAGTTACACGGGGCGCAGAGGACATCATGGACGATGCTGGCGAGGACTCTGCATTCCTCAGGCTTGCCCTTTGGGTCGTATGCCTTCGAAAAGGACTTCTCCCGGGGCCTTAATGTGAGGGTCATTGACCAAGACACAGCCAGAGTTTTAGAATACGAGAAGTTTGATACCCATGAGTACCACAATGAGAGCCGGAGACTTCAGGAGTTTTTGAGAGCTCAGGATCCGGGCCGGATTGTTGCCATTGCCGTCGGAGATTCGGCAGTCAAGAGCCTGTTACAGGGAACAATCCAGATGATCCAGGACCGGTTGGGAAGTAAGCTGATCCAAGGGCTGGGCTACAGGTAGGTAGACCTTCTTCTTCTCCTCCCAGCTCTGTGTTAGAGCTCTATATCCTGTGAAAGCAGAGAAGGTGAGCAAAGAACCACAGGCAGCTGATGCTATTTTAGCTGGCTGCATGGCCACCCCACTAAAGATCTTTTACATTGGTGCGTCAGATTGCCTCTTGTCTGAACCATGGATTTAACTACATACACGGAGCGGAGCGTCTTGGCTTGGGTTGATGAAGCCTTTTGTGAATTGTCTCTAAGGCCCATGGAAAGCTAGAGATGTGGTTCTGTAAAAGAACGGGCAGGGTGAAGATAATTTGCCTCTGAAGAGCTCTCCTCTCACCATTATCTTCTGAGGATAGTGAAATGGAACATACTGAAGGCTAGGCTAATGGAGACACCACGGAGGAGCTGAAAGGTTAGGGCAATGTTCCATGGAAATCCTGTCATAAAAGCCCTAAGGGGTAGGCTTGCATGGGTTTCTTTTTTCTTTTTGGAATCTCTAGCATGCTAATTTGATTGGAATCCTTTACATGCTAGCTTGACTCCACTTGCTTTATTGGCTCAGGTCTGTTGAATTCTGGCTCAGGAGAGGCGGCCAAAAGCTGAAGAGCTAAGCTAATTGTTCTTACAGAAGTCACTTCTGCTTCTAGTTTCTCTGCTGATCAACCTCCATTTCCTAATGCTGTCTGCAGGCCTAGGGAAGTTTTACTGGCTCACCATTTAATTAACACAAAGAAACAAACGAAACAAAATAAAACAGAAGAAAGGAAGAAGAAAATAGAAGGCCAACATTGTAATTCTGCTGAATAGTCGTCATAGGATCATTAAGAAATGTCGGCAGTGACAGAACAGAACTTTACTGCACACTGAAATGGCACACTTACATTTTCCTTTGGGGCACAATATCATCTATAGACATCCTTAAAGATAATGTTAGTGAAGGAAAGGGGTCTGTCTATTATGATCTTGGATTGCTGTTTATTCTTATGTCAAAATAAAGAAGGTAAAGCAACAGCCAAAACCCGACATGGGGAAGTAAGAGGCAGGCGTCCCAGAGACTAGAGGTTTGCAGGAACTTGAGGACTGTCTGTATCGGTAGCTAGCAAAGATAGAAACAGGATACCACGAGTGAGTGTGCCCATAGAGTCCAGAAGAGAGCGTCAGATCCCGTGGAGCTAGGTTCTGAGTCACCTCATTGAGGTGCAAGGTACTGAAAACTGGTCCTCTGGAAGAGCAGCCAGTGCTTTTAACTTATCCTCAGCTCTTAATTGGCTGCCCCAACCCATCTTTCCCTACCACCTTAAAGGTGGTACTGTTCAGTAGCACCGTTGACTGGGAAACCAGCCTACGATATGCGGGCCTTTGTGGGGAAATTGTGAGTGAGCATCTCCTTTGTTTCTCTCTAAATTCTCTTCAAAATATCACCCATTTAATGGAGACATTAGCGGGTGTTCACTGGCCTCTCACATGATCTCCAGTGCTCATTAACAGTCACCCCTTTGAGGACTGTTCGAGTGCATTGAAATTTCTTGCAAGTGGAGGCCGGAAGTAGGAGTCTTCTTGACATAATGTTAATAGAACAGAATGTTGTTTTATAGTTGCTGAGGCAGTTCTGGTCGGTAAAGGAGGCCTCTGACAGTCTTCCTCTCCTCTCTACTGGAAGATAATAGTTGAGAGACTCTTTGTTTGATCCTTTCCGCTGCATCAGGGGTATAAAGAGCTCTGACTGGTTCTCGGCCTCTAATCCTCACAGGGGCAGCTGCGAGGCTTGGAAGGCTGTGTGTAGGCTTGCTTGAGTGAACTTTTATCTCTGAGTATCTAGCCATCTGTCTGGCAGAGATTATGTTTAGTATTTTTCCACCCCCAGAATAGGAAGTTCATATTTTTTCTTTTCATGTTTTGAACCAGGAAGCTTAAGGCAGATTTCCTGGCTTTTGTTGCTGTATTTTTTTTTTTTTTTCTTTGACTAACTTTGGACACAAGCTTGGGCATTTGTTATTGTGAAAGTTAGATGACATTTTTAAACACATTGCTTTCTGCAGGTAATTGTTTGTAAAACTGAAAATCTGTTGAATTATAATTCTGTGCCTTTATGGATGTTTAGAAACTTGTAACTCAGTGATATTTCAACCTTGCGAAATACATAGACATTAAAAAATGCTAATGCCTATGGTTTCTTGGGTCAGATTTTCAAAGGGTAGGACTCCAGTCACAGATGTGATAATTACTACTGTAAACTGTGATCTCTAAATTAGAGGTGTCTGTCTGTGTGTGTGTGTGTGTAGGCCCTTGGACAATCTTCAGTGTCTTCCTCAATTATTCTCCACCTCATTTTTCTTTCTTTCTTTCTTTCTTTTTTTTTTTTGGGAGGGGGGATAGTGTCTTCCACTGAACTGGAGCTCATAGATTTGCCTAGGCTAGCTAGCCAGTAAGCTACAGTGATTGGCCCATTGTCTGCCCCTCAACACCAGGATCACAGATGTGTGCCACTGGATTATGTCTTTTTTGAGGTGCTGGGAATCTGTACTCAGGTCATAATGACTTTCCAAATGTCCACTGACTGAGCCCTCTGCCTAAACCTTAAGGGTTCTCATAGCATGGTTAGTAGCATCATTTAGCATCACTGGAGCTGGGCTTGCAGATGCTTTGGTCCTCTGATTCTCAAGCTGTGGTGGCAGAAGAGTGGGGAAGAGGTCTGCTTTTAACAGTTCTTCCCTCCAGTCCTTCTGATGCTAAGGTTTGGGAGCCACCTTTCAACGCCGTGTAGAGTTATCTACCTGCACATTCAGGTACAGAATGAGCTTTTCTAGTTTTTAGGCCATGACTTTTATCCCTAGTAATGAAAGCAGCCAAATAAATGGAGAAGCAAGGTGTGATGGAAGTCCCAGCAGTGTGGCTGCAGAGGCGAGAGGGTCAGGAATGTAAGGTCATACTCTCAACTACATACTGCATTCAGGGCTAGCTTGGGTTAACCAAGAGTCCTGTCTCAAAAACAATAACTATCAGACCCTACAAGAGAGCACATGACAGTCATTGTAGGGGACACAAGGATTTATAGCAGGACACATGCTCCTGTGGGTGTCCATGATTAACGGAAGCCGCAGTCATCACTTCCTCACCTGTGAGAGAGCTGGAAAAACAAGTTTCTGAAAATCAGGTGTATTTGCTTTGCCGTCAGCTACTTTAGCAAAAGCCTAGAAGTGCAGCCTCATGGGAAAAGTGAAAGATGAAATACAGATGTCCAACACCAGCCTCCTACCATATCCACGCCTGGGTTTTGGGTCATTTCTATGGCAGCTACCCAGCTGTGCTTGCTGTTTCTTCCTTATAGGCAAGCTTGGGCTTTAGTTGGTGTCATTGATGGTGGAAGTTCTTCCTGCAATGAATCTGTGAGAAACTATGAAAACCACAGCACTGGCGGGAAGGCCCTGGCTCAAGGAGAATTCTACACCCTGGATGGTCAGAAGTTCTCTGTGACAGCCTACAGTGAATGGATTCAAGGTAGGCAAAAGTCGTTTGAACTCTGTGAGACATGGGGAAGTACTGGGACAGATTGCTGTATGAGATCACTCTGTCCAAACATCAGTCTGTCTGTCTTGGTAGACTTGTCAGCTAGTTGAAGTTGAAACTGATTTCCCTACTAAACTTAAGTCTTGTAGACTCAAGAAGTCTAGACTAGCTACTGATCTATTTTAGTTTATACAATGATACTTGGACTGTGTTCTCGACGCTGAGTCATGGTGTCTAATTAAGTAGGATGCTGGCGGTCTTGGTTGTCAGCTCGACGAGTCCTTCAGTCACCTGTCTTCCGGGCATTCGGGAGGGTGATGACATGCTTAGACTTGTGTGGTAGGCGTGCCAGCAAATGCTGCCTTTGGCTACGGTGCAGAGGGAAAAAAATCCCCACCTTGTTACTTAGTTGTGTCCGGTATCCCTATTGTCACGTCCCAGTAATCTACCTAACTATTTCTTATGGACAAATGGGAAATATAGAAACAATATAAGATAAAACTTAATTTTAACCATATTATTCAGAGAGTTTCTTTTCAGCTCACAGTATTATAGGATTTTAAAATTTGACCTATTTTTTGACCCGTTTTCCCAAGTCAGTTATTTTTAAAAACAAAGAGATTAGTTTGTATTGTGGGTGTATGTGTGTGAATGCCTGTGTGTGTATGTGCACCACCAGAGAGGGCCATCAGATCTCCTGGGACGAGTTACAGGTGGTTGTGAGCTGCCATGTGGGTGCTGAGAACTGAACCCAGATTTTCTATAAATCAACAAATGCTTTAAACTGCTCAGCTGTCTCTCAAGCTCCCAAAACAGGTATCTTAATTCTTTAATCTCTCTCTCTCTCTCTCTCTCTCTCTCTCTCTCTCTCTCTCTCTCTTTTTCTTTCTCTCTCTTTCTCTCTCTCTCTCCCCCTCTCCTTCTCTCATTTAGCATTGTGTGTCTGTATGTGCAGGAGAATTAGTTCTCCTACCATGTGGGACCCAGGGATCAAACTCAGGTTATCAGCTTTGATGGCGAATGCCTTTTTCCTGCTAAGCTGTCTTTCTGGCCCCTGAGTCTTTAGACTTTCTTCAGTATAAGTTTTTATTGCAATGCAATCCATAATAAATGTTTGTTTTTCTTTAAATAGATTCTCACTCTGTAGCCCAGGCTAGCCTGTAACTCACTGTGTTACCCAGGCTAGCCTGTAACTCACTGTGTTGCCCAGGCTGCTGTAATTTATTTGGCTAATGCTTAGCATTGGGTATTTGGGGAGTGTGTGTAACTCTGTAGGATTTCTTAATTTACCCATTTGTTGCCAGGGCTTTTTCTCCCAATTAGTTGTGGATTGGCTCCTTCCTATTTGTGTTTGTTCAGCACCCGACTTTCCAAAGCAAGTCTGATACCCACATTAATGCGATTTGAGCCAAATCAAGAGCTTTACCATATCCGCAGTTATCTGGGATTTCTTCTCAGTGTCACAAACCAATTGTTTGCTAATTTGGATTGTTGTTGACAGAATGCCCAGGATGCCATCCTGGTTCTTCTACTTCCTGTTTGATCATAGGCTTGGGATTTACTTCCTAAACCTCAGTCTTCTCACCTAAAGAATGAAGATAAGAAGAGAAACACTAGATAAGGAGGTCAGACGTATCAAATGTGAGACTTTCAGCATAGTGCACTTAGACACCGAAGATAGGCTAATGCTGCCACAAACATGGCTTGGGTTATAATAAAATCTTCTGTCTGGTTGTGATTAAACACAATGTTCTGCTTTAAAACAAATCAGGGAGGGCCTGGAGAGATGGCCCAGTGATTAAAGCACTGGTGCTCGACCAGAAGACCCTGGATCAGTTCCCTGCACCTACATGGCCAGGGACAACTATCTGTCACTCCGGATCCAGAGGATCTGATGCTTTCTTCTGGCCTATGTGGTCCCTGCATGCATACGGCACACAGTCACACCTGCAGGTAGAACACCCATACACATAAAATAAAAACAAATAAAATATTAAAAACAAAACCCAAATCAAAGGAGTCTCTGAGATGTGACAGGAAGGTTCCATGTATCATTTCTAAGCAAGATGGGAGGCAAAGGAGAGGGAGTGGTGTCTGTGATGGATGGAGAAGCTGGCTGAGCCCTGCTCCCGGCTCCCACAGTCCTGTCAGGCACAAGTGGACTAGCTGGAATCGTTTGGTCCAGTGTGTGTTCAATGGTCCTGTTTCCAGGAAAGTTCCAGGCTGGAGGTGATTACAGCTGGGCTTTGAGTCAGTGTTTCCTGTGTGAGGACCTTTGTTTCCACATCACACTGGCTGCTCGCTTCTGGAAGAGGGGAACTCCTGCCTTCTGCCATGGGTTTCCTGCTTTCTGGAAGGGGTGGAAATTCTCAGAAGCAGGAGACTGAACTTACTTCCTTTCTTACTTGAGTGAGGAGTGCTGGGAGATTATCGTAGTAAGCAGAAATTTCTCCTAAACCTAGAAAAAAACCTGAGAAATTACTAAACACTAAAGTGTTACAAAGGCATTCTGACTTTTATTTTCAGAGAGATAAATTCTAATGTCCTTTCAAATCAAAATTTATTTATTTAGTATTGTATCTTGGGATAAAAGTATTGAAATTTAATGTGAAAAAATTGAATATTTTCTCATTGCTTCCCTTTTTTGGAGGATTTTATTTTTATAAAACCTCAAATTTGGGGTAGTGACTTGTTGTCCTAGGATTTTTGATGACCTTTGTTCTTAAACTGCCTGTTTCTAATATTTTGGAAGGTGGTTTACAATTTCACAACAAACAATAAAAATATGTTATAAACAGAAATCTATTGTAATTGCCGGGGTTATTTATGGTAGTAAATATGACTCCAAGAAGCACACTGAGACAATACACTAAGCTTACTAGGTACTTTTATGTGTGTATATGTTTGTATATATGTGTACACATACATTCTGTGCAGAAAACACACAGACAGAGCATACTAATCTCTAGTAACAGACTCCATGACTTGGCCAGGTTAGGTTTTATCTGGCAATTGACTGAGACGGTGAACCATCCATATTACTCCTGTTCCTTGCCCAAATGTTCTGTCTTTTTACTTTTCCCAACTCAAGTAGACATGTATTCTTCAGTTCAGTTGAGTCAGCAGCATCTTGGGGGTTGGGATGATGCTGGAGAAGTATTTATTCAACATGAATCTCTGAAGAGGAGGGCTTCCCTTTCTATTACTTTTATAGAGCAGCTATCTCCCATTTTCTTCACATTTCCTTGACATCAGCTTTTTACACACGACTTTTCTTTTTAGCTACAAATATTATAGGAACAGTATGTGTTTCAACATTGATTTGAATGCAAAAAACAAATAAAAGTGTAAGTTAGAGAAATAAGCCGGACTAGTGATCCAGTTCTTCTCTTTCTGATTACGAACTGCCTTTGACTTCCACAGGCAATATTTGGAGAGACCACCTGCCTTCATCACTTTTTTATTGTTATGATAAAATGCTATGACCAAGGCAACTTATAAAATTGAAGCATTTACTCTGGGGCTCACGGTTTCAGAGGGTTAGAGGCCATGACCATCAAGGTGGGCAGGCAGGTAGGCTGGAGCAGGAGCTGAGAGTTCACATCTTGATACAACCCCAAGGGAGAGAGAGCTAACTGGTAATAGCTTAGGCTTTTGAAACCTCAAAGTCTATGACACATCTCCACACCCAGTCCTTCCCAAAGAGTCCCACCAACTAGGATAGGAACCACGTATTCAGATATACAAGCACATAGGGGCCGTTCTCACTCAAACCACTATATTACCTATCAGTAGTCAAAACTTTGTGTAATTTATAATACATCATCCTCCAAAGGAGCTAAGTTAGATCACAGTCATGCACTCATAGATGACAGTGTACCAAAATGGTGAATTATCCACTCAACAGACATCAGTAAGTAGCCTGCACTGAGAAATCGCAGAAAAGAAATCGTAGTGAATACACAAGGGGTAGCTAGGACGATGCTGCCTTCACTGTTAACCCTTGCAAGGGTGAGGAAGGTATAAATCCTACCAGTCTTTGCTTGGCCCAGAGTGGAGGTTACTTACTTCCAGCAAGGATGTTGTGGAGGTCTTTAAAGACTTCTTGTGACCTCGAATTGAAGTGCTGGGGGACCAAATGCAGGCACTGTTGTGTTAGGCTGGTTTTCCCCTGCAATCTCCCAACATTTCATAAATACTTACGTACTCATTTGTTTGGTGAACATGTGTGGAAACACATCCCAGGTGAAGAATGCAGAAGCTGTTTGCCCTTCCACTGTGTAGAACCGAGAGAGACGAGGGAAGGTGGCGTGCATGAGGAGGCCAGCTTGGAGTACACAGTGACTTTGCTGGTGCCTCGACTGTGGACCCTCCAGTCTCCGGAACGCTGAAAAATAGATGTCCGTTCTTTATACATTCAAAAAAAGAATGAATAAAGCACAAAAGCACAGGAATGAGGCGTGTCTTGCAGTATACTCTCATTTCTAGCACAAAAATGGTCTGCGCACTAAAGTCCTATCACTTCTGATGACTCGGACCAAGTAAAAGCATTGGACATTTTAGTTCAAACTATTCTGTGTCTGGCCACTTCTATTCAAGTGGGATATGTTCCTGGTACATATGAATATGGGGGGCCATAGTATTATAATTTTTTGACTGAGATGAAATGAGCAAAGGATGTCCACTTTGAGAATCTTCAGAATTTTAAAGAATAGTTTACTGATGTAACAGTTTGTATCATGCCTAGTGGCATATGGGCTCTTTCTTTAGGGGCCAGAATCCATGACTAGCACATGGTTGGCATTAGGAAAAGTCGCTGAGTTGTATTTATTTTAGCTTTTGATTTGTAAATCAGGTATGTGCATTTACAATTTATTTAAGAAAACACATGTGTTCATGCCTGCTTGTTTGTTTGTGTAGGAATTTCCCTTTCAGGTTTCCGGGTGGACATTACGGATGGAGTGAAGCTGCACCTGCTAGACGACGTCAGCAGTTGGGGAGCTGGAGACCGGATTGTGGTTGCAAGTACCGACTACTCCATGTACCAAGCAGAGGAGCTGACTCTTCTCCCCTGCCCCGAGTGCAGCCGTTTTCAGGTTAAAGTTAAAGGTATAGGACTCCTCCCTGTACTTGGGAAACACATTCTTTTTTTTGGCATCCAATTCCTGTAGTCTTTTCTTCCATCACCTCGTGTCAGTGTGGACACTGCTGACGGTCTTTAGTCGTATTTAAAGTTGAACCAAATAAAATATTTTCATTAGACTTTATCTCCTACTGTAATGGTGAGTTATACCATTTTTGGAAGAGAGCAGTTCACAGAGAGATTCTTACTAGGAGCAATGAGGGGACAGAGTGGCTACCATCTGCCAGGCACTCATTTCTACTCTTGTCCCTGCTCCACTGGTCCTGCCCAAAGCCGCTTGGGACCCTTTTTGCTTGTGGGCTTCGGCACGCATTGTGTTCACATTGCTTTCTTGCTTCTTAGCACTTACACTGTGCTGCCAAGAATCAGGAGCTGCAGACACTCTGGGTTCATGGAGGGGAGACCAGGAAGGGGGACAACATTTGAAACGTAAACAAATAAAATGATTAATAAATAAAAACAGAAAACACAACAGAACTTGCTTGTTTTGAGTGAAGAACCTTGAAGCTTGACATTTTTGTGTTGTAGTACAATGTTAAGTGGAGTGTTTGGCTTAGAGTTGGCATTTGTTTTCCCTCTATGTATTATTCAGTTTTCTAGTTTCTTCCTTTTGATAATACCAGGTACATGCCAAAAAATAAAAAAATAAATAAAGGAAAATCCCGAGTTCCAGTGATACCATACCATCCATCATTACTGTCTGTGGGAAGTCCCTCTCTACTTCCTGAGTTTAAGAGAAAAACATCAGAGAGATAGAGAGAGAGAGAGAGAGAGAGAGAGAGAGAGAGAACAAACTTCTTTTAAATTGCTTATAAACTTTCAAGAATAGTAGTTTTTAAATCTTTTATATTTGAAAGATAGTAAACGGTATCTGGGCGGTGCTGGCACAGGCCTTTAATCCCAGCCCTGGGGAAGCAGAGACAGGCAGATCTCTGTGAGTTTGTGGTCAGCCTGGTTACAGAGTGAGTTTCAGTGCAACCAGGACTCCACAGAGAAAACCCTTTCTTGAAAAATAAAAATAAACACACACACACACACAATCACCACCACCACAACCACCACCACCACCACCACCAACAACAACAACAACAACACCGCCAACAACAGGACAGTAAAACAGGAAAGAGAAGATGGAATTTCCCTCGATTGGTATTCAGATGTTGATCACTTCCTGTGAAGTGGAAACCCAGTGTGCTGCACCATAACAGGAGCTGTAAAAGCATTTGTTTCTGAGATCCCTGGCATTTGGTTCTTCTGTGTCCATGAAATGGCTGCAAAATGACGGCAAAAAGTAGCAACAAAGTTTTAGACTGGTCCCAGATCTTTAGTACTGAGGGATGCTCCAGAGGGTGGAGCAAGCACTCTGACCCTGCCTGGGGATGAGAGCAGCAGTCAGAGGTTCAGGCTTTGGGTGGGCAGTTGGAATAGCCTGTCTTTAAGATCCCTGCTTCTGTTACCCTGAGGTATCAGAGGTGTTAGGTAATGTCTTGAGCTTGCTGTATGAGGAAGAATGCCTCTTTTTTTTTGCAGGCTTTCATATTTTTCTCTATTGGTTCTCACATTGTCCTTCTTTTGTCCACATCACCAGAGACCCCCCAGTACCTGCATGTCGGTGAGATCATAGATGGGATAGACATGAGAGCGGAGGTTGGACTTCTCACCCGGAACATTGTGATCCAAGGAGAAATGGAAGACTCATGCTATGCTGAAAATCACTGCCAGTTCTTTGATTATGACACCTTTGGGGGACATGTCATGGTGGGTAAAAGGATTTGATGACTTCTTTGAAACCTAGTTGGAAATATTTAAGGTGCTGAGGAACTTTTGAGTGGTGGAATTAGGTAGGATGTGTGTGTGTGTGTGTGTGTGTGTGTGTGTGTGTGTGTGTATGTGTGTGTGTATGTTATCCATACATAGAGATATGAAAAAGAAGACATATTTTTAAAAATATTAGAAAATGTTAAAAACAAAAGCAAAAACAAAAAACTAAAAGAAAGTCAGGTATGATGGTATATACCTATAATCCAAGAATTTGGGAGGCTGAACCAGGAGAATCAAGGAGTTCAAGGCTGACTTTGACTATTATTTTAGGCTGAGTTATGTGAGACCCTGTCTCTCTGTCACACATACAAATAAGAAAGTTGTGCCTTTAGGTAGCCTGGACTGTAGTTCATCCATTTAAGAATTATTCTGTGAAGAATTATTAACTCGATGTAGTGGGAAGGACCCAGTCACACAGGGAGTACCATGATGAACTTAATATCCATGCCTGCAACTTCTCTGGATCTCTTGGCTTCTTAAGAACCTGCTATCACTAAAGGGTAGACAGTACTAATATGCACAGTCCAAATCTGGTTCTATAAAAATTATTGTGTGCAGAATTTTATTCCTTAGAATAGCCAACAGTTACCATGTGGTAGACAATATTCCGTGCATCCAGTTATTGGGTCTGGTCTGTAGACTGTCTAAGATCTCTTTCTGTGTTGAGTGACCTTTGGATATTAGTTATGCTTCTGAATCGTTGGCTTCAGAAATGCTGGACTAGCATTCCTGCATTATTTTCAATTACATGATTGGAACACCCAGTGCTTGAAGATATTGAGAATGCTTTAACTTTGTATCATAGGGGACTCCCCCCCCCCCCCAACACACACACACACACATAGGGGAATTTTTAAAGAGAGTTTCCACAAACTAAACAGTGGTAAGGAGTTAGAAATAAGTAGCTATCTAGCTGTGGTAGAGGATATAAAAATGAAAGAAGACTCTGAATGACTAAAATATAGACAGCCTCTGATCTGATTTATTAATTATCTTGGCTCCATTGTGGTTCAAAAGTAGTGTGCATTGGAAGTCACCTTCTACTAAAGTTAGGGTTGTGATCTTTTTCATTGGGATAAAGTGCATCCTCGGATTCTGATCGTTTCAGTTCAGCAGTGACTTTATAATGCTGTAGCCTTGTTTACATTGTTGAGTCTGACCCACAGTTCCAGCAAAACATAGCCTGGTGTGTTGTCACACACCTGCCATCCTAGGACTTGCAATGCTGAGGAAGGTGGATTTCTGTAAGGACGACAGTGAGGCAAGCCTGAGCTACATATTGAATACCAGGCTAATCAACTTTGCACAGCAAGGCTTTGTCTGAGAAACTGAAAGGAAATGAACCCAATTTTACCCAATAATTCTCTGTCCTATCCTATTGTCCCCCTGCCCCCCAGTCATTCAGTTTGTGGTTTTTTTTTTTTTTTTTTGTTTTGTTTTGTTTTTTTGTTTTTTTATTTACTCTATTTTAATTTCTGATTAGAAGTTAGTCCCATGGCTCTTTGAAACAAGCATCTATATAAAGAAGTATATCCTGTTGGTTTTCCTTTTTCATAGCTGGGAATCGAACTGGGTGGTGGTGGGGGGGTCTCACACAAGCCAACCAAACAGCACTACTGAGTTACATCTCTAGCCCCAAAGTGCTGCATTGTTAAGTGAGACTCTGGTAAAACACAGAGGATGTGACATGTTCTTATTGTATTGGTATATTTGTGTGGGAGCTTGTGTATATTTGTGTGGGGATGCCAGTACACTTGTGCGCGCGTGCGTGCGTGCGTGCGTGCGTGCGTGCGTGTGTGTGTGTGTGTGTGTGTGTGTGCTTGTGTGTGTTGCATATGTGTGGAGGCCAGAAGTCATCTTAAGGGTTCTCCTTCAGTAGTTGTCCACCTATGTGTCCTATGCTCAAGACCGGGTCTCACTGAGACCTAGGACTGAGCAGTTAGGCTAGACCAACTGGCCAGCAGGCCGCATGAATCTGCCCGTGTCTGTCTCCTCAGTTCAGGGATCACAGACCTTTACCTCCCTCCCTTATCTCTTTACATAGGGATGGAGATTGGACTCAGATCCTTAGGTTTGCATAGCAGACATTTTACCAACTGATCCATCTCCCCAAATCCCAAAACGTCATACCCTGTGTTCTCTATAGATACCTTCTGTTTAAATAATATGCATGCATACTCCTTGCTTCTTTCCTTTCCTGAAAAGGATTCATTTTGTCTCATAGATAGAGAAGAATTTTACTTCAGTCCATCTTTCTTATGTGGAATTGAAACACATGGGCCAGCAGCACCTGGGACGGTACCCTGTGCATTTTCACCTGTGTGGAGATGTGGACTCTAAAGGAGGGTACAGACAGCCAGCGTCTGTGGATGGCCTGTCTATTCATCACAGCTTTTCAAGGTGCATCACTGTGCATGGGACCAGTGGCTTGCTAGTAAGTAGCCTCACATTGTGCTGACATGCAACAGTTTTCATTGAAATGTTTGCTCTCCTTGATGCTCACGCCTCGTCCATTTTACATAACTGACTACATGCCTTTTTTAAAAATTTATTTATGTATATGATGAGTACACTGTAGCTGCTGTCTTCAGACACACCAGAAGAGGGCATTGTATCCCATTACAGATGGTTACGAGCCACCATGTGGTTGCTGGGAATTGAACTCAGGACCTCTGGAAGAACAGTCAGTGCTCTTAACCACTGAGCCATTTCTCCAGCCCCACATGCCATTTTTTTTTTTAAAAAACACTTCTCTTACCAAAGATATTATTTTTCCTTCTGTAGAAGCCTATTCTTTTTTTTTTTTTTTTTTTAATCACCTAAATTATCTTATGATTAGTTATCACAGAAACCTCAAGCGGTCTTGTGTCCAATGACATTATTCACCTACATTTCTGCAGATCAAAGACACCATTGGATTTGACACACTTGGTCATTGCTTCTTTTTGGAAGATGGTGTTGAACAGCGAAATATTTTGTTCCATAACCTGGGGCTTCTGACCAAGCCGGGCACTCTCCTCCCCACGGACCGGAACAGCTCCATGTGCACCGTCATGCGTGATGGAGTGTATGGAAACTACATCCCTGTGCCTACCACAGACTGTATGTGAGTAATTAGTGGCCAGGGTGTTGTGTGGTGGTCAAGGCCTTCCACTTTTGGAAAGCTCTTGTAGGGGAGATTTTAATGGACAGGGGTTTTGTGAAGAATGTTTTAAGTCACCCTCGACAATGTCTTGCAGGGCCGTTTCAACTTTCTGGATTGCCCATCCCAACAACCATCTGATCAGTAACGCAGCTGCAGGCTCACAGGTAAACCACACTTCTTTGGTTCTCTGTGCTTGTGACGGCTCTGGCTTATACAGGTATGATTTCATGGATGCTCACAAACCCAGGCATGATACTGTTTTCTGGTTCTCCTTGTCTCATTGAGAGCAGGAAGAAACTGAGATGGCTTTTCCCTTTCTTCTAAACCCTTGCCAGTTAGGAGCTATGAATCTAGAGACAGACAGCAAAGAAAGGAACAGAGATGAGCAGTCTCTAGGATGATGTCATCCCCAGGATGGCGTGGTAGGGTGTGATGTGTGTGCTCTCTGGCTTCTCATGTTTACATCCTCGGTGGGCAAGCAGCACGTCACTTCCATCTTCAGTGCTGATGATCAAGGAAAGCCTTTCCATGTCTTTATGGGAATGAGTCCCTGTGTAGAATACTATGTCATTCTGGCCAGGGCACACATCTTTTTGAAGGAATTAGTTACATTTAGGGCCATCTTGATAAAGCAGGCTAAACCTCAGTATGATTTAAGACAGACAAATAGGCACATAAACACACAGGAGAACAATTTCTAAGAGAAACAAATACTACTTTTAAATGGTAGAAATTGCCCCAGGGACATAAACATGGGCTAATTTATCCTTACCGTTGAGTGAAGTTCAAAATTACTGATGTATATAGATGAATTTTTAATGATATTATCTAGATTGTAACTGGGCTGAAAAATGACAACGCCGGTCTATGAACATGCAGTAACTTAAATAGT
The DNA here is from genome assembly GCF_011762505.2 of Arvicanthis niloticus. Taxonomy (NCBI): domain Eukaryota; kingdom Metazoa; phylum Chordata; class Mammalia; order Rodentia; family Muridae; genus Arvicanthis; species Arvicanthis niloticus. The sequence goes on from NC_047658.1 coordinate 129,542,815, forward strand.
AACTGTTACGTACCATATGTACACATCATAGTCATTCAATATGTTAATGTTGGAACATCATTTCTGAGAAGTAAGTAAGAGGTGACCTGCCTTGAGCAAACCAGCACACAGGCATCACTGTGTAGCTGAGAACCTGTACCAGCGATTGTCCTTAAACATGAAGGAGTCCATGTTTGAAGAGTATTGTTTAACTGGGCAGGTACTGGACATGGGTGATTTAGATTTTCACTCATTCCGTCTCCATAGTGTATCTAAGGAGCTTGTGTGGGTTTGTTTTCACTGTTTCTTATTGGAAAGTTAGGCCGTCAGAACACTGCTTCCTCTTTGCTTTGCCAGAAGCTAGGACCACAGTGGAGAGCAGAGGCAAATAGTCCATAAAAGCCTGGGGCAAAGCTGGACGAAGTCCTCCGGATCTTGAGCAAGAATAATGAATGTGTCTCATGCATGATCATTCCTGAAGTTTTCTCTCTAGAAAACCTGCTTCAGTAAAGCCAGCCTTTGGCAGGGTGTTCTCCCAGAGTAGACTAAGCCAGTTTGTCACACTTCCCCATTGCCTTTTATAAAGCTGCCGTTACCTGTTTAGACATGACAGCATAACAGCAGCCGTGTGCCTGTATGTCCTCATCCCCCAAAACCCTCGGCATCTTGGCAAGGATGATCTGCCCTCTGCTTGCAGGGGTGCGGTCTGAAGCCTGTTCTCCAGCCCCTTTATGTTTCCTTCTGCTGTCTGATTGGCATCCAGAGTGTTGAGTTGGCCAACGGTCTTTTCAAAACAGTTCATTTTATGAAGACCAATTTGTAAACTTTGATCATGGAAAAACGTTGACATTGCAGTCATTTAGGTGAGTAGGTATGTTTACCTTCCATACTTCATGTCCTTCTGTGTCCCTAAGGACTTTAGTAACAACTTTAACTAATAGGATACAACATATATTTTATTTTAATGATCTTTTCCCCCACGACATTGTGAATCACTTTACAATAATCTTACTACACATGAGAATATAGTGGGCACTAAATAAAGACATGCTGAATTTACACCAATTTATCTTTTTACACTGTATGTTTAAGTTAAAAAAAAAAATGCCTTGGCCATGTTCCATAGTGTGTTGCCCTTCACATTGAGCTAATTATTAATTCAGTTACAAAATAAAAAATGAGAATGAGTCAAGAGCTTTTATTTCTGTTTTCGTGTCTCACTTTATATCAGAAACTTCCAAACTGTTCTGTTCCTGTTAGGACCAGTAGTCCTGCAGCCAAACAGACAGGGTCCACACTGAGAGACAGCACCCTGATTCATACATGTGGCATCCCCCGCACCCCGCCTCCCTTTGGCACAAACTTGCCCGAGAACAGGAAGGGCATTGGAGTTGTTTGAAAGAAGCCAGTGAGCTCTGTCTGCCAGCAGACAGTTGTTTAATAGACATGACTCATCTATTGATCAGGTTTGGAGGTAAACATGAAAAACCACATTGCTTAAAGGCTGCGCTGTCCTGGTCATACAGAAGGCAAGCAGGGCTCTCCTCTGCATAACATTGCAGACTTCGTAATGATGGGAAAGTTGGGTTTGGGTATTTGCCAACTATGTCTTTTGTTCCATCCTGCAAGCAAAATCTTATTTGCTTTGAAAAAACAACCAGATATAACGGCTCAGGGAGGCTGTGTACTATGGGCAACTTTTTGCATTCAGTTCTGAACCTCAAACAATGAAAAACATTTGTTGTAGCTTAGGAGGGTGTTTCACATGGTGGCTTCATAAAAACTGAGGCTTTATAAATGTAGAAGGTCAATGGTGCATATTTTCACTCATATTCAGAATCTGGATATAATACAAATATATGTATATATGACATGAAAGTTACAGGAGGGGACTCCAAGGGGTTGGGAAGATGGAGTCTTTTATGGGAGGAAGTAGGACAAGGAGGGGAAATGGGGGAAGACAAATACCACAGATTTTCTTCATAGACAGAATCTGGATTGTACATACGTACATGTGTGTCTGAATATATAATATCCAAGCAGAGGGGAACTGTTTACGGGGGAAATGGGGAAAGAGGAGGAGCTTGGAGGAGGGCCAGAGGCATCAAATGGAATAAATGTGAGTGAGGCATAGGAATATACATATACACACACACACACACACACACACACACACACACGTGTCATAATGAAACTCATTTTTTGTACATAATTTTTTTTAAAATAATGTTTTTAATGGCCTTGCCTTTTCATTTGTAGGATGCTGGAATATGGTATTTATTCCACAAGGAACCAACGGGGGAATCCAGTGGACTACAGCTCTTAGAGAAGCCGGAACTCACTCCACTGGGAATATTTTACAACAACAGGGTTCATTCAAATTTTAAGGTAGGCTTCTGCAGTGCATGTGATCACAGGGTGGATTTCGCTGCCGTGACCCCTTCATCTTCCTTGTGCTGCAGTGACAGAGCTGCAGTATATAATGAACAGATCTTCACCTGGCTCAGGGTTCTGGTGGCCGGTTCTTCTAATCGACAGCCAACATCTGTTAAGGGCTGTTCTAGTCACACCATGCCAAGGCACAGCATACACTTGCATGCATGGTCTGTTTAAATCTATCATAGGCTCTATGGCAGTCCTCATCTTCTCTCTTGTCCTTGCTGCCTGCACGCCCACCTGCCTACCCTCCTTCCCTCTCTCTCTCCTTCCTGTTTTCAGTGTTGAGTTTCTGGGATCACGCATGTTACAGGATACATATTTGGGACTGAGGACTTTTCATCCTGCTTCACGTCCTTGCTTCTCTCCACAGTGCTGGCTGAGTGTCCTCTGGCCATTCATTACTACCATTGAGTATTTCAATGGGGAAATACTATTGAAATACTATTTAAGAACATTGCACTTAATTTAAGTCACATAAAGGCCATTCAGAAACTCCAGTCTCTGGTGGTATTTGTCACCCCGCTTCCCTTCCATCGAGATGAATATCCTTGGTCCATCTCCTGTTCTTAAGTTACTTCAATCTCTTTACTGTATGTTAGATTATTTCCCATGATATGACTCATTTAGAGAGGACTCTAACATTTTCATGGATGACCTTTAAAAAGCAGTGTTGGAGTTAGAGAGACGGTTTAGTAGGCAAGGTGCTTGTTGTGCAAGCAGGAGCACCTGAGTTAGGATGGAAGCACCTGAGCCAACAGCGGTGTACAGCGCTGTGGCTGTGTCAGCGCTGTGTTCGTGTGCACCTGTAACCCTAAGCCTGGTACAGGCAGAGGCAGGGAAATGGCTGGTGCTTGCTGGCTACCAGCCTAGTACCAGGTTCAGTGTATAGTGACCTTTGTACTTGTGCATACAGATTCATAACCCCCCATACACACACACACAGACACACACACTCTCACATTCACACACGCGTGCATCTACAATATGAGAATATAAGTGTTCTAAGAAACTTTGAATTACTTGAACTGCGACAGGAAAGTCCTGCTGTTGCTGCTGTGAGATGGGTAGTTGACTGAGGCTAATATTGAGAAAGTAGCATCTCAAAGGGAGAAAAACCTTGTGATGTGAAAACTATCTCTAATTAATTCTTGGTGTCATGTGCTGTGACAATACTCACTTATCTCATTAATTGTAAGAGTATTAAACCTGACGCTATAATTAGGTTTTAATTAGTTAAATTTGGGAGTGATTATGTAGAATATTTTATAACCAAGGGAAATTGAACCTTTGGAATCATAAAAAGAAGCGTGCCATGTTGGGATCACTCATCACGCATGTGCGCACTTTGACCAGCCCCTGCGGCTTTGCATGCTAGGCTTCCTGAATCTTTACCTAGCCCGGGTCAGCCACCATGTTTAATTGGCCACTTACAGGGTTACACTTCAGTGTTTAATGAATGCATTAAAAAACACTCAGAATGAAAATCCTTAGCTTTATGCTTGCCCAATTTCTCTATTTCTATTTCAGTGAATTAAACAACTAGCTATTTCTGTATTTGACCCAATCAGATTGATCTAAACTTTTCTTCTTGGCCTAGATAGCTCAACAGTTACACTGAACCATCACCTCTCTGCTTGTGAGGAAGCTGAGTCATTTCATTTTTCTTCTGAATGATGGGTGTCGTTTTCCAGTTCATGTCTGGTCTCGTCTCTTCTGCGTGCTTTAATCCACTTTTAGTTGGAGTATTTGCTTCTTGTGGATAGCATTGCCTGTGATGCTTTTTTTAGATTCCCACTGTCTTACATCCTGAGCATACCATTTTTAAAAATTACATGTGTGATATGAAAACTATCATTAGTTAATTCTTGGTGTCATATGCAAGACAACATCCAGTCACCTCTTTATTGTGAGAGAATTAAGTATGAGGGTAGAAATCTGCATGGCCTGACTGTGCTTCCCCTTCTCTTCCCCTGCCCTTGGTCTTGTTAGTCCATCCAGCACTTGTTCTTGAATATTCTATGCCATCTCCTCTTTCTAGAGTTTTTCTTATAGACTCTTCCTGTGAGAACTTTTCTCTGGAATCTTCAGCTGTTTCATGTTCACAACCCAGACCATTCTGCTCAGTCAATTCCTCCCTGTCTTGAGGATTTTGGCATCATGTAGGAGCCATGTCTGGAGTCCTCTCCTAGCCCCAAGGAAGCTTCATCTTGGTGCCATTTTGCCAAGGATTTTTTTTTCCTAATTAACATGTTAAATATTAAGTGTACACCAAACAGTTGTTGAATGACCAGATGGATGAGCTAAAAATATCCAGGAACACTATTGCTTTTCATGGTACCTTTGCTTCCCCACCCCCCATTTCCCCCCATTTCCAGTTCTTGGTGAAATGAGAAGCTGAAAAGTATTTTCCTGCCTCTTTATGCATGTGTTTGTACCTTAGGATCCATATTCATTTTAGCCCATTGTTGTGTATTTCAGGCTGGTTTATTTGTTGACAAAGGTGTCAAAACGACCAACTCCAGTGCCTCTGACCCAAGGGAGTACCTCTGCCTGGATAACAGTGCAAGGTAGGGCCGTCTTCTCAGTGTACACCTAGGCTTAACCTTCCCAGGGTGAGACCATCCGCATTCAAGCACGTGGTGTTCTTTTTGATAGCAACATGCATAGATGAAGTTTTGAAGGCTCATATAAGAGGTGTTTCTCTTTCTGAAGTGCTGAGGAAGTTGATGCCTTGTTCCTCTTTCACAGAGAGAAACAGAAAGAGAAAGGTTAACAACAGTTTCGGATTTGAGAACAGACTTACTCCCTGAAAAACAAGTAACTCCCCCTGCTCCCTGGAAACCTAAGCATATAGAATTAAAGTGAGCGCTCAGATGTGGTAGAGCACTGGATTTTGTTTCAAGGGAATGACCCCAGATTCAGTCTTAAACTGGCTCTGGTTTTCGTTGGTAGCCTCAGGTTAACCTCCTGACAGGCTGTGTTACTCTCCCATGTAACCGCATAATAAGTTTGGAATGTGGGTCAGTGTTACGGCTCTCTCTGCCAGCCAAAGTAAACAAAACACCTCAGGTATGTAGAAAGTGTTCTGGACAATGTGGCAACCTGAAGTCATACTCAGTAGAAACCAGGAACATACTGTTTTTCTAGACTTCAGGTTTATTGACTAGGTTATAAAGTTGAATGGGTGATAGATTGCAAAGGCTTTTGCTAGACATTTGAAAGAAGGATGACCAGCCCAGTTAAGGGGATAAAGCACGAGCCGGATGAGAGGTAGCTGAATCTGATCTAATGTGCAAGGCAGGACTTTTGCCTTCCTTTTACTGCTAAGGTGTGAGGTCAGGAGAGACTGGGCAATGTTCACTTGGTGAATTGTGATAGGATTCTGAAGGTCAAGTTAAGCATGAAACCTCTGAGAGCACTGATCAGGGAACATTTAAGAAGGCTCCAACGTGCCGGGCGGTGGTGGTGCACGCCTTTAATCCCAGCACTTGGGAGGCAGAGGCAGGCAGATTTTTGAGTTCGAGGCCAGCCTGGTCTACAGAGTAAGTTCCAGGACAGCCAGGGCTACACAGAGAAACCCTGTCTCGAAAAACAAACAAAAAACAAAAAAACAAACAAACAAACAAAAAAAGAAGGCCATAAGGTGATCAACCTGAAATATCAAAAAAAGGACAAAAAGTTAAGGAGGACTCATTATGAAGTAGAAATATTGGCTGTCCCAGTTTGCTTCCTGTTGCTGTTATAAAAACACCATGAGTAAAAGCAACTTGGGGAGGAGAGGGTCTATTTCAGCTCAGGCTCCATCCATATTGAGGCAGGCGGTGCCAGGGCAGGAGCCTGAAGCAGAGGCCCTGTGGGGATGCTGTCGCTTACTGGATCTCTACCTTGCTTTTTTATACAGCCTCTTACAGGCCCAGGCCTACCTGCCTAGGGATAGTGCCACCTGAAGTAGGCTGGGTCCTCCCATGTCATTTAGCAGTCAAATGCCCTACAGTCAGGCCAATGGGCTAGTCTGATCTAGAAAAATTCCTCAGTTGAGGTTACTTCTTCCCAGGTGACTCTACTTTAATCAAATTGACATTAGTATATTGGCCAAAGGACCCCCCCCCCCACTCCCTGCAAACAAACAAACAAACAAAAAACCAAAAACAAAATTGCCCTTGTTTTTTTGTTTTTGTTTTGTTTTTTTTTTATTCTCTGTGTTATGAGACTAGATGCAATATGGAATTCAGTCTCTGATCTAGAACTCACAGGGACCTGCCTGCCTCTGCATCCCACGTGTTGGGATTACAGGCAGGAGCCACCAAACCTGATCACACCTGCTTTTAAAAAGTCTTTTATAATTGGTAATTTTCATGAAGTATGCTGTGTTAACTTGGTGCTGCCAGAAAAATTAATAAACAATTGTCTCCTTTTTCTGCCTTGAAAGAATTTATATAGGCCTGCTGGCTGAGCTGGCTCAGTGCTTGCTTCATAAGTATGAGATGTCAGTTCAACCTCCTGCACCTACTTAAGAGGCAGGCAAGATGGGAGGCGAGCTAAGAGGAGCCCTGGGGATTGCTGAAAAGTATCTAGCAGAATGATGAAGCACTGGGTCCACTGAGAGACCCTGTCTCAGAAACTAATGTGAAGTGTGAGTGAGGAAACCAGCTGACAGGAGCATCTGACCTCCACACTTGTTTGTTCTCCCACCCTTGTGTGCATGTGTGCAAAGGCATACTGTGTACTTTGTATGTTTGTATACATGTATGTACATGGATGGAATAATAAGTATATTTAAGAGGCTGGACATTGTGACTGAACTACCCATTATGGTTTTAGATATTGGTTACTAGATGGACCTATGCATACTCTGAAAATGGTAATTATTCCTCCTTACTTCATGAGTTCTCTTGCCAGTTTTCAAATGCATACATACTAAGGAATTAGACTCCATTAGGAAGCTGTAACTGAAGAGCTAGTTATAGAAGGAGAATGATGAGATACTTAGCAGCTGTGTGTATGTGTAGTTTTGTGTAGACTGATATATAGACTATGCTCACATGTGTTCATACAACCCAGACATGAGTAAAAATGAGTAATAAATCAGGCTGTGAGCTGAACACTGGGCTCATGGGATCCAGCAGATACACTCATCCTGGTCCTCAGAGAGGAAGCTGACTCACCAGTTATCAGAGGCCTCAAGATGGGAAATAGTGGGAATTCGAAGATTGGGAAACTTCATTTGAAGTTGGGGAATTTCATAAAGAACTTTTTAAAAGGTAGGGTGAGGCATTGTAGCCAATCAGTGCATACCTAATTAGTACATTCAAATCAGGGGAGGTGATTGTATTAGTTACTTTTGTCATTGCTGTGACCAAATATTTTACAGGAAGCAACTTAAGGGAAGGAGGGGTTATGTTTGTTCCCAGTTTGAGAAGGGACATTAGGGTAGGGAAGGAAGGCTCAGTGAGTGGCCAGGTTGTGAGACAGTTGAGCATAGTGAATCCACAGGTCAATCAGAGAGAGGGAGAGAAGGGGGGGGGAGAGGGAGGGAGAGGAAAAGGGAGGGGGAGGGGGAAGGGGAGGGGGAGAGGGAGAGGGAGAGGGAGGAGAGGGAGAAGGAGGAACACTGGTGGTCAGCTGTCTTTCACGGACTGGTGCCACTGGCATTTAGGGTGGGTCATCCTACTTCAGTTTACCCAGTCTGGAAACTTCCTCAAAGACATGCTTAGAGATGTATTTTATAGTGATTTAAATCTCATCAAATTGTCAGCAGTGTTAACAACTAAGAGACTGGAGAGATGGCTTAGCCATTAGGAGTGCTTGCTGCTCTCGGAGGACAGGAATTTCACAGTCTAAGTTGGATGGCTCACAGTCACCTGTACCTCCAGCTTCTGGCCTCTATGGGCACTTATACTTTTGTGTCCATACATTCACAGAGACACAGAATCGCACATATGCATAAATAAAAATAAAATAAATCTTAAAAAAATTTAAAACATTATGATGATGAAAAATTGATAAAAATTGATATAATTATTTTCTTTCTATTTTAGAATTAAATTATTTTATTATTATTTGTGTATGGGTATATTGTCTATACGAGTGGCAGACTGCCACCTTCATGACCCAAAAGAAGTTATCAGATCCCTTGGGGCTGAAGTTATAGATAGTTGTGAGCCACCATGTGGTGGTTGGGACTTGAACGCAGGTCCTCTGGAAGAATAGACAATGCTGTTAACTGTTGAGCCGTCTCTCCAGGCCCAAACTGTATTTTCTAAATACCAAATGACAAAGCTGAAATTATGGACGCCACGTAGAGGCTACGTAGAGACTTGGGCTGGGAAGAGATGTGGTGGCTGCCACAGTGGGTCACGTGTTGCTTTTTTAATATTTGTGTGTCTTTATTTAGAACAGCCGTTCTCTACCTGTGGGTCGTGACCCCCCTTAGGTGGGGGGTGTCACATAACTGATACTCTACATATCAGATTCCTAACAGTAGCAAAATTACAGCTATGAAGTAGCAGCGAAATAGTTTTATGGTTGGGGGTCAGCACGGTATGAGGAGCTGTATTAAAGGGTCACAGCAGTAGGAAGGTTGGGAACCCCGCTGATTTAGAATATTACAGAGCTTCTTCCCATGGCTCTCCCTGTTTGACTTGATGCTTTTTACCAGTAAGTGCAATGCCAGTGTGAGCCTTTTTACCTCTTCCGTCTAGGCTAGTTAGGACACTGGGCTTGGGTAGACATCATCCTCTTCGTTCCTGATGCTCCCATTCCAGTCTGTACCACTAGCATCTATCAGATAGATATCTCTGATATCAGAAACACACATAGGGTTGTCCCCCCCCACCCCCATGAGACGTGGGAGGAGACTAGTGGGATTCGAACACTGGGGCAGAGAGAGAGTGCAGAGGGACCCGCGCCCTCTGCAGGCGGACCCCTTACACAATGCTCAGCCACCGGTTTGCTCACACATAGGGTCTTACAGTCCATTCACCAAATGCCATCCTGGAATACACTGGGAGGGGTGGGAAGTTGGGGGTGGGGTGGGGAAGATCTGATCACATTGTTTCCTGCTTTTGCTGAGCTCCCATTGCTTACTGAGCAAAGGGGGATGTGTGTGCGTGCCTTTGACGTTTCATTTCCCTTATCCCACCTCATTTCTTGTTCTCCAGTGACTTGCTTGGTACAGAGTGTAGTGGTTAGTATAGAGTGTGCAGCTCAGATGCCTGAGGCACCCTCCCTGGGTTCTCTTTTCACAAAGATGCTTCTCTCATGGTCATTTTTGAGCACCTACTGTGAGCCCACAGCATCATGCAAAGGACCCTTCCTGTGTTATTGAAAAAGTCAGTGCAGTGAATTGATTTTTGAAATTCTTAGTTATCATTCTTAAAATTTTGTGTTTTTAAAAATTCTTTCTCCTGTCTTTGTAGGGTTGAGTTATCATGTGACAAGTTTTTTTTTTATGTTTTCACTAAGGTCCTTGTAAATGTTGAGTGAAGAATATGAGAAATTCAGTCTTTGTAATAATTTAGTTGGTCTTCTAGGTTTAGGCATTTCAAAGCTATCGACTGAACTTTTAGATTTGTCTCTCTGTCTAAAAACATCTAAGCAGCATATATTCAACAACGTAATTCACATAGACACATGTTGAAATATATAGTTAATTTTTGTGGTAAGTTTATATTAGGAATATGTGACTTAAGAATTGGAGAAGACACATTGAAGAACCCGGTATACATATGGCATTCTTTCTGTGTGCATGTGCTTACAGAAGCCTTTTACACAGTGACATTTTCTCCACTAATTAATTTATTTACTTTACATCTTGATCCCCAATCCTCCCTCACAGAGCCCCTCCCTACCTTCCCTTTACCCCTGAGAAGGAAGAAGTCCCTGCACTGGGTACCAATCCACCCTGGTACCTTAAGTCATTGCAAGACTAGGCACACCTCTCCCACTGAGGCCAGATAAGGCAGCACAGGTAAGGGATCAGGGTCCACAGGCAGGTAGCAGAGTCAGGGTATGCCCCTGCTCCAGTTACTGTGGGGACTAACATGAAGACCAAGCTACACTTCTACTGCATATGTGTGTGTATGTGTGTATGGTGGGGGTGGCTAGGTCTAGCCTGTGTATGCTCTTTGGTGGTTCAGTCTCTGGGAGACCCCCAAGGGTCCAGGTTAGTTGACTCTCTTGGTCTTCCCATGGAGTTCCTATCCTTTTTGGGCCCCTCAATCCTTCCCTGAACTCTTCCACAAGACCTCCTGAGCTCTGTCTAAAGTTTCACTGTGTGTCTCTGCATCTGTTTTGGTCAGCTGCTGTGTGCAGCTCTCAGGGCAATTATGGTAGATTCCTGTCTCTGCTGGCTATGCCTCAGGTGGACCAACTCTGTACATTGACTTTTTAAGAATACAGGAAAGGGTCTGTTTCTGGAAACTTACATGCAAATACATATAATTGTTTTGAGTATTTGAACTGTAACTAATTAAGTTGTATCTTAACTTTTTTTTTAATTTATGTTGACTCAATATGAATCCTGCCTCTTGACTCTAGCATGTATATACATAGACAGTTTCTATTTATTTTGTTTATTTCAATTCTTAACAAAGCACTTTTTTACCCCACAGGTTTCGGCCCCATCAGGATGCAGACCCTGAAAAGCCACGTGTTGCTGCCGTCATTGACAGGCTCATTGCTTTTAAAAACAATGACAATGGTGCCTGGGTCCGGGGAGGAGACATTATTGTTCAGAATTCAGCGTGAGTATTGTCTACAGAGGTAATACCAGCCGACACTGCTGGCCATTTTTAAGTTTTTTTTTATTTTTATTTTTTTAAAGACAGTGCCTCAGGTATCCTAGGCTGGCCTTGAACTTGAAGTGTAACAAGACCTTGAACTCTGGGTCTTTCCAAGGACTGTTAGCAGCGAGTGCAACCACAGCCAGTTGAATATTTTTCCATTTTTACACTGAATAGAGTGAAGGTACAGCTGTAGTTCCTGGAATTAATTATTTTATTATTATTATTATTATTATTAACGGACTGGATGGGCTCTGAGGACAAACACTACTGCTGAGGTTTGGAACCCTCTCATTCTGGAGCTTTTGATGGAAATGAACTTGTTTGTTGACATGAGAAGTCTTCAGTAGGTAGACCAGAAAGCCAGAATTAGCTTTATATAACTAAACACTGTTTATGTCAAGAGAGCTAAATAGAGATTTTGAAACTACCTAGGGGTTTTGATTTTATTATTGTTCTTTTTGGAAACCCTTTAAAGTCTTTCTAGTCTTCTTGCCACTTCTCTCAAGATGAAAGTTGTCCAATTCTGTCTTAATATGCCTGCTGACTTGTGTGTTACTGTAGGCAGGAAGCACCTAGCATGTTTTTTTTTTTTTTTTTTTTTTTTTTTTCCCACTTGCATTATTTTAAGAGAGGCCTGGTGCATTTTGAATTAAGTATTAGTGTTTAACAGTCTAGAAAAAAAAAATTCATCATTGTCTCTGACCATTTTCACTTTAAATTTAACACTGTTAGCTTTGTAGGGATGGCATATGTCTCAGATGGAAAAATTGTGAAGCAGAGTATATGGTATTCTTTCTAAAAATAAAGATTAAAAACACATTTTAGTTAATACTTTTATATGGTGTTTACTAAGTTCCAGATACTATTCAAATACTTGCAGTGTTTTAATATATTTAATTCTCTCAAGAATCATATGAGAAATGTTATATTATTATTTCAACCTATGGATGAGAAAACTGAGGGGAAGGAGCTGAGAAACCGGTCATAGTTGGAATGGCAGGATTTGAACTAGGCATCTTCAGTGATTCTTTGGTGACTGGGAGGTTGGACTGCTGCTGGGTTGTTGCAGAGCGAGCATCAGGACTGGGGGCGGGGGGGGGGGGGGGGGGGGGGGGAGGGGGGAGGGTTTATGGTCACACCCTGAGGGAATCGCCTCTATGTTTTCTGATCACTTAGACAGACTCTCATCTCTTTCCTCTTACAGATTTGCAGATAATGGAAAGGGGTTGACCTTTGCCAGGTTTGTAACGGTTTTACTTTGATTATTTTCAAACTTTAAGGTAAAATCACCATTAGTATTTTTGCCTGTGTGTTTTGGAATGGGGGTGAGGAGTTAACCCAGGGATGTTTTATAATTTATTAGCATAAAAACAAAGAAAAAAAACACATTCTCTTTGCTACCACTAGAGGGCCAAAACACACAATTTTTTTTTTTTTTTTAATAGACTAATTGCTTTTATGCCAAAGTTGTAGATGAATTTAGCTGAAATTCCACAGAAGGGTAGGGTAGTCATTAACTGTGCCTAGAAGAAAACTCTTGAACTTCAGGCTGAAAGTCTTTAAAAATAAAGTATGAAAGAAGATAAATGGGGTGAAGATTAAAAATCATCACTTTTAGAATGTGATTTAACTTACATATACGATAAACTGTGTGTGTGTGTGTGTGTGTATGTGTGTGTGAACACATGGGTCTCTGTGTGGGCTTTTGTGTATTTTTCCACAGTGCTGGGATCAAATCAGTCCACACTGCCACTGACTCTGCTCCTCTAGCCTTTTATGTAACTCATTTTTTCTGTAGACAATGATTGTTCTGCTGGCCACGTTACACATGCTTGTCACTTAATTGCTGTATTCTGGGCAAATTCATTGTTGCTTGAGGCTAATCAGCTGTTGCTAATAAATTAAACTTCCTACATTTGCATATAATTTTCAAATTACTCACTAATTTACAAAAGGAATTTTCATAGCATAGAAGCAATTTCTGAGAATTTTATAGTATACATCGGCAAAAAGGTATTAGCTTAAGTTTTTATGGTTTAGCTTTTTAAATTGTAGCTTGACTTCTTTGGGGGGGCCGGGGGGGGGAGGCTTTATAAACTTCACCAACAATGTCTGTAACGACTCTCCTCTTTCCTCTTTTCACCAGTGACGGGAGCTTCCCTAGTGATGAAGGGTCCAGCCAGGAGGTGTCAGAGTCCCTCTTTGTCGGGGAGAGTAGAAATTATGGCTTTCAGGGTGGTCAAAACAAGTACATGGGCACAGGGGGAATAGACCAGAAGCCTCGAACACTACCCAGGAACAGGTGAGTAGGACTTGGACAGTGGGGAATTGAACAGTGGAGACATAGTCTCTTCTGTAGTGAGCCTGGATAGGTCACCTCACTTCAGCTCTTTCCTGTCTTGTTCCCAGCACTCACTGTCACCGTTATTATCATTGTCTATTATCCTCGTGGGATGTTAGAGCACTAATAATTATCCATGTCATAGGTTTTATTATCAGTTTTATGAAGGACTTGTTCTTGTTTCTTATCCCTTACATAAGGCCTTATTATATAAGTGGATATTTTTCTCTCTTAATGTTGTTTTTTTTTTTTCTTTCTTGAAACATAGAAAGTTGCCAAACCATAAACTATGACATTAGGTCAGCTTTCCTGCAATTCATGATGCTGGGTTTTCAGAAATAGCCACTGGAAAAGGGAAATTACCTCTGAAAAGAGCCTTAGAAAATGAGAGTTGGTGGATGCCAAAGCCGCTGCAGAGCCCAGCCGAGGCCATGTAATTAGATGTGTCTGAGATGGTGAGGGGGTGGGGTAAAATGGGCAGGTGTTCTGCCATTACAGTCAGAATCCCTGTGTGTGTTTGTGTGTGTGTGTGTGTGTGTGTGTGTGTGTGTGCGTGCATGTGAATTTTCTTTTGAAAATAGATTCTTCCCCCATACAATACTTCCCAAAGTTTCCCTTCCCTCTACTCCTCCTTTCTCCCCTCCACCTCCCCTCTCCCTCAGATCCACTCCATCTCCATTTCCTCTTTAGAAAGGAGCAGGTCTCTAAGAGATGACGGCCAGACAGGAAAAAACAAGATATAATAAGACAAGACGAAAGCCTCCTGTTGAGGCTGGACAAGGCAACCAAAAGGAGGAAAAGAGGCGCGAGAGCAGGCCAAAGAGTTAGAGATACACCTGCTCCACTGTTAGTCTCTCTGAGCCCGTGTGACCCCCGCTTAGTTGATTCTTCGTGGACTGTGACCTCCTGATATCCTTCTTCCTCTCTGAGGACATCTTTCCTCCCACTCTTCTGAGGGGTTCCTTGATGTCCCAGGGGAGGGACGACGTGGTGGAGACCTCCAATCTAGACTCTCTCTGTATGTCTGGCTTTGGGTCTCTGCATCCATTTCTATCTGCTGTCAGAGGAAGATTCTGATGATGACCGAATAAGGTATTGGTCTCTAAGAATCATCATTAAGAATCATGTCATCCAGCCTTCCCTCCCCTTTGACAGTTCTGTTTAATTCTAACTTATGTCTCTGAGCTGTCCAGTCTCTGGTTCCTGGTTTGCCAGGCAGTGCAGGGCATGGATTCCCTCTCATGAAGTAGGCCTTAAGTTAACCAAACAGCTATCTCTTCCCATATCTTCTCCTCCATCCCTCCTGCCAACTCCCAACTTCCCACTCCTGTCTCTACCCATCCCCAGCCACCTGAAAAATCTATTCTCTTTACCCTGCCCAGGGAGACCCATGTGTCCCCCTAAAGCCCTGCTCTTTACCTAACCTCTCTGAGTCTGTGGATTGTAGCTGTAGCTTGATTATCTGTATGTCTTAACAGCTAATGTCGATTTACAAGTGAATACATACCATATTTGTCTTTCTGGGTCTGGGTTCATCTGTCTGCAAATTTTATGATGTCATTTTTTTTTTAAACCACTGAGTAATACTTCAGTATGTAGATATACCACAATTTCTCTATCCAGTCTTCAGCTGTGGGATGTCTAGGCTGTTTCTAGTTTCTGGCTATTATGAATAAAGCTGCTATGAATGTTTTTGAGCAAATGTCTTTGTGATAGGATGGAATGTCCTTTGGTTATATGACTAAGAGTGGTATACTTGGGTCTTAGGTGTATTTATTCCCAGTTTGCTGAGGAACGGCCATATTGACGATCAGAGTTCTTAAAGTAGCATTTGGATTAGAGCCTCCTTAAAGCTGGTTAACCCGGCACCTGGGTCTGTGGTTTGGAGCTATCTTCATTATATGTGAGGGAAAACCAGGTAGAGAATAATGTCAGTGTTCTTCTCAAGACCCCAGTTCCAAGCTGATGCCGCGGCCCACTGAGAATCAACCCATTGTGGGAATATTCTCTCTGGGTGTGAGCAGGGGAGTGGGACAGTCAGTTTTCCTGGTGTCCTGTGCTGGATCTGTGAAGTGTGAGCATGCCATTCTCTGTAGCTTTCCCGTTGGATCGTGAGTACTACTAGAAAAAGAACTTCCTGTTTTGTATGGTGTGGTGCTGAAGCCTGAACCCAAACCCTCATATGTTTGAGGAAAGGGCTCTCTGTGCCTAAATGTATCTCCAGCCAGGCTTCAAGAACCTCCCGTAGCTAACATTATCAAATGCTCGCCATGACCTGTTCTAGGTACCTCACCTTCACTTGACCCTCTCCAAACGCAGGCAGGTCCGTACTGCACCCTCCTGCTTTATAGATGAGAGCTTGTTAAGTAGGGGAGGTGGGATTTGAACGCACTGAGTTTGGTTTCAGCTTCATGATGATGCTGTACTTCCCTCTAACTGTGCATTTTATGGAAGCACAAATTTCTAGCCACATGGGCTGTAGTGAGATTCTGACCAGCTCATTTCTGGTTTTTTTTTTTTTTTTAAATTTTTGTTGTTTTAATTTTGACAGCTAGTTTTATTTCAAAAATGCTTTTTGTATCTTTTCTAAGGAAGATTTAAGAAACAAAAACTCGCTCCTGCACTAATGAATTCAGGTTTTATTTGACTGTGTTTATAGTCTCGTCTGGTTTATGTTATAGTCTTGTTGGTTTATGTACACAGAGTATTATGTATAAAGTATAGTTTTAATCAGACAGTTCATTTTTCTTGCTAGTCTAAACATTTTTGTTGTCAAACTCTGCCAAGGTGCAGGTCAGCTGCAGTAGAAGTTCTCTGATCTACCCTTAATAAATACTTTAAAAGCTTTAATAGGTGAAGAAACCCAAGGAATTTGGAATATTATATGTTATGGTTTAAATAAAATAGCTTTATTGTAATGAAGTCACAAATTAAAACATTTCTTTTATCCGTTAATTCTGGCTAGTGATTATGAGGATGAGAAAGGAAGAAGAATGATACACTCCAAGTTTTAATCCAGCTAGTCCCTCTGACAACTCAGGCCCCAAGGCATTGGAGTTCACATCCTCACCAACTTTTATGTTTTGCCTTTTTATCACTGTTCTGTGGCTGGACAGGAGGCGTTTTCTGCTCATGGGCTTATCTTTGAGACTAAAACCACAAAGAGTTACCAAATAAAACCTCTTCCTCCTTCCATCTCCTCTCTCCTTCCTTCTGGTCCTCTTTGTCCTCATTTTCTTTTTTTATGATACCCAGGACCTTGGTCACATAAGGCAAACACTGAGTTACATCCCCAGCTCTGAACAAAGCATCACCACTGAGTTGATCCAGGGAAACTCAAGTCAGTTCTTTAGAGAGAACTCTGTTGTACCCAGATCAGCAGGTCTCTCCCCACCCAGTCTGCTGTAGCGTATTGTCTCCAGAGCACTAATTATCTGCAATTTTTTTAAAAAAATTTCTTTCCTAAGATCTTGTATTTTTACGACATCAGGGCTCGTGTCTCTCTTACCAATGTGTCTTGAGATTTTATTTGCTGCTTACTGGAGACTTTAGTGGTATTCATAAAATGTAAATGTTATGAAAGAGTCAGGCCCACATTTATTAAACATATCTTGTATTTTTATAGGACATTCCCAATCCGAGGTTTTCAGATTTACGATGGGCCTATTCATCTCACCAAGAGCACTTTCAAAAAGTATGTGCCAACTCCAGACAGGTACAGCAGTGCAATTGGCTTCCTCATGAAGAATTCCTGGCAGACAACACCCAGGAATAACGTCTCTCTTGTGAAGTTTGGTCCACAGGTAAGGATGTTCTCATGGCTCCTCCACAGGGACTTTGGTGAGGGAAGGCAATAACACATTCCCAAAGACAAGGTGCCGACAAAGGATTTACACTGAGTCTGAATGACAGAAAGAAAAGTGTAGGTAGCAGCAATTCCTAACTCATGCACTGGATCCCATTGGGGTCAGGCGAGAGCACAAGTCTGATGTGACTTGGACTATTTTTGACATGAGGTGATACCTTCAACAGGATAATGATTTAGAGTAGAGATATGGGGAGATTGTCCAGAAAAACAGGAACAAGATGGCTTATGAGTTTTGGAGCACTGAATAATAAGCTGGACAGTAAACCCATCTCCACTAAGAGATTTGGTTTCTGCCAGGTGATACATTTTGCTGTGGCTTGTAGGGACAAAAAGTTGGTATAAGGGGGCATATTGGGGCAGACTGGAAGAAACTGGGTTTGGACAGAAGAATATAAAGAAGATTTAGAATTTGTATTTGTGTTGCAGTTGCCCCAGAATATTTTTCTTAGCTGTTTCACCAATACCTATAATCCATAGGTCCTTCTCCATCTTGCTGGTTCCACAATGGTGGCATGAGAGAGTCTGAGCCTCCAGCTCTCTGACTCACAGACAGCCAAGACTAGAACAAAGCACATGAACTCAGAGTGGCTTGGTTTGAGATGGGTTTTTCAAAAGCCATAGCGTAAGAGAATCCGTAGTGATCTCATCCGTCCTCACTATGATAGGGATGCTGTGGGAAAAGTTTGTGAAAACAGGAGATAAAGCAACAGTAGCACCAAGAACCCGGAGCCACTCAGCTCCAAGCCGTGTTCGTTTCCTTCGAGGCGCTTACCATTTAGATGTGCCTTGGCTGCACAAGCATCCCTGGCTGGCGAGCGCACAGAGCGTTTATAAGTGCTTCTGTGTGCCCTGAGAAATGTTAGTGGTTTTCTCCTATTTTTTTCTATTTTAGGAAATAGCTAAAAGCTATAAATAGAAAGCCTGCTTTTTAACTGTATGCTATGTGTTTAGTGAAGGATTTATTTTATCTTTATCTGCTGTGCTAGGAATTCCAACCAGGGTCTTGCATACTCTGGTCAGAGTTCCACCAACTGAGCCTCACCGCTAGCCTTCTAGGACAGGCTTGGCAGTACACGCCTGACAGAAGTTACAGAGCTGGGCATGTTTTGTGTTCAGACTGGATACGACAGCACCTGTTTTCCAGCAGATTCTAGTGGGTTCAGCAGAACTTGGCCCTCTTAAGCCAGCACATGTTAACACACTGTCGGTTTTGGACTGTACTGATTTTTTGCTGGGTATGAGTGATACATACAGCTAAGTAACTAAGTCATCTAGCATGAAATAAAATAATTATTGGTTCAAGTTTAATTTGCATACAGGGAAATGCACAGAATCTTACACATAGAGTTTATTTATTTCATTTTGCTTTGTTTTGTTTTTGAGACAGGATTTTTTTGTATATAAGCCCTGGCCATCGTGTAATTTGGTTTCTAGACCATGCTGGCCTGGAACTCACAGAGATTTGTCTGCCTCTGTCTGACAAGTGCTGGGATTAAAGGCATGTGCCTCCCTGCTCGGCTACACTTGGAGTTAATAATAGTTTATAAACCAGTATGGCTGGTTTTACTTTTCTCTTCCCCCAAGCTTTATCATTTAAGTGGGGAAACAAAAATAAATAAATAAATAAAAATGAAGTTGTAGTTTAATGCTTTCCAGTCAGGCTTTAGGAATGTTTTTGCTCAAGCGTGTCTTGACATCAGTGACATGTGACTTCAGTGCCTGACCAGGAAAGCTGTGACACTACAGTGGAGCTCTGTGGCAGGTACTGTGTGAGTCTGCAGGAGCCTCATTCTGTGATGTTTCTGGTCCTCTCTGCTGCCAGGTCTCTCTGAATGTCTTCTTTGGAAAGCCTGGGCCCTGGTTTGAGGATTGTGAGCTGGATGGTGATAAGAACTCCATCTTCCACGACATTGATGGCTCTGTGACAGGATACAAAGACGCCTATGTGGGAAGGATGGACAACTACCTGATCCGCCATCCAAACTGTGTCAACGTTACTAAGTGGAATGCAGTGGTCTGCAGCGGGACCTATGCCCAGGTAGGCCCGGCAAGTGGTTGAGGCCCGCAGCCTGTGGCAGTGCTGCCTCTGGGAGTTGAATGGTGACTGCAGGGTGATTGAGGGTGTCCCAAGCACAGTTTTTATAGAGGAGAGGAGGAAAGCAAGTAGCCATAGAAGAGAAAGGAAGAAGATTTTACTAAAAGCTCCCTGAAACCAGTTAAATCAAAGAAGCAAGCCAGCAGTGGAGGTAAGGTAGATGTACTTTGTGATATAGTTGAGATGCCTCTGGGACAAGAAGCCACATTCCCTTTTCTGAGGCAAGATCTCCCCATGGAGCCCAGGCTGGCTTTGAATTTGTAACAGTCTTTCTGGCTCTGTTTCCACTTCCTGTGGCCTGAGACTGCAGACAGGCACCAGAACAGATAGGTAGGTCTGACGTTTTTTGACTCTTCGGCTTTTCTTACTACATTCCAAGTGTTTTCCCTTAAGGGAATTTTTATCCTCTGCTTTTGTGGTCCTTATCTCTGTGACATCTGACTTTGAGATAGAATATGAGTGAGTAACCAAGAAAGAATGAGATTTTAAGGAAGGAACTGAGGTTTGCAAATAAAGGGATCCAGGGAAAGTCTAATTATATTATGCTAGTGTGTGGAGATATGGAAGTGATAGCACAGATATATAGGGAAATACTTGTTTGAAATTATTAAGCTAGTATTTTAACAGATGAGAGGCTTATTTGTAAAGTAGACATAGTTAAGAGCATAGATTCTGGAGTCAGACTGCCTGGATCTGTTCCGTGCTGAAGTGTGAGGTGGGTAAATTAAAAGGTGTTCTGTGGCCATGCATAATGAGGACAGTGACAGGACAGGATTCCATGGAATACTCTTAGCATGTGGTCTGGCTGCCACTGGGGAATCTGCTACCATTTGAAGATGCAGGGCTGTTAAGTCCCAAAGCTGGTTTTAACATCAAGATGATGGAGGGAGATCTTACAGAGCCGAGGCGTCAATTACCCAGAAATTTGGAGGAGGAGGGCAGACTCCTTAGCCCCATATTTAGGGCAGTAAAAGTGTGGGATTTAATGACAGACTGCTAGGCTAGGCGTGGGGATGCATGGCTGCAATCTCAGCGTTCAGGAGGCTAATGCAGATAGAGCTCTGCTTCATGGTTGACTTGGGCTACATAGTAAAGACAGTATCTCCAAAAAAAAAAAATCAGAGAGGGGGAAATAATAAAAGAAGGGGCTGATCAGAGCACAAAGAAGGAAACTGGAGGAAGAACAAGGAATACTCTTTAAGTCACACTGGCTTGCGATAGCTGATACCAGATGCCTCTTTTATTGTGTGGTTTCTCCCTGCCACTGACCTTGGCTTAGCACCCAAGTGCATGTGTTTATGGGTTCCTGCCTCGGTGCTTCCTCAAGTACCCCGAGTTTGATGTGGTTTTCATCCTTTTAGCCTTTTGTAGTTGCCATTCCTTAGAACAGAATTCTTCATTATTCATCCGACTTTGAAATGATTGTAAAAGAATGTTACTCTTAAATTAAGGAAAAAAAAAATCTCAACTTGTTCTCTGTAGACAAGAAAAAGGATGAAGAAGGATGAAGACTGGACAGCATTTCCTGTTTATTTTATTAGTGTCTTTGTTGTGGGAATTCTCATTCCTTTGAACAGATGGGGAAAAGGACAGTCACAGAGGGGCAGGTCATTGAAGGGTCAAGGAGTAGATGGAGAGTCACCTACAGAGTAACAAGAATGAAAAAAGGCTTTAGAATGGGATCCCCAACTTTCATTTTGTTCTTATTCAGAATTGCTCCTGGTCCACATTAAATGTCTCCCATTAATACTTAAACTCTACAGACACTGTAAAATTAAAACCAGAACAAAAATAAGGAACCTTTACTCTCTTTTAGTGGCTGCAGTTTTTATTAATTTTTTTTGCTATCTCTGTGTATGTGTGTATATGTGTGTGTGTGTGTGTTTGTGTGTGTTTCTGTTTGTGTTTGTGTATATGTATGTGTTTGTGATTGTATGTGTATATGTGTGTATGTGTATATATGTCTGTGCGTGTGTCTGTCTGTATGTGCGTGTATGCATGCATGCCAGACTGACTGAAGATGATGACTGTTCACTAATGAAGAGTTATATGTCTGTAAAGCATGTGGTAAATGGTTATAATAGCTCATAATTTTCATAAGTTCTAGTTTTTAACTAAATACTATATATTCTCATTCACAACTCACTTAACCATTTGGCCCTTTGAATTGCTAATGCTATTTGAGATAGGAACCTAATCACTCATTTTTAGGAAGCTGGGTAATAATTCATTTCTGTTTGTAGCTGAAGGAAGGCTTGAGTCATTTGTGCTTCCTGGGAGACTCCAGGAGTGGGAGAACCATGGGTCAGAAATTCTTTTCTGAAGACTTGAAATTTGGGCAGAAGCCCAGATATATAGCTGTTTGCTTTTACTTCGGAGTGAATATAGTGTGCATTTGTGACAGAAGGGGAAAGCAACAGGAAGCCAAGACAGAATTCTCGTTGTTTGTTTCCAGCGTGAACAAGGTTGTAGAGGAGTCCAGTGAAGTTTTGGTAAAATGTCAGTGTTCTGCAGATGATTTTACTCTCCTGGAGAATGTGTTGCTGGATATTGATTTGTTTTAGGAAACTGTTCTGAGGCTGTTCTGGGGAGGATGCCTTGGTGGAAGGCTTTAGTTTAGCCTGGACCGTGGTTCAGATGCTACTGGAAAACATTCAGGACTTTCCAGTTTATCTAAGCTTAACATGTTTTTCCAGATGCTGTAGAGAGCATTTTAACTGTTACTTCTGAATAGGTTAAAAATGACTTCTTGGGCAAATGGAGGTCATGGAAGAGTAAAGCCAGAGCTCTCAGATATGAATTTTCCATCCCGTGGATCAGAGGGAAGTCTTAGATTTGCCTGGAGCGTATCAGTTTTCCCCTGTGTTTGCTGATTTGCTTTGGATGTGAGCTCTTGAGATGGAGGGGTTTCTCTGACAAGCCACAGAAGTTCTCCATTCTGATGAATAAGCTGGCCTGTGGTGGTGGAAGTGATGATTTTGGCCAGCAGAATGAGGGTCTGCTTTTAGCCATGTCTAGCTTAGGCAGGCTGCATCGTAAGCGTGGCTCACACCACTTGGCCACTGCTTATTTGGTCTGGCACTTAGCACAGAATCTCTCTTTTCAAAATAGAGAGATCTTTGATGTATACTGGTGAGTCCTTGCAGCAGCTTAATCTTCTGTTCACTTTCTTTCAATTCTTCACTTTTTCTTAAAGGTGTATGTTCAGACGTGGAATACTCCGAATCTCAGCATGATCATCACACGAGATGAATACCCATCCCACCCAATGGTGCTTCGGGGTATCAACCAGAGGGCCATCTCCCCACAGTACCAGCCTGTCGTCATGCTGGAGAAGGGCTACACCATCCACTGGAATGGTTCAGCGCCACGTACCACTTTCTTGTACCTCGTGAACTTCAACAAGTAATGTTTATCTTTCTGTCCTTGCAAGCAGTTGAGAAGTCACAGCAGAGAAAAGAATAACATAATATAAAGCCATTTTATGCACTTAATTCTTGCGGAGAAGCTGTCTAGGCGGTGTGAATGGAAGTATGATTGTGCATTTTGATTATGCAAATCGATTTGGCTTTTTTTAATGGTTCCCCTTTCTCCATCATCAGGGTATTGTGTACAGAAAGGTGGTCCCACAGTGGAGTCTCCTTTGCTTTGTTCTTTGTCTTCTGAGGTAGTTGGGATTGGATCCAGGACCCCAAGCATGTTAGCAAGAATTCTACCCTAAGCCATGTCATCTGCTCAAAAGATAGGTTTTAATACCATCTGCTGAGCGCTGCAGTTTCCAAAAGCTGGCCCCAGTTTTATGTGGTTTTCTGAGTAAGCTTGCAGAAAATTAAATTAAATTAAATTAAATTAAAAGGCTGGCATTTTTTTTTTTAAATATTTTTCTCTTTTCTTTCATTTTCTGCCCCCTTTTTCCCCTTGGGGAAGAGGAACAATACAACCTTGCTGTGTAGTTCACACTGGCCTTGAAATTGTGACAGTCCTTCTGCCTCAGCTTCACAAGTGCTGGTATTATGGTATGAATCACAGTAGCTGACAAAACTGAAAGAATTTTGAGTCCAAGCAGAGACTGGACAGAGAAAGGTAGCATGATTGATTGCTAGAGTAAGAGGGAGGAGTGGTAATATGAATACCAAGGTATTTCCTATGCCTGCCTTGAAGTCTTCTGTCTTGTTTAAGTACATTTCTGATAATCTGAGTCCCTAATGTGTAGGTGTTACACTAAAGAGAAGAAAGCGAAACACCTTTCCTTGTAGTAGGTTTACCAAGGCCTGATGTGGATCCTCTCCTCCTCTCTGTCAGTAATCTATCTATATTTTGTATGAGTCTGGATCTGCCTCACTGAATGCTGTCTGTCTGTGTCTGTCCCTGTGTCCGTCTTTCTGTGTCCTTAACAAAGGGCTTTGCTCTAAATGTTGCACAACCTAGAAAGCATCACATGGGGAGAGAATGAGGGACACTTTACAGAAATCTTAGAGTTCCACAGGAATGAAGATTTCCTGACTCACTGAGCCTCGCTGTCCCAGATAACAAACTACTGCAAGTATCGCTGCAAGCAATTTTATCAACTTGTATCCGCGTGGCTTCTGGCATCTATGGTGGACATTTGTTTTATAAGGTTGCTTTCAACATATTTGTTATTTTCAGCATTCATGACCCTTAACTCAATACATACTTTGGGTCAGGACATGGAAGAACACACAATTTACGATTACAAGTATGTATTAGCTTACTTTGTAGAAGCTGATTACATAGGAAATCCAAGTAAGGTTGATTGTACATTGTCCTCTTAAGGGCAGGTTGATCAGACAGGCTGAGTACACAGTACCTTAGCAGTCTTCAGTCTTAAGTGACCTTGATATTTAACTTGGCTGTGAGGTCCAGCCAAAGTTCCAGTCCCACTAAGGATAAAGTCAGGATTCTTGGTCCAGAGATAATGACCTTGGTAGGATGGATCCTGCAATCATGAGATCTGGAGTAACTGGAATGAGAATGTGGACAGATTTGATGACATGAATTTCTCAGAATCCCTCCTCTGTGGGATTTATGCCTATGGTTTTGAGAAGCCCTCTGCTATCCAGCCAGGAGCCATTCATTGTGTACAGGGGATATGAGTGGATTTCTCAAGCCCAGTCTGGGACTGGGAAAACAGCTATATTTGCAATATTATTCTTCAGCAGATTGACCTAGATCTAAGGGCCATTCACTGCCTCAGTACTGGCACCCACTCATGAGTTGGCTCAGCTGACATAAAATGTAGTTACAGCATTAGGAAACTGAATGGGTGCCTCTTGTCTTGTGTATTTGGTGGGGGGCATCAATGTGCATGCTTAGGTGCAGAAGCTGCAGATTGAAGCTCCCCGATATTATCATGGCCATGTGTACAAGCTTAAACTGGTGATGCCCCCAAGTACAACAAGGTGTTTGTACTGGATGAAGCTGATAAAATGTTAAGCTATTGGGTTAAGGACCACATCTATGATATATTCCAAAAACTCAACAGTATCAGGTAGTATCGTTGTGTTGTCCACTACAATGGCTTCTGATGTCCTCAAGTTCACTGAGAAGTTCAGATTCTTGTCAAGAAGGAAGAATTGACCTGGGAGGAGTGGAAGCTTATCACACTGTGACTTATATGAAACACTCTCACCAAGGCAGTAATCTTTATCAATACCAGAAGGAAGGTGGATTGCTCACTGAGAAGATGCATACCTGGGAGTTCATGCTTCCTGCCATGGATGAAGATATGGACCAAAAGGCACAAGATATGACCATGAGAGAGTTCCAGTCTAGTTCAAGAAGAGTATTAATTACTACTAACCTACTGACCAGAAGCTATCAATTTTGACTATCTCACTAACAGGGCAAGCTATATCCACAAAATTGGTTGTTGTGGTCAGTTTGACCATAATGGGCTGCCTACTAACAGGGCTGACAGCAGAAAACAGGAAGAAAGACATTGAGACCCCCTACTGCACCTCCATTGACGAGATGCTTAGGGTTGTGGACTTCATTTGAGTGGCTGTCCTGCTACCTGGCCCTAGCCAGGGTTCAGTCCTGGGGAGCCGAAGAACAGCTAGAGAGGGGAGGGAAGGGAGCCAAGAGATAAATGTTTTTTTTTGTTTGTTTGTTTGTTTTCTCTTTTTGAATAAATTTCACATTTATTCACATTATTTTCCTCAGGGGAAAAAAAAATTCCACTGTCTTAGAGTTTTAGAATGTAAGAGATTTTCATAATAATGTCTTGCCACACTGTCTCAACTAACCAGTCGTCTGTCCTCATAATGTCACATTCAATCCAGGGCTGTAATTTTTTTTTATGCATTTATTTAATTTCCTACATGAATATAGTAGTTATATCATTTCACACAACTTATTAAATTATTTTTCATCTAATTCATCTAAGGCATTTCAAAAAAATATATATCTTCTAAGCCATTAGAATTTACTTTCTCATCAATAACTCTGAGGTAAAACTTTCCCTGATCCATTTGCAAAACTCTCATCTCTAATTGACCAGTCTTCATTGTTATGTTTTTATGATTCCTGGCCCATATTGTCCTGTCCTCTCTTTCTCATAGTCTCCTGCAGGGCTGTAATTTTTAATAATTTACTCACTTACTCTGTGTCGGTTGATATAAAGATGAATGAGTTTACATTAGAGAGGTGGGGAAAATATTGAGTAAATAGATACCTGTCTCCTCCTCCTCCTTTCCCTCTTTCTCCTCTGCCTTCTCCTCTTCTCATCTTTCAGGTCTTTGGTGGACATTAGAAAGGAGTACTAATCCTGCACTCTGCCTAGGGGGAGTAGAGCCAGGACAGGGTGAGGGATCCTTATCCTCTAACTTGTCAGTCTTGTTCAAAGTCCAGAGTTGAGAAAGGGCGTGTTTGGCTCAGAATGGTAGATTTGGTGAATAGGATTTGGGGAACATCAGAGAAAGGGAGAAGTTTAGACCAAAAAGGAGGGGCAGGGGTGATCTTTCCCCTATGTCTCTGGAAGCTGGTGTGAGGACACCTTGCAAATATTAAACTCTATATCCTTAAATGAAGTGGCATGATATTTGCCCGTAATTCACATTTACACACCTCTGTAGTCTTTGATCATCCAATTGCTTTCGACCTTTAAGCATCGTAAGCTGTTGTTAACACTCTGTTATTTAAGAAACAGTGGCAAGGGAAAAGTGTATTATGTTTTCAGAACAGTTAGAGTGTTTGTTTTTGGTTTTGTTTTAGTTAGTTGGATCTGGTTATGTGGAAGCCTCGGGTAAAATAATCTGGAATTGTGCAGTAGCCAGCTCACGGGATTCCATGCAATTGCTCTAACCTATACCTGAAAATTGATTGCCTTGTTTATTTTTTTGGTCATGAAGCTTTGACTTGTTGGAATTTGCTTAGTAAGCAGTTGAAATAAAGAGAGGGCTAGGATTTGGGGTACAAGTATCTCACTTCTTAGGCTGCTTGATCATGATGGTGGATGCCCTTCCTGTGAGATTGGTGGGTGGTTCATACTAACCATTGGTTTCTTCTCTAACATTGCTGTTTGCCTGTGTTCAACTGATGTCACCCAGCCCCAAACCCGGCACTCCTTATGCTGACCCTTCCTTTTTCAGCCCATTGTTGGCAAACTCTCATTTCTGGCTCCTTAGTGTCATTCAGATATTCCCAGTCTGGCCTTCATAGGTTATGGGTGAATTTAGGCCACCCACCTCTTTGCCCAGAACTTTGAAGCAGCCCCTTGCTTGATCTCCTCACCTTAGGTCCATAGTTCACAGAGTGTTCCGGGTAAGATTTCTTCAGGCCCAGCCTGATGTTCCCAGTGAGTCAGAGAAGCCAATGAGAAAAGAACAGTAGGGGACTGGGGAGAAAGAGAGTCAGTGTCCCTGTTCTGGAAATGTTATATTGAGTTGGATCCAGGGTTTGAGGTGAGATAGTTCAGTGAAATGATAGACAGGTTCTAGAAAGTACAATGCAAACTTTTTATTCAATTCCGATTTTTAAAAAATAAAAAGGGGGGGGGAAGGCTTTTTAAAGGGAAAAAGGGTGAGGCGAGAGTTTGAAAAGTCAACATGAGCTTGAAATAAAGTCATTTTTTCCTAGCCTAATTAGCTAAAAGTTCATAAAAATTATATGATGAGCAGAGGCAAGAGGAAGAGGTGAATAATGTTTCTGAATTTAGTGAAATTACAGAAAGGTCATAGCATTACTTCTGCAAATAACACTTTAAACATTTAAATGCTCCACTTATTAAGCAAAATAAGGAAAATGCAGAAAAACAAGAAGAAAATGGAGACGATCCTTAATCCTGACTAAAGCAAGGCACAGAAGCATCATGGTTCCTTTTCCTTTCACCCTCCGGTTTTTCTGAGCTCGGAACAGACTAGCTGTTTAAACAACCATGAACTTTAAGGTGTTCTAACCCCTTTTGCAGTTACTAACAATACTTCATAGGACACCTTTGCTTTGAAAGCTTTTTTTGTTGGTATTCGTATTTATTCCTTAGTAGGAATAAATACTTGGTAAGTTTACGAACTTGGTAAAATGTACGAACCAGTGCTAATTCTTGCTCCACAGTAAAGCTCTTTAGAAAGATAGAGAAGGTTGTGGCGTGGTTGGCGGTGGCTGCACAGCTGTGTGTATATAATTAATGCACTGAACTGTACAAGCCAATACTTAAAAGGACACTTTTTAGGGTCTATTTATGTCATCATAATAAAAAATGTCACAAAAAATGTCAAACAAAGAAAATACTTTAAAATACATTTTTTAAAGAAATAATTTTATATCTAAGGACATTTAGGAAGAATTGTAGTAGTTGGTAGTGTGGATAAATGGTACTGTACCTTCATTTTTCTCATTTGTGCCATTAAAAAATCACTTAACTTCAGTTTTAAAAGACATATATGTGTGCATGTGCATGTGCGAGTGTGTGGTCAAACTTTGTCTGAAATAGTTTTACTAGCTGGCAAATCCATCGTCAGAATGTTGATAGTTTCATGTTAGTGTCCCCATATTCAACTTGAACTTTATCTGTTTAGAATGTATCTCATCTAATTTTAATTCACAAGTAAATTCCAACTTCTCTTGAAACCAAGTTTTGGTATTCATATTTTTGTTAGATCGTATTTCTGTTGTATATACTTTGATACAAGATATTTGGGAACTAGAGAAGTGTATTAGGCGTGGAACTCAAAAGGCAGAGAGAAATCAGCTTAAAATTCTGTATGCTTCAGTGTTCAAATGATAGAAGCTCAAGTGTGAAATTTTTTTCTGTCTCTTTTAAAGGGATGACTGGATCCGGGTTGGCCTCTGTTACCCATCCAACACGAGCTTCCAGGTTGCCGTTGGCTTTCTGCAGCGGCAGAACGGCTCGCTATCCCGAATCGAGGACTATGAGCCCGCGCAGTCGATGGAGGAGCTACAGAAGAAGCCGTCCGAGAGAAAATTCTATTTTGACTCTGGCACAGGGTAATTCATGGAAGCAGTGAATGAGAACCAATGCTGTTTTTCTCTAAGGATGAAACTGCTGGCTCTCTAGCATAGCTCAGAACCCTGGGATGTTGATGTGCTTAGCGGGGCTCTGGTGTGGACATTTCTGCACATCACAATTAGGGGTTAGGAGCAAAGCTCAGATGACCGGTAATTGTAGCTGGCAGTAGGGGTCCATTGAAGATATTTGCTGTTTACTTATTAAGGCAGTTTAGGGGAAGAGATTACCAAGAGCCATCACTAGGCCCAACTGAAAGTGAGAATAACCTGTTCTTCCACAATAACTTGGTGATAGTTATTTATGTAAGATGTTGATTGTATTTCACTGAAAGCCCGTTTCCCCCTTTCTCAAGCACCACGAGTCTTTAGACATCACTGTGTAACCATGGCATATTTGCTTCCAACTTTCTCTAGGCTGCGTCTTTCCACTTTTTAATTCTTATCCTGCTCTCCGGGGTCCTGGTGGCTTTGTCTGCTTTTGTCCAGTTACAGTCTCTCAGCCTGTGGGCTATGGTAGGCTTGATCTCCTCTTCTCTCCAGCAAGTAGCATGCTCCTGACTCTGTCCTAGGCCAACAGTCCATTATCTAGGTATAAAGACACCAAGGAAGATGGGGTTCATTTCTCCAGTAAATTCACTGTCACTGGAGCAAGGTATTGAAGTGAGAATAGCTTAAATGCTGTTAAGTCCGACAGTGGTGTGATTAATGTGCCTTAGTGGGCAACTAACAGGTTTATCCAGAGTAACCAAGGACATCCTGGAAAGGGTGCCACACTAGCTAATTCTTGGGCAACTGGAGACGGTAGAAACAGCTGGGCGAGGAGTCTCAGGTAGAGGAAACTCCACAGATGCATGGAGGCATGAGCTAACATTGGCATGGCATGCTTGGGAAAGACAAAAGGTTCAGAATGGGAAGAAGTGGGAGCAGGGTTGCTTAGGCGAAGAAAGTTAGGGTTCATTTGTTAATTATCTGGTTAACCTCTGTTGATGAAGCAACTCATTTGCTCCCTAGTACCCTCTTCCCCAGAAGCCAGTGTGGTCATCTTAAGAGTCTTCAGTTTTCAATCTCTAATTAAATATAGTCTTAATTGGACCTTTATTTTGTTGATGACAGAATTCCACTTTCTCAGTTGAATTTTCACAAAAATTTATGGGGCACCAAAATTTGAAAGAGCATTCCAGTAGCCACAAATTAGTGATTATGCATGTACAAAGATGGGACGTTATTTTCTGTTGTTTTTTTTTTTTAAATTCAGTTTTTGAAGGTCTATTTCTTTTTAATTCTATTCATTTTGACAATTTAAATTATATCTTAAAGGGCTCTTGCCTATTTAGGTATCTGTTATTCTTTTACTATTTGTGCTAAAATTACTAGATTTTGGGACAGTCACAAATTTTCTTATCTGTTTGGGGGTTGGGGGAAAGACGGGGTCTCATTTTGAACTCTGGCTGGCCTAGAACTTTCTCTGTGTAGACAGAGCTACCTCAGAACTCACAGAGATCAGCCTGTCCTGCTTCCTCAGTGCTAGAATTAAAGGCATGTATTGTTGATTCTTTGAGAATTTTGTACAGTTCTATTGTTTGTACATTTCTATTGTATTCTTACCTTCCAGTTTTACCTTTTCCTTGTCCACTGACCTCACCTTAGAATGTGAACTCTTGGTTTCTGGTAACCAACCACATTTTACCAAGTCCTTTGAATCTTGCTTGCCTCTTTTGGTTTGGAAACACTAGGTTTTCAGATAACACTGCAGCATGTCTTAGAACTTGAGTTTTCTATTTATCTTGGCGGGGAGATTATAATTCAGGACCGGTGAAACTGTTCTATCAGCCTGGTTTTGGCCCGGTTGAGAAGGATAGACCACAGGCCCATGTGCTCTTGGCAAGCACCTTAGGGCTTTGACTGTCTTAGCCTTCATTAAACAAGCTGCAGTCACTGTTTTATTATTTCTGTTTTTACAGTGATTTATGAGCAATAACAACAAAGGGAACAGCTGACATTAATGCCCTATATTCTAAGCTCAGTATAAATATAGTTTTGACGAACGTTTTGAGACAAGCTAAATTCTATCTTCTCAGATGATCCCTTGAACTAATTTAAACAAGAAATCAACTCTGATGTCTTTCAGGACAGCTGAATGAAACCATCAGCACACTCCCCAAGGCACTCGTGAATTTGACTTGTTGCACTAGGGGGATAAAAGGAAAACGAGACATTTTATTAGCTTTGCAATTTATTTTTCTTTTAAAGGAAGAGTTACTTTATTGGAGAAATATCCCCTTGGCCATGAATCAAGTTGAGAAATGTTATGCTTCTGAGAGGAGCTAACTTCAATTGGCTTGGTTTCTATTTTTGTAGGTTATTGTTTCTGTATCTCCGAGCCCACAGCCACAGAGATGGCCACAGTTACTGTTCATCTCAGGGATGCGAAAGAGTCAAGATTCAGGCAGCCACAGACTCCAAAGATATCAGTAACTGCATGGCCAAAGCGTACCCACAGTATTACAAGAAGCCCTCGGCGGTTAAGCGCATGCCAGCCATGCTCACAGGGCTCTGTCAAGGCTGTGGCACCCAGCAGGTAAGCAGGGAAGAGGAGGGGGGCTTTGGGAAAGTCAGAGATTCTTGTCTTGGCAGCAAGAACACTTGGCTTTGAAACCTCTATCTTGCAACTTTATAAATACATGCTGACACCTCTTAAGAGAATTTGGGTTTGTTGTAGAATGTATCGCACATAAGAAGCAGAACAGTCCCCATTTGTAGCAAAAGTATTTTTTTTTTCTTTTGATTAATTTACTTCGACTATGAGTTGATTATTGATTATGGTGTTGATTAGAATTATTTATGTCCAGGTTTAGAATTGTGTTCCAATAGTACTATTGGGTTTATATGTCTAAAAGTATTATAAAACTGTTTTGTTTATTCATGTATTTATTTAATGGGTTTTGGAGATACATGGTCGCATCAAGTGAAGGATGGCCTTGAACTTACTATATACGGCTTAGGCTTAGGATGACTTGAACTCCTGATCTTTCTGCCTCTATCTTTTGAGTACTGGGATTATAGGCATATGCCTCCATGCCCCATAATTCTTTGTTTTATTAGTAGTGTGAAATTTCAGCTCATGTCAAAACTTGTTTCCTTTTTTTAAGGCATAAGGTCGCTATTTTGAAGTGTATGCTATTATATATTCTTGTAACTGAAAATGCAGACTGATTTTGGTTAGAAGTAAAAATGCTTCTTGACATGCTCTTGCTTAGAATGTATTCCAGTTAGCTTGAAAAAAAAAATGGCAGTTGAAGCAAATTGCTAGAATTGCACACAGATGGGGTCCTAGGGAAAGTCAGACCAGGTCCAAGGGAAAAAGAAATCGAGGACTAATGACTACCTGACACACTTGATGTAGAAACAAAGACAGGTGAAGGAAGAGATGGTTCTGACGCTGTGCTTCTGGGCCAGCCTACCCAGGGAGCCTGTCTGTCACTGGGAATTCCTGCTCTACTGCAGTGCTACTGAGTTAGTGCTGCAGCCTGAGCCCAGCGACTCCAACACCCTGGAGGACGCTGATGCTGCACACATGGAGTGAGCAAAAGCTTTTAAAGAGCGCACGTGCATGTGTATGCATGCATGCACACACACACACACACACACACACACACACACACAGGCATGCATGTACACACAGATACACACACACACACCACATCAAAAAGAGAGCTGGGAATCTCAGTGATAGAGTATGTATTATGGAAGAGTATATGTTTAGCGGATTCAAGACCCTACATTCTGGCCAATGCATGGAAAAGAAAATAAAATTTTATATGAGCCAGGTAGGACTCATATCTACACACATATACACACATGTAAGCACTTTTCATAAACACAGGGTTTAGCATTTGTTGGCAGGCTTCCGGGAGAGCAAAGATCATTAATAAATATGAGAAAGTGAGGTGGTGACAGTAAATTGCCATTAAAAAAAAAAAAAAAAAAACAGCTGGGTAGTATTTTTGCCTTTAGGTAATATCGAGGGGCACTGAGTTCTCTATCCCAGTGTTCAGAATGCCTTTCCTTACTAAATAAACTTGATA
Source organism: Arvicanthis niloticus (assembly GCF_011762505.2). NCBI lineage: Eukaryota > Metazoa > Chordata > Mammalia > Rodentia > Muridae > Arvicanthis > Arvicanthis niloticus. Next base: position 129,575,894 of record NC_047658.1, read on the forward strand.
ACTTTTCAAAATGACTTGATGATCATTGGTGTCCTGGGCTGTCTACCCTGTCGTCCCACCCCCCACCCCCCGAACAGCTTCCTCTCCTACCTTTAGCATTCTTAGTTGCTATTTTATAGACACATAGAAGAATTCATTACGAGAACATTGATGCCAGATGTGGTGATATGTGCCATAGCTGCAAATACTTGAAGCTGAGGCAGGAGGATTTCAGGTTTGAGGCCAGCCTGGTCTACAGCAGAGACACCTCATCTCATAAAGAAAACAGGAAGACAGAAACATCAGTACAGGCTGACTGCAGAGCTGCAGTGCCTTTGAAGTGTCTAGGAGCATCGTGTATACTTGGAAATTTGAGAAAAGTATTTGTATCTCAGAGCCAAACACAGGTGTAGTAGAAGTAATTAGAAAAATTCACAGAACTCTGCCCCAAGCTAAGACTCAAAAGAAATACCCAACTTTCAAATGTCGCTCAGTAAAACGTTGATGTTGATTTATAAGGACCGTATGCTATTCCTCTGCCTGGGAATTGTGAGTGAGCCAGGTTGGTCAGGCAAGTGGACCTTAAGAAGTGAATTGGAGGAGTGAAAGGGAGAGGAGAAGGTGGGAGGGGCAGTGTCAGAGGAAGCAGAGTCAGGAAAGAATGGGAGATGCTGTTGGGAAGTAGAGGACCACCCTGATGATTGGAGGTGATAGAACAGAGGGAAATGGGAGCCTGTGTGTGATGACTGGCTCTGTTTGAGAGGAGCTGAGACCTCGCCCTGTTCAGGACACTAGAAATTGGTAGACAGTATAGCCCTCTTTATGTAGAGATTTTCCTTGGACCTAGATCAATGAATCTCATTTCAGGATAATTGATCTGACAAAGATCTCTTAAAAAGATGTGTTCCAGGACTGGAGAGATGGCTCAGCTGTTAAGAGCACTTGCTGTTCTTGCAGAAGATAGGAGTTTGGTCCTAGTACTGATATAGGGTAGTTTGGTTCACAACAATCTGTAGCTCCTCCTCCAGGGGATTTGATGCTCCATGGACACCTGTACATTTGTATATACATGTACATGCACACACATGCATACATAGGCAGAGAAAGACAGATATAAATAAATAAATACATAAAATTAAAAATAAATACATTTTTAAAAAGATGTATACCTGATTTTCTATGAAATATTTACAACAATTTATACTTAGCATATATTACTGAGTTAATTTTATTGACTTTGATTGTGTGGGGGAATCCATTCTGGGCATGTGATGTACCACTGAGCTAGACACATCCCCCTATTCCCATCGATTTCATCAACAAGATTACACTTGCTTAAAACTTTTTCTAAAAACCAAGAGGCATACACTTCCTATATTCCATGAATGAGATAGAATTTCAGGTCATGAAGTAGTTATAAAGGAATGGTCACTTGGTATGTTTTGAAGGACTTATGGGCATTAGATGGATACAGTTGCCTTTAAAGATGCAATGTGTTCTTGTCTAGATGGTGTTTACCAGTGACCCTCACAAGAGCTACCTCTCTATACGGTTTCAGTCACCTGGGAAAGCAGAAATTCAGCGCGGAGATCCATCCATTATTTCTGTAAGTACAGTCTGGTGTGGCCTCAGTCTTTTGGGGGCTGCTGTAAGAAATTGCCACAGACCAGGTGGTTTAGAAGCGACAGAAACCTACTTCTCACAGTTTTAGAGCTGGGCAGTCTTAGATCAAGAAGTAATGTCTAGGGAGGGCCAGTTTGCTGGCTCTTAGATTGCACATCTTCTCTGTCCCATCCTCTCTTTTATAGCTTAGAAGACTCATTCAGAAGGACCTCCCCCCTCATTCTGCAAAGGCTCAGTCTTCCTCCTAATGCCATCACATCACATTGGGCGCTAGAGTCTCAAAATAGGAATTTGTAGGAGCACAGATATTGAACCACAGCGTTGCTTCATGGCCTTTTGGCCAAGTACAGACCACAAGTACAGAACTACTGTGGCTTCTGGCTTTAATCTTTAATCCTAGTGACATACATTATTTCTGGGACCAGTCACGAGTTTGTCATCTGCTTTGATTTACTGGTGGCAGAGGTGCAACTGAGGGACAAATGCCTCTTTAACAGTTGTGTTTAAAGGTTTTTTTGTTTGTTTGTTTGTTTTGTTTTTCTTTTAAGTGGATTGTTTATTGCTAACTCTTAGGCTAATGTTAAAAATCTGTCTATATTACTTTTCATTCAGTATTACAGAGGGAAAGGCACCTTTCACTAGAGAATAAGCCTCTGTTCTTTAGATATGGAGAAACCCATAGTTGATTTTGTTTTGGGAATTAAAAAAAAAACCAAAAACTTCTAGGTTGTTTGAAAATATGGGAAATGATGGCTTCTAAATTCCTTTGGCCTTTTCTTTGAAGGTCTCTTTTAGGAGCATAATTAGAAAAGAAACCCCCGAAAAGATAGAGTATTGTCTTTTTTGAGAGTGTCAGTGGAGGTGCAGATTCGAGTCATAGGGGCAGCACTAGAATTTGGGTTTAAAGCCCAGTCAGCAACTAGGAACTAGGATTCAGGTAGGGTCTACCAAAGTCAGGGTGGTCTGGGGCCCTGTGCAAGGAGCTCTTTGCTAACAGGTGCCTGTCCATACTTCTGTCCGTCTCCTGTGGTCTCTACAGTTCAGTTGGCTAAAGCAGCGAATAAGATGGCCACAAATCTAAGTGTATGTGGACAGAATTCGGTTTACACCCATCCCCTCTTTTTTTTAAGGTAATAAGATATATGTAACATGAAATTTCCCATCTTACCCAGTCTTATGCCCGGTTATATGAAGTACATTCATAATGGGCTGCTGAGAGCCACTACCTAGCTCTGATTTCCGCATTCCTGACCAACAGTTGCCCAGCTCCTGTTGGCACATTTATCTCCAGAACTTTCACATTGTGACCCACTTCTGAGGCCTTGGCATGGTGTTAGTACCTTCTGAAAGCTTCTTCATTGATGTGTGTGTGTGTCTCTGTGTGTCTGTGTGTCTGTGTGTGTGTGTCTGTGTTTGGAGGGGAGATAGGGTGCCTTTTGCAAGCACAGTTTGAACTGAGAATCTAGATTTTCTTGTCTTACATGAAATGTAAATATTCTGGTATTTATAAATAGTGGATCATGTGTATTTTTTTCACATATAAGATTCTGTGGGTAGACAGATCAGTGGGTAGACAAGATGGCTCAGTGGCTGAAGGCACTTGCCCTCATGCTCAGCTACTTAAGTTCAATCCCTGGGACTCTCGTAGTGGAAACAGGAAACTGCCTCATAAGTTGTTCTCTGACCTACACACACACACCCTCACACTAGTTCATGAGTGTGTGCACGTATACACACACACACACACACACACACACACACACGAGATAAAATGTAATTAAAAGAGAAAAGACTATCTTAGGAATTTGCAGAACTATTTCCCGAGTTACAGCAATTTAAACTTAGCTAAACAAATTATTTTGTATTCTCATGAGCTAAGTCATGAGTTAGAGAAGTTCAGGAAGGACAGGCATAGTGAGATACCATGGCCAAAGCGACTTATAGGCGAGTTTACTGGGGCTCAGCCCATGGTTTCAGAGGGTAAGTCCATGATTATCCTGGCAGGAGGCAGGTAGTAGCCGTAGAGTGGTAGCTGAGAGCACACATCTGAAGGCAACAATCAAAAGGAAGAGTTAACTAGTAATGCCATAGATTTAAAATCTCAAGCCTACCCCATGTGACACACCTCCTAATCCCTATCAAAGAAGTCTGCCAACTGGGACCAAGCATTCAACTACATGAGGCTCTTGAGGCCATTGTCATTCAAACTACCATATAGAGATAAGGAGGGGAGAATCTATGTCTCAGATGTCAGAGTGAGCTCAGGAAAGAAAGCAAGAGAGTGTGTGTGGTGAAGGGCGGAAGGGACAAACTGGAATCGAGAAGGCTCAGCCCAAGACAGAAAAGAGTCTTTTCAATTCTGTGGCTTTCTAACTTGTAACTTTCTTTAAACAACAACAACAAAAAAGCATGATTTGTGACAGTGCTCAAAGATTAAGTATAAAATTGGAAGGAAACATACAAGTTAGCACCCCTTTTGTAAATAAGCTGTAAGGTGGTTTTGTGAGATACCTTTTTGGGGATTTAGGGTTGGTAGGGTGCTGACATGATTAAAGCTCAAGGCCATATACATTCTGACTCTTAAGTATGTGTGGCTTGTTTCCCTTAACTTCTTTAAGATATCGTTAAGGAAGACAGGTGTGTCTTGACTCTCAGCCAGGTTCCAGTGTGAGGGTGTCTTTCTTTTCCTGTGTTTCCTCCGCTCCCCGCTATTCTGTTTTTGCCCCAGTAACTCATATTTTGAGCATCAGTAAAAGTCCCACTTTGCCAATTGATGTCAGAAGAGACATTTGTGTTTGTAGGAGAAAGAATGAATTCAGTGGATTTGGTATTCTGGACCAGGTTCTGATGGGACCTTCCACAGGTTATGTGTGATGGCTGCTAGCACCTGAGTGCTGACTTCCAGGCCTCAGTGATATCCTAAGTGTTCATGCTGAGATCTGGGCACTTCAGAGTCACCCTCGCAGCTGAGGAGCCTGCCCTCTCTTGCTTAGAGAATGTTATCTGACCGGCAAGGAGTTTCCCCATCCCCCCAGGAGAAGCTGGCAGAGCCACTAACCTTTCCCCATCCTTAGCCTCCTTTCTACTATGGAATTTTTATAAAAATGTGGAGAATTAAAAATATATAAATATATAAAATACTTATACAAATCAAACACTTGCTCTTGACAAACCATAAAGAAATCCATTTCAAGACAAATCTTTGGTCTGCATATAATTGTAGTGAATTTGAATAGATAGTGAATTGAAGTGAATTTGAGTAGATAGTGAGATGGATTTCTTTGTCCATTTTCACAAAGAGAATTAAAGGTACAGGGTGTCTTTAGTGGTTTTGTTTTTCAGAGTTTATCCATATTTTGACATTATAATCACCAATGCTGAGAATTCTGTCTCACATTAATACATAGTACAAAAATGGCAAGGGGTTTTTAGGGCCATTTTTGAAATTCTTGGGAATTTCTGTCCTAATTCTAGGCCAAAATTTATTGGATGGCTTTTTAAATGAAACACAAGTCAGCATCTTAAACAAAATTTTTAAAATGAAACATTCTAACAGTACATTCCAAAGATAGCCTAAGTTTGTACTTACATGCACAAGAAAGATGGTAGGAAAATAGTAAGGGTTTTGCTTTCCGTAATTCAGTCATTATTTTTCTACCTGAGCAGAAAACTTTGTGCATTTAGCATACTGCAGGCAGCAGTGTGCAGTATCCTTGACTCAGCTAGAGTGTTTGAAGCTGCATTTGCTGGGCTAAGGGTGGTAACATGCACAGTGTAAAGTTCCCGGGCTATGTGTTCAGAACCAACACTCTGGTAAAGTCACATGGTGCAACGTGGCTGAGCATAGCGGTAAATACCGCGGATGCATTGTGTGTGTGTGTGTGTGTGTGTGTGTGTGTTTTAATCATGGGACTCTACATGAGGTTATGACCTACAGTTAAAGAAACTGAAATCTAGAGGAATTTGGGTACCATTTCAGGGAGACAGTGTAAACCAAACTCAGTAGAATTTGAATCCTGGGTTTAAAGGAGCTCGAGAAAATTTAACCCTCCTGGGGATGTTTCTGAAATGGAGATGACACTGTAAGGCCTTTTGTATTCTCAGGTCAATGGTACTGACTTTACCTTCCGGAGTGCCGGTGCTCTCCTCCTCGTTGTGGATGCCTGCAGCGTGCCCTTCCGGGTGAGGGAAAACCGGATGTTCCTTTCTGCAGATGTCAGTCACATGGAAGAATATTTAAAGGCTAGCATCCCTCCAAGGTAGGTCAAGCTTGCCCTGCCCCAGAGAAAAGCTACCTTAAGATGTGACTCCTCACTACCATGGCACATGCTTACTTAGGAGCTCTGTTTATTCCATGAGCTATCCCTTCCCACCACCACTGGCAGATCCTGGATGCTAGATTTTGTGGCTAATAAGAAGGCCCCTGGGAAGAGAAAAGTCTCATTTGCTCAGCACTTACCAATGAATCTACTTCCCACCCAACTGGCTCAGAAGGCTTTAATTTTTAAGTAATTTCCTGGTACTTTTCTTCATTGGTTCCAATGATGGACTCTCATACAGCCTTGTACAGTGATTAGTATTCAGGAAGTCACCACCCAGGTCACATGGTATCTGGAAAAGAGTAGCTTAATTTTTAAGTGGTTTCATGTCCCAGCTCTCTTTTAAGAGCAGGGTCTGATTTTGTTGTTGTTGTTTTTCGGGGTTGACCAGATCATGCATGAGGACAAGGAGATGAATTCCCAGACCCTTGCTTTTTTGTGGTGAATGTTAAGTGCAGCTTTTAAGATTAACCTTTCCTGCTTCCTGTGTGGTGAGCCTCATCTGACTTTCTAGTCATTTCCATTGATCTGATGCTATATGTAGCCTGAAGAACTACCTCTCAATAAGTCCTATAAAGTCTTTGGATTATTTTGGCATAAACTCTGTGTATGCATGTTCATGCTGTTGGTGTGTATGCAGGTATGTTTGGAGGGGGTCATTCATCAACAGTCTTCCCTCAGTAGCCACAGAAGTGTGGCTTGAGTTCCCCCTGCAGATGCTCCCTTGTTTAAGATGGTGCAATATTTGCATATAATCATCTCTCTATATAATGGTAATATATATATATATATATATATATATATATATATATATATATATATATATACACACACACATATACACACACACACATACACACATAAATGCCATTTAAATGCTTGTTACATTGTTATAATGTTTAGGGAACAGTGATAAAGGAAGAAGTCTGTTTATACACATAAATGCCATTTCAACTTGTTACATTGTTCAGGGAACTGTGATAAAGGAAGAAGTCTGTTTATACTCAGAACACGTGCAGACCCCCCCCCCCCATTTTTCATTGTGTTTACTTTGCATATGATGGAATGTGGGCCCATGCACGCCAAGGTGCACACACAGAGATCAGAGAATATCTTGCAATATCCCAAGAACATGAGAAGTTCCCTTTGAAGCAGGGAGTTGGGACTTGTGTCAGGGTAAAAAGCATCTGGCCTGTTTTCCTTTCTAAATGTGCTTTTATCTGGTATGCCTCCGGCGTCCTTAGTCCAGAAGGGTTCTCAGTAAACCCATGCTAATTGACTGGCATCGGTGCTGATTGTCTAACTTGGACCCACAGGTCAATCGTTCTGTTGAGCACAAGAGGAGAAATAAAGCAGATGAATATCTCGGATTCATTAGTACTTCTGGGATTGGCCAAACCAGCACATCTTTACAGCAAAGGTTTGTATTGGCAGTATCCCGTGACGTTCTTATGATGCCGCAGTGAATGTATTTTTGTGGTGGTATTTGTCTGCTAGACTGTTCTCATGAGCTCTGCCAGAGAGTGAGCATCATTGAAATAGTTTCTTCATAAAGGACTGTGTCAGAGGAAGTGTGCTGGGATATGGCTTGTTGTTGTTCATTGCTGATGTAAGGGAGTGCAGGTGTTTTATCTACATTTATAATTATATATATAAACATATATCTATGTTTATAATTATACACACACATAAAAACTGTCTTTGTTTTGTTCAACTTTGACTCATTTCCTTCATTATCTTGTTGGAAATGGCAGCTCTAACTTTAACTTTTCTCTGTCCGTCTTTTTATAGGTAGTATCGTATTTTTGGGATTCAGCGGAAACTTCACACCATCATGGACTAAGCTGTTCACCAGTCCTGATGAGCAGGGCCTTGGGGTGCTCGAGCAGTATCTCCCTTTGCAGATGGAGGAATACAGGTGCTCCAGGACCAGCAGTGGCCGCAGAAGAGACCTTGAACTCTTACAGCAGGCTTTGAAAGTGCTTTAGAGACTTGACTGTAATTTAAGTGCTGGGATAGGAAAAAAAATGTGAACTAACTTATTTAATTTATGGCATTTTAAAGACAACACTGTTAACTCCATGGAACCATTTTCCTGTCTGATACAAAAGGGAGCGAAAGAACTCAGAAGCAATCGCCTGAGTGGCAGCTCACGAACCATGGCATTGCTCAAGTGGTAAAGAACCCTTTTGTCTTCCTGAGGCTGCTGAGCTCAGAGAGTTCTCTTGGCCCTTGCTTTGAGGGGTGCTTGGCTTTTTGTATAGTAGGATGCAGGGAGTCCAAGGCTCCTTGAGCTCCTTAGAGCACTGGCTGCTGTAGCATTTCAGATACTTGAATGCTCGGTCCTGCAGCCAACTCAGTGGCTGCCCTGTTCGGTGATGTCTGGGGTTCATTTCTGTACAGCCCATGAGGGTTTTATGTGATGCCAGATCGGGTTTTAAGTGGCAACTCAGGCCCAGCACATGTCCTTCTTGCCTGGTCATGTGCCCTTTCTGTTCACTTGTATACTGATTACTTTTGAGGGTTCACCTTTATATGAGGGAACCATATTGGGACAAAAGGGCTTTTGAAATCTTTTAGATCTGTGATTGTTGAGAAAAAGAAAAGAGAGAGAGAGAGAGAGAGAGAGAGAGAAAGAGAGAGAGAGAGAGAGAGAGAGAGAGAGAGAGAGAGAGAGAGAGAGAAAGAACACAAAACTATTACTTGCATCCAGGTCTGAAGTTGGTGGGACTTTTTCTGCAGCTTTAATCCTTAACTTGTCTTGACCTTTAAAATGTAGAGCTGAACTGAATTACTTTTCTTTAAAAGAATCAAGTCACTTCTTAAACTGTAAACTCTTGTCATATGAACTCTCAAAAGAAAGCCAAAAGCCAGGTATGGTGGTGCACACCTTTGATCACAGCACTCCAGAAGCCGTTGGATCTCTTCTAGTTTGAGGCTAGCCTGATCTACATAGTGAGTTCCAGGACAGCCAGGGCTATGTAGAGAAACCCTGTCTCAAAACAAAACAAAACAAAACATCACCCTGCCAACAAAATAATTTGCAAAAGAAAACCTGTCCTTGGTTTTGGTCTTATACCTGTGTTTTGTTGTTTTGTTGTGTGGATTTTTTTTTTTTTTTTTTTTTGAAGCTTCTCTGCTCCTTGTCCTACCAGAAGATCCCAGAGAGCTTACTGTTTGCTCTTCCATAAATATTGTATCCAAGGAAAGGAAGGAGATACCTTTTTAGGCTGGAATCATGGAGGCAATAGACATGAACCTCTTTATAGCCTTTAAAAGAAGGAGCCTCTCTTAGTGAATGTAGCTTTCAAAGACAAGAAGAAAGGACTCTGGGTCACCCAGTGCCACTTCTACTGGGCTTTTCTTTAGCCAGTGGGGACACATTGTGGCAAAGGAGGCTGGCTCTGCAGCCAAGAGGGAAGATGCACCAGAATGCTGCAGTGTGGCCCGACGGCGGGTGAGTGAGCAGCCAGGCATGGCCTGGCTGACAGTAGCAACTGAGTGCAGAAAAGTTAATCTTCTTCTGAGGAGGGCCGAGGCTGATGCCTCTACATTGTGTCCAGGAGACATTCGAGAACAGCTCTGTGACTTATGTTACTTTACAGAACATGCTACCTCAAAGTGCTGTGGCAAACCTTGGGGACTGTAGTGCTCGCAGAACGGGCACACGTCTTAATCAAAGTTTGGTTATTTGTTTATCCGGGTTTTTTGGATCTGGGTTTTTTGTTTGTTTTTTTTTTCTCTGTGCTTTTTCTTTCTTTCGTTTTTTTTTTTTTGTACAGTGAGATCTTACCTATTAAATATATTTAGTGAATTCCTGAAGATGATTGAATTGATTGTGTGTGTGTGTGTGTGTGTGTTATGACTTAAATATATTTGATGTGTGCTGTTTTAGAGTTTCTTTTTTATATATATATTTGGAGAGGGTATGCAAGTTTCAAGGCACTCAGTTTTTTTGATTTTATGTACTAATAATTAGGGCCTAAGTTAAATAAATAAAAATGTGTTTGCATGTACTTTGTGTATGTGTATTTGTGAATCTCTGTAGTTGCTGAGATCTTAGATTCTAGCTTTAAAGACGTTATTGGTAGAAGTAAAGGTTGACCATCTACACAGCAGACTCTGTAAGGCTGAGTTACAAAGGAACAAGTTTCACCATGAAGATGAGACCAGGTTTCGTTGCAGGTTGGAATTACATGCAGAGCTTTAAAAAACACAGAGGTCTGAATCCCACTGGCTTACTCCCAGATTTAATTGAATTGAGGTGTAACAGGGACATGTGAGGTCTTTTTTCATTTTAACTTTTTTATTTATTTAATTTAATTTTTTAGGCTCCTTGGGTAATTCCAATATGCAGCCACGTTGGAAACACCATATATATAACTTCACTGTTCAGCTTTCATCTGCAAAATTGTTGTGATTAAAAAAACACCTTCATGTATCTGTATGTTCTTTTGAGACCCCCACACCACTCACAGGGTTCTCAGTCTTAGTGCTGGGACTTTTAAAAAGGCGTTTTAAACGCAGCTTTCAGTCTGTAGTCTTTGCTTTTTAGGCACACAAGCTAACGCTCAGGTTTCACTGTATTCTCTTTGTGCTGAGAAATTGTATCCCAAGGTGATTTACAACCTGGGGGGTGGGGCATTTTCTCTCAGGTGAGGGACTTGGCTGGGTTCCAGAAATGTGGGTTTCTACTTATCAAGCAGCTAAGAACAACAGTGGCTTTCAGATGTCAACTGACACCTGTTTTCTATCTTTGACGGAAGGTCCTGCCTATGAGTGGCTACCAGAGCTGGTACTGCATAGATTATTTTGAAAGGTGAAGACATCGTGTCTGAGATGAAAGACAGGTGCATGGCCCCATGGCAGATAATTCTCAAGGTTCCTCCAAACTGATGTTTATACTTGAGGGTGGAGACAGGCTCAGGGCTCGTCTGTTCTCCAAGTGTACCTACCACACCCCTCTCATATCGTTAGACTGTTAAGGAGGTTACTCTGTGTGGAGGAGGGGAGGCCATGGAAGAGGTGGACAAGGGCTGAGTGCTGGTAACTGGGTGAAGTAGTTTTTAGAGCAGCCCAGCGGAAGGCATTCCATAGGAAGGCATGCACTTAACCCAGTGCATGTTTTCTTGTGGCAGATAAGTGCTTAGGTCCCACTGAGATACTTATTAGCTCTGTTCTGCAGAATTGGACTTCCTCTAAATTCCTCCTGAGCTACTATGTAGCTCAGGCTAGCTTCTTGCCCAACATTGTCATCCCTCATCAGCTTTCCAAGTACTTTAGTTACCAGGAGTTCCAACACCCAGCTTCTAGGGCCTTGTTCAAGCCAGACTGCTGGAATTCTTGTTGAGGGTTCAGGTACTTACTTAGGCATATTTAATGACTTGGAAGAATTCTAGGTTAACAGATCATATTATTACTGTTAATAGGATAACAGATTGTAATGGTACTGTCAGTCTGACTTGGTGATGAGCCACGTCAGGCTGCTACAAATAGAGGAGCAGACACTCTGGACTGACGCTTGTCTCTCCTCTATCCTGCTTTCTATCCTTTTTCTCTGCTTCTCTCTCCTCTTCCCTTTTACTCTCCCTTTCCCCTCTCTCCTCTCCCTCCATACTGGGGGTTGAATACAGGCTTCACATATGCAGGGCAGATGCTCTGTGGGTCCAGACCCCAACTATTTCAATCATAAAAAAGTCCTGGAGAACCCACCCCAGGTTCCTTGTTCACAAGTGATGTTATTCAACAGTTTGAATTCAGAAAAGAAGTTGTTTTTTTTTTTTTTTATTGTTGTTTTTTTTTTTTTTTTTTTTCCTTTTCTTTAGCTTCAGTGTGAAGAAGCTAGCTGATTTAAAGATACTCACTTGGGGCCTGGCACACACTTTATTGTTAGATGGTATAAGGAGACTCATGGGGTGACCTTTGCCTTCTGAATGAGCAACTGTGCCCCAGAGGAGCTCCAAAAACATTAGCCACTTGATGAAAATGTTTTAGCTGAAAATACTATGATGGTTGGGAAGTATTCATGGGTGATTTAAAAAAAAAATTCCTTAAGAGACAAGAGGATTGTCTTATATAAGCAAAGTGACACATTTAAAGGTCACCCCCCTCCCCCGAAAAGGTCAGGAGCTATGATCATGGTTTTATAATCAGTTACCAAATTTGACTGGTAACTAAGTCCTCCCTACAATTTTGAGTTAAGGATGGTTGGTGAATTTTTTTTTTTAATTTTCTAGGTTTTTTTCCCAGTGTCATAATTGTACATACAAGGCACATAGTGAAGTTTTGATATACCCATGTACCCATTAGGTAAGACCATATGTGCTCCTTAAAGGTTCATCATTCATTACACGATGAATACATTCAAACCCCTCATTACTTTGAGATATTTCCTACATTATTGTCGGTGGATCAGTGAGTTCTGTTGTGTGCCTTGGTAATGTTGGAGGAGCCTTTGGTCCACAAAGTCCCCAGATTCTTTACTGATTAAACTCTTTACTGGAAAAGTTTGCTGAGCCTTGATCTTGGGGAAAGACCTACATTCAGGTTCCTCATCTTGTTTGTGGACTGTGTCAACCTTTGGAAAACTTAAAAAATATAATGGGAAAAAAAAAGAAACAAACCCTGTAGTACTCACATGAGCCACTTGAAAGTCAGGCTCGGCTCCACCCTTCCCCCCCACCCCACGGGCATCTCCAGCAGGTGGAGCTGGCTGTGAAACTGTCTCACGGGCTCTCCAGGTGTTCCTTGGGAAGGCTGCAGTTTGAAAGCCCCATAGGACCCAGCAAGGCACTCACTTCTCCACACTTCCTCCAGGAGGAGTGCATCCAACTGCATTCGGAGTACTGTACATTCTTAGCTTACTAGTTCCATCTTTCTACATTGTCTCCCCTTCCACCCCTCGAATTTGCTTTGATAGAGTACTGCCAGGCAGCTTTGATGCCCACCAGGGTATGTGGCAATTACTGAGGCAAACTTTTATATGAAGCCCAGGATCAAGTTTCTCCTTTCCCTTAATGATGTCTGCAATTCTCACTGTTAAAATTATTCCTTTGGCTATGGTTATTTCCTACTTAGAACTCTTAAGCATCCTTTGGATTTTGCAAATTCTTTTCTTTTTCTTTTTCTTCTTTCTTTTCTTTTTCTTTCTTTTTTTTTTTTTTAGTTTTTGTAAGGACTTGAAAGAAAGTATACATTAGCTATGATTAGACCATACAATGGCAGCACAGGTGTCTTGGCTTTGGAAATAGAATAATTTTGTATCAAAGCTTCTTTAATTCAGATATGTTGTCTTAAGGTGGACAAATGATCAGACACAAACCTTTGCTTTGTAAGGCAATGCCTTTCATGACATGACCTTCATGAAAATTGGCAGGAGGTGATTGGGTGGACTTGGGGATAAGGACATTGATCTTGTGGAGGAAAGGGTGCAATCTTGGGTGGGCATTCTCACTTTCACTTGTATCAGCTCATCAGCACCTACTTATTGGGGTAGTCACCTAGACTAAGAAGTCTTCTGAAGGAGGATGAGTCTCAGAAGGTAAGGAGAATCAGTAACTCCCAACGTGGGAAAGAGAAGAAAGTTCTGATGTAAAAGAAGGTCCATGGGAAGAGAAATCTTTTTGATTATTTATCTGTCTGCCTATCTATCTATCTATCTATCTATCTATACATATACATATGTATAAAGTAGCTATACCTTTTAAATAAAACATTTTATATAAAATACATATATACATATACACAAACACATATATACACATACTATATATACTTTTGAAGCCAGCTTAAGGAAGACAGCTCTTAGCAGTGAAATAGAGGTATTTGCTACAGATATGATGGATATTTTGGTGAGCAACTCAGGTTTGATGCCAGTAAAGGCATTTAGTGGTGTTACTGGGATCAGCTTCCTACTTCCCATCTTCTGCTTTTTTTCTCGACAAGCAGGACTATAAATACAGTGTGTAATTACAGGACGTATTGAATAAAAGTGGCCCTGGCTCACAAACAGCTGGCAATCCGAAACACCTGGTGGGTTTCACATACTTGTAAATTCTTTAGTATTTTATAACCGTTAACGAATTAGGAACTCAATGTTTGAACACATTTCCAAGGTGGTGGAGGGCACACTGAGACTGCCCTGTGCCTCTGAGCCTCTGCCCTTGTCTCATTTGTTTCTGGACAAAAAGCAGCACCTGGAATCAGGCAGTACCTGCCTAGGGAACTGGTTTGAACACCCACAGGAGGACTGCATTTATGCTGGTGGTTCTGAGGGTACCACAGCTCAGTAACCCAGCTGTTACAGACCAGAGCACTGAAATGTGGAAATGACTCTTCTACAGTAAAAATATTCGGCCACACCCATTTTACAGCTGGGCTGTAGAGCATTCTGCTCTTGCCATTCTTGTAAGGGGAAGCGTGAGTCCAGCTCAGTTTGCCACTTCCAACCCACTCTATCATGAAACATAGGTTCTCAACCTGTGGGTCCCGACCCCTTTAGGGTCAAACAACCCTTTCACAGAGGTTGCCTAAAGACAATTGGAAAATACAGTTATTTACACTACGATTCATAACAAAAACAAAATTACAGTGATGAAGTAGCAAGGAAAATACAGGAGGAACTGTATCAAAGGGTTGCAGCATTAGAAAGGTTGAGAACCACACAACTCTTGGCTAATAATCTCAGCTTTTCAACCACCCATATTTCCACTCCCTACCCAAGAGGAAAAATCGCTAGCGTACAGCAGATTGGCCTTGAGCTAGGTTTTATGTAATACGCTGAAGCTGAATTGCAGACTTGGAAAAGAATACTGTTGCCAACAAACCTATGTTTCTGCCCATTTCTTCATGGTCACACATTATACCAACATCTCTTGCCCTCTGCTCGAGGTTCCAAAAGGTGTGTGCGTGTGCGTGTGCGTGTGCGTGTGCGTGTGCGTGTGCGTGTGCGTGTGCGTGTGTGTGTGTGTGTGTGTGTGATTGGCAAGACTGAATTCCCAGACCTCTTGTAACTTGTTAACTCCTCATCCTGTTCAACACTTGGGATTTCTAGTCCTTGCTAACCTAATTCAGAGGCAGGTTTCGTGTCTCAAATTCATTCTCATTTGGGCAGTAATTCCATTTAAATGTCTGCTACAATACCTACAGTGCTGAAGAAAATGAAAGTTTTAATTATCTAACTCTAGTTGACTTGTAAAGCAGTTTTAGCCTCCCACGCACTGACCTAAATGTGAAAATGCAACCATCTAAGTGTGGAGAGAATCATAAACGTGGAAGAGCCACAACTTACAGAATGAGTCACCGAGTAACTGAGTCAATCCCAGCGACAGGAAGTGAGCACTTGGCTTTGAGTCTGTTGACCAGGCATGTTGTGGGTAATAGCTGACTTTCCTCCTGTTCTAGGTAATGGTCCAAGAACACAGAGCAGACACGTAACACCGTCAGGTTCTGAAGCATACACTCCTTTTGAATTTGGGCCCAGGGATTTAGCCACAAGCAAGCATATTTACTTGGTGATATTTCTGGAAGCCTTCTTTGTTTGTGGAGTCTTGCATTTCTGCAGGTCACCTTATTTCAGTAGCTGAAAGGAAGAAATTTGGTAGTTATAACTTTCCCTGTTGCAGCTCCATATTGGAAACACAGGCCAGCAAGGCTAGGTGAGGATCCAAGTGGGAAGATGCTACACAAGCAAGATGGGACTCAGCAGGATCAGAGACTTCCTGTGCAGTTTACCCATGGGTGGGGGGAGATCAGTTACAAACATGAAGTAATGCCAGAGGAGGGGTGACTTTACTATGACCTGTGATTTCTATCTCTTGTAAATTCCTTGGGACAGGTTGCTATTCAACTAATGATGTAGTATGTAAAAGAGGCGAGTCCAGAGTCTCTGGATAACTATGTTAGTCATCTCCTAAGTTATTCCTTCGAAACATATGTTGTTGCGTCCTACATGATGAAAATGACACACAATTAATTGCTTTTATCTGGTCACTTTGGGAAACACAAAGTGACCCAACTGAAGATTTAAAAGATAATAACACTCTAACTTTCATATTCTCTCTGTCTCTCTGCCTCTCTCTTTCTCCCCCCTCCCGCTTTCTCTCCCTCCTTCATGTGTGTGTGTATGTGTGGTGTGTATGTGTGTGTTTGTGTGTGGTGAGGTGTGGTGTGTATGTGTGTATATGTGTGTATATGTATGTGGTGTGTGTGTATGTGTATGTATGTCTATGTGTGTGTAATGTGTGTGTATGTGGGTATATGTATGAATGTGTGTGTGTGTGTGGTGTGGTATATGTGTGTTTATGTGTGGGGATATATGTATATGTGGTGTGTGTGTGTGGTGTGCTGGGGTAGAGATCAGTAGACAGCTTCCATATTGTTTTTCTCCTCTCACCTTTTTTGAGAAAGGATCCCCTTGCTGTTTGAAACTGTGGTGTATACTCCAAGCTACCTGGTCTGCAAGATTCCAGGGATTATCCTGTCTCTGCCTCTCATTTCATTCTAGAAGCATTAAAGTTGTAGACTTCAGTGCACTCAGTTTAACGTGGGTTCTGGGGGTCAACACTCTGGTCTCTAGCCTTCCACAGCAAGTGCTTTGCCCACAGAGCCCTCTCCCAGCCCAGTAATCATATTAGAAGTAAAGAATGGTAGAAAGAACAATGAACGACTCTTAGCTTTTGCTGGGGAGAGGGAGGTTGTTCCAAAGTGTCAGGTCCCAACTGTCCCCAGAGAAAGCACACAGAGGAGCTAGAGACATGGCTTAGGTTGCTGCTCTTGCAGAGGACCCAAATTGAGTTCCCAGCACCCATGTGATGTGTGACAATGGGTAGAGGAGGACCCACAGCTGCTGTAGCTCCAACTGCGGGCATTCTGACACTCTCCTCCGGCCTCTCCAGGCACCTACACTCTGCTCACATGCACACACAAATTAAAAATAACAATAAGTCTTGAAAGAAAACAAATGAAAGTAAAACTCAGGACAGAATTGACATCAACAGGCTGTGCTGGGAACACAAGGTTTAGGGTCTCAGGCAGTCACTGGCATGAACTTTAGGTTTAAGATAGAGGACGAAAGAACTGGACTGTGGTAGGCATTATTAAGCTTGACCAAGGTGTGGTCTGGTTGAGCACTATCTCAGTTCTAGGTTTGAAGGTAGTTGGAAGAAATCATTGCTTGTGGGCCAAGCTGGTCTGCATGAGACCTTTTCTCCAGCACAGGGGTAACTGATCCATAAGAATTTGCTTTTCCTGGAGTCCAATGTGACTAAAGCTTTAGGACAGTAACTAGAGACCTTCAGATACATTTTGTATGTCTGGGAAAGGATATTGTAAAAGGTGACAGTAACATATACCTGTATTACTTTTATCTTTGTACCTTTAGTCTGGAAGGGGAATGAGATGAGAAAGGCATATCAGTTTGGATGGAGACTTGTGGGGTGACTAACATGCCTCTGTACAGTTAAACAAAAATATGACCCATTTTTAAGACAACAGAAGGAGAGGTAAATGAAGATAAGGATGCCAGGATTTAATACCATGCTTTTTGTCACCCAGGGGCCCAAAAGAGTCAGCCCGTCTTAGCAAAAGCAGTTTCTAAGTAGTTGTTATTTTTACTTTTAAATTAGCAAGTGGGAGGCAATGGATTAATTGCTTAATTTCTGAGTTTGCTGAGTGTGACAGGAGTCTTTCAAGAGCAAATTCTGCCTGCTGTGATAACCATCATTGTGTGTGTGTGTGTGTGTGTGTGTGTGTAGATATCATATGTCTGATAATCTATTTCTTGTTCCAATATCATTAGTTTGTTAAGAAATACAGAGGTTATGATATACTGTTGTGTGTGGGAGACAGAGTCGTGTTTCAAGGGCAGAGTCAACTCTACTGTTAATTACTATGCTGAGGTTGGCTGTTCAGATATACCCACCCACTTAGCGTGAGGTTCTAAGTTTAGAGCGAAGGCTGGGTTAGCCTCCTTGGTTAGATTTCTATGAGTCAAATCATCTTGAAATGAGCTGTTGAATAGGGGGTATTCAATTGCCAGGTACCACATAGGAGAGACTGGGCTGCAAAGGGGAGCAATCTCTGTATTCTAGAATACTTTCCTCTGGACTCTTAGTACAGCATGTTTTCCAATGCCTGGGATGATGTTTCTTTCATGTATGTGGTATTTGTGTTTGCACGTGTGGATGTGCACATACATGTGTGTGCTCATGTATATGGCAGAGATTGATGTGAGGTGTCTTCTATTACTCTTCATCTTATGTACTGAGGGTCTCTCACTTGAACCCATAGCTCTCTGATTGAAGTTGTCGACCTAGCCATAGTTAGCTCCAGGGGTCTCGTCTCTGCCTCCCGAGTGCCACTGGACCTGCCAGCATTTACACAAGTACTGAGGATCCTAACTGTGCTCTTCATGTTGGCATGGTGAATGCCTCCCTGGCTGAGCCATCTCATAGACCCAGTATTATGTTTCTTATAGTAAGGTTTATGGCGATTTCCACCCGATCTGTAGGTTTATAGCTGAACTAGTCTATATTCTAGATGGATTGTATTGGCATCTTGGGTTAAAACTCATAGGTATGAATTCACACAAGCAACTTATCCAGTGAAAGTTTCACAGAACCTTCCGATGTAATGTGGATGACATTGCAGCTGAGTGGATATAGGACAGCTGGTTCAGCAAATGACATAAGAACAACTGGATTCTTACAAATAAAGTCTTATCTCAAACCACAAAGGAAAAATAGCCTTTATATAGATTAAGCTTAGAACTATCAATCTTTCAGGAGATAATACAGGAGAATATCACTAGGACATTGAAACAGAGAGGGATATTTTCAAATACTTTAAAATCAAATCAGAGGAGATGTGACTCAGACATTGAGTGTACTGCTCTGGCAGAGGGCCTGAGTTCAATTCCCAGTACCATTTGGAGGCTTGAAATGACCTGTAACCCCAGCTCCCAGGGGATCCAGTGCCCTGTTTAGCCTCCATGGGCAATGCATTCACATACCCACACACAGACATACAAACAAACATATAACAAATACAAATAAATTTCAGGTAGAGCAAATAATTATACACAGGGTAGTTCTGCTATGGTCCAGTCTGCCTCCATTTATAGACACTCCTACAACACAATGCAATGCACTGGTAATTTAAAAGGAAGAGAAGCTTATTTCTCACAGTTCTGAGATTGGGAAGTCTGAGGTCAAAGTATTGATAGATTTAGTGTGAGGATCCACATCAGAGCACATAGACAGCAGCTCCTCACTGCATCCTCACATGGTGGAAGGCACAGGGCAGCCCCTGGACTCCTTGGATAGTACTCCTGCTGGGATTACAGGCCGGTGGTGCCAGCACAGTGACGTGTGTAGTTCTGAGAGCAGAACCCAGAGCCTCAGACAGGCTCTACCTACTGCTCATATCGGCTGCCCTATTGTTTGTGTTCCATGGACTCTTACTTCTAAGCCTTAGATTTCATCTGAGATACCACATCTAACATTTTGCTCGTGTAGGAGTTTCTCAATTATAATAATTCGTCAGGCTTTCCATTGGGTTATTTATTTATTGATTTTGTCTCCTTGTGACTTTGACTGTTTAGAGGATACTTTGTTGCTATTCTGTAGAATGTTCCTCATGGACATCTGATTGATGGTTTTCAAGTTGTTCCCCACTGGGTTGGAGGAGGGTAGAAGTAAATGTAAAGTGTCAGTCTCGTCATGTGGCAAAGTGTATATACCGTTAACATGACGTCCTGATGCTGCCAACTCTTGCCAGCTAGTAGAGGACACCCTGTCAGACCTCAAGGGCAGCAGCACTGTCTTGGCAACCCTTCTCCCTTTTCTGCACTAAAGTCTTTGGAAGGAAATCACTGTGTACAACCAATACCAATCTGCTTTATAAAAGAAAAAAGTTATCTTAAAAGAACAGTGATTTGTCCAAGGGCAGAGTTAGTCATAA
This sequence comes from Arvicanthis niloticus, assembly GCF_011762505.2. Classification (NCBI taxonomy): domain Eukaryota; kingdom Metazoa; phylum Chordata; class Mammalia; order Rodentia; family Muridae; genus Arvicanthis; species Arvicanthis niloticus. Next base: position 129,595,774 of record NC_047658.1, read on the forward strand.
TTCAAGGTATGATTTGGACCACAGAGGTGTAACTTAATCCATAATGAGATAATTTTAAACTTAATTTGAAAATCATTACAATTAAAATACTTTTATTACATTTAATTTCACATATAATTTACATGTCAAATTAAGGCAGAGAATGTACTGAATTAAAAACTTACTTTCCTGTCTCAACAATCCTTCTATTGCTCAGTCTAGGGTTTAGACTTATTACCTATGATATTTTTTAATATTAACATATATTCTCATATTTTCACAGAGCTGACCTCAGAATGAGTAAAGGAAACATTCTTCACATTAGAAAGTAGAACAGGCCGGGCAGTGGTGGCACATACCTTTAATTCCAGCACTTGGGAGGCAGAGGCAGAGGCAGAGAGGCAGAGAGGCAGAGAGGCAGAGAGGCAGAGAGGCAGAGAGGCAGAGAGGCAGAGAGGCAGAGAGGCAGAGAGGCAGAGAGGCAGAGAGGCAGAGAGGCAGAGAGGCAGAGAGGCAGAGAGGCAGAGAGGCAGAGAGGCAGAGAGGCAGAGAGGCAGAGAGGCAGAGAGGCGCAGAGGCAGAGAGGCGCAGAGGCAGAGAGGCGCAGAGGCAGAGAGGCGCAGAGGCAGAGAGGCGCAGAGGCAGAGAGGCGCAGAGGCAGAGAGGCGCAGAGGCAGAGAGGCGCAGAGGCAGAGAGGCGCAGAGGCAGAGAGGCGCAGAGGCAGAGAGGCGCAGAGGCAGAGAGGCGCAGAGGCAGAGAGGCGCAGAGGCAGAGAGGCAGAGGCAGAGGCAGAGGCAGAGGCAGAGGCAGAGGCAGAGGCAGAGGCAGAGGCAGAGGCAGAGGCAGAGGCAGAGGCAGAGGCAGAGGCAGAGGCAGGTGAATTTCTGAGTTCGAGGCCAGCCTGCTCTACAGAGTGAGTTCCAGGACAGCCAGGGCTACACAGAGAAATGCTGTCTCAAAAAACCAGAAAACTTTACCCAAAGCCTTTCCAGAGCATTTGTCATTCAGGCAGGAAGTTCTCACAGGTTCAGATCTTGGGAATATAATAAGAAAAAGGTCTATGCCCAGCTAATGTGTTTTCTAGGGACCTCAGCTCTCTTGATTCCTCGAAGCAGGCACCATGCTTAAGTCCTCTAACATGCCAAGCATATGCTTAGCATCTGCAAGGGCCTGGGCCTGGTTATTCACATCATAGACAGATGGTTAGGTGGCTAAGATAATCACTGAAATGCTGGGTCATCAATCAGGGCTCCTGGATGCTGAGGCCTGAGGATGGCATGCTGCCTCACCTTGAGGACTACTCACTCTTGAGTAGGACTGAAAATGAAGGCAGGGTGAAGTAATGAAGTAAAAGAATGATGAGCAAAAGGAGTAGAGATAATGGCAGAGCTAGTTATGGTTCAAGAGAAACTGGAAACAAAGCAATAACAGTCAGGAGGTAGAAGTGTAGAGAATTTACAACATGCTAAAGGCCCTGCCCTTTTCAGTGAAGAGGAGATGTGATTAATTTGACTCCGTCAGTTTATTATAAATCTAAGAGTATATTCTAAAAATAAATTCAGTTGCATAATTTCTATATTGGGAAAAAAGGTTAAGAAATCAATCTGTCTAATGCACAATAGCATCAGAAACAAAAGCAGAGAATAAAATACTAAGAGAGTAGACAGCAATAATTATGAAAATGGATAAGGGTTAAATTAACTTCTCATACTGGCTACGAAAACCCCCAATGGTATTGAGAAGTAAAATATTGTTTGTGATCCTCCTATGCATAAAATTATATATAGAATGATTCAACACAACATATAAACTATAAATACTGATACAACAATATTAAATAATACTAATTTTAATAGGATTCCTAGAGAATATGAAACACAAACTGGCAATAGGAGAATGCATTAGACACAAACGTGCTTCGGCAAAAACTCTCTATTGGTGGAGTCAGATGAAGGAAGTAGCTACTGTGATGGATCTTGAATATAGAAAGCAGGGCTCTCACTTTTCATTGGCTCAGTCATCAGCTTATTTACATGCATGCCACATATGTCCCTATGCTCGCCTTTTTATTTTTTTTTCTTCTTGTCTCAGACGTTTGCTCTACTCTGGATTATGTCCTTGGGTAGTTGTCACAGTGCTGTGGACTCCCATTGTAGCCCATTTCCCCTGCAGTGGCATTTATAATCCTGTCTCTTGTCTCTCTCCTCCACATGCTTCCAAGGAAGGGGGCTGGGCAGGGCCCCTCACTAGAACATAATGACAGGCAGTTGGTGTGCTTTGGAGGTAATCCATCCCAGAAGAACTGAATTACATAAAATGGTGTGTTCTTACAGATGGTGGGATTAATACTACTGAGGGAAATGCCTTCAAAGAGGAAGAGACCTTTCAGAAAACACTGGGAGAATGAGGAAGAACTGGTTTTCAGGCAGAAGGAATGTAAGCTAGACCGGCATGGCATGTCAGGGCAGGGTTTGCCTTCATCTTTTTGTTAGTGTGTTGAAGATTTTGCACAGTGTGTTTTGGTCATATTTACCCCTCCTCCAACTCCTCTTACATCCACACATCCTCCCATTTTCTACTTGACATACCTAATTTTATGTCCTGTCTTTTTTTTTTTTTTTTTTAAACCCACCAAGTAGTTTGTGCTGCTTTTATATTCTTGGATGTGTGGCCTTTTGCCGAAGCATGGTCATCTGTCCTGGGTTCACACCATGAAAGAAAAATGGCTTTCTCTCTCCCCACAGCTATCAATTACCAGTGACTCCTCAACTGGGTAGGGCTTGGCGCCCACCTCCCCTTTCTCTGTTGGGATTTTATCTGGCTTGAGCTTGTGCAGTTCTTGTGTGCGCTGACACTGCTGCTGTGAACTCAAAGGTGCAATGGCCCTGCTATGTCCAGAAAGACACTGTTCTCTTGTAGTCATCCACCACCTCTACAGGAAGATCATGTGGTCATCTGGCTCTTCTGATCCTTCCACCCTTTCTTCTGCAATGATCCCCGAGACTTAGAGGGAGCTGGTATGACATGGAGTTTCGATTTGGGTTGAGCGTTCCAAAGTCTCCTGTTCTCTGCACCTTGATCACTTGTGGGTCTCCATGTTGGGTATCAAACACTGCAAGAGGAAACATTTCTGAGGGTCAAGAGGTGCACTACACCATGTGTATAATGCTCAGTCATGATAGAGTATTTTGCTTAGTCAAATTTAGTGTAGCTAGAGTTCCCATGGCAACGAAGAAGGAAAAAATGAAGCTGATGATGAAGATTTGGGGTCATTCGACAGCACCTAGAATGCCACATTAAGTGTAAATTTTAATCCGCAGACAGGAATACCCACTTGTTTATACACAGGATACACTGGAACTCTTCACAGTGTATTTTCAGCTTGTTCTGCTTCTTTGTTTTTGTGACACTATCTTATGTAGTCCGCACTGGCATAGAACTCACTATCTGGCTAGAGATGACTCTGAACTCTTAATCCTCCTGCTTTCATTTGCCAAGTGCTGGGATTGCAGATGTGTGCAGCCATTTATCCTTTCCGTTAGGCAAGTGAGCCTGATCATCAGCGGTACCTATTTTCTTGATGTTCTTAGGCTTGCTGGTTGCTAGGCAGCACACCATTACTTGTGTTGCTAGATGAACACATATGTGCTTTGCAGACTCCTCTTAGATGGATCATGAAGCTGAACTTTTATGAGGCTAATGGTTATGAACACATGGGTGTTTGTCTGTATAGTCAATGAAGGCCTTCTTTGGGTTGCAGACCTAAATCAAATTCTCTTATTTCTATGCCTCAGTTTCAAACATGGAATGAAAGGCTCTGAATTTTCTGTTAGCCATTCCTAACAGACAGCATCACTTATTCTGTGAACTCCCGGCTAATGAGAAAACATATCTTAAAAAAAACAAAAAACAAAAAAAAACAAGTCTATTTGGATGAGATCTGAGAAATGATACCCAACCTTGACCTCTAACCTTCAAATGCATGTGGACACACAGACACACACATCTGCACTCACAAGTATACCCGTGCATACATGAACATGCTCATTTGTGCTATGACTTGAACAGCTTAGGGGTAGACCTAACTGGGTGACTGGGAGTGAGGAAATGACAGAGATGTCAGTACAGAAAACCCGAGATAAATAAGCCACATACTCTGATAAAGACTCACTAGCAGCAGCATATGTATTTTATACTCAGCACATGTATTCCATACATCTGAATGGACTGGTTGACTTGGTTGGATACAGCTCAGCTAATGTTGGTAGGAAGTCTCTATTGGGGAACGGTCTTGGGGTATAAACACTGGGAAAGAGGAAGCTGATATTTTCTGTATACACTGTCAACATCCACATATCATCAGGGGAAGGCTTTGCCATTCCCTTGAGCTTGACCTGGGGAAGGATTTGCCAGACTGTCCTGGGGAATACCTTGACATTCTCAAGGGTCTGAGATACTGGGGTTCTTGACATGGCCATACCCTTGTGAGTAATACCCATTCACTTAGGACTTCACATGCCTCTCCCCCAACTTCCATCCATGATCAGAGTAAAATGAAATAAAATAGACATTTAAAACAAAAATATATGAAATGAAGAATTATTATCATTTTTTGAGACAGGGTCTTGACAGACTTGCCTGGAACTTGTAATCCTTCTGACACTACCACACCACACTGATTTTCTTTTTTAAACCAACATTCTGGGTTGGGGATGTAGCTCACTTGCTTAGCATGCACAAGGCCCTAAGTTCTATCCCTGTACCACATAGATCAGGCACAGTGGCGTGTTTCTGTTCTTTTAGCTCTCCTGGAGGTAGACATGTAGGAACCAGAGGTTAAAGGTCATACTAGGCTAGGTGATGAGTTTCTGGGCAACCTGGTTTACATAAGACCCTGGATGAAAAACAAAAGCAACAGAATAGAAAAACCAGCCAAACCAAATCTCTAGCCAAATAAACTAAAATAAGCTCAAAATCAAGAGCAAAAAAATAATTACAACTGAAAGCACAGGAATTACAAAGGGTTAGTAAGATTTATCATATATGCCAACATATTCGTAAACCTAGAAGGAATGACATGGCAAAGTTGAGGGAGAAGAATTAGGAAATCTCTGCCAACCAACAAACAGGAAGGCAATTAAAATAAGCAATAAGAAGTCTCCCCATAAAGCAGAGCTCAAGGTCTGGTAGAGTGACTGCTAAATCCTTTCAAAGATGTTGGAAGAACTAAACTTTTAAAAACTAGTCCCAAAAGTTGAAAACGAGAGAATTCTTCCAAAATCATTTCACAAGGCTAGCTAGCATTCTTCCTCTCCATAAAACCAGACAAGAACATAATAAATGAAAAACAAAAAAGCCCTCAGGCTACATACCTGATTAACATGGATGCAAAAATAAAATGTTTAACAAATATGAGCACTCTGGGCCAGTGGGAAAGCACAGAAGGTAAGCCATTATTTGCAAGCTTGACGATCTGAGTTTAATCTCTGAAATCCATGTAGTAGAAGGAGATGACCAACCCCCTAAAGCTGTCCTCTAACTTCCACATATACCCCACACCCACATCCCAAAATAAATATAACAAAAAATTGAAAAAGTTTGAGGGAACTTAGCTTGGTGGCACACTGAAAGACTATTCACCATGCCATCTGGAGTTCATGTAAGACGCAAGGATTTTCAACATGTGATATATCATATCAGCATGATAAAATGATTGTTTAATATATTAAGAAAAAATATTCGATAAAACATATCATCCCTTCATGTTAAAGATTCAACTTGTTAGGTATAAAAGGAATATATTTCAATATAATAAAATATAATAAAAATATGTCAGATCCATACTTAATATCATATTGAACAGGAAAAACTAAAGCTTCTGCTGTGATACAGAACAAAACAATATTGCCCCCTTTACCAGTTTTATGTTAAATGGACTTAATGTTCTGGCTAGAGTTATTAGCTAAGATAAATCAAGGACATCAGATATGAAAGTAGGGTGTCAAATTATTCCTAGTTCTAGATAACATGATTGTAGATATAGAAAACAGATTACATCAAGAGCTATTAGGACCAATAAAGAAATTCTGTGGATTCTTGAAAGTTGTGGGATACAAAGTCAGCTCATAAAAATTTCTACCTTAGAGCTAGAGAGGTAGCCCAGCAGTTAAGAGCACCTGTTGTTCTTCCAGAGGACTGGAGTTCAGTTCCCAGCAACACCATCAGGCCGCTCACAACTGCCTATAACTCTGGTTCCAGAGGATCTGAGTCCTCTTTTGGGATGTTAGAGGTATCTGTAGCCACATAGACACTACATATACGCATAAATAGAAATAGATAAAATTAGAAATACTTGTTTGTTATTGTTCTATTAGAAAAGCCGCTATCTGAAAAGCAATCAGGAAATTAATCCTACTTAAAATAGGTACAAAAAACTTAGTTGGGAATAATGTGACCAACAATGTAAATGATTAGGACATAGAGAACTATAAAGTAGGGTTCGAGGTGTAAGTCTAACATGCACTCTGCATCTGTGTCTCTACATAAAAACTAAACAAAACCAAACTCTTGGGAGAGAAATAAAAGAGGACACAAATAGACGATTTATGTTCTATGTTCATAGATTAGAAAAATAAATATTATTAAAATGTCCATATTGTCCAAAATGATCTATAGGTTTTAGGTAATCCCTAAATACCAATAATGCTCTTCCCAGAAACAGAAAAAGCAGTGTTAAAATTCATGTGAAATAAAAGACTCCCCCCAACCCCTGAAAAAGCAATCTTGAACAAAAATAACAAAGCTGGAGAATCACTTTGTTTGGCTTGAAAATACATCACAAAACTATGGGAGAACCACCAGTGTGGTACCGGCCTTCACAGACAGCCTCACGGAATTGAGCATAGCTGTCAGGAATGAGTCTGTCCACTTGTATGTGATCAGCTCCCAGTGAACATTCCAAAAATTAAAGCTGAAGAAAGGGCAGACTCTTTTATAAAGGGTTCAGGGAAAATTGGATCTTTTTCTTGTAAGACAAAAGTAAAATAGATCCTAGAAACTTAACTTCCCAGAAAACACAAAAGCCAAGCCTGGGTTAGAGATTTTACAAGGCCAAGGGAACTCTTTGATTATGGAATGTTACAGACCAGAGCCAAACGATCTTGAGCTACTTTAGTCCCCTCAAGGTTTAATCATTGCTCACACCCTCATAGTCACAGGGATGAACTAACATCCCTGTGACTATGAAAGCCTTTAAAATGAATTCTTTCTAGAGCACCAGCTTTCCCACTTTGTTCATAATCAATATATTTGGTCAAAGTGATTGATGACTTACTTTGTTCTGTAACAAATAAAATTTTCAGTGGATTTTTGCTAAAAGGCTGAAGAGCAACATGACAAAGAAGATATCATGTAATCATGTCTTTTTGTATAATCTGTGATTCCTAAACCATTGTCCCTCATATTTGGCTTAAGACTAAACTATTGAAGCAAGAACTCCATTTTGTATTGATAACCTCTACCTCTCAACACACAACACACGCATGCATGCATGTGAAATGGACTGAAATTTTGCATGTAAGATTTACAAGATTTACAACAATGAAATTAATAGAAATTGAAAAACACTTCACAATACTATTTTTCCTTAGGCAAGAACTCCAAAGCATAGTCAACAACAGCAAAAAATTGCATGCATTGAGTTATGTTAAACTAAAAAGCTTTTGCACAATTAAGAACATAATTAATAGAATGAAGATATAACTTACAGAGTGGGAGAGAAATATTTACAACCTAAGTCTCTGGCAAGTAATTAATGTCTATACTATAAGGAATTTAGTAACAAAAACAGCAAATAATGCAATTAAAGCACAGGCAAAGGACTTTGAGTGGACATCAAATGAATACACATAGCCAACAAGTACATGTAAGAGACATGTCATTGATACAAATTAAAACCACAGTGAGAGCCCAATTATTTCACCTCAATTAGGATGATGAGCACAAAAAATAAGACCCAAAATAGTGAGTGCCGGCAAGGGTATGGAGAAATAAGAAGGTTTATTTATTTATATGTTCTTGCTGGGAATGTAAATTGGTATGGCCATTATGGAGCTTCCTCAAACAATAGAAGCAGACCTAGCACGTGATCTAACAGTCTCATCATGAACATCTATCCAAAGGAAATGAAGGCAGGTGCCAAGGTATCTGTACTCCTATGTTTATCATGGCACTATTCACAGTAGCCAAGATAGGAATCAAAGTAGGTGTCCACCAATGTATAGAGAGATGAGGAAAATACACTGCTGCACGTTCCCAAATAGACAGCTAGTCAGCCATAAAAGAATGATCTGTCTTTTGCACCAACATGAGTGAGTCTGGAAGACAGCATATACAATGACACAAGCCAGGTACTGAAAAACTGATACTTCCTGATCTCACTGTGTATCAGATTATACAGCTCTTTTCAGAGAAGTGTAGAATAGACTAGTAGTTACTCTAGGCTGGGAAGGCAGGACAGGGATGACTGTGAGAGGTAAGTTAATGGAGAGAAACTTATAGCCAGATAGGAAACATTGGTGTGAATGTTTTGTAGCTCAACAGGGTAAATACCACAGTCAATAATAGTGTGGTGTTTACTTCAAAACAACAAGAGCCTCCAGCATGTCCTAACACAAAGAAGTGATAAATATTTGACGTGATGGATGTGTTAAATATGATGATTTGATCATTGCCTGTTATGTACATGTTACAAAACATCACATTATACTTCATAAGTACATATAATATTGTGTTAATTAAACAACCAAACAAGATCACAGAAAATATGTGTGTGTGTAGAGGACCATTTTAAAATTTAAGGCTTAATCAAGGCAAAGATTATAGGAAGATAACTAAAAGCTTTCTGGGTTATTAGAAGCAAACCAAATAAAAACCAGTGTTTAGATGTCAGAAAGCAGAGGGGCTCCAAATGAGTCTTCTGTGATGTCTAATGCTGCTGAGATGGCCAACAGAATTAGAATCCAAGAGAGGTCAGAAGATTCCAATATGGCTTCCCCACTGTGATTTATTCACACAAAAGGCAGTTTTGAGTAGGTGGTGAGAACAGGAACAAGATTTAAATTCTGTTTTCCAGAAGTTCTTCCCAGCTTCCTAGAGGAGGTTAAGGTTTTTGACAGCAAGAACGCTTGAGTATGGATGCAGTTGAAGTTTGTAGGATAGGTGAGGGTTTGCCCAGAGGAGAGAATTTGGGCCCTAGCTGGTGGGTATAGGTGGCAATATTGACTATATTTAGTCTTTCCTCCAGTCTAGTGTTGCTTCTGGTGGTTTCTTTAGGGCTGACTTATTGGATATAATTCTTTTACTTTGTTTATATCATAGGGGTGTTTCTATCTCCATCTGCTATGATAGATAGTTTTGCTGGGTATTGTAGTCTAGGTTGGCTTCCCGATCTTTTAGAATTTGAAGTATATTGTTACAGACACTTCTGGCTTTTAAAGTTCATTGAGAAGCCAGTTGTTGTTCTGATGGGTTTTTCTTTATATATGACTTACATTTTATTTTTTCTGTCTTGCTGTGCCCTTCCCCCAGGCCTGAGCAGGCCTGCAAAGTCATTTACCACAATAGACCAAGCAACAGTAGGACCTAGGAGATGCATTGCATTACCATCCTTGGTGCCTTGGAGCCTGCTACCTGAGCTAAGAAGAATGCCCAGCCCCTGGGCTGAACCTAGAAGAGACTCGGGGGGGGGGGGCTTCCCCTTTATATGTGAAAGCAAATTATTAAACTTCAAGCCTTGATCAGAATACTTTGTCTTGGCCCCACGTTTCTCTCGCCCTCCATTCCCATTCATTCCTAGGCTTCCGCTCAGGAGAACCCGGTTTCCCATAGCTGCAGGCAGCTACATCTTGCAATATACTTTCCTTGCTATGTATTTTTGGTATTTTAACTATAATATACCATGGGTGTTTCTCTTATGTTTCTATGTTCTGTGTTCTTCTTGTATCTATATGGGCAAGTCTTTCCTTAGCTTTTGGAAAAGTTACATTCTATGATTTTATTGAAGAGCTGGTCTCTGCCATTGAACGAACTTTTTTTCTCCTTCATCTGTTCCTATAATTTGAAGAAATGGTCTTATCATCATCTCACAGAATTTTCAAAGGTAGCTTTAATGCATTATTTTTTTTTTTTGGACTAGTCCAATTCCTTTACTTTATTTGCAATCCCTGCTTATTCTGGTCCATTCTACTTCTGAGGCTTTTCCTTGAGTTTTCTAGTTTGGTTATTGAATGTTTCAATTGGGTTCTAATTTTAGTTTGATTTCTCTTCAACATTTCTATTTGTTTTCTGAATTCAGTTCTCAAATACTTCTCTTTTCTTCAACCATGTGCTAATATTTTCTTGGACATAACTTAGGCATTTATTGTTATCTTTTTAAAGTTCAAGAAGGTGTTTGTGTCTTCTTTAAATTTCTTGAATTATTTGATAAGGCTTATGATTGCTCTTTTGATAGCCTGGGATTGATCTAGATAATTCTTATTAAAGAACATTTCTTTTTTTTTTTTTTTGAATTTTTTTTGTTGTTGAGGTTTTTTTTTGTTTGTTTGTTTTTTGTTTTTTGTTTTGTTTTGTTTTGTTTTTTTCAAGACAGGGTTTCTCTGTGTAGCCCTGGCTGTCCTGGAACTCACTCTGAAGACCAGGCTGGCCTCGAACTCAGAAATCCACCTGCCTCTGCCTCCCAAGTGCTGAGATTAAAGGCGTCGCCACCACAGCCCAGCTTAAAGAACATTTCTAAAGGACTAGTAGATTTGGTGGAAGATATGCCATCTTAATCTTTATGATTGTTTTTGTTTTTGCTATGTGGCCTTGGCATATGGATTTGGCTTTGGTTGTATGTCTGATTTTTACTCTGCCTTACATTGGGTCAGTATAGGAACCACATGACTATAGCTAGGCTGAGTAAAGCTGGCGCATAAACTGCTTGATTGGACATTGGCCAAGCAATGCCAGTATTAAGTATTTGAACCCCAGCCTGTGGGTGTGGAGATGGCAGATGGGAAGAGGGAGGAGGAACTTGTAACTTTAATTTCTTCAAATGCCTATTTTTAATGATGGTTCTTAAAACTTTAACCTCTCTTATAGCCCACCACCCACCAAAGGTAGTGGAAAAGAAAGGATATGGGTATGTATGGGGGTGGTGGTGGTGGTGGTGGTGGTGGTGGTGGTGGAAGTGGACCTGTTTAGAAAGGTTCTTTGGAGCAACTCCCATCTGTGTTGTCTGGAAATTGGCAGTTCAGTTCACAGGTTAGCAGTGGCAGCTCAATCCACTTGCAAACACTTCATGGATACACCAGCAGTCCAGTTTGGTAGAGTCAGGTCAGAAGCACTGGTGGCATGACCTAGCAGGAACAGCCAGGCCTCAGCTTTTGCCCAAGTCAGCAGGAGGGACCAGGGCCAACAGGAACACCAGGAAAAATTCCACGCTTTGTCTCTTTCAGCAAAGTGAAGATCAGTGAAGACAGGGGACCCACAAGCATTGTATAACTAGTTCTATAAACAAGCCAAGCTCATCCTTCATCACTGTCCATCCAGTCCTATTTATACTCTCTCCAAACATCACATGTCCTCTATGGGTTTTGCCTCAGCACATGTATCTGCCTCAGTCAACATCACTCTGCCAATCAGCCCCAGTTTGCAGAAGCAGCAAGAAACTGCAGTATACCACCAGAAGTGTTTTGGTGTGTTTCTTTCTATAGAGTCTCAACAAATTCAGCTCAACTATGTAACATAAGGTGGACCAATGCATGCATGCCGTTAGCAAAGAATTCTTCATCATATGTCCCTTCATGTGCTTGCTTTAGCAGAATATCCTTTCACCTGTGTCTGCTTCAGCTAAATGTTCCTTCATGTGTTTGCCCAAGCAAAACACTATCCAAATGACTTTCCAAAGAACCCTTAAGTTTCCACTTCAGGAATTTACCAGGCAAAGCCAGTTCTTGAGCTATGGACCTGGAGCTATGTCTGTAGATACGGAGTTGGTGGTTGCTTCTGTCTCTCTGAGCTCATATGTGCCTTGCTCAGTTGATTCAGAGGGCTTTGCCCTGGTGTTTTCTATTCCCTCTGTCTCATGACATCTTTCTGCCTTCTTTTATGACGAGAGAGGGATTTGATGAAGACCTCCAATTTAGACCATGTCCACATAATGTCTGCCTATGGGTTCCCATCTGCTGCCAGAGGGAGCTACTCTGATGATGACTGAAAATAGGCACTGACCTGTAAGTATAGCGGAATATCATTAGCAGTCATTTTTATTATTTCTGTTGTTTTCTTGTTTTGTTTGTTATTGTTCTTTTTTGTTTTATTTTGACCTGTGGTATTTGGCTTAACCCTAGGTTTTTGGGCTATCTAGTCTGAACTTAATCCTTAGGGAAAGGAAAAGAAACATGTTTGTAAAATCCTGTAGGTCACACTCATTCATAAATCTGTAATGCTGGAGAAGCAGAAATTGCCTAGTTCTAGAATAGCATGCTCACAGATTGAACAGTCAGTGAATACAATTCACACTGTGACAAACAAGCTTTCCCAAGGTATTCTCTGTTGTGAAGGGAAAAGTCAAACCCAGGTTAAGCAAGCACACTGGGATTGCTAGTAAGTAAAACCTTGTGCTTTGAGGATGTGGTTGTAAATGCCAGCCAGGCGTTCCTTTTCTTTCCCCTCACATTCCTGAGGGTGAACCCTTGTCCTGTCTCCACTCTGCCTGCCATCAGTCACACCTCCTTTCCCTTCAGTCACTTTGCTTTGTTATTGTCTTTTGTTGTGTCAAGGTTGGTTTGTTCCATGGAAATAACAAATGCCTGGATTTCCTGCTTCCCAGAGCTCTGGGGTGAGTTAAGTCTACAGATGTTTATCCCTGGTGACAATCCCCGTTGGCGTGTTGTGCAGAGCTTTTGTTTGAGGGCTGGCTTTGCTCCATGATGCTGAAGTGGGAATCCTAGGAATTCGCTTTTATTTAGATCAGACAGTTGAACCAATCGAAGAATGCTTGTCCACTTCTCTCGGCTCTTATACGCCTTAGAACCAAATTTTGGTTGTGGGATCTGAGAACGATTTTTTCTTTCCATCTCATCTGGCTAGGGGTAGGGAGTGGATGATGATTGCTCAAGGGGAAGCTCTTTGTTCATCTTCTCTGATCTATTTCATAGGAAAGTTTCCATAGGAATTCTAGGAAGAGAAACAAATGGCTGAGGGAGAGAGTGACACTTGAGCTGTTGAGTGTTGGCTGGTTCTGTGGCTAGCCGGGTAGCCACTGAGTGTTCCAGTCGCCGGTTCAGTGGCTAGCACTGCAGCCAACCCTAAGGAATGTTGGCAGTCTTTGAACTGGAGCTCCATGTCTGGCCACAATGCTAATGGTTCCTCAAGGGAAACTTGGTATTTGATGTTAGGGGCCTCCACTGGCTTCTTTCGTCAGATACAGGCTCTCTTGAGGCCTATTCAAAAGGGTTGCAGTAAGAAAGGATGGTAGAAATGAGCTTGGTAGGGAAAACATGACAGTTTTCCTTTCCTGACAATCTCCTCCCCTTTGCACTTCTGCCTTTGTGCCCTAGTGACAGTGACCTCTTCTTGGGGCCTTCTCTTTCCAAATAGGGAGGGGCATATACCTGGGAAGCAGATCTCAGGAAGCTGTGGTCTAGAGAGCTGACATAGGGAACAGGGTTGGAGATAGAAGCTTAGGTGAGTGACCGAAGCCCAAGCAGTTTACAGGAATCAAGAGGACCTGCAAAAAACCCCCAAGGCCTGAAGCCTTTCTTTGGAAAGTTTTGCAGGATAAAGGCTGGCCAGGTCTTCAAAAAAAGCTTTTCCACTAGAGTTTCAAAACAAAATACTGAGGGGAAAAAAAAAAACCCTCATACAAACAGAGAGCATCTTTCTTTCCTTTTTGCTGGCCAAGTTGTAAGTTCAGCGAGAGGACTGGTGAGCTGGATATGGAGATGTAATCCCTGTCGGAGTGACTGGAGAACCTCCCATCTTGGACCACATCAGCACTGTAGCACTGCACTGACTAAAGCTAATTGCTTTACTAGGCACACTCTCTCAGACCCTTGACCTTCCTATTTATACCCAGAACATTTCTCAAGGTACGATTTTTCTATGTGTCTCCCTTTCTTATGTTAAGAAGTATAGAAAACATATAAATTTATTATGAATATTATTTTGCCAGTTAAATAATTTTATATTACTTATTTTTGCCTTTTTAAAAAAGCTAGTCCAGGAACACCCTCCCCAGCACCCTTTCCTTACCACTATCAAGGCGATGGTGGATGGCTCCTAACTAATGTTGATCCAAGTTTTAAAAAAGTCCCTGGTTTACTTTATTTATTTATTTATTTATTTATTTATTTATTGCCACCTGGTGGCAAGTAGAGCCAGAATAGGTGGATAAACAGAGAGCTTTTCTTGTGTTTCTCTTTCCACTTTCTCCACATTTTCTCTAACACTTGGGTGATGGGTGATGGATGGTGGGTGGTGGGTGGTGAGTGGGTTGGGGTGGCACAGAAAAGCAGCCTGAATTGAGAACACTCTCAAGTTTTGACAGGCTTTCTGTCACTGCTCCCGGTTTAAAACTCACTCCGGATTGGTCCCATTCTCCATCTCATTTGAATATACGGTTAGCTAGTCAAGGTCCAGCTGGCTCTGTGTGAACATAGTGCACACAGAATTTTTGTCAGTCTAGCTCCCAGGTCTCATGCAGGAGTGGTTCCCCAGACCCTCCTGTCCTCTTTAAGAGGGTAAAGCCTGAAGACAAGACCTCATAATCAGGTTTCTGGCTGGAGTTGGGTCCTCAGCTGGATCCCAGCTCTGGTCAGGGGCTTCGCTCCTAGAGGCTCTTGGGAGAAGGAAGACATGTCTGGAGACAAACCCAGCACACACAAGCAAACTCACTCTTGATTCATTGCAGCTGCTTTCCAGGCAGAGTGTTTGTTCCTGTCTGGAGGGGCCTCTGTTCCCAATTTGAGAGCCACCTTTCTGTTCCTGCCTTGGTATTTGAGATCTGTTACTTAAGCGGCAAGCAGGGGGCTCTTCCACGTCTGTCAAAGATGGGAGATGTGCGGATCCCACTGCTATTTGTGGGTGGCCTGCTCTCTACAGACTGGCTCTGCACGGGACTGCTCACGATTGGCATCCCGTAACATTTACTAATAACTCTCTCAGCTGGGCAGCTGATGCCTGCTGAGAACCAAGGGTTGTAACAATGCCAACCTCTCCTCACTGGCTGGCATCCTGCTTCTTGGAACACTCAGTGTTCCACTCTCCCATTTAAGCTGTCCCTCCTGGCAAATAAAAGATGCCCTTGTTGCCTCTTTGCTGCCTGCCCAACTCATCTTAGAAAGAAGGCAGGTCAGGATTCTGAGATACTTAACTGTCTCCTTAAGACCATATTGGTTTGCACTGGCGAGCTTCAAATTTACTATGCAGTCCAGGCTGGCTTTCAACTCATAATTCTCCTGCTTTACCTTCACACGTGAAAAGATTTCAGATGTGTCCCACTGGGCTTGGATCAAGAATTGATATGATTTTGCAATTTATTTGACACTGGTTCTCCCCGCACCCCCATGGTCAACAGAAGACATTTACCACAGAAACAACTTTAGACACATTGCTAAACAGAGTTCCTTTTTGTTTCTTGTACCATTTACAAAATATTAGAAGTGCCAAATGCATTATGTTGAGAAGGGTCATGAGCCCCTCTCGTGGAACATGGCGAAAGTAAACATCAGGTACTTACAAAAATCAATGATGTCATATATGCTGTGAGTTCTCTAATAGCTTTTGAAAATTTATTCAAAATACTTCATATTGATCGCATATAGTATGTCAACATTGCCCATAAACAGTGGTACTTTCAGGATACTGTTCAGTGTGTGTTATTGCACAGAAAGTGGCAATATTTTGGTTTGTCTTCCCTGGTTACTATGTACCTGCTGTATTTTGAGGCTACAACGTCTCTCACAGGCTCATGTGTTTGAATACTTGGCCCCTTGCTAGTGGTGTTGTTTGGGAATGTTGGGCCTAGTTGTTAAAACTAGTTCACTAGGACTGGGCCTTTGAAGCTTTTCTCTGGTTCAGGTTCTGGTCTGCTTATTCTGATTCTTGGTCTGTGCCATATGGGCAGCCATGGTCTCCTGCTCCTGTTTTTCTGAACAGAGATGCTGCTGTTGCTACGAGCACCCTGGTATGGCTGACTGAAATCCCTCCAAAACCGTGGTCTGAGATAAACATCTTCTGCTACAAGCTATTTCTGTGAAGTATTTGCTTACTTTACAATAAAGGTAGCTAATATAATATTATTCTTATGGTCTCATTCCCTGTCTTATACGTTTTACGGTTACCTCACAGTCTTGGTTAGTCTACCAGACCTCTTCCACTCTTGTTTTTCTTAAAATAGTCCTCTTGACATATCTCCCAAACCAAGACAATGTTCATTAAAAGAGTTCTTTGTTTCTGCTACAGAACTCTTAACTTCTAGTATTTTCTTTTCATTCGCAGACATCTTGTCTCTTTGTTCACATTAGTCATTAGTCATCTGTTCTTGCATGCTTTAAAATCTTTTTTTTGTGAAAAACCATTACATATTAGTCATTAGCCATACCTATGTGTTCTCAGTGACTCTAAAGCATGCAGAGTTTGAACAGCACTCCTGTAGAATTACTCAGTGTCTACCTAACTAAACAAAAAGCCCTCTTTCCTAGCCAATGAAAAGACCCCACAACACTCCACCTTCCTTGACATCCTCACCTAGAATCTTGCATTGTGTGTAAGGGGAAGGGGCAGGGAATGCTGTCAATGGTGAATTAAGCATCACAGCATCTGAGGACCACTGGGCTCTTGGTTTTGTTCTTTTGCTTCCCTATCCTTGCTTACCATTAATGGTTCTTTTGTTAAAGGCAGTGATTTTTGCTCATTATTTTTTAACCCTTTTTCCTAGAGTCTTGGTGTTTGCCATCATTGTTATCTGGATTCAGAGCTCAGAGTTTGCAGTTTCTTCCTGTCAGCAGCTTGAAGCAGTGACTTTTCTGTGCTCTGGCATCTGGGGAAGATATGAAGTCTGTTGTTTGTCTAATGAATGCTTGTTAACAGGGATTCTGTCTTCGTCTATGTGACTTTGAGAATTTTTCCTTTGTGCAAAGTTACCGTCTTCTCCACATGTACATTTCTTTCTGTCTACCGTTTTCACTTTTGTGTCTTTTTAAGTGAGCAGATTTATGAATATTTTTTAAACTCTGCGAGGTTTGGGTTTTTATCTTTGTTGAATGGTGCCTTTGTCTGTCTTGTTCCCTATCTTTTGAGCATCCTGATGACTGTATCTGGGTGTCTGCATCTTGTCTACGTCACACTTTCCCATGTTTACCTCTTTATCTTTTGCCTCTTACGTTGCCTCTTCTCCATTTTTGGAAATGTCTAATTTAGTAGTTCCAGACGTTCTTTTTGTCTTTGGCTGTTTGAGTTGGTCCAGAACATTGTATATTTTAATATCTGGTCAGAAGCAGCAGTTTAAGATAAGAGGGGACAAATTTCTACATGGGACAAGAAGAATCTGGAGATAGATAATTATATGTCGGTACTGTGGGGAAGATTTTGAGGAGCCACAGAGGTGAGGTGAGAAGGTGTCAGCTTCATTAGCTGCTTTTAGACTATGTTTGGGAGATGTGTCCTTGCTCTCCAGAGGAAGGGACGATGGTTTTTGTGCTTGAGAGGAAACAGGAGAAAGATTTAGAAATCTGAATTTATTCTCAGTTTTGCTTTAGGCCTCCTGTGGAGTCTTGTATATAATTCCATAAGTCCTTAGCCATTTTTTTTTTTAACCAAATGGCCACCTGCCAATTTGGATCCTAAGGGAATCTGGCCTTATAGGTCATGCTTCATGGATTATAAAGAGGGCAGCACCAATTACTCTGTCCTTTGAGAGCTTACAAACAAATCTATATAGTCACTTACAAGAAACAAACAAACAAACAAACAAACAAACCTTGTTACTGAAATTTACCAGGTCCCAAAAGAATTGTGCCCAGACCTTGTGGCCCAGCTCTCAGAAGCATGCCTGAGAGATGCGTGTTACACAAGGAGAGTTATATTGGTTTTTTACTTTTTTCAGTTTTTGAACAGGATGACCTGAATAACCCAGGCCAGAGGCTACAGTGTTTTGTTTCTCCGCAATTCAGTTAGGTTCCAAAGACAATGCAGAGCCTAGAGGTCAGGATCATCAGGACATTTAAGAAATAAGAAACGGGAAGATAGAGGGAGCAGATAGAGTCCTGAGTGAATGTGTGCTCTTGATGTGAGCATAGCCATGTCACCAACCCCAGTGCCTTAGGCTGGGATTGGCAGAGCCTTCTCTAGGTCAGGCTCAGAAGACTGGCAAAGCCTTCCTCTGGTCCATATATGGATTTTTATTTTATTTTTATTAATTATTTTATTCATTTACACTTCAAATATTGTCCCCTTTCCTGGTCTCCCCTCTCTGGCCTTTCTTTCCTCTCTCCTTCTGGATGCGCTTATGTTTTCTACTCTCTCCCCACGCTCTCCCCCTCCCTTTTGCCTCTAGGAGGGTGTTCCCCCACTTCCTCCTCACCCTTCCAGCATCTCCCTTCTTTGGGGGCATGAGACCTTTACAGGACCGAGCACATCCCCTCCCACTGATGCCAGATAATGCAGTCATCTGCTACATATGTAGAGAGAGCTATGCACCAGCTCTTTGGTGGTGGCTTCGTCCCTGGGAGCTCTAAGGAGTCTGCTTAGTTGATACTGTTGTTCTTCCTATAGGGTTGCAATCCTCTTCAGCTCCTTCAGTCCTTCCCCTAACTCTTCCACTGGAGTCCCCAGTCTCAGTCCAGTGGTTGGCTGTGAGTACCTGCATCTGTCTTAGGTGCTGGCAAAGTCTTTCAGAGGATAGCCATACCAGGCTCCTGTCTGCAAGCACACCTTGGCTTCAGTAATAGTGTCAGGATTTGGTGTCTGTGGATTGGATGGATCCCAAGGTGTGTGTGTATGGGGGGGGGGGCTTCTCTGGATGGCCTTTCTTTCAGTCTCTGCTCTATTTTTTTGTCTCTGCATTTCCTTTAGACAGGAACAATTCTGGACAAAAATTTTTAGATGGGTGGGTGGCCCCATCCCTCAATTGGGGGTCATGCCCATCTACTGGAGGTGGTTTCTTCAGGTTCTCTCTCCCCAGTGTTGAGCATTTTGGCTAATGTCATCCCCATTAGGTCCTGGGAGCCACTTCCCTGGTATCTGGGATTTTCTAGTGGTTCCCCCCATGTTTCCTATCCCCCTCAAATAGCTGAGAAGCACCTAAAGAAATGTTCAACATCCTTAGTCATCAGGGAAATGCAAATTTAAATGACCCTGAGATTCCACCTTACACCAATTAAAATGGCTAAAGTCAAAAACTCAGGCAACAGCAGATGCTGGTGAGGATGTGGAGAAAGAGGAACACTCCTCCATTGCTGGTGGGACTGCAAGCTAGTACAAACACTTTGGAAATCAATCTGGCAGTTCCTCAGAAAATTGGAAATAGTTCTACCTAAAGACCCAGCTATACCATTCTTGAGCATATACTCAAAAGAAGCTCCACCATATCACAAGGACACATGCTCCACTGAGCTCATAGCAGCCTTATTTATAACAGCCAGAAGTTGAAAACAACCCAGATGTCCCTCAATGGCAGAATGGATACAAAAAATGTGATACATTTACACAATGAAAGACTACTAAGCTGTTAAAAAGGAGGACTTCATGAATTTGGCAGCCATGTATGAATGTTAAGAAGAGTTGGTTTTTATCTCAAACTAGTGCATGCAGAAACAGTCAATTACATCTTCTTCCCTCTCCATGACTGCAATCTGAAAGTGCCCACATACTGAGACCTCCTACTCACATTAGCTAATCCATCTTCCCCCCCATTCAGTTGTACACAACAATCCCACCTTCTTGCTCAGCAGTACATAACAAATGAATTGAGTTTGGGTGCTTCTGCAGAAGTTCATCTTCATCAGAGTGAACAGCCCATTCAATCCCAGTGTTTTTGTACATCCATCTGTATATCTGTCATTTCTTAGTTCTTTTCTTTCCCCGGTCAGGTTAAGTCTAAAGCCATATAGATCGCAGCACTATGTGGTGCTAGGAATCAAACCCAGAGGCTAGTGTATACTAGACAAGCCCTAGGTCACCAAGCTTCATCTCTCAAAGAACAACTTTATAACACTTTCTCACGCAGACAATCTGGCAAGAATCTTTCATTTGTTTTCAAAGCCCCTGAGGGATAAAGAGTTTTGTTGATTTTTAGTTTCTAGTTGCATGTATAAGATGGGCAGTTATTACCCCATTTGAATAAGCAAAAAAACCAAGCAAAATGAAAGTGAATTAATTCTCTTAGGTCCACCAGAGAAATGAGGTCACAGGGCCAACTGTTCCCTCTGAAATGAAAGATACAGAGAATAACACTTTGCAAGAACAAAATCAGTGAGCAGCAGCCTCTACAGGGTCAGAAGGTCAGAAATGTAGTTGACAGGCTGCTTTGTTGTAGACATGTCTGGGAGTTAAAATTCCTACAGGGGTGCATCTGTGCTGCAACCAAACACTTTTGCTAGTGTTTTCTCCAGGAAAAGTTTCCTTACAATGGTTCTGTTTTGAAACATGCTAGAATGTTCTGTTCTGCTCATGTATTGCCTGTAAGACAGATGATTTAGTCTGGGATGGGGCATGGCTCATCAGGTAACGACTTCCCATCGAAGTGTGAATGAAGAGTTCAAGTCTCCAGAGCCAGCATTAAAGCAAAGTTTAAGGATTTTTATAAATCCTTACATTGTAAAAGTATACAAACAAAAAGGAAAAGGGTAGTGAGAAGTGTACATGTAAAGGAGATGGTAACTTTGCACACAGGAACAATTCTCAAAGTTACATAAAAACAGAATTCCTGTTAACAAGCGCTCATTAGACAAACAACAGACTTCATATCTTCCCCAGATGCCAGAGCACAGAAAAGTCACTGCTTCAAGCTGCTGACAGGAAGGAACTGCAAACTCTGAGCTCTGAATCCAGATAACAATGATGGCAAACACCAAGACTCTAGGAAAAAGGGTTAAAAAATAATGAGCAAAAATCACTGCCTTTAACAAAAGAACCATTAATGGTAAGCAAGGATAGGGAAGCAAAAGAACAAAACCAAGAGCCCAGTGGTCCTCAGATGCTGTGATGCTTAATTCACCATTGACAGCATTCCCTGCCCCTTCCCCTTACACACAATGCAAGATTCTAGGTGAGGATGTCAAGGAAGGTGGAGTGTTGTGGGGTCTTTTCATTGGCTAGGAAAGAGGGCTTTTTGTTTAGTTAGGTAGACACTGAGTAATTCTACAGGAGTGCTGTTCAAACTCTGCATGCTTCAGAGTCACTGAGAACATGTGGTTATGGACTCACCGTAAGAACATTTGAGACATTAGGTTCAGAAAAACTGAAGTATCCCAATTTTGACAGTTCCCAAAGAGGCCAGTATTGCTGCTCAGAGGTCCAATCTACTCCCTCTGTTAGGAAATCAGTGTAATTAACCATCAAGTCAGAATGCTAAGAATAAAACTCCAGGGGATGGAGAGGCAGCCCAGTTGTTAAGACCATTGCCCATTCTTCCTCACGATCTGGGTGCAATTTCCATCTCCCACATGGTAGCTCTTAATTGTCTGTAACTCCAGTTCCAGGGCATGTGTCTGTAGGTACCAGACATACATGCGGTGTACAAACATACATTCAGACCAATGTACATACCAAAAAAAAATTAAAAAATGTACAAAACTCCAGATATTTTTTAAATCAAGGAAGAAAAGAATGTCTATATATAACTTGTACCATACTCAAGAGAAAAGTGTGAATGGGACAAGATAGGAATCTCACACAGAAGCACTGTGGAGTAGGCTGCCCGAGCTCATGTGAGGAATATTCAACAATCTCTAGTAAGGACTGGGGGGTACTTTGTATCACGTCATGGCAAAGGTACCTATTTTCTTTATTCAGTATCCCAAGCCCACTTATGAGGAAGCTATAGAAACCTGTTCACCCAGGTTTGTCTGTAAACGGTCACAGCATTGCTTATAATTAGAAAAAAATGCCTTGATCTTCCCCTAAACCAAGCAGTGGATTTAATCCAGGACTTTCACTCAAAATACTATACATTAAAAAGTGCCATGTGACTAGAGTCTATGTACAGTTTCTTTAATGTTTTGTATCATATAAGATTATTACGTGCTTTATTTTGTAAAATTAAAAAGATTGTGTGTGTGTCTGTGTGTGTGTGTATGTGTTTGAAGGAATCTCTTTTCTCTCTCCACCATGTGAGTCCCTGGGATGGAACTAAGGCTTGGGTTATCTTTACTTACTGAAGAGTTTTACAGGCCTCACTCATAATACAATGAATCAATTTAGTTAAAACTATATTTAAAACTATAAACGACCTTTCTTAAAGATACTTAATATAGGGGCTGAAGAGATGGCTCAGCAGCTAAAAGTACTGGCTGCTCACTCAGAAGACGCAGGCTTAATTCCTAGCACCCTCACAGCAGCTCACAACTGACCTTAATTCCATTTCCAGGGGCTCTGACCCTCACACAGATGTACATGCAGACAAAACATCAGTGCACATAAAATAAAATAAATAAAAATATTTTTAAAAGGATACTTAATATAGTCTTCTTTTGAAATGGTATTTAAAATAAAACTTTAGTGAAATCTTGGCATAGATGACTTTGAGAATCCAGTATTTAGGTTAGATACGATCTATTAAACAATAGATATTATTAAATATTAGATAATATTAAATATACTTATAAAAACATGTAAGAGGTTAGAGGATATTTACATTTTTGTTATCATGACTTTAAAATTAATTTATGATTCTTTTGTGTGTTGATGTCATCACAGAATTATCTCTATAAGCCTGTTTACTTAAAATACAAAGACTTTTCTTATCACTTAAGACATTTTTTAGTAGTTATTGTCTTAATGCTGATGAATTATGAAGCTTGTGATATGTATTTTATTTTAGGAAACACTCAAAGTACTGAGAGAAAGAGGAGGGGGAGGTTCATCTGGAAAAATTACTAGTGGTAGCTGTTCTGTTTTTGTTTCAACCAGAAGATAAAAACTGTTCTCTGAAATTAGGAATATATAACTTGAGAAAATCAGTGACTCTATTACTGAAATTAGGAATGTATAGCAAGAAAAATCAGAGAATCTACAAGCAACCTAAAAACTATAAAGAATACACTAATTTTCCTGGAATATGTGATAACATGATGAAATAGTGAAAATTCAAATGTAAAACACAAATAATAGACTATGTATATAAGACGGTGTTCATTTAAACAATAGATTCAGTGAAGACCATCCTGAAAATATTCCTTGCTAGAAACTGAATTGTCAAGTGAATATAAATGTCTATTCTTCATGATATAGCCCAATAATAGATTATAAAATGCAATGATGCCAATACTGATGTTCTTAGGAGAAAAAAAAAGAGGCTTTGATGGTATATGACAAACTTTTGAAAACACAGGCTCTGATGGTGATAGAATGCAAATAGTATTTGTTGAATTTAGTATGGGTACTGAGATTTTTATAAGGTCTTTAGAGCCTTATGGAGTTATAAAAGATGCATAAATAAATCTGTAAAACTATATTCACTTCTCATATATATTAATCACACACACACACACACACACACACACACACACACACACACACACACACAAATTTCCAATTCGTCATAGCAGACCTTCTCCTTATTTCCCACCCCAAATACACTCCTATGTCATCATACACATGCTGTGCTACCATATGAAGCACAGGGATGTCAGTGTGGTGCTGTGATAGCAGTGAGCTAGTGGCATGTTGCTGCCTCAGAAATATCTTAGCACTTCTAGTGGTTTCTTGCTTGTCCCTAATGATCCCACAAACCATGACCAATCCTCTGATGCTCCCTTGTTAACACCCAAAACAGTCACCTGATGTTATAAGGTAGAGATCAATAGGCATTCCTTTCCAAACCCAATTCAATAGCTCCAGAGAAACAGAGCCAATAGTCTCTCTCTCTCTCTCTCTCTCTCTCTCTCTCTCTCTCTCTCTCTCTCTCTCTCGTGTGTGTGTGTGTGTGTGTGTGTGTGTGTGTGTGTGAGAGAGAGAGAGAGAGAGAGAGAGAGAGAGAGAGAGAGAGAGAGAGAGAGAGAGAGAGAGAGCAGGGCAGGCTGGCAGTGTGGACATTCCTATGGGTTGTGATGCCTGAAGGTATGGAGGGAGATACCACCTTCTTTGGACACTTTAGTCTAAAAGACTTTACCCAGTTGACAGCTGGCTTTATTCACAGCTGTCTTTACATGTTTGCTAGATGTAAAAAAATACAGTCATGAATCATTGAGGCTGCTGTTTGAAAAATAACTGAATAATAGCCATAATAGTCTGTCAATTTAGACCTTGATGTACCTTCTTTCTCTCAACTCATTAACTACATTCTTACCATTTCTTTAGTTTCTATAAAGTAGTGGCCTTCAGTCCAGTTAATCTAGCAATCTGTATTCCTGATTCTCCTTTTCTTTACTTTCTCATAGCATCCTTTGTCAGGCATGCCCTCTGCGTCCATGTCTTCATTTTCACATATATGCTTTTATCTTCTTGGTATATAATTACAAGAGATAATCTACCTGAATGGAAGCCACTCTTCATGATCCACCATCCTCCAAGTTTCACTGTATCTTCCCCTCTCATAATTGTTCCCACTCAATTCTGTTGCTAAGAGAAGAGCCTTTAAAATGATGAAAATATTTCTATGCTAATGGAAAAATGGTAATGGATTATACCTGAACCCAGGACAGCCAGTTCTCATAGGTAGTAAATACATTTCAAATGTATAAATCTATATGGCTTTTGTTTTTGTAGTGCCAGGGGTCGAACACAAGCCCCACACATGAAAGACAAATAGTCTATCACTGATCTTCATTTGCCAGCCCTCAGACCAAGCATTTCCCAAACAATGCAGGATATTTTGAAAGTCAATAAGTGGTGCTTTAATATGAAATAGTGAATATGTGTTAGTTCACCATCTTCTTTTGTGTGATTGTCTTCCACTGCTCCCAAGCTGTTGCAGATGCAAGTTAACTTCAAATGAAGTGCAACCGAGGTAAACACACAGCATGAGAAAATATTTAGCACAGAGTAAAGAGAAGAGAGTGCCTAGAAATGCAGAAATGCTTCAGAAGGCAGAGGACAGAAGAGTCTGCAAGGCTCCATCTCCTCAGCCTCTTTCTTGGAATATTCAAGGCAAGTTATTTAGATTTAAGTGAATACCATGCAACTCAGACTTCTATGATATGTTCTCTGAAGAATCTATTAGGTCAAGTAAATTGCTCAGAGTGATTTCTCCTGGAATTATATCATCAAAGTGTCATTTTTCATAGAGTAGTTAATGTTTCAGATGAAAAAGTCAGTTCACTGTGATCTTTCCTTCTCTCCTCTCACCCCTTCTTTCTCTTCATATGTCAGTGATGTTGACTCCCTCTGTGTCCTGTTCTGTTGACGCTACCAGCCCTAGCTGGATTTACTGCACCACCGTTGAACAGTTGTCTAGACTTTGCAAAAGCAATTTGACTTGAGACATCCAAAATAGATAAACATCTGAATTAGTTACTTTTCTGTGACATGATACAATACCACATCCAAGGCAACTTATAGAAAGCAGAGTTTATTTTGGCTTGTAATTCCAATGGGATAGGAATCTGGCAGCAGGACCAGTAACTAGGGAGATCATATCACAATCTGAAAGCATAAAACAGGTAAGGGAATGAGTATGGGTCAAGGTTTTAAACTCTCAAAGCCCACCCCAGTGAGGGACATCCCAGTGAGGGACATCCTCCAACAAAGGTGTACTGTCGCATGACATCTCCAGTCAGCACTACCAGTTGGGGACCAAATGTTCAAATGCCTGAGCCTACAGGGAACACTTCTTATTCAAACCACCATAATATTTATTATAAAATGTATTCTCTCTCCTGTCTGTCCTTTCATTGAATGCTACCACAGTCCACCTAGATGCTCAGGCCAAGCACTGGAGAGTTGTCAGTGACTCTTTTTTCCCCTGTCTATAGTTTATAGGAAAGAGACTATAAACATAGTTTATGGTCTATGTGTATGCTCGCTGGAAGCCATTGCTTGTGCTACTCCACAACTCTCACAATCATCTACTTGCTTGAATTCTCACTGCTGTGTTCTCAGTTAGGCGTATCTTGGTGTTTGCTTTCAGCTGTCATCATCCAGTGGCCTCCCCTCATTCAAGCTTGTTCTTCCTTCAATCTTTTCCCATGCTACCACTGCTTTGGCTTTTAAAAGCATGTGTTTGGTCTCCTCACTCCTTCATCTAAAATCCTCTGATTTCTTCTTTGACATCAGGATGTAGTATCAGTGGAGTGACTGGCATTTGGCTTCTTCTTTGCAACCTTTCTGTCTTATTCTCAGTATCTACCAAATGACACCACACACAGCTCCTAGCAGATCAGGTTCTCTTCAGTTTTGTGCTCACTAGGGACTATGTCCCTAGTGGCTAAGGTTATGATTATATTGTCTCAATGGATAGGTTTATTTATTTATTTTCTTTTGTTCCCTTTCTGTACTTGAATGACTTAGTCACTCAACTATTACTTTTAAACAGCTTCCATGTTTTCTCTTTTTCTTAACCTAACATAGCTTCTACTGACCCATAGGCTCCCAGAGCATCACAAAAATGATTGGATCTAGCATTTACTGTGCTATACATTTGCTGCTTGTCAATAGTGCCTGGGAACCATTAGTCAGGGACTATAGACTTTGGTTTTCAGCTCCTAGAGTAGAGCTTCTTCCCAGGCAGACTACACACTCAACATGTGAGTAAATGAATACATCTAGACCTCCCTAAGACCTGTGCTGATGGCTGCCATTGAGACTCATTTCTTACTGGCCCATGCTCTAAAAATAAAGAGAAGGAAACTAATAGAAAGAAGATGGATTTCTCAAGAAATGCTCAGTGTTTGCCGAACAAATGAATGTCATATAAAGAATTTATAAAGAGCTAAACTGACAGCTAATAAAAAGTAGAGAAAAGAAAACATTCCCATCAAGCAAGGTAATAAAGCATTACAAAAAACATTTTTTGGTAAACAAATAATAGCTTGGTGAAACAAGCCTTAAATTTATGTCGGGGACCACTCTGCCAAATGTTGGAACCCACACTGCCCCAAGCTTTGGGGGCTAAATTGTCCTGGCTCATACTACTGCTCGGGTTCACAAGTCAGGGTTCGGCAAGAGAGAGAGTGAAGGCAGATGTGAAAAATGGAGACCAGACAGAGTGTGATTCAGTCCCGTTTATTCTCAAGTCTCTCTTCTTCTCTCTTTCCAAGTCCCTTGTTCCTAGTCCAAGTCCCAAGTCTCGAGTTCCTAGTCCGTAGTTCCTAGTCCCTAGTGCCTCCAAGTTCCAAGTTTTCCAATCCCTTCTTCTGTCTGCCTCTCACCTTTTATAAGTCTGACTTCTCAAGTTGAGCCATTAAGTCACGACTTTAAGTCTTGACTCTAAGTCACACCTTTAAGTCACACACAACCAAGGGAAAATCCTGGGTATATAAAACAAGATGTTATCAGAGTGTGCTCAGCTGTTGTAGGCTGTTGAAAACAAGTCTCTTGTCAGGGTATATGGCTCAAGATGGCTGGAAGGATGATAGCCGCCTTCTGTCGGTTCCCTACAAATTTAGGCTTGAGGGTTCCTGGAGGATACATGTTTCAAGAACATCAAAGGTCAAGATTCTAAAAATCTGGAAAGAAATCCTTAGGCAGCTGTCATGGTTTGAATATGCTTGGCCCAGGGAGTGGCACTATTTGGATGTGTGGTCTTGTTGGAGTAGGTGTGTCACTGTGGGCATGGGCTATAAGAACCTCAACCTAGCTGCCTGGAAGTCAGTCTTCTGGCAGCCTTCAGATGAAGATGTAGAACTCTCAGCTCCTCCTGTTCCATGTCTGCCTTGGTGATAATGGACTGAACCTCTGAACCTGTAAGCTAGTCCCAATTTGTTGTTCTTATAAGAGTTGCCTTGGTCATGGTGTCTGTTCACAGCAGTAAAACCCTAACTAAGACAGCAGCTATACTTGATAATGAGTAGCTTAGCCAACCTTTATGAGAAAAATAATCATTACAATTAATATATGGGGTGGAAGATGTAGAGTGAGCACATCTGGCTGCTGAGGAAACTGTAGCTGTCTATCATATCAACCAGATAGAAGCTGCATGTTCTCTCCTTTCAATAAAGACACTTCTCTTGGGATGCTGATCTTGGCTTTGCTGACTAAGCACAGGTGCTGTGTGAACTCCATAGTACCACGTCGGCTCTTCCACAGCTGGCGTCATGGCCAAGGCACATTTCCACCCTGGCTTCCTGGTTTTTCTTGAGGGTTTCTCCATCAGGAGTATTTGGGGAACAGGAATGACAAGGGCAGATGCAATAGCGGAGCAGAGGCTGTGAAGGGTTTTTACTTAATCCCACCTTTCATTTCCTGCGTGGTTTGTGGGTTCCAGTGTTAAGAATGTACTTCCTCTGTATAATGAGGAAGTGGCAGGGCCAGGAGCCAGAATAACTGGTCAGAGGGCCCCAAGGAATAGAGTTAAAGCAAGAAATGGAACTCTCTGCATCAGAGACTCAAGCAGCTCTCTCTCTCTCTCTCTCTCTCTCTCTCTCTCTCTCTCTCTCTCTGTGTGTGTGTGTGTGTGTGTGTGCATGTGTAAGAGGGAAGTAGAGAGAATGCCATCATGCAAGTAAAGCAAAGCAATCTGTCTTCACTTTTTCAGTGGGCTTCAAAATAGATGTCTCTGGTTAATTTAGAAGTTTTTATGAATTAAAAGTTATTTTATTTTGCTCTAACTAACTTGTGTCATTACAGATTATTGATCTGTTTATAGAGATGACAACTAAGAAGTCACCTAATATTCCTCTGAAAATGAGAAGCAGAACTTGAGTTCCAGAGTAACCACTCTAACAGTCCAGGGTGAAGAGCATGGCCTTTGCTGCCCTTTGCTGGCTCCTGAGAAAGAGCCCATTGTAAAATACCCAGTAGTTTCCAGCTGGTTTTTAAATCATTGACACTTGAAATTATACAGTTCCAGTTAGTGGAAGTTTCAACAAGACCCAACTGACTCGCACGCATCCTGCCCACTCATGGAAAATTTCTGGTCAGAATTTTCTGTCTCAAGCATATGTAAAAAAGAATCACGGTGCTGGATAAACAGAGAACACGGAGCAAGAAGGAAGAAAGAATGGGAGGGAGCAGGGAGTGAATCTGGAAAAGAAGTTTGGAGAAGCGAGGGAGGGGGAAGGGAGGCTGGAAGAAGGGGAGAGTTGGGGTGAAGAATGAGGAGAGAGGAAGGCCGGTTAAAGAAGAGAGGGAGGAGATGGGAGCACGGCAGGAAAGGAACAACTAGTTCATGTCCATGGCTCCTTTGGCCATAAATGAATAGTGAACAAGAATTCCTTGTTAAGAATAATAAATAAAATGTATAAAATAAGAATTCAAAGAGATGAAGCTAAAAACAAAACTCCCAAATAGACTGTGGAACAAAATGAAAAAGGAGCTTTCAGAGCGGGGGGAACAACTTAAACAAAACAATGCCATTATGAAACTTAATTGGAAACATAAATTAAAAAGAACAAAAAGCAGGGCATGCACAGCTGAAGATCACATTATTTACACAGAAGAACCGCTGGCGACAATCTCAGCATACACAGGAAAAATATGATGGCTGAAAGTCATTCAGATGGAGTGCCTCAGGGCCCACTGGCGTGCCCACCCCAATCATCCCTGTGCTTGCTTGGATCCCAATTAAGTGTGCACTACCTCGCTTCCTGCTCAGTGAGCTTGCTAGCTTCAATCTCTTCTGTCCAGCTCAAGCAAAACCTCATCTTGAAAATCCGATTAATATTTACTATTTGTTTATTTATTTACATATTACGTATCCTGGAACAATGGTCTTTCTGTCAGGACAGTGCTCTACAGAGGCTGAGAGCCTGTCCATACTGAAGACTTCATTCTGTGGTGTCTCCTGGAAAACAAAGAGGCCTTGTTTACTCCACTGGCTCCCTTTCACATCAAAATTGACCAAACAAATGTAAAGCCAGAAAAATGAACCCCTAACAAAACAAAACAAGAAAACCCACCACTACAATTAAGCTAAGCAGTCTCTTTTTTCTCAGAGTGTCTGAACCAGGCCAGATGAACCAGTACAAACTGGTGTAGTAGCCCCACTCTAAATTTATGTACACAATTACTAAAGGCATACTGATACTTCTCGGTTTTCTATTTTCTCTTCCCCACATTAATTAATTTACTTATTCATTTTATATTCAGGTCTCAGGCCCCTCTCTCCTCTCCTCCCAGTCCCACCCTTACAAATCCTGTCCCTCCCCCCCGCCCCCACTATCCTGAGGAGAAGGGGAAGCCCCCCTTGGGTACCACTGTGCCCTGGGACATCTAGTGGCAGCATACATAACTAAGCCCATCCTCTCCCACTGAAGGCCAACTAGGCAGTCCAGTTAAAGGAAGTGAATAAAATGGGAGGCAACCTAGTCAGAGACAGCCTCAGCTCCAATCGTTAAGGAACCCACACGAAGACCAAGATGCACATCTGCTACAAATGTGTAGGGAAACTAGGTCCAGCCCTTGTATGCTCTGTAGTGGTTCAGTCTCTGGAAGCCCCCATGAGCCCAGGTTAGTTGAATTCCTATAACCTCTGGGTCCCTCAATCTTTCCCCCAACTCTTCCATAAGATGCCTTAAGATTCATCAAATATTTGCCTGTGGATTGCTGCATCTGTTTCAGTCAGTTGCTGGGTGGAACCCGTCAGAGGACAGTTAAGCTAGCATAACAGTATCATTAATAATGTCAGGGATTGGTTGTTGTCCATGGGTTGTTGTCTCCAGCCGGGCCAGTCATTGGTTGGGCATTTCCTCAGTCCCTGTTTTATTTTTGTCCCTGCACTTCTTGTAGGCAGGACAAATTTTGGGTTGGAGGTTTTGTGGGTGGGTTGATGTCCATATCCCTCCTCTGAGAGTCGTGCCTTGAAACAGGAGGTGGCCATTTCAGGCTCCATATTTCTCACTGTTGGGGGTCTCATCTAGGGTCACCCTCATAGACTCCCTGAAGCCTCCCCCATCCCAAATCTCTGGCACATCCTAGGGATGCCCTCTTTCCCAATCTGCCACTGATTTCTGTTCACTTTCCTGGCCCTTTCTCCATTTCTGTTCACTTTCCTGGTCCTTTCTCCTCAGCTCTCCCTACACCTGAACCCCCTCCCCATCCCCCAACCCCTCTCTGACCCAGTTCCTTCCCTCCATTCACCTCTGATGACTATTTACTTCCACTTCTGAGATTCAAGCATCCTCCTCTGGACTTGGTTATTTAACTTTTTTGGATCTATGGATTGGATTGTAGCATGGGTATTCTGTACTGTACGGCTAATATCCACTTGTAAGTGAGCATATATCATGTATGTCCTTTTGGGTCTGGGCTACCTCACTCAGGATGATATATTCTAGTTGTACTCCTTTGCCTACAAATTTCATGATGTTTTTGTTTTTAATAGCTGAGTAGTATTCCATTGTGTAAATTAAACACATTTTCTTTATCCATTCTTCAGTTGAGGGATATCTGGGTTATTTCCAGTTTCTGGCTATTATGAATAAAACTGTTATAAACATAGTTGAGCATGTGTCCTTGTGGTATGGTGGAGTATCTTTTGGGTATATGCCCAGGAGTGGTATACCTGGGTCTTCAGATAAAACTATTTCCAATTATCTGAAAAACCACCAAATTGATTTTCAGAGTGGTTGTACATGTTTGCATTCCTACCAGCAATGGAGGAGTGTTCCCCTTGTTCAACATCCTTGCCAGCATGTACTGTTGTTTGTGTTTTTGATCTTAGTCATTCTGACTGGTATGAGGTGGAATCTCAGGGTTGTTTTGATTTGCATTTCCCTGATGACTAAGGACGTTGAACATGTCTTTAAGTGCTTCTCGGCCATTCGTGATTCCTCTGTTGAGAATTCTCTGTTTAGCTCTGTACCTCATTTTTTAATTGGGTTATTTGGTTTGTTGGTGTCTAACTTTTTGAGTTCTTTATATATTTTGGATATTAGCCCTCTGTCAGATGTAGGGTTGGGGAAAATCTTTTCCCAATCTCTAGACTGCCTATCTGTCCTATTGATGGTGTCCTTTGCCTTACGGAAGTTTTTTTGTTTCATGAAGTCCCATTTATTAACTGTTGATCCTAGT
This sequence comes from Arvicanthis niloticus, assembly GCF_011762505.2. NCBI lineage: Eukaryota > Metazoa > Chordata > Mammalia > Rodentia > Muridae > Arvicanthis > Arvicanthis niloticus. The sequence goes on from NC_047658.1 coordinate 129,628,124, forward strand.
GCCTGAGCCACTGGTGTTCTCTTCATGAAGTTGTCTCCTGTGCCAACAAGTTCAAGGCAATGCCACACTTTCTTTTCTATTAGATTTAGTGTATGAAGGAGTAGTACTGTTTTTTTTTTGAGTTAATTTTCTATCTAGCCAGTTTGCCTAAGGTGTTTATCAGCTGTAGGAGTTCTCTAGTAGAGTTTTTGGCCTCATTTATATATACTGCCATGTCATCTGCAAATAATGATACTTTTAATTCTTCCTTTCCAATTTGTGTATCCTTAATCTCCCTTAGTTGTCTTATTACTCTAGCTCGAACTTCAAGTATTATATTGACTAGAGAGGGAGAAAACGGGCAGCCTTGTCTTGTTCCTTATTTTAGTGAGATTGTTTCAAGTTTCTCTCCGTTTATATGATGTTGACTATTGGTTTGCTGTATTTTGCTTTTATTATGTTTAGATATGTGCCTGAAATTCCTAATCTCTCCAAGACTTTTAACATGAAGGGATATTGGATTTTGTCAAAGGCTTTTTCATCATCTAATGAGATGATCATGTGGTTTCTTTCTTTCAGTTGGTTTATATGGTAGATTACATTGAAGGATTTTCATATATTGAGCCATCCCTATATCCAAGGGTTAAAGTCTACTTGGCCATGATATCTTTGATGTGTTCTTGGATTTGATTTGGGAGTATTTTGTTGAGACTTTTTGCATTGATAGGATCTTTGGCCATTTCACCATCAATCTTAGGGGAAATTGGTCTGAAGTTCTTTTTCTTTGTTGAGTCATTGTGTGGTTTATGTATCAGGGTGAGTAGCTTCACAGAATGTGTTTAGCAATGTTCTTTCTGTTTCTATTTTGTAGAATAGTTTGAGGAGTGTTGGTATTAACTCTTCTTTGAGTCTGGTAGAATTCTGCACTAAAACCATCTGGCCCTGGGATTTTTTTTGGTTGGGAGACTTTGAATAATTGATTCTACTTCTCAGGGGTTATAGGACTTTTTAGATTGTTTACTTGATTTTGATTTAACTTTGATAAAGGGAATCTGTCCAGAAAATTGTCCATTTCCTTTAGATTTTCCAATTTTGTGGAATACAAGGTTGTGAAGTTAGACCTGATGATTCTTTGGATTTCCTCAGTGTCTCTTGTTATGTCCAGCTTTTTCACTTCCGATTTTTGTTATTTTGAATGTTGTCTCTGCCCTTTAGTTTGATTGGCTAAGGGTTTGTCTATCTTGTTGATTTTCTCAAAGAACTAGCTTCTGGCATTGTTGATTCTTTATATTGTTCTTTTTGTTTCTAATTTATTGATTTTAGCCCTAAGTTTGATTATTTTCTGCTGTCTACTCCTGTTGGGTGTATTTGATTTTTTTTTTTTTTTTGTTCTAGAGCTTAATAGGTGTGCTGTTAAGTTGCTAATATGAGACTCTCCAATTTTTTTTTTTTAATCAAGGAACTTATTTTTCTGAACTTTCCTCTTGGCACTGTTTTCATTGTTTCATAAATTTGGGTATGTTGTGCCATCATTCTCATTGAATTCTAGAAACTATTTTTTTTTTTAATTTCTATTTGACCCAGTTGTCATTGAGTAAATGTTGTTTCTCTTGTTGTTGAAGTCCAGTTTTAACCCATGGTAACCTGATAAAATGCAAGAAGTTATTTCAATTGTCTTGTACCTTTGGATACAAAACTGTTCTTTTGGTGTTGTTGGTGGTAGTGTGTGTGTGTGTGTGTGTGTGCACTTGTGTGTGTGTGTGTGTTTGTGCATACCCTCATGTGTGTTTCTCTTCTGTTTTTGCTGGTGTGAAATTATGTATTTCCTGTGTTTTATCTTTATTTTCTTTATTTTTTGAGGGTAGTGACCCTTCTTGTGTTAAAGTTTTCTTTCTAGTATCTACCGGAGAGCTGAATTGATGGAAAAATATTGTTTAAATTTGGTTTTGTCATGGAATATCTTGTTTTCTCCATCTATGTTGATTGAAAGTTTTGCTGGGTATAGTAGTCTGGGCTGACATCTGTGGTCTCTTAGGGTCTGCAAGACATCTGCCAAGGCCCTTCTGGCTTTTAGGTTCTCTGTTGAGAAGTCAGATATAATTCTGATAGGTCTGCCTTAATATGTTACTTAGCTTTTTTCCCTTATAGCTTTAATTTTTTGGGGGGTGGGGGTTTCATGACATTTAGTATTTTGATTATTATGTGGCACCAGGATTTTCTTTTCTGGTCTCATCTATTTGTTGTTCTGTAAGCTTCTTGTACATTTTTAGGCACCTCTTTCTTTAGGTTAGGGAATTTTTTTTATGATTTTGTTGAAGATATTTTCTGGACCTTTGAGCTGGAATCTTTTTTTTCTTCTATTCCTATTATTCTTAGGTGTAGTGAGCCGCTGTTTCAGTGGCTACACATTTGCATTTCCAAGATGGCGCTGGCCGCGTGTCTTCTCCAGATGTAAACAATTATCTGCGCAGTTGCTAGGCAGATAGGCGTGCCTTAGTCACTGCCAATCCCGAGGCATAATATTGGGTGGTGAGCGAACAGCCATTCAGAAGTGAATACGTCACTCTAGGGTGTATTTAAGGAGCCTCTTCCGGTTTCTTCCGTCTTTTCCGCTTTTGCTGTTACAAGAAGTAAAGCCTCGTCTGTAGTGATACCCGATTACTGCCTCCGTGTCCTTATTCGCGGGCGAAGGGGACACAGAAGAGGTGCGCGTAACAACAGGGGACACAGAAGAGGTGCGCGTAACACCTAGGTTTGGTCTTTTCATAGTGTACCAAATTTCCTGGATGTTTTGTGTTAGAAACTTTTTAGATTCAGCATTTTCTTTGACCAATGTAGCAGTGACTTTTATTTCATCTTCTATGCCTTTCATTCTTTTTCCTATCTCTTGTATTCTGTTGGTGATGTTTGTGTCTGTAGTTCCAATTTCCTTTCCTAGGTTTTCCAACTCCAGGATTCCCTCAGTTTGTGTTTCCTTTATTGCTTCTATTTCCACTTTCAGGTCTTGAACCGTTTTGTTTCTTTCACTTGTTTGATTGTGAAATTTTATCGTATTTTTTTATATTCATTAGTTTCCTCTTTAAAGGCCTCTACCTGTTTGATTGTATTTCCCTGTATTTCTTTAGGAGATCTATTCATTTCCTCTTTAAAGGCCTCTATCATTTTCATAAGATTAGATTTAAGGTAATTTTCTTGCTCTTCAGATATGTTAGGATCTCCAGAGGTTGCTGTAGTAGGATAGCTGGGTTCTTCTGGTGTCATATTGCCCTGGCTTTTGTTGATTGTGTTCTTATACTGGCCTTTGGCCATTTGGTTGTCCCTGGTGTTGGCAGGCCTAATAATTCCTTCTGGCAACAGGCCTCTGAAACTACAAGTAGAGCTGGTAGACCCTCATGGCAGTAGGCCTCTGGAATTGCTGGTGGAGCTGGTTATCATTGATGACATCAGGCTCCCAGTGATGCAGGCAGAACTGATAGACCTGGATGGCTTTAAGCATTCTGGATGTTCTGCATGGCAGCAGATCTATAGGGATGTAGGCAGAGCTGGTGGTCCTGATGTTTACAGACCTCCAGGATTGCAGGTAGCTCTGTGGGCCGGAACATAGACAACAGAGGGGACATAGCAGACCTCAGGGTTGCTAGGCTTGCCAGGGACCTAGCAGGCAGGGATTGGGCCTTGAGGTTTTCTCCTGAAGGTGGGAGCTGGTGATGCATTTTTCTTCAAGCTTTTCAGGTGACTGTGGCCTGAAGATGAAGCCTGAAGATCACTTAGCTGCTCTAGGCGTTTCTATCCATTCTTGGCCTTAATTTCTTCTGAATGTTTCTAAATCTCTTCACCAAACTCTAGCTTAAACACAGATACTTTGGTTTGCTGACTTTGAATAGATACTTCCAATGTGACATTTAAATCCAACTTGCCTGAGCCTCCATCCCACCCTCTCTCAGAAAGCTGTGCTCACTTTAACTCTATTATTCAAATAGAGTGCAAACTAAAGACACACTGGAATTTGTTCTTGTTTCTGTTGTTTTCCCACCTCATCCGTCCCTTCTAGTCTATTAGAAACCACCAGAGACTCTCATAATGCCATTCACTCTCACAATGCACACCCTGTTTGCTATTCGTCTACACCCTCATTGTTTTCCTCTGGTCTCAACCTTTGGGTTGCAACCCCTTTGGGGGTTGCATATCAGATATCCTGCATATCAGATAAATATGTGTTGACTCATAACAGTAGCAAAATTAAAGTTATGAAGTAGTAACAAAATAATTTTAGTGTTGGGGTCACCACAACATGAGGAACGGTATGAAAGGGTCTCAGCATTGGGTAGGTTGAAAGCCTAGTTCAATACACCATCATCTCTTTCCTGGACCTATGTCCATTTCCTCAACAGACTTCCTACTTCAACCTTTCTACATCACCTCTTCTTTCATTTCACTTTCTAGACAGGACTCAATTTGGTTGTCTAAAAGTGTAAACCATCCCATATGCGTCTGTTGCATTCTTGCAGTGGTAAGGAACAGGGGATTTCTATAAGCTTTAAAAATTCTGAGTCCAAGCATTGAGCTGTGAAACATATTTCTCTCTCATTCTCATCTTTTCTCTAAGCTTTGTTAATTCATCTTGAAACCAAAACTTAGGACTCTATAGAGTTCCCTTAACTAGGCAGGAAGTAAATAGAAAAAAAAAATGCAAAGCCTGCATCAGGCGCCATGCCCAGCAACGGAAATACAGAGGGTTCTGATGACGTCTTGAGCTCGGGCCTGCCTGGTGGGGGTGAAGGATACTGTCATTTCCCAGGCACGGTCTGTCAGATAGGAATGTACTATCAAAGGAAATGGCCTGATACAAACAGGGACACCCGGATCAGGTGTGGATGAGATACTGTCACGGTAAGTGACAAGTTACGAACACCCAGATTGATTTCCTTCCTTTGTTGTGTTCAAAGGATTCACTGTATCAAGCTTCCTGGTGAAAACACATATGTCCATGCTGACCATTCCACATCCTCTTTTGCTCTCTCAGCTTTAGGTTTCATTTGTCTGAAGGCCAATGATTAGCAGAAGGTCACATGGTTCTGACTGAGGGTAACCCCCCTTAAACCATTTTCATACTGTATGCTCCCCATATGCAACTTTTACATTTCAATAGGTCCTAGTATATTCTATGAGATGAACATACTTTTCACAGGCAATAAAGGTGTATTTCAATTATTAGACAAATAAAAAAACTGCTTTTGGAGGCTAAATCTAAAGTATAAAACCCAAAGTAGAAATTTGTTACAGAGAGAAATAGATGAAAGAAAGGGATATAAAGTGACCGTAAAGTTCCGACTGAGTTCTCGTTTACTGAGATGTGCTCTGGCAATGGTAGGAAATGCTGATGGAGTAGCTCCAGTTGACATTTCCTCTCATGATGTTTCAAGGGAGGGAGAGTCATTCTGAGACAGGTTTGAGGCTTGCTATTACACATGAAACTCAACCCAAGCTTAGAAAGCACTGTGAAAGGCACACCCAGAGGTAAATGTCAGCCTCATCCTGTGGGCACCCCGCCATTTACAGAGCTACTACAGCCACATCCTAGACTAAAGAAGAATTGATGTTATCTAATAGCTTCCCTCTTAACACTGTGTTTATGGATGGAGGGGAAAAAAAGAAGGAAAGAAAAGAAAAGGAAATGCTGTCTTATCTAAGGTCTAACTGTACATTTTCTTTAAATATCCTGACTGTCCAAGAAAGTTCTTAGGATATGTTTTCCATTGTGCTGAAATCTAAGTCACTGTTATCTCTTGGAAGTGCAGGCTAGGCCTCACAAATGAAAGGTTAGGGCATTTATTGATAGCAGCCATTTATAATGACTCAACAATCACAGGAACTGTGAGAAAAGTAATCGCAAAAGCCCATGTACTCAGGAAAGAACACTGTGCCCAGAACACAAGTGAACTGCCTGCCTGCCTGGTCATTTCTCTGCTTCCTGCTATGCTTGCCTATATACTGTTGGGTCTACAGGCTGTGAAAAGATGACAGCATTAACTAACGAAGCTGGACAGTCATCTAAGGTCTTTAATTCTAAAGCCAGAGCTCATCAACGAGATGAAAAGAAGTGAGGGGAACTGCTTGAAATTCATCCACTCATTATCTTGCAAGACCGAGACATTCTAAGGGTTGCTGCAAGATGCATTGTGAAAATTATTTTCCAAGCTGCTGGGTGGAGGGTGTGAACAGATTATAAGACTGCAAATTGCTTTGAATAAAGTAGAGATGGTCTTTGGGAAGCAGTTTCTACTACATGTAGCAAATTACATTCCAGATGTTCATGACTACAAAATCTCTACCAGATGTCCAGACTCATGGTGGCTCGGATGTTTATTGTGCACATAAAGTGCTCAGTACCTGTTCCCTGGAGACCTCCCTCATTCCTTTTCATCTGTACCGGCATGCTAGTCATGCAGGGATGATGAAATATTTAGGCCTCGCTTCATAATTAAAGGGGCTAGGAAGAACGCAAGACTGTTAATTACTTTATTCTCAGAACCAGTTAAGTAAATGCCTATAGTGTGCCTCTTGGGACATTTTTGGAGATTTATTAAATATATTGTTTCAAAATCTGAGATTTATTTTTTTTTTGAAGCTCATTCAAAGTGAAAAAAAGGGCTTAAGACCACACAACCTAGTCCTTAGGACAAATACTAGCATTTTGCATTGTGCTTTCATTTAAAAACAAAGTAAATCTCATTGCTACTATAAACTTCATTTGCTAAAAAGTCACTTACTGCAAAGCCTCTGCTTATGTAAAACAAAGGATTGCTTTTTCTTTTGTTATACACAACACATGAAGACTGCGTTCTTGTAGAACATCCATGCTGTGATGGTTTGTATATGCTTGGCCCAGGGAGTGGCACTATTAGGAGGTGTGGCCTTGATGGAGAGTAGATGTGCCACTGTGGGTGTGGGCTTTAAGACTCTCATTCTAGCTGCCTGGAAGCCAGTGTTCTCCTGGAAACTCCAATGAAGATGTAGAACTCTTAGCTCTTCTTGCACCATGTCTGCCTGAACACTGCCCTTCTCCTCCCTTGATGTTAATGGACTGAACCTCTGAACCTGTAAGCCAGCCCCAATTAAATGTTGTCCTTTATATGAGTTGCCTTAATCATGGTGTTTGTTCACAGCGGTAAAACACTAAAATACATGCCTTATGGGCTTTAATCATAGATTATATGAACATGACAAATACACTTCAAGGGCTCTCTTATCACCTATAAGTTGGGTGACATCTTATAGGTCACACAGTAACCAAGCCCTGCCCTGATACAATAGAAATAGATTGACCTAAACTACAAGAATCACATGTATTCTGTTACCCAATCTCTGTCATATAGCATGAATAACAGATTCCTTCCTTGTCATACAGGACATCTCCTTCTCTCAGAAACCTTTCAGAATAGATAGAAGGCTGTGTCTGGCAGACCTAAAGCCCTTTCTTTAGAACCTCACTTTGTCATGTTGCCTGTCTGCTTGCCAGTGTTCATAAAACTTTTCTGTGAAGAGCAATTTAATTCAGTGCCTTTCTGTTGAACTCTTTTGTCCTCTTCCTCTCCCAAAGCTGACTGTCCCTGTCCCCTGGTCATTGTCCTTCAGCAGATATAGCACATGTGGGGAGGAGGAGACAAAATTTAAGCAAATATTCTCTTTTGTGGCCTACTTCAGCTTTGTCAGTGTGAGCTCTACAGTTCAGGAGCCATGTTAAAGTAAGAGTCATGGCTACTATCCTTGCAGCTGAGGACAGACTGAAGCAAGAGAATTATCACAAGTTCCAGACCAGCCAGGGATACAGGGTGAGATCCTGTCTCAACAAACAAACACCCAAAAGAGCATGATCAGTGCCACTTGGAATGTGTCTTACCACTTTCTTGAGATCACAGCTACCAGTTGCTACTACAAGAAACAGCCCTCACTGTCTCCATAGATGGTTGTTTAGACAGAGCAACCTAATGGCAAGAAGAAGGAAATACAGTGACTTTCATTAAAGTGCCTCTTGTCATGGAGCTGCGCGCGCACACACACACACACACACACACACACACGTATACATGTACACATACACACATGTGTGCACTCACATGCACATGCATGCAAATGCACATATACACATTTACATTCATGTTCTTTTTTCTTTTCATAATATTTTTTTATTGATTATTTTGGTTTTTCACATCATGAACCTTGATCCTTCACTACCCTGTCCTCTTAGGCTCAACTCCAACCTTTTTCACCTCCTCACTCACAAAAAAAAAAAAAAAAAAAAGAAAGAAAGAAAAAAAAGAAAGAAAGAAAAGAAAATTGAAAAAAAACCCAGTCCAATTTGTATTATTTGTATTGCCCATATACTTATTGGAGCATGGTCAAATTCCCAGTGGCCAGCCCACTAAAGAAAACAGACTCCTTGCCCATCCTCATCCCCACCAGGAACCACCAATTGTGGAGAGCTATTCTTCAGCATCCTTATCACAGTTTTTAAGAGTTCTTTTCAATGGCTTTCTGTCTAGGCTGCTACTTTTTGGGGCATTGGGCTGAAGGTCTGAGTTGTCATGTAGGCTTTCTATGTCTTTCTCAACTGTGTCTGTATTAATACCATGGCAAAAATCCATCCATGTTCTTTTTAGGTATCAAGACAAACTGTTTTTTGTTTTTTTTTTTTTTTATAAACTGAGGCCTGGTTTATGATAAACTCAAGTCTGAATTTAAAAACATTCAAGAGTAGACTTTTTTCCCCGATGGTTTAAAGTTTATAGGAGAACAGAGCAGAAGGTTTAACGTCCTCACATGTTCCAAATTCCCAAACACAGAACTACTGGAGTCCTCAACATCCCACTCCAGGGCAGACCTACAGATGCATCATGGTTGCCCAAAGCAATATGGACTTTTCCTTAGGCCCTGCTCTGGCCATACAAGTCCTATATACAAAAACAACACAGCCACCATTATAGTATCATATAGAACAGTTCACTGCCTTAATGACCCTCTGTGTTCTGCCTGCTTATCTCTCTATCCTCTTAGGTCCCCAACTCTGCCTTTTCCAAAACATTATAGAACTGGGTACTGTGGACACAGCCTTTTCAGTTGCGTATTGCTTAGTGACATGTATTTTTAGTTCCCTCAGTCTTTTCAGGGCTACATTTCTTCTTATTCAAAGATAGTGAAAACAGAACTTGGGTTCCAAGAGGGCAGGCTGTCCCTGGCCCCATGCTAACATACTTTAGGCTGATAGTCTAGCAGTGTACCTGGGATGCTTTTGTAGTCACTCTAAACTTGTTTCGCAGTGTGATGTTCACATTTGTTGGATATGCCTCTAATTAACTTTCCATTTTTAAAAAAAGTATCTAATGATGTCATTTTTGTTTTTGCTGGGTTGTAGTTAAAAGAGGAGGGTTGGTGTTTTTTGTTTTGTTTTTTTTTTTTGGTTGTTGTTGTTATTTCTACTAAAACAAAAACAAAAAATCAAATATGACAGAGAAGATTATTTTCTTTTTTATGCTCACACTATTTTTCCCCATCTAATTCTGACTTCCTGTTTCAGCAGAGGGCACTCTGACCTAGTCTAGAACCTAGTGGTTTTTCATTTGGCCAGTTGTGGAAAGTAGCTAGCATCCTTTAGTTCTACAGACAGCAACAGGCACACAACACAGAAATCTGGCACTCCAGACTCAGGCTGACTCCTACCTGCTTTTCCAGAAGCTCTCTGTTTCCCTTTCTTCCTACAAGGGCTACTGTTTTCCATTGTAATTCACATATTTTACACATGGTCTTTCTGATCAGTCTGTGAACTCTTCAGGCTTAGAGTTCTTATTTCTCATTTATGGTGTAGCACAGAGTCTGACAGAGACTACATATTCAAGAAAGATCTATTGAATAGATGGAATCTGGGAGTTGGGGGTGGTGGTGTCTGACTTATTGCAATGAGCAAAAGCAAGCGTGCATGCTTGTTTGTGTTTTGGTAGAAGCCTCCATTCTGTCTTAGGGACTCATATCCACATTCTACATTGCTTTTTGCTAGGTGGCAAAAATGGCATCTGCCTTAAGTTTAGACTGGAAGAGCATAGCCTGTTACCCAGCTGTGTGGTATTGTGATTAAAGCTCTTACCTAACATTACAAGCTGTGTTAAGTGTATAAAGATGCAGGCACAGACTCAAGTCAAATCCAGCTAGCTTACTTAAACTTTCCTGGTCTTAAATTGCTTCTCTCCATCTCTGAATCGTGAATCCTCACTACTTTTCAATGGCCAGCTAAGATAGTAGTAGTTCAGTAACTTAGCTAACAGGTCACAGTGACTGTTTCTCCTAGTCTCATGGGGACACTGGACCTGTTTTTAGTTTTTTCTCCCCGGGTTAAGGTCTAGCTGTATATTTTAGGTTGGCCTTGAACTTGACACGTAGCTCAGCTTAGTCTTAGACTTCCTGCTCCTCCTGTCCCCTCTACTGAATTGTTGGGATGTCACATGCTTATCTCCATGAGTAAGCTTGCACATTTTATCTTCTGGGATTTTCCTTCCTTTAGGAAAGTACTTGTCATTCTTGAATGGCTGTTGTTTTTGTTGCTACACTTAACTTACACAGAACTTCCTCAGTAGTTATTTCTACCTGCATCTTGCCGATAGGAAACTGGAGCACAGAGATATCAAAGATCTTAATTATCATTACCCAACTAGCAAATGATTAATGGCCATCTTTAAGACATTTGGCCAGAGGCCAAGTCCCTTGTTTTCTCTATTATGTGACACTGCCAAAGGGCAGGATGCAGTATAGCCATGAGATGCCCGAATTTGTCAGCTTTCAATGTCAGTATGCCTTTCTTCATAATCTACCTACTACATCCTAGTCATAAAGGAGAACCTAGGAACTGGCAATTCATATTGTATAGTTTTAAACTTTTAGAATTGATACAGAGCCTCTTTATAGTTAGGTTCCAAAGTATGCATGTGGGGGCAATCTAGAGTTTCATTATGGAACAGAAAAGACTGGACATGGCTGTTCTGTTTTGAAAGCATAGATACTTTCTTCTGGGAAGTGATTCATGTTAGATTTTAAACATTTTTTAAAAAAAGATTTCAAATTTTGGCTTTAGTTTATCTCATACCTAAGTTTTTTTTTTTTTTTTTTTTTTCTAAATCTGACTTATGGTTTTTTTCCATACACTGTACTGTGTAGAATTTTCATTAATTTATTTTAAAATATCAGGGTGGGAGTGATGGCTCAGTACTTGCTGCAGAGTCTCACTGGTCTGAGTTCAATTCCAAGAGCCCATGGTTAGAAAAGAATTGACTCTCTTAGAAAAGTTGTTCTCTGAGTTTCACACGTGCTCCATGGCACAGATGTGTCCATGCATAACACAGTAATAATGAAATTATTTTGGTTTATGTACTCTGGGCCATTACTCTGGGCACGTTCTCATTATTTATGGGCATTTTCTGTGCCTTATTCATTTTCTGACAAACACATTATCTAGAATTCAACCTCAATCCACATCTGACACTCACTTTTATATGAAATTCTTTTTCCTTAACTTTTGGAAGGAGAAGTAGGTTAAGATACAGTTTCTGTCTATCTGTCTGTGGAGTTCTTTTTGTTGTTTATTATTTTTAAATACAGTTTAAAAACCCATTTTGGAGATTGGCTTTTCTTAGTTTATCTGGACCTTTCATTTTTGATGACCAGTTAGTTCCAATTCTATTTCTAGATGCTTCTTCGTAGCATATAGGAGCTGCTGCCGCCACAGCCTTGGCTTTCTTCTTTTAAAGTCTCTTTTATCCAAATAAAGTCTTAGATACTTAGTATTACATTTAAAGTTATCATTATTTCTGATTTTCCTAAATTCCATTTTTTTTTTACAAATCTTTATATATATATATATATATATATATATATATATATATATATATATATATATTGTTGTTGTTGTTTTGTTTTTCGAGACAGGGTTTCTCTGTGTAGCCCTGGCTATCCTGGAACTCACTCTGTAGACCAGTCTGGCCTCGAACTCAGAAATCCACCTGCCTCTACCTCCCAAGTGCTGGGATTAAAGGTGTGCGCCACCACCACCCGGCTATATTTCTTATTTTAGCTGAAAGTTACAATATGATATTTTAAGTTCTCAGAATCCCAGTTTTAAGATCACTGGTTTATATACATCTGCATGTGCTGTCTACCCATTTCAAACCTCCCATTAACATTTCAGAGTCACAAAACTAATAGTGTATGGAAGAAATTTTGATTCCAATAAAAATTATTTTTAAAAGAACACATTTTATTTATTCTTTGACAATATTATATGTGAATACAATGTCTTAACTATATTCATCCCCCATTAAAAAAAATGAATCTGTGGCCTATATAAGGCAAGGCAAGCATGTTGGAAGCATGTGGGTTCCCTCTTCTATAACCATAACTGCAGCTGTTAGGGAGCACCAAGCACTCCTAGTAAGTGAACCTCAAGATCAATTAGGTGGTTGTTGGATGTCCCCAAAGTTCCATGCTTGAGTGATATCTTTATCCTGAATCCTTGGCCGTTGTCTTTGTCAAGCTGTTCGTTGCTGTAGTTCATAGTAGGTAGGACTGATTGCATTTCTTTCTTAGTAGTTTTCATAATATCATGAGATACTCAGGGAGAAAACTTCCTGACCAGTTCCAAATGTATTCCTGTGTAGTATTGTCAGCAAGAGAATATTACCTTCCAGTTCTGGGAGACAGTCAGGGACAAGAACAATAGCCTACATTGTTTTGGGAGTCTCTCTGACTCCTCTGAAATATAACTCAAAGAGAGATCACCCATGCCCAGATTCAGGGGGTTTGTTAGATAGTCTATACTTTTTAGGAATAGCATTATCACCTCAAATTGTATTACTTCATTTAAAGAAATATATATATATATATATATATATATATATATATATATATATGTCATATATATGAATATATATTTAAAGAACATACATTTAAAGAATAATATATACGTGTGTATGTATGTATACATGTGTACTTATACTTATGTATATGACAATTATTTTTAAGTAAACATAAAATAATGTTTCCCTATGACTTTTCTCAACATCTTTAGCATTATGTATCCTTCCTTCCTTCCTCTCCTCCCTCACCCTACTTGAAGATAAGTGCACTGATTAAGGTGTGGTTTGTCTCTTCTGTAATTCATCCTCAAGTTTAATCTCTATCGTGAGACAGGAAGAAACAGAACCAGGTGGAACTTTAAGCAAGTAATTAAGGCTCTGGCCTTGTGTATGAATTAATGGATAACAGTGTAGCCAATGGATCAATGGGTTATTTTAAGAGCAGTTTGCTATAAAATGCCATTTTCACTAGGTTTCCTGTGAACTCCCTGCCTCCAAAGCCATGATTGCCCATGCTAATCCAGGACTCTGCCAGAAAAGAAAGCCATTATCAGGTACAGACACTCTTCTATAGGTCATGGTTGTGATCCAAAATGAACTGCTTACATTTTAGGTGGCATTAGCAACAGAAAAAACTGAGTAAGATAAAGGGTTGGGAAAGAATATATTATCTCTATTTTTAGCTCTTCTTTTCTGCTTCTAAAGATTTCTAAAAAGTAGCCAGCCTTCTTTCCTTTCCTTGCTTTCCGTGCCTTGATTTGAATTCCCAGGTGTGTGTTTTGCTGGTTCCTTATATAAGTTGTAGCTTTACAGAAGAGTCCCTCCAGCTCGGCTTGCCCATTCCCCAAAGCGACTATTGGCAAAGTCTGCATCTCAATTCAAATGTCCAGTGGTGCTCAGAGACTTGGGACCTGTGCATGACGAAATTTCCCCAGGGTTGTTTGGTTGCTTCAATGTCTCCCTAGGACTCCTTCACCACCGAATTTGGATCATTGGACTTTTGTAGAGGAATTGATATTTTTCTTAGTGTGTGGTTAGTGACTAATGTTAAGTCAAGTCAAATACAGTGACCACATAATAAGACACTTCACTTACGTGGTCTTCCTACGAATTGCCTGGGGTCTTTGAGTCCCATAAATGAGAGATCAGAACCAAATAGTGTAGGCTAGGCCTAGGAATCTGTGTTGGCTACACATGGGATGCATACACATGTGTACTAAATGTAACACCAGTGTGGTTCTTTGGCCAAGGACTGCATTTTGAAACACATTAACACTGCCAAAGGCATTTTCACAGAGAAAATAAAAAATACTTTGATGACTATATTATCTACAATAGGCAGGGAGGTTTTTGAAAGAAATTGTCTGTTGTTGTGAGCATACATTTACTTATATTTTAAATTCATAAAATGATCAGAATGTCTCAGGATTTGGACTTGATACTAGAGTTCTGAGAGGAATAAGAGACACACCCTGACTTCATAGCTAATAGGAGACTAACATACAGAGAAGCAGTTTCCAATGATGTACAAAGACCAACAGGGCTAAACTTGGCACTCCTAAGGGATGTCCCTGCACCTTTAGAATTTTGTTGCCTACCCTCCACAAGCCTGAGTACAATCGAGAATGAAGGGTGACAATTTCAGCCAGATATAAACAAGACTATAGCACAGTCCTATGACACAACCAGATTCAGACAATGCTATGGCACAGTCCCTCCTACGACTGTACCTCCACACTATTCTGTTCAATAAAGTCAAATCACAACTCTTCTGGTCTAAGAGTATTAAACCCACACACAGCTCTCAAGATTTATTCAAGATTAAACTGTGCTAGAGAAGTACTTGTCAGTATCATCACATTTATTAAAACCCAGATGCAAGACCCTGTTGCAGTGTCTCAGGTAGTTCAGGTGTAGGCCCTGTGTTACTCACATTTAGTAATCTCATCGTCAGTGCTCCTGTCTTGTGACCACCCTTTGTACCAAACAGCTTTAGAGGAGTATGTGCGGTCCTTAGGAGAGTGATCAGTGCGGAGATGAGGAGGTCATCACAAAGGACCTCAGGTGTTGAGAGCTAATGTAGGAGAAGGCAGTGCATCCAGGCAGATGGAGTGACACAGGCAGTGTGATGTGTGCAATTAAAAGCCAGCACTCATATACTTGCACACACACATATGCATATATGCACACATGCATATATGCACATACACATGCATATATGCACACTCATACACACACGTATAATTGAAAAAAGAAAACAAAATCTTGGCAAAGGCCTATACAGAAACTGGAGACAGTGGAAACCAACTCACCTCCTCCTTCCAGTGTAGGGAAAATGAACACAATGGAGAAGCTAACCCTCTCTCTGAGTGCAGAGGAAGTAAAGACAATAGCTTCTGAGGCTCAAGGAAACAATCTGTGCCAAGAGTTAGTGGGATGGAATTTCAGAAACATCAGAGAAGGTGGCTGGTTGACTTTCTGGAATGAGTGGGATATAGTTATTTTTGACTTGAAGCAGATGACATTTGGAGCCCCCATCTAGATCTCTGATTCTTTGATGTACAAAATATATTTAGAATTTGGGGGCATGAAAAGAAAAAAGTCAGCATTTCTTCATCTGTAAAAGAAATCTAATTAGACTTGGAACATCAAAAAAAAATGCATTTCTGGCTGTAAATTCAACATATGCTGTAAAGTCCTCAACTATTGACAAAGAGCCCTGCAATTACCCAGTTTCTCATTAGAGTGAATGGCCGGAGAAGGCCGTGTTATTGGGCAGCAAAGTCTGCTCTTGGTCAACAGATGTAATAATTGGCTATTCTCATTAGTGGCGTCTCAGAGTTCACAGAAAGAAAACATCCCGTAAGAAAGAACATTAGCACTTGTGGACCTGGCGGCTTCCACATCTCTGGGTCTTCATTGCTTTCCCAGGAGGATAAATGCACTTTTGGGAAAGGAAGGAAAATGATAAGCACATCCAAAGGAAGCCAGTCGTTGTGTGTTTCTGGAGAGAAACACAATGTCCGTGATTACCACAAACTTTTCTGATGAAAGAGAAATTTTCCTGCTTTTTAGCCCTTTAATGGCTGCCATGTAAAACTGGACCCTGGAGTATTTTCACTCTTAATAAAAAACAAACCAAGCCTTCTCTCTTGGCAGCAGCTAGCACAGTGCTGTGTGTGAATAGCCCAGCACATACTCTTCAGTTTTCAGTGCTGGGATCCACAGGGCAAACAGCCCTCAAGGCTCTGCTGTAGAGCAAAGTCAGGGCCTCTTCATTTGATAAATTGGTTCGGCAAATGGATTTGTCACAGAAATCCTCTCTGAAAGGACCAACTCAAATCTGCTGGCTTTTTTTTTTTTTTTTTTAAATATATTTTTATGTCGTTAGGACTACAGTTGGACTCTGCTCCTTTCAGAGAGACCCCTCACAGTACCTGCAGTCATTTGTTTGTTTATGAACTTACACTGAAGGTCTGCCCTGTGCCAAGGTGCATACTGTGAACGAGCCTTGGTCGTGGCTTGAAGATTGTA